>NC_045792.1:20096613-20703001 GCF_009873245.2 Balaenoptera musculus
TTTTTAAGGTACTGTACTGTAAGATTTAAAATGTTTTTTTATTTTTTGTGGTTGTGTGTTTTTTATGTATTGTTTGTATAAAAAGTATTATAAACCTATTACAGTACAGAATTATACAGCTGATTGTGTTAGTTGGGTACCTAGGCTAACTTTGTTGGACTTATGAACAAATTGGACTTACAAATGCGCTCTCAGAATGGAACTTGTTTGTAAGTAGGGAACTTACTGTATTAGATGCCTATGTTAACAAAAGTTATATCCTCTTATTATATTCATCCCTTTATCATTATATAATGCCTTTTTTGTCTTTTGTTGTAGACTTTTAGCCTTATGGGGATTTCCTTGTATGTGACTTATTGTTTTCCTCTTGCTGCCTTCAAAATTCTCTTTTTATCTTTAACTTTTGCCATTTTAATTATGATATGTCTTAGTGTGGGTCTGTTTGGGTTCATCTTGATTGGGACTCTCTATGCTTCCTGGACCTGGATATCTGTTTCCAACTTCAGGATGGGGAAGTTTTCATCCTTAATTCTATCAAATACATTTTTGGACCCCTTTCTCTGTCTCTCTGTTCTCCTTGTGGGACCCCTGTAGTGTGAATATTAATTTGCTTGAGGTTGTTCCAGAAGTTCCATAAAGTTATCTCATTAAATTTTTTTTTCTTTTTGCTGTGCTGATTGGGTGATTTCCATTATTCTATCTTCCAGATCACTTATGCATTCTTCCATATCACCTAGTCTGCTGTTAATTCCTTCTAGTGTGCTTTTCATTTTAGTTATTGTATTCTTCAGCTCTGACTGGTTCTTTTTTATATTTTCTAGTTCCTTGTTAAAATCCTCACTTTGTTCATCTATCCTTTCCCCTGGTCATTTAGCTTTCTTATTACTAATGCTTTGAATTCTTTAACTGGTAAATTATTTATCTCTGTTTCATTAGTTTTTTTTTTTTTTTTTTGGCTGTGTTGGGTCTTGTTTCTGTGCGAGGGCTTTCTCTACTTGCGGTGAGTGGGGGCCACTCTTCATTGCGATGCACGGGCCTCTCACTATCACGGCCTCTCTTGTTGCGGAGCACAGGCTCCAGACGTGCAGGCTCAGTAGTTGTGGCTCACGGGCCCAGTTGCTCCGCGGCATGTGGGATCTTCCCAGACCAGGGCTCGAACCCATGTCCCCTGCATTGGCAGGCAGATTCTCAACCACTGTGCCACCAGGGAAGCCCTCATTAGTTGTTTTTTCAGGTGTTTATTGTTCTTTTGTTTGAAACCAATTTCTCTGTCTTCTCATTTTGCTTAACTTTCTCTGTCTCTGTGAAATTAGGTGAAACAGTTACTTCTTCCAGTCTTGAATGGGTATCCTTGTTTTGGAGCATCCCTTTGCAGTCTACATGTGCCCAATGGCTTTGGTGGGAGTCCTGGAACTGAAGTGACCACAGGTCACATATTCCCTCAGGGTGTGCTCACAGCTATCACATTGGTGGGAGATGTGGCTGGAGATTGGAGGGGTTAGAGTTAGAGCCAGGTGTGAGACTGGGCTTCTCCTATGCTCAGTGTTTGTCACTGCCTTTCCAGGAGTGGGGTTGTGTCCCAAGGTACTGGAGCAGAGGCCCTGAGGGTCGGGTCCAATCTGCTTCCATTCCCTCTAAGCGTGCACTCTCCCCCCTTCCAGCATCAGCACTTTCACTCTAGACAGAAGCAGCACTGGAGCAAGAGGGGCCGGAGCGGGCACTATGTGTGGGCTGGGTACATGCTTATGTGGTTCTGGCACTCCAGTCAGAGTTCACTCCTGATCTACTGCCTCCACAAGTGCCAGTAATGGTTATCCTTGCCCCATTCAGATGCAGTGCCAGGTCTGTGCCAGCTCCACCTCCCACAACTGCACTATTTTTTGCAATGGCCACCTTTGCCCTAGTAGGGAGCTGTGCAGGAGCTAAAGCGGCTGGAGCTGGTGCTCAGTGTGGGCTGGGGTGCGTGCTGCAGTCATGGGAAACCAGCCAGAGTCCTGAGCAGTTTCAATCTGCTTCCTCCTCCTTGTTCCCAGGAGTAAGCAAGCAAGCATGTGCATGCTTTTTAAGAGTGGAGTCTAGGTTTCCTACAGCCCTCCTGTTAGTCCCACTGGTTTTCAAGCCATCTAAGGGGACTCGTCTTCCTGGCGTCAAACCCCAGGTCTGGGGTTCCCCCCAATATGTGACTTGAACCACTCACTCCCCAGGGAGGATCTCTGGGCCTGTGTAATACCCTCCCCCCATCTGTGTCCCTTCTCAGGGGCACAGGTCCTGACCTGATTGCCTGTCTAACCTTCCTGCCCAACTCCATGTGGATCTTTCTTTACAGCCTTAGTTGTATAAGTATCTTTCTGCCAGTCTCCAGTTGGTTTTCACTGAGGACTGCTCCTCATGTAAATATATTTTTGATGTGTTCATGGTGGGAGGGGAGCTCAGAATCCTCTACTCTACCATCTTGATCTCCTCCCTGTATTTGCTTCTTTGTGAAAACTTGATCACTCCATTGATGCTGAGTCATCCTATAAGAGCGAGGAAAATTTTCCGTTTATTTAGGTACATTTTTTCAACTTTCAGTAGTGTTTAAAATTTTTCCTTATGTAGATTTTGCATAGTTCTTGCTAAGAGTATGCCTAGATAGTTTACCTTTTTAATCTGGAGACTTCTCTTCCTTTATACAGCCTAAGATTTTTGCATTTGTGTATATGGAAACTATTGATTTCTATATATTCATTTTGTATCCTGTTAATATATTGCATTCTCTGAATTATGCAGTAGTTTTTTCATTGATGCTCTTGAGTTGTCTTAATATAGAGACTTATTATTTAAAATAGATCTAGTTTTACCTTCCAACTGGTTTATCTTGTCTAATTCCATTGACTAATTCCTCCAGTATCATGTTAAATAGTAATGGCAGTACTGGGCAAGTTTGTATTGTTTCTTACATCAAAGTGAATGTCCTTAAGTGTTTCTTAAGTGCCCTTAAGTAAGATGTATGTTTAATTGATTTCTATTTTAATGAATAAGTGTATATGTGTGAGTGCATATGTATGATAAAAAATAAATGCTTAATTTTTTTCAATGGATTTTTTGGCATTGTTGGAGATGGTCATGATTTCTCCCTTGACCTGTTGTTATGCTTAATTATATTAATGGATTTTCTCATATAGAATTATCTTGTATTTCCAGAATAAACTCTCTTTGTGATTTTTTTTAGTTCATATGACATGATTCTATTTTTAATATTTTGCTTATAACTTGTATATAGGTTTCATAAATGAGAATGTTATATAGCATATGTAGCTTTTTTTTGGTATTATCTTTATATAGCTTTTTATATCAACAAATATTTTACATTTGACATTAAAAATTGAATAATTTTCTTTCCTTTTTTATGATCTAACAATTTAAATAACAACTAGACTGTTTTTTAGTTGTTTGGTAGTGTTCCACTTTGAAACCCTCTGATCCTGGTGTTGTTTTGAAAGGTAGCTTTTTGAAAACCCTCTCAGTTACTTGTATGATAATAAATCAATGTATATAGACGTTTTATCTCAACTTTAATTTTGACTAGGTTATCCATTTCATCTAGGTTTTTAAATATCTGCATAAAATCATGCCAATATAATTACATTCACTAAAAAATTCTGTATTTTGATGGTTATTTTTTCTTTGTCATGTTTATTTTTTGTATTTGTGCTTCCTATCCCTATTTACTTAAAAAAAAAACAATTTATTTGTCCACTTTATTCACGTTTTTCAAAGGACATGATTATTTATTAATGCTATACTTTTTGTTTTTCTAACTCATTTATTTCTGCTTTTACCTATAGTAACACTTTCTTTTTCTTAGCTTTATGCTTACTGTATATTACCATCATTTTCTTTTCTTTTTTTTTAACATCTTTATCAGAGTATAATTGCTTTACATTGTTGTGTTAGTTGCTGCTGTATAACAAATTGAATCAGCGATACATATACATATAAACCCATATACCCTCCAGCTTGTGTCTCCCACCCACCCTCATTATCCCACACCTCTAGGTGGTCACAAAGCATGAGCTGACCTCCCTGTGTTTTGTGGCTGCTTCCCATTACCTATCTATTTTACATTTAATAGTGTATATATGTCAATGCCACTCTCTCACTTTGTCACAGTTTACATTTCCCCCTCCATGTGTCCTCAAGGCCATTATCTACGTCTGTGGCTTTATTCCTGTCTTGCCCCTAGGTTCTTCAGAACCTTTTTTTTTTTTTTAGATTCCATATATATGTGTTAGCATACGGTATTCATTTTCCTCTTCCTGAGTTACTTCACTCTGTATGACAGACACTAGGTCCATCCACCTCACTACAAATAATTCCATTTCATTTCTTTTTATGGCTGAGTAATATTCCATTGTATATATGTGTCACATCTTCTTTATCCATTCATCTATCGATGGACACTTAGGTTGCTTCCATGCCCTGGCTATTGTAAACAGTGCTGCAATGAGCATTGTAGTACATGACTCTTTTTGAATTATGGTTTTCTCAGGGTATATGCCCAGTAGTGGGATTGCTAGATCATACGGTAGTTCTATTTTTAGTTTTTAAAGGAACCTCCATATTGTTCTCCATAGTGGCTGTATCAATTTACATTCCCACCAACAGTGCAAGAGGGTTTCCTTTTCTCTACACCCTCTCCAGGATTTATTGTTTGAAGATGTTTTGATGATGGCCATTCTGACAAGTGTGAGGTGGTACCTCATTGTAGTTTTTTTTTTTTTTTTTAAATTTTTTTTTTATAGCTACTTTTATTTTTATTTATTTATTTATTTTTGGCTGTGCTGGGTCTTCGGTTCGTGCGAGGGCTTTCTCTAGTTGCGGCAAGTGGGGGCCACTCTTCATCGCGGTGCGGGGACCGCTCTTCATCGCGGTGCGCGGGCCTTTCACTATCGCGGCCCCTCCCGTTGCGGGGCACAGGCTCCAGACGCACAGGCTCAGTAGTTGTGGCTCACGGGCCCAGCTGCTCCGCGGCATGTGGGATCTTCCCAGACCAGGGCTCGAACCCGTGTCCCCTGCATTGGCAGGCAGATTCTCAACCACTGCGCCACCAGGGAAGCCCTCATTGTAGTTTTGATTTGCATTTCTCAAATGATTAGTGATGTTAAGCATCCTTTCATGTGTCTGTTGGCAATCTGTATATCTTCTTTGGAGAAATGTCTATTTAGGTCTTCTGCACATTTTTGGATTGGGTTGTTTCTTTTCTTGATATTGAGCTGCTTGTAAATTTTAGAGATTAATCCTTTGTCAGTTGCTTCATTTGCATATATTTTCTCCCATTCTGAGGGTTGTCTTTTTGTCTTGTTTATGGTTTCCTTTGCTGTGCAAAAGCTTTTAAGTTTCATTAGCTCCCATTTGTTTATATTTGTTTTTATTTCCATTTCTTTAGGAGGTGGGTCAAAAAGGATCTTGCTGTGATTTATATCATAGAATGTTCTGCCTATGTTTTCCTCTAAGAATTTTATAGTGTCTGGCCTTACATTTAGGTCTTTAATACATTTTGAGTTTATTTTTGTGTATGGTGTTAGGAAGTGTTGTAATTTAATTCTTTTACATGTAGCTGTCCAGTTTTCCCAGCACCACTTATTGAAGAGGCTGTTTTTTCTCCATTGTATATTCTTGTCTCCTTTATCAAAGATAAGGTGACCATAAGTGCGTGGGTTTTCTCTGGGCTTTCTATACTGTTCCATTGATCTATATTTCTGTTTTTGTACCAGTACCATACTGTCTTGATGACTATAGCTTTGTAGTATAGTCTGAAGTCTGGGAGGCTGATTCCTCTAGCTCTGTTTTTTTCCCTCAAGATTGCTTTAGCTATTAGGGGTCTTTTGTGTTTCCATACAAATTCTGAAAATTTTTGTTCTGCTTCTGTGAAAAATGCTCTTGGTAGTTTGATAGGGATTGCATTGAATTTGTAGATTGCTTTGGGTAGTATAGTCATTTTCACAATGTTAATTCTTCCAATCCAAGAACATGGTATATCTCTCCATCTGTTTCTTGTAGTTTTCTGAATAGAGGCCTTTTGCCTCCTTAGGTAGGTTTATTCCTAAGTATTGTATTCTTTGCATTGCAATGGTAAATGGGAGTGTTTCCTTAATTTCTCTTTCAGATTTTTCATCATTAGTGTATAGGAGTGCAAGAGGTTTCTGTGCATTAATTTTGTATCCTGCTACTTTACCAAATTCATTGATTAGCTCTAGTAGTTTTCTAGTCTTTAGGATTCTCTATGTATAGTATCATGTCATCTGCAAACAGCTGCAGTTTTATTTATTCCTTTCTGATTTGGATTCCTTTTATTTCTTTTT
Source organism: Balaenoptera musculus (assembly GCF_009873245.2). NCBI lineage: Eukaryota > Metazoa > Chordata > Mammalia > Artiodactyla > Balaenopteridae > Balaenoptera > Balaenoptera musculus. The sequence continues at coordinate 20,102,958 of NC_045792.1, forward strand.
CATCTCTGACTGCTGTGGCTAAAACTTACAGAACTATGTTGAATAACAGTGGTGAGAGTTTGCAACCTTGTCTTGTTCCTGATCTTAGTGGAAAAGGTTTCAGTTTCTCACCATTGAGAATGATGTTGGCTGTGGGTTTTTTAACACATGACCTTCATTATGTTGAGGTAAGTTCCCTCTATGCCAACTTTCTGGAGTTTTTATCATAAATGGGTGCTGAATTTTGTCAAAAGCTTTTTTTGCCTCTATTGAGATTGTCATATTGTTTTTATCCTTCAATTTATTAATATGGTGCATCACATTGATTATTTTGCATTTATTGAAGAATCCTTGCATTCGTGACATAAACCCCACTTAATCATGGTATATGATCCTTTTTATGTGCTAGTCTTTTGCTAGTATTCTGGATTCTGTTTGCTAATATTTTGTTGAGGATTTTTGCATCTATGTTCATCAATGATATTGGCCTGTAGTTTTCTTTCTTTGTGACATCTTTGTCGGGTTTTGGTATCTGGGTGATGGTGGCCTCGTAGATTGAGTTTGTGAGTGTTCCTCCCTCTGCTATATTTTGGAAGAGTTTGAGAAGGATAGGTGTTAGCTCTTCTCTTAATGTTTGATAGAATTCACCTGTGAAGCCATCTGGTCCTGAGCCTTTGCTTGTTGGAAGATTTTTAATCACAGTTTCAATTTCAGTGCTTGTGATTGGTCTGTTTATATTTTCTATTTCTTCCTGGTTCAGTCTCCGAAGGTTGTGCTTTTCTAAGAATTTGTCCATTTCTTCCAAGTTGTCTTATAGTTGCTTGTAGTATTCCCTCATGTTTCTTTGTATTTCTGCAGGGTCAGTTGTTACTTCTTTTTCATTTCCAATTCTGTTGATTTGAGTCTTCTCCCTTTTTCTCTTGATGAGTCTGGCTAATGGTTTATCAATTTTGTTTATCTTCTCAAAGAATCAGCTTTTAGTTTTATTGACCTTTGCTATTCTTTCCTTCATTTCATTTTCATGTATTTCTGATCTGATCTTTATGATTTCTTTCCTTCTGCTAACTTTGGGTTTTTTGTTCTTCTTTCTCTATTTTCTTAAGGTGTAAGGTTACATTGTTTATTTGAGATGTTTCTTGTTTCTTGAGGTAGGATTCTATTGCTATAAACTTCCCTCTTAGAACTGCTTTCGCTGAATCCCATAGGTTTTGGGCCGTCTTGTTTTCATTTTCATTTGTTTCTACCTTTTTTTAAAATTTCTTCAGTGATCTCTTGGTTATTTAATATCACATTGTTTAGCCTCAATGTGTTTGTATTTTTTACAGTTTTTTTTCCTGTATTTGATATCTATCTCATAGTGGGTGGTCAGAGAGATATTTGATACAATTTCAATTTTCTTAAATTTACCAAGGCTTTATTTGTGACCAAAGATATGATCTATCCTGGAGAATGTTCCATGAGCACTTGAGAAGAAAGTGTACTGTGTTGTGTTTGGATGGAATATCCTATAAATATCAGTTAAGTCCATCTTGTTTAATGTATCATTTAAATCTTGTGTTTCCTTATTGACTTTCATTTCTTTTGAAGTGTCCTTTGTTGAAAGTGGGATGTTACGTTCCCTACTATTATTGTGTTACTGTCGATATCCTCTTGTATGTCTGTTAGCATTTGCCTTATGCATTGAGGTGCTCCTATGTTGGGTGCATAAAGATTACAATTGTTATATCTTCTTCTTGGATTGATCCCTTTATCATTATGTAGTGTCCTTCTTTGTCTCTTGTAATAGTCTTTATTTTAAAGTCTATATTATGTGACATAAGTATTGCTACTCTAGCTTTCTTGTGATTTTTCCATTTGCATGGAATATCTTTTTCCATCCCCTCACTTTCAGTCTGTATGTGTCCCTAGGTCTGAAGTGGTTCTCTTTTTGACAGCATATATACAGGTCTTATTTTTGTATCCATTCATCCAGTCTTTTGGTTGGAGCATTTAATCCATTTACATTTACAGTAATTATTGAAATGAATATTCCTATTGCCATTTTCTTAATTGTTTTGGGTTTGTTTTTGTAGGTCTTTTCCTTCTCTTGTGTTTCCTGTCTAGAGAGATTCCTTTAGCATTTGTTGTAAAGCTGGTTTGGTGGTGCTGAAACCTCTTAGTTTTCGGTTGTCTGTAAAGGTTTTAATTTCTCTGTCAAATCTGAATGAGATCCTTGCTGGGTAGAGTAATCTTTTTTTTTTTTTTTGGGGTAGAGTAATCTTGATTCTAGGTTTTTTCCTTTCATCACTTTAAGTATGTCCTGACGCTCCCTTCTGGCTTGCAGAGATTCTGCTGAAAGATCAGCTATTAACCTTATGGGGATTCACTTGTATGTTATTTGTTGCTTTTCCCTTGCTGCTTTTAATATTTTTTCTTTATATTTAATTTTTGATAGTTTGATTAATATGTGTCTTGGCGTGTTTCTCCTTGGATTTATCCTGTATTGGAGCTCTCTGTGCTTCTCAAACTTGATTGACTATTCCCCTCCCATGTTAGGGAATTTTTCAACTATAATCTCTTCAAATATTTTCTCAGTCCCTTTCTTTTTCTCTTCTTCTTCTGGGACTTGTATAATTCAAATGTTGGTATGTTTAATGTTGTCCCAGAGGTCTCTGAGACTGTCCTCAATTCTTTTCATTCTTTTTTTCTATATTCTGCTCTGCAGTAGTTATTTCCACTATTTTATCTTCCAGGTCAGTTATCCGTTTTTCTGCCTCAGTTATTCTGCTCTTGATTCCTTCTAGAGAATTTTAAATTTCATTTATTGTGTTGTTCATCATTTTTCTTTTTTTTTTTTGCTCTTTAGTTCTTCTAGGTCCTTGTTAAACGTTTCTTGTATTTTTTCCATTCTATGTCCAAGATTTTGGACCATCTTTACTATCATTACTCTGAACTTTTTTTCAGGTAGACTGCCTATTTCCTCTTCATTTGTTTGGTCCCATGGGTTTTTACCTTCTCCTTCATCTGCTGCGCATCTCTGTCTTCTCATTTTGCTTAATGTACTGTGTTTGGGGGTCTCCTTTACACAGGCTGCACGTTCATAGTTCCCGTTGTTTTTGGTGTCTGCCCCCAGTGGCTAAGTTTGGTTCAGTGGTTTGTGTAGGCTTCCTGGTGGAGTGGACTGGTGCCTGTGTTCTGGTGGATGAGGCTAGATCTTGTCTTTATTTTGGGCAGGACCACATCTGGTGGTGTGTTTTGGGGTGTCTGTGACGTTATTATGATTTTAGGCAGCCTCTCTTCTAATGGTTGTAGTTGTGTTCCTGTCTTGCTACTTGTTTGTCATTTGGTGTCCAGCACTGGAGCTTGTTGGTCATTGATTCGAGTTGGGTCTTAGTGTTGAGATGGAGATCTCTGGAAGAGTTCTCACCAATTGAAATTACGTGTGGCCAGGAGGTCTCTGGTAGTCCAATGTCCTGAACTCGGCTCTCCCAGCTCATAGGCTGAGGCCTGACACCTGGTCAGAGCACCAAGACCCTGTCAGCTACATGGTTCGGAAGAAAAGGGAGAAAAAAAAAGAAAGAAAGAAAGAAAAGAAAAGAAAGTTATTAAAATAAAAAATTAAGGAAATATTATTAAAATAAAATATAGAGAAGTTATTAAAAAAAAGAAGAGAACAATCAAACCAGTAAACTAATCCACCATTGATAACAAGTGCTAGAAACTAAACTAAGATAAACATATAAATCAGAAACTAGTCAGATACATACAGCAAACCCCAGGTCTACAGTTGCTGCCAAAGTCCACTGCCTCAGTTTTGGGATGATCCTTTGTCTATTCAGGTGTTCTGCAGATGCAGGGTACATCAAGTTGAATTTGGAGATTTAATCTGCTGCTTCTGAGGCTGCATGGAGAAATTTCCCTTTCTGTTTTTTGTTCACACTGCTCCTGGGGTTCAGCTTTTTATTTGGCCCTGCCTCTGCATGAAGGTCACTCTCTGGTATCTGTTCTTCTCCCAGAGAAGAGGTGGTTAAAGGAGCGGTTGATTAGCGGGCTCAGGCTCACTCCAGCTGGGGGGAAGGGAGGGGTACAGAATGCAGTGCTAGCCTGCAGCAGTAGAGGCAGCATGACGTTGCAACAGCCTGAGGTTTGCCGTGTGTTCTCCTGGGGAAGTTGTCCCTGGATCACGGGACCCTGGCAGTGGCAGGCTGCACAGTCTCCCAGGAGGGGAGGTGTGGATAGTGACCTGTGCTTGCACACAGGCTTCTTGGTGCCTGCAGCAGCAGCCTTAGCATTTCATGCTGGTCTCTTGTGTCCACGCTGATAGCCATGGCTCGCTTCCATCTCTGAAGCTCATTTAAGCGGGGCTCTGAATCCCCTCTCCTCACTCACCCCAAATTATGGTCTCTTGGCTCTTAGGCAGTTCCAGACATTCTCCCGACTCCTTCCTGGTTAGCTGTGGTGCACTAGCCCCCTTCAGGCTGTGTTCACGCAGCCAACCCCAGTCTTCTCCCTGAGGTCTGACCTCTGAAGCCAGAGCCTCAGCTCCCAGCCCCCACCCACCCCGGCGGGTGAGCAGACAAACCTCTCAGCTTGCTGAGTGCTGGTTGGCACCGATCCTCTGTGCGGGAATCTCTCCTCTTTGCCCTCTGCACTCTTGTTGCTGCACTCTCCTCAGTGGCTCTGAAGCTTTCCCCGCCGCCCCCTGTCTCTGCTGGTGAAGGGGCTTCCTAGTGTGTGGAAACTTTTTCTCCTTCACAGCTCCCTCCCAGAGGTGCAGGTCCTGTCCCTGTTCTTTTTTCTCTGTTTTTTGTTTTTTCTTTTGCCGTACCCAGGTATGTGGAGAGTTTCTTGCCTTTTGGGAAGTCTGAGGTCTTCTGCCAGTGTTCAGTATGTGTTCTGCAGGAGTTGTTCCACATGTAGATATATTTTTGATGTATTTGTGGGAAGGAAGTTTATCTTCACATCTTACTCCTCTGCCATCTTGAAGGTCCTCTTTAGTAATACTTTTATTTTGCTTTCTGTTTTTATTCTTTGCTGTTCTTTATTTCACTTTTGGAGTTGAGGGTTTAACCCACTTATTTCATTTTTATTGATATTGGTAATAAAGTTATGAATTTTGGAGTGTTTAGTTTCACTATATCCTGTAGATACAATATATTGCATTTTTCTTATTGTTGTCTTCTGGAAATTCTGCAATTAATTTTTATATTTCCTCCTTGACACAAGATTTAAATGAGTTTTTTTTGTGTGTGTGTGTGTGGGTTTGTTAGTTTACGTTTTTAAGTAGAAGGATTTTTAAAAGATCTTATTATTAATTTCTAGTTTTATTGCACTCAGAATGTACTGTTCTGTATTATTTTAAAAAATTATTGTAACTTTCTTTCTAATATATTAATTTTTGTAAATTTTCCATGGGCACTCTTAGAGAAGGTTCATCCTCCATTATTGGAAAACAGGGCTCAATACATATCAATAAGACCTACTCGTCATTTATTTCTTCTATATCCTTACTAATTGATTTTGTCCATTTAATCTATCTGGATCTAAAAGAAACCAATATGAGAATGATTTATTTTTATTAGTTGAGTTAAGCCCACTTTCATTTATTGATATAATGGGTATATTTCATGTTTTTGTTTTAAACTCATGTGTTTTCTTTGCCCTCTATTGTTGTTCCTTTTGTTATTTGAAAGTTTTAACTTTTGTTAAAATGGGAAGATTTCTTTCTATCTTTGTTTAATACTTTTATTCATCTCTTATTTAGCTATAACCTCATGGTTTTCTACTATGACCAGTACTGGGGTTAAGTAGTAACCATAACTTCTTTTCTCCACTGTATCTCCCTGAAGCTCCAATTTTAGACATTAGTATCATCTTAATGTTATTTTTTGGTAATCTTAAGTATACTTAGCCTTTGCTACTTGGTTTGCCAGCTTCAAACCACACATACACATATTCCAGTTAATACCTATACCATAATCAGTAAGCTTATTTTACTTTCCATTTACTCTCCCTTTTCTCATGTAATATTTGTTATTTTTGTACATTTTTAGAGCATATATCATTTCATTCTATTATATTACACTTACCTTCATCCTTTAGTCTTATTTAAGTAGATAAATATAGTCAATGCTCACTCCTAGAACATAGTGTTAAAACTTTCCAATTATTTTGTGGCTATCTGAAGCTTATTCTTGGTAAATTCCTCAGAATAAGCTCATGGAAACAATATTCTCTAAGTTCTAGCATGTCTGTGACCTTTATATTGAAGACAATTTTGGATAGATTTGAAACCCTGATTTGCAGTTTCTTCCTTTGAGTATGTTGAAAGTGCTACTGTTTACCAGTATGCAATATTATTGTCAAGATGAATGTCTAATCTACCTAATGTTCTTTCCCTATAAATGACTTAAACTTTCCCCCAGATACCCAAAGGACTTTTCATTATATTGAAAGGACAATACTTTTACTAGGAAATGTCTTTTGTGTTGACCCTTCTGGATCAATTTTCCATGGTAACAGTATGCTCTTCAATATATAGATGCACGTTTTCTTTTACTTTAGGAAAATTTTCTTGAAGTATCGTTTAAACATTTGTTCCATTTCATTGATATTTTTATTTTTGAGGAGGGTGCCAATTGTATGTTTATTTATTCTTCTTTCTTGTATTTTTTATTTATCACTTTTTCTTGAACTATGTTAAAAATCTTTGAAATTTTCTGATTGTTTTTTTATTATTTTATTTTATTTATTTCCTTTCTATCCTCTAGTTACTTTCTTTGGTGTCTATTCACTGTATTTCTTCAATTTAGTCTTAGATTCTGAAAAATGTTTTTCTAATTTTTTTCTAACATGTCATTTCTTGCTTTATGTATTCCTCTTATCTAGTCATATATATATCTGAGCTTTTCTATTTCTTATTTGTGGTATTTTGTAAAAGCTTTAATAATTCTTGAAATTTTGATTACCTCATTTTGAAATATTTGAATAAAGTTTTCTGCCTTGTGGTCACATTTTAAGATCTTTAAGAACTTTCTGGGTGGGGTCAGAGGCCCCACCAGGTGAACCTTCCCTCTCTTACTCTTACTCTCAGTTTTTCTGCTTTTCTCAGTTTGGCTCCTTTTTCCACTGGCTTTCTCTCAGGTAAGAATCAATTCCTCTGAGATAAGTATTGGCTGAATCATTCTGAAATTAGAGAGCTGAAACACTCTTTGGCTTTCCCATGTCTGGGGATATGTTTTTACCCTCACCTGCATCACAGAACTGGAGGAGGACTTTCTCAATTTCACTTGTCATTCCTAGATCTATTTGGTTTCCCTCTGAGTAAGGTTCTCTCTTCTGTGGGTAAAGTTTTGTGGCAATGTTTAAATTTCTACAACTTGGAGGATTGGTTGGTAGTCCCCTTTTATTTCCTGCCTTCCCAACCATACAGCTGTAAGTCCTAGGCAGGTCAAATTTGGTGGTTTGGTAGTACTTATTCACATCTTGGGTCTGTGGCAATTCTCTATTGTGAACTTTTGTTGCTGATGGCCCCTATGGAAATTTCCCCCCTTGGTCGTGGCTGATCTGTTTGGTTTGTAGGTGGTGCTATGGAGACTCTAAGAAACTAGATTCTCCCTAGATCATGCTGTCCTCCCTGCCCCTTATTAGATGAACTTGCTCCTTATTTTGTCTCTAAACTTCCTGCCTACTTGCCCCTTATGCAGATGTATCTACATCCAGATCTATCCTTAGCATCTTTCCTTCAGACTCAGAAGAATGTTCTAAGTGTTACCAAGGGCAGGCTTCAGTTTCCTCTTCTCTTGCTACTTCTGTGAGCTCACTCTGTCAGCTATCCCCCACTCTTTTTTTTAACCTTTAATCTCTCTCTTTCCTGACATCTTCTCCTTATCTCATAAACATGATCATCTTAAAAAATAAATCCTTTTATGATGCAATACAAGACACCATCCAAGCTCTCCTCCCCTTTTATCCTTAAATTAATGATTAGTAGTCTTCTTTTCCTCACCTCCCAATATCTGTAACTCATTGCAAACTGCCTTTCATTTCCACCATTGTTTTTGAAATAGATCTTGTTATAGTCATCAATGAGTTACTACTTGAAAAATCTAATGGCATCTCTAGATTTATCTCATTTGACTTCACTGTTATATTGAAACTGTTGATCATGCCTTCCTGTACTCTCCTGTGTGTACCTTTAAGTCCCTAACTCTATAAGGACTAACAAAAGAAATGTGTCTCTTTAGTGCCAGTGAAGAATTTTGCTTCTCTAGAGCAATTGTTTATTTTAATCTTACAAAAGGTTGATGAATAATATCTGGTGAAATAGCAAGATCAGAGGTAAAAGCTCCCAAGCTTAAAATGTGAAGAAATGTGGCTTAGAGGAAAAGAGCCATGAATGAAGTTATCTGGAGATCTTGTAGCTTTCACTAACTAGCTATGACCTTGAAGGACAACCTTCCTGAATCTGTGAAATGAAATGATGGTCTAGGTAAGTGCTATGAACCCTCATAGCTCTAACATTTGATTCTAATAGTCCAGATAGTTATTTTCAAGAAGGTATTTCAAATAATGTGGGATAATTTGGAGACAGCCTGGTGCAATGGCCTGGCAAAGTAAAGAAAACCCAAGACAAAATTATTAGCACTAGATATCTTCCCTGTAGACACAGATTCATGAATTCTTGCCACATACTATGACCTTAGTTTCATACCAGTTCCCCTTCACCCACAATCTTCTACCTTTCCCTCTGCCTACTCATCCCACCCTCCCTTCCTCCAAGGCCCAATCACATCCTACTTCCTTGTTTGTATTTGTCCTTTCTCTGTGTTTCTGTTTACTAGAATTATGATAATTACCACACTTCCATATTTAATTATTCCCCAAACATTTAATGTGACTTAAATTTACGATGAAAAATTTTAAGCTCATAGGACACTGAGGCATGTGCTTTAAAATCCTCAAGACTTCTTCATCAGGAACTAGTACTGTGTTGGCATCATAGTGGATCCTTATAGAATCCTTGCAGGCTGATTAATCTACAGTACCAATATTAGAAAATGTGAATCAAACATTGAATGAGGGCTGTTTGGTGCTTTGGGGAAATTTCCAGCAGAGCTTCCTCTTGGAGAGGCTTCAAGTTTCAGACCAAGATTAGGACTTTTACTGTGAATTCGAAATCTGCCACAGACATTTTTTGTATAGTTTTTCATTTTCAGGTTGTTACCACTGATTGATGATTATCCTTAACTTACGGAGGTTGGAAACGATCAGTTTGGGACCTGTGATTCTTCCTTCTTGACACCACACGGAGTTCACCTTTGCTTATTGGATATAGCATCTCTTGAACAAAGCCTGCCACTATTGTTAAGTCTGCTTCAGCCTCAACTGGACAGATTCCTTTGCTCAAAAGGAGCTGTCCCAATCCTAATAACTTCCTGCAAAGCTGGTCTGATTGCTGCTGTTATTTCTCAGCAGTCCACAGCTTTGCCACACTACTTGAAGCTTCCCACCAGGTCATCATTAAAGTAGATAGATAGTAGCCTGCTCTCCCTTGCAGAGTCATGGGCAAGCTTGTCTGTGTGACATACTCTCTATCTATTGGCAGATGGGGTCACCAAAACAACTCTTGTGGAAGACTGCCAGGGAGCAGGATGGGAAGTACATGGGCTTCAACTCAGCTGGGCAGGTGCTGAGGATGACAGATGTGCTGAGTTGAGCAGCTCTCTGCTGCAGGAGAAGGCAGGCACTATCCTGTGGATTTTGGCTGAGGGCTTATTCTGCTATCAGGAAACCCTTGACTTCTCTCAGATGGGGGTCTGAGTGTGTCTCTTTGCCAAGTTTATTTAAGCAGTTACTACTAGAGGCAATGCCATATTCTCCCAAAGGCTCTTTGGCAATACTCTATTTGTATCTTTCACAAACACTTTATAGAATGTGGCTTTTACTCCTTTAAGATCTGGTATTCAATTCAATTCATTCAAATTCAACAACTGTTTTTTAAGAAGCTGGGTTGCTGGGATTGCACTGTGAAGAAGACAGACATAGCATATATTCTCTGGGATTATCTCATGTTCTTCTGGAGCTTTTAAAATTTTATTTTTACATTTAAACTATTGTATTAATGATTATATTAAATTAATGATATATTAAATCATTAATTCATCTGGAATTAATTTTGACATAAGGTATGAAATAAGAATATAATTTTTTATCATTTTCTAGATGATGAGCCACTTGTCCATTTTTTGAATAAATCACCTCTCTCTGTCCATGAACAGTACTTTCTTTATTATGGCAGAGTTCTTCCCTTGTGTTATGATGGTAATTTGTTCTAAGTAGAAAATCTTCTTAGTGTTATTTCAATGGCAAAAAACTGTGTGGTTTCCTGACCATCAAAGCAAAAAGATTTTATGCTAAAACAAACCCATTGAAATATACACAATAACTTCAATAATTAATGTTTAGCTATTATGACCTGACATGACAAAAGCAAGTTTCATTAATTTTTCTATAATATGGTTATATACCTGTACACATTCATCTCTTTCATGGCCATTAGATATTGTTGTAATCTTAAAATAATCCTCACAGACAAAGCATTCATATAATCCTCAATATTTATGTAACTGAATTTTTTGGGTAAAAAAAAATCAATGAAAATTAATCTAGATGAAGCGCTTATCACTACTACATACTGAAGTATTTTAAAGGAAAACCAAATGAACGTGTACCAACTTTACAATTCCAAAGAGTCTGCCTGTAGGCTCTGATTTCATAGCACTTTTTTGCTCAGAAGGAATCTTAATTTATCTTCTTAAATACAAGTAAAGCCTTTTAAGCCAAAGCAGGAGTATTAAATGAAATTCTTCATAAAATGAACTCTTGCCATTTGAATGCCTATACCATAAGATATGGCTCTACTAAACCCAGTATGTATTTGTATCTGCTTCTGGACTCACTATCCTCATTTATTATCCATCTGTTCACATATGCAGCAAAATCATACTCTTCTAATTACTGTAACTTGATAATATGTTTTACTATCAAGTAAAGTTAGTCCTCATTCAATACTTCTCTTTTTCTGGAATTTTTTTGTTTTATTCCTACATGTTTATTTTTCCAGATGAACTTTAGAAACACTTTTGTTTAGTTATTAAAAACATCTACTGGAATTTTATTAAAATTTCATAAGATCTATAATTACTTTTTAGTGAATTGATTTCATTTTGATATTGAGTCTTACAGGACAAGAACAAGCTATGCTCTTTCATTTATTCACATCTTATTTTTGGTACCTTCACAGAATTTAACAACTTCATATAATATAATCTTGTAAATTTCTTCTTAAGTTTATTTCTAGGTCTTTAATTCTTTTAGCTTCTGTTTTAACAGGATCTTTTCTAACTGGTTTATTTTTTTGTATACAAAGTGACCATTATCTTTTGTATGTTAATTTTGTATGAAGTTAGTTGAATTATGCTATTGGGTTTTTTTAAATAAAATTTCAGTAAATTGTTCCTAAGTTTTCCAGTTATATAATCATACAAGTTTAAAATTGATTTACCACGTTTGGGATTAGCACAGCAAGGTGATATTTATGTATTGAGATTTTTCTTTTTTATCAGTAATGGATTTGGGATTGTATCAAATGCCTTCTTTTTGTCTATGCAGATAAGGGTATGATTTTTCTCCTTTGACTTATTACTATGGTGGTTTATATCAAGAGGTTTCTATTACTAAACATTCTTAATTTCTTTGAGTTACCTCCACTTAGATATGGTCCTTAGATTTATTCTTTCAGTGTGCTGTGTGTTCTATTTACTGATGTTATATTTAGGATTATTGCATTGATATTTCATAAGTAACATTGGCCTGTAGATTTTTGTGTGTGCTTTCAGTATCAATATTATACTAGCTTCTCAAAAATTTTCTGAAATAGTTTAAAGAGTACTGTAATTACATATGTATGACATTGATACAATCACTCCTGAAAATCTAGATACTTAATGGTTCTCTAATTTAATGTTCGCTATCAATTTTTTTTCCATTTATCTCCTAGTTGGCTTAAATTCAGCTTCTAGTAGGTTTTTATTCAAGAAAAAGTAAATTTTCTTCTTCAACTTTTGCACATTTGGCTTTTTTCTCATGTGGCTGAGACTGCTGGCTGCTTATTCAAGTCTATTATTTCTTCTTTTTGGGTACACATTTCACATTTCCCAGCCTGCCTTGACATCTGAGTTCTAGATAAAGGGATGTGAATAGAACTGATGTGTACCTACTTTAGGCCTACCTCACTATGACCCAGGTACCATTCTGGGGACTTGGGATAAGGCAGTCCAAAAAGACCATCTCCCTGCTCTCTTGAGGTTTATATTGAAATTGAGGGAACATGAAGTGAAGAGAAGGAAAATCTGGGCAGAAAAAAATAATATGATTGAAACCCAGGAGTGTGAACAGTAGGCAACAATTAAGAGAGAGCATGTATATTGGTGTGACCAGAACGTAAATGATATGTGTGGTGGTGGGTGGGGTGGTAAGAAATGAAGCTGATGAGGTAGGCAAGGACCAGATGGTGCAAGGCCAGGCAAAAGGGTTGAGCATTAACAGTGAAGTCATATTCAGGTGTGTGGTGTCAATCAAGTCACCCTGATAATGATCCAGAGAATGGGACAGACTGGTGCTGGACAGGAACCTGGATGATAAGTTAGCAAGTGTCCTAGAAAGAGATGCTGAGGGTAGGAAGGCGGGGCTGAGAGGAGGGACTGTTAATGAGGTAGAGTCAATAAACCCTTGTTACTGGTCAGATGTGAAAGATAGAGGAGGGCTGAGAGAGAGTGCCAGGTTCTTAGTGAGGGTGGATAGTGGTGCCATCCACTTGGACAGTGTACAGGGAAGAGAGCGAGTTTTATCCATGTTCTAATCTACAGGATTGATAACATTTTAACTTGATCAGTATCCATCAGTTAGATGGCTGTTTATCTAAAATTTACAGGAAAATTCTTGATGACATCTCTGATTAGTGTTGGGCTTTTTCACCATAAATGGTCAATTCATAAGAAATTTTTTTGATTTTTTTCTCTTGCCACTTAGGCAAAATTGAGATAAAAGTTATAGGTTTAATTTGTTTGCTTATTAAATTTTTTTTCAAATTATTGTTATACCTTACTTGAATGAGGTTTCACATTTATGTTTACAAATATCTGTATTATTTACTGACAAGCAGAATTCAATAAGCATGATTTTTAAGTGGACAGTTTATTTACAGCTTTCTTTAGAATTTAAAAAAGGTGTCACAGTTGCCAATATAAAGTCTTTTCTCTTTTCTCTTACTGTCTTTTCACACTTTTTGCTACAGGCTGTTATCATTCTTATAGGAAATGAATAGCTATGAATCATAAGTATAACAGCTCAGCATAACAGTAATTGGCATTTCAAACAGGTACCTGTCAAAGGTAAATTAAGACGTTTGTCCCAATGATATTTTAGTATTTATAAATTTTATTGAAGTAAGTTTTTAAGATCTAGGGAAGCTTTTCTGTGAAGTCTCCCTGGATTTGACTCATAGATTAATAATTTGAGATTTTTATCTACTGTCTTATAATTATGTTCAAAAACATACACACAAAGATAAGGGAAGAATAATTTGCTTCTCCTACACTTTCTATTTCTGAACTTTTTTTTTTAAACTTTAATATACATATGTTCCCATATCTCTTCCCTCTTGCATCTCCCTCCCTCCTACCCTCCCTATCCCACCCCTCTAGGTGGTCACAAAGCACAGAGCTGATCTCCCTGTGTTATGCAGTTGCTTCCCAATAGCTATCTATTTTACGTTTGGTAGTGTATATATGTCCATTCCACTCTCTCACTTTGTCACATCTTACCCTTCCCCTCCCCATATCCTCAAGTCCATTCTCTAGTAGGTCTGTGTCTTTATTCCCGTCTTGCCACTAGGTTCTTCATGACCTTTTTTTTTTTTCCCCCTTAGATTCCATATATATGTGTTAGCATACTGTATTTGTTTTTCTCTTTCTGACTTACTTCACTCTGTATGACAGACTCTAATTCCATCCACCTCACTACAAGTAACTCCATTTCGTTTCTTTTTATGGCTGAGTAATATTCCATTGTATATATGTGCCACATATTATTTTTAAAAATTCACTTAGAATTAACCCAAAATGTGGTAACTGAAATACTAAAAGTTATCCATAACGCTAAAATTATATCAATTAAAAATTCTCAGGTTCATGACACTTTGATGCAACATGACGTTTTTTGTTTTTAATGTGTTATGTTAAAATATATGTAGAATGTTGTTTTCCATTAATGTTTGTATATGCTTCACATATTTGAGACTACATGAAGTTATTAAAATACTTGTAATTTCATATAGAATTTTACACATTTAAAAAATTCTACACAGGTGTTGAGTTTAGATATTTACTTAATTATGTACTAAGCAAGCACTTCTTATTTTGCTTTTTTCCCCCCAAGTGTAGCTACTTTTTTTGAGGATTCCTCAAACTAAATGTTTACTTATCATAGCATAGTTCCATAATTCATAGGTAATCCTTCACGTGTGCTAGGCAAAATAAGTCTTCATTTTCACTAAAACACAATTCTGATTTGGTTGGTGACATTCTTTCCTTGCCAGTTTTTTCATATTTAGGTCTATGAATTTTTTTCCATAACACCATCTGTCTTTTATCTTCTTTGAAACTGCCAGCATTCTTAAGCTAATGTGCAGGAAAGTGAGGCATATTCCAGAAAAAGAATGTGTACTCTAAGATATTTAAACCAAACTATATGGCTAAGGATGTTAAAAGCTGATCTTATACTAGACAGTAGCATTAAAGCAAACTTCCCTTTCCTCATTTTCAATGTCATTCCTCCAATTTTTTTCCTGGGTGCATTACTTTAAAAACTTTTTATTTTGAGATGATTATAGATTTGCATGCAGTTGAAGAAATAATATAGAAAGATCTTGACTGCATTTCACCTGTTTCCCCTCAATGGTAACACCTTGCAAAACTATAGTACAATATCACAAATATTGATACAATCCACAAATATTATTAATATTTCCCTGGTTTTAAGTGTATTCATTTGTGTGTGTATATGAACATGTTTTTAGTTCTCTACAATTTTGTCACATGTATAGGTTCCTGTATCTGCCACCATAATCAAGATAGACCATCTCTGTCACCACGAGGATCCTTTCTGTGTTCTCTTGTAATGGCACCCCCCTCTCAACTGCTGACATTTATTAACCACTAATCTGCTATAATTTCTAAATTTTTGTCATTTCCAAAATGTTATATAAGTGGAATCATACAGTATGTAATTAGCTTTTATCACTCACCCCAATTCCCTAGAGATTCATCCAGATTTTTGTGTGTATCAATAGTTCATTCCTTTTTATTGTTGAGTAGTATTCCATGGTATGGATGTACCACAGATTGTTCATTCATTCATCCACTGAAAGACACAAAGATTGCTTTCGGTTTTGGGCTATTATAAACAAAGCTGCTATAAACATTTGTTTTAATGGTACCATAATTTTCTCTGTGATAAATACCTAAGAGTGCAGTTGCTTGGTTGTAGGATAATTGAATGTTTAGTTTTATAAGAGACTGCCAAATGTCTACCAGAGTGGCTGTACCATTTTTCATCTCCACCAGCAATGTGTGAGTGATCCAGTTTTCCTTCACTTTGTCAGTATTTGGTGGTGTTATTTTTTATTTTAACCATTCAGATAGGTATGATTGGTGATTTGTGTCTACCTGCTTTTATATCATTGATTTTCCATATATTTTTTGTCTTTGATTTCATTGATTTCTGCCCTTGTCTTTATTATTTCCTTTGTTATGCTTAGTTTGGGTTTGTTTTCTTTTGCTAGTTTTTTGAAGTAAGAATTTATGTTATTGATCTGAGACCTTTCTTCTTTTCTAATATAATCATTTAGTGTTATAAATTTCCCTTTGGAACTGTTTTAGCTGCGTTACCCATATTTTGATGTGTTGTATTTTGATATGTTGTACTTTTATTGTTTTATGCATTTTTAAAAATTTCCTTTGAGATTCTTTTTAAAATTTTTAAAATGTATTTTATTGAAGTATAGTTGATTTGCAATACTGTGTTAGTTTCTGGTATACAGCAAAGTGATTCAGTTATATATATATATATATATATATATATATATATATGTAACTGTTTGCATCTGCTAATCTCAAACTCTCATTCCACCCCACCCCACCCCCACCCCCTTCCTCTTGGCAACCACTCTGTTCTCTATGTCTGTGGGTCTGTTTCTGTTTTGTAGATAAGTTCATTTGTGTCATATTTTAGATTCCGCATATAAGAGATATCATATAGTATTTGTCCTTCTCGTTCTGACTTACTTCACTTAGTATGATCATCTCTAGGTTCATCCAAGTTGCTGCAAATGGCATTATTTCATTCTTTTTTTATGGCTGAGTGGTATTCCATTGTGTATGTATACTACATCTTCTTTATCCATTCATCTGTTCATGGACATTTAAGTGTTTCCGTGTCTTCGTTATTGTGAAAAGTGCTGCTATGAACATACAGGTGCATGTATCCTTTCAAATTACAGTTTTGTCTGGATATATGCCCAGCAGTGTGGTTGCTGGATCATATGGAAACTCTACTTTTAGTTTTTTCAGGAACCTCTCCATACTGTTTTCCATAGTGGCTGCACTAATTTACATTCCCACTAACAGTGTAGGAGGGTTCCCTTTTCAACCTTTGAGTTTCTTTTATTTGACCCATGGATTATCTAGAAGTGTGTTATTGAATTTCCAAGAGTTTAGAGATTTTCCTGATTTTTTTTGCTATTAATTTTTCCATTACATTCAGAGAACTTTATTTGAATTCAATATTTTAAAATTTGTTAAGATTTGTTTTATGAATGATGACATGGTCTATCTTGGTGAATGTTTCGTAACTACTTGGGGAAAATATGTATTCTGCTGTTGTTGGGTGAAGTGTTCTCTATAGGTCAACAAGATCCTATTGGTTAACTGTGTTGTACAGTTCTATATCCTGGCTGATTTTCTCTCTAGTAGTTCTGTCATTTACAGGCAGCGAGATGTAAAATCCTTAATCTCCATTTGACATAATATACATTTTGCTTCTTTACTTATTCATCTGTTATTTTGCCCCCAGAGACTGTCAGCTTCATGAGGGCAGGAATTTGTGTCTATTTCATTCACTCTGTGTCATTTAACAGGCAGTATGCTGGAACCAGTATACTTCTGTACTAAAAGAGCATTAATGCTTACTGCATCTTTGCTTGAGAGAATGTCTCTCATTCAGCTTGGGCTTAGGGCCCAGAACAAACACTAGCTTTGGGTAGGTGTTCAGTAATGTCTGTGGAATGAATAAATGCATTTCCTGGATGACCCATTCCCAGACATTGGGAGGCCTATCAGACATGTTTCTGAAACAACTTTGAGGATGGAGAGCTTTGATTGGCCCCTGCAAGGTTGGCGTCCTTGCTTGGGAAGCTCTCTGGAGAAGTGGCCATGGCAGGCAGCTTCCCCAAAAGGCAGCAGCTGGCACTTGAGATCTGTCTCTTCTTTTGCTTTGCAAAGTTTTCATGGCACAGCTGAGAATGTTCACAGAATATTACCCAATGTTGTCTAATTACATTTTAGAATTCTGTTCAATTATATTTTAGAGCTTTAGCATCTCATTATGTAGTAATTTGGTTGGTTAGGGGTGAATGGTTGCCGATGATGATTCTGGTCACTTTTGTGTGTGTATAGTTCTTCAGCGTGTGCCAGAGAAAGCTTTCAGGGAGTTGAAGGAGCAACATTTTATTTTTTCCTCTTAGAAAACAAAATATTTTACTGTTAGAAGATGCTAAGAGTGTCAGGATAGCAAGAAAAGATTAGCATATGGATAGAAATCAGGCATTCACATCAGACAGACTGGGTTCAAATTCTAGCCCTGTTGCTCAGTAGTTATGCAAACATTAGTTAGTCAGGTAATCTCTCTTTTGCTCAGTTCCTACTTCTATAAAATTATTTGATATGTTATATTACATAAGAATTGAATGAGTTTAAAATGTCTAAAATGGAACCTGTGATAAATTAGAAACTCATCTAAATATTAATTAATTTCATTCCTACCCTATTTTTGACATGTGGAAATGAAGAACTCTCTCCATCTCCCAGAACATTTACACCCTGTGTCCATGTTATAATTTGACATTGTTCATGGTCAAACATATTGTGGGATACAGAGAATCTGGCATCAACAACAACTAATGGATTTTCAAACACTTCTGATGAGAATGAACATGGAAGGGAATGAAGAACGTAAGCTAAATGTGGGCATATATCCCTGTAAAAGTAGAATAAGTAGTTACAATAGACTATCCTTATTTCCATTTTCTATTACAAGTAGGATATGATCTCAGACTGATCTGTGTCTACTGATTACATGTTATCCATTCAGTTTTCATTATCATATTTCAAGTACCCTTAAAACAAGGTCTGTGTCATACCTATAGTTTCACATTTCCTAGAACATACAAAGAACCCACTGGATTTTATAGGTAACATTTCCACTTATTTTCATCTTTTGTAGTGCACCAGAGTGTTTTTTTGGAACTTCTAGATGAAGGAAAGAAAGGTTGCCCTGTTAAGTAAACTAAAATATCAATCCATAATTAACCAAGGTGAACATATATATTTCTTTATTTGAGTCAAGATTGCTCCTAGGAACCATAACCTGATAGAAGGCTAAGCTGTCCAAAGATGTCATTAAAATTGTGAGTCATACAGCACCTTTATTTTGACTACATGATTATGAATCAACACTGATTATAGTTTGTTTTCCTCTATGGCATGCTACAAGAACAATGTGCTGTCTGGGAGATCCAATGGGTTTGATCCTCTTGGAAATTTTATTTCTTATTTAGAAATAATAAAGTTTGTTCTTAATCTTGTAATCTTTGTTATTGTGCTGTGCTCTTGAGGTACGGACAAAATTAGGTTTCTGGGTCTTTAAGGCTAAGGACTAGGTTATTGCCCAATGCAATTTATTTTGGAAGTCCACTCTGGGAGGCCTCTAGTGAGGTGATATGCTCTGATGAGTAACACTCTAAGCTCGTCACTGTCTCTTCTTTTCCTACTTGAAACATGCTTACAAAGCAACTTACTTAGAAATTCTTTACACATTTGAAGAGACAATATGAGTAAAAAAAGTAACTAATTCAAAAAGTAAAAGTGTTTCAGATCTGGAAGTGACCTCATATTCTCTTTTATATATACCAATGAAAATACTGTAAAGTCTGAGGTTTAGAAGAATCCTAAGGTTAACTCAGGAGGCCTCTTTATCTCTGGCAGGTTATCATTAAGCCTCTGACTGAAGCTGATTATTGCATGAAATAGACTCTTTATTTAAAAAAAATTTATACTAAATTTATACATAGTGAAATACATATATCTGAAGCTACAATTAGATGAGGATTTTCTTGGTATTTATTGCCTTTATTTTTAATATAATTTGTTCAATTATGCTTATATACATTATTTTTTTATTGGAGGATAATTGCTTCACAATGTTGTGTTAGTTTCTGCTGTACAATGAAATGAATCAGCTATATGTATACATATATCCCCTCCATCTTGGATCTCCCTCTCACTCACCCCCCCCATCCCACCCATCTATGTTGTCACAGACCACCGAGCTGAGCTTCCTGTGCTTTATATCATGTTCCCACTAGCTATCTGTTTTATGCATGTAGTGTATATATGTCAATCCTAATCTCCCAATTCATCACACCCTCCCCTTCTCCCCCTGTGTCTACATGTCTGTTCTCTATGTCTGCATCTCTATTCCTGCCATGGAAATACGTTCATCTGCACCATTTTTCTAGATTCCACATATATGTGTTAATATACAATATTTGTTTTTCTCTTTCTGGCTTACTTCACTCTGTATGGCAGACTCTAGATCCACCCACATCTCTACAAATGACCCAATTTCCTTCCTTTTTATGGTTGAGTAATATTCCACTGTATATATTACCACATCTTCTTTATTCATTCATCTGTCGTTGGACATTTAGGTGGTTTCCATGTCCTGGCTATTGTAAATAGTGCTGCAATGAACATTGAGGGTACATGTGTCCTTTTGAATTATGGTTTTCTCAGGGTATATGCCCAGTAGTGGGATTGCTCGGTCATATGGTAGTTCTATTTTTATTTTTGTTTATTTTTTGTTTGTTTTTTTATACTGCAGGTTCTTATTAGTCATCAATTTTATACACATCAGGGTATATATGTCAATCCCAATCACCCAGTTCAGCACACCACCATCCCCACCCCACTGCAGTTTTCCCCCCTTGGTGTCCATACGTGTGTTTTCTACATCTGTGTCTCAACTTCTGCCCTGCAAACCGGTTCATCTGTACCATTTTTCTAGGTTCCACATACATGCATGGATATACGATATTTGTTTTTCTCTTTCTGACTTACTTCACTCTGTATGACAGTCTCTAGATCCATCCACGTCTCAACAAATGACTCGATTTCATTCTTTTTTATATTACCCAGCCTAAAAAAAGGCTGGGTAATATAAAAAAGACTGGGTAATATTCCATTGTATATATGTACCACATCTTCTTTATCCATTCGTCTGTCGATGGGCACTTAGGTTGTTTCCATGACCTGGCTATTGTAAATAGTGCTGCAATGAACATTGGGGTGCATGTGTCTTTTTGAATTATGGTTTTCTCTGGGTATATGCCCAGGAGTGGGATTGCTGGATCATATGGTAATTCTATTTTTAGTTTTTTAATGAACCTCCATACTGTTCTCCATAGTGGCTGTATCAATTTACATTCCCACCAACAGTGCAAGAGGGTTCCCTTTTCTCCACACCGTCTCCAGCATTTGTTGTTTGTAGATTTTCTAATGGTGCCCATTCTAACTGGTGTAAGGTGATACCTCATTTGTAGTTTTGATTTACATTTCTCTAATACTTAGTGACGTTAGATTGTTTACTTGAGATTTTTCTTGTTTCTTTAGGTAGGCTTGTATAGCTATAAACTTCCCTCTCAGAACTGCTTTTGCTGCACCCCATAGGTTTTGAATCATTGCGTTTTCATTGTCATTTGTCTCTAGGTTTTTTTTGATTTCCTCAGTGATCTCTTTGTTAGTTAGTAACGTATTGTTTAGCCTCCATGTGTTTGTGTTTTTTACGTTTTTTTCCCTGTAATTCATTTCTAATCTCATAGCATTGTGGTCAGAAAACATGCTTGATATGATTTCAATTTTCTCAAATTTACTGAGGCTTGATTTATGACCCAAGATGTGATCTATCCTGGAGAATGTTCCGTGTGCACTTGAGAAGAAAGTGCAATCTGCTGTTTTTGGATGGAATGTCCTATAAATATCTATTAAATCTAACTGGTCTGTTGTGTCATTTAAAGCTTCTGTTTCCTTATTTATTTTCATTTGGGATGATCTGTCCATTGGTGTAAGTGAGGTGTTAAAGTCCCCTACTATTACTGTGTTACTGTCGATTTCCTCTTTTATAGCTGTTAGCAGTTGCCTTATGTATTGAGGTGCTCCTATGTTGGGTGCATATATATTTATAATTGTTATATCTTCTTCTTGGATTGATCCCTTGATCATTATGTAGTGTCCTTCCTTGTCTCTTGTAACATTCTTTATTTTAAAGTCTATTTTATCTGATATGAGTATAGCTACTCCAGCTTTTGATTTCCATTTGCGTGGAATATATTTTTCCATCCCCTCACTTTCAGTCTGTATGTGTCCCTAGGTCTGAAGTGGGTCTCTTGTAGACAGTATATATACGGGTCTTGTTTTTGTATCCATTCAGCAAGCCTGTGTCTTTTGGTTGGAGCATTTAATCCATTCACGTTTAAGGTAATTATCGATATGTATTTTCCTATGACCATTTTCTTAATTTGTTTGGGTTTGTTTTTGTAGATCCTTTTCCTCTCTTGTGTTTCCCACTTAGAGAAGTTCCTTTAGCATTTGTTGTAGAGCTGGTTTGGTGGTTCTGAATTCTCTTAGCTTTTGCTTGTCTGTCAAGCTTTTCATTTCTCCATCGAATCTGAATGAGATACTTCCTGGGTAGGGTAATCTTGGTTGTAGGTTCTTCCCTTTCATCACTTTAAGTATATCATGTCACTTCCTTCTGGCTTGCAGAGTTTCTGCTGAGAAATCAGCTGTTAACCTTATGGGAGTTCCCTTGTATGTTATTTGTCATTTTTCCCTTGCTGCTTTCAGTAATTTTTCATTGTCTTTAATATTTGCCAATTTGATTACTATGTGTCTTGGCATATTTCTCCTTGGGTTTATCCTGTATGGGACTTGCTGCGCTTCCTGGACTTGGGTGGCTATTTCCTTTCCCATGTTAGGGAAGTTTTGACTATAATCTCTTCAAATATTTTCTTGGGTCCTTTCTCTCTCTCTTCTCTTTCTGGGACCCCTATAATGTGAATGTTGTTGCGTTTAATGTTGTCCCAGAGGTCTCTTAGGCTGTCTTCATTTCTTTTCATTCTTTTTTCTTTATTCTGTTCCACAGCAGTGAATTCCACCATTTTGTCTTCCAGGTCACTTATCCGTTCTTCTGCCTCAGTTATTCTGCTATTGATTCCTTCTAGTGGAGTTTTCATTTTAGTTATTGTATTGTTCATCTCTGTTTGTTTGTTCTTTAATTCTTCTAGGTCTTTGTTAAACATTTCTTGCATCTTCTCGATCTTTGTCTCAATTCTTTTTCTGAGGCCCTGGATCATCTTCAGTATCATTATTCTGAATTCTTTTTCTGGAAGGTTGCCTATTTCCACTTCATTTAGTTGTTTTTCTGGGGTTTTATCTTGTTCCTTCATCTGGTACATAGCCCTCTGCCTTTTCATCTTGTCTATCTTTCTGTGAATGTGGGTTTTGTTCCACAGCCTGCAGGATTCTAGTTCTTCTTGCTTCTGGTAGTTCTATTTTTAGTTTTTTAAGGAACTTCCATACTGTTCTCCATAGTGGCTGTATCAATTTACATTCCCACCAACAGTGCAAGAAAGTTCACTTTTCTCTACACCCTCTCTGGCATTTATTGTTTGTAGGTTTTTGATGATGGCCATTCTGACCAGTGTGAGGTGATACCTTACTGTAGTTTTGATTTGCATTTCTAGTGTATATACCTGTATATCCATTAATCCAAACAGAAGATAGACCATTATCTCATTTTTCAAACAGATGTGATAACTGGAAATTTGTTTATGTTGAAGTATAATCTGACTCTTTGAAACTTCCTCATGCTGGTCCTATTTCTCCCCTCTGGAGTGTACACATTCAACCTGATTTCTCTTTTTCTTGGCAGTCTTCAAGTATTTGAAACTTGAATATGAGAACACAAATTCTTCAGAACTTAATAAGAATCACATGTTCCGACACTATTCCAGAACATATCAGTGTATTTATTTATTTAGGAAGTCTGGTAAAGTGGAGCCTACTGCTTTCCGTGTATTAATTGTGTGATCTTGGGAAAGTTTCTGTGCCTCTGTAAGCTGCAGTGTCCTCATCTGTAAGATGAGGACCATACCTACCCTATGGGATTGCTGAAAGAATAAAATGATTCATGTATTTAAGTACTTAACATATTTCCCAGGCCTTAGTAAAGTATACAGTAGAAAGTGGTAGATACTATTTTAGGCAAAGTATATTTGAGCATTCTCAAAAAGTCCTTGGAAAAACTTGTGTCTAATTCTGTCTCCTTTTTTGAAAGGGATTAAAGAGTATAATGTAGGAGACCTTCAAGATGGTAGAGGAGTAAGACGTGGAGATCACCTTTCTCCCACAAAATACATCAGAAATACATCTACATGTGGAACAATTCCTACAGAACACCTACTGAACACTGGCAGAAGACCTCAGACTTCCCAAAAGGCAAGAAACTCCCCATGTACCAGAGTAGGGCAAAAGAAAAAAGAAAAAACAGAGACAAAAGAATAGGGATGGGACCTGGACCTCTGGGAGGGACTGTGAAGGAAGAACAGTTTCCACACACTAGGAAGCCCCTTCACTGGTAGAGACAGGGGGTGGGGGAAGCTTCAGAGCCACGGAGGAGATCACAACAAGGGTGCAGAGGGCAAAGTGGAGAGATTCCTGCACAGAGAATCAGTGCCGACCAGCACTCACCAGCTTGAGAGGCTTGTCTGCTCGCCCACCAAGATGGGTGGGGGCTAGGAGCTGAGGCTCCAGCTTCGGAGGTCAGATCCCAGGGAGAGGACTGGGGTTGTCTGCGTGAACACAGCCTGAAGGGGGCTAATGCACCACAGCTATCAGGGAGGGAGTCCAGGAAAATTCTGGAAGTGCCTAAGAGGAAAGGAGACCATTGTTTTGGGGTGGGTGTGCAAAGGGAGGGAATTCAGAGCACTGCCTAATCGAGCTCCAGAGAAGGGCGTGAGCCACAGCTATCAGCCTGCACACCAGAGATGGGCATGAAATGCTAAGGCTAGGCTGCTGCTGCAGCCACCAAGAAGCCTATGTGCAAGCACAGGTCAATATCCACACCTCCCCTCCCGGGACCCTGTGCAGCCTACCACTGCTAGGGTCCCATGATCCAGGAACAACTTCCCTGGGAGAACACACGGCGTGCCTCAGGCTGTTGCAATGTCACGCCGGTGTCCATTTATAGCAATTTCTCCCTCCAGCAAAGGAATGGATCTAGGGTCAGAGGTTACACTTAGTTGTCATGTCTCTTTAGCCTCTTTTAACCTGAAACATTTCCACAGCTTTTCTTTGTCTTTTATGACATTGATATATTTAGTCTTTCCTCTGTCTTTTAAAAAGTATGTCCCTCACATTATGCTTGTCTGGTGTTTCCTCTAGTCACGGTTGGCTTAAGATTATATTTCCTTGGCTAGAATACCACACAGATGATGCGTTTTTCTCAAGGTATCACATCTGGAGGCACATGATGTCCATCTGTTCCTCATTGGTCATGTTAATTTTGATCACCCAGTGAAGTGTTGCCTGAGTTCTCCACTGTATATTACTGTTTATTTTTCTCCTTTGCAACTAAAATGCAGTTTGTAGAGACATGCAAATGTACTGTTTCTCATGAAGTTTCCCCTTGAATTAATATGTATTGATAATTGTTGCCTGATCCAGTCTTTATTACAACAACTGCAAAATAATGATTTTTCCACTCTAGCACTAGCATTCCTTACACGTTTACCAGTTGACCCTCACCATTCTACTCTAAGCAGTTATTTAATTATTTACCTAATTATTACCTTTATAGCCTCATAAATTCCTATTATTTTCAATTGTTTACAATTTATCACTGAACTTAATTTTTTTGAAGGTGAAATTGTTCCAGATTTGACCAGTGGAAACTCCTTCAAGCTGGCTATAGTATCCCTGTGTATCCTTGTGATATCCACCCCTTCTCCCTACCCCCCTTTTTTGAGCACTTCCTTACTTCCTAGTATAACAAATCAAACCAATTATTTAAGATCTACTTCAAATATCATCTTTTCCAGGGCAACCTCCAAGACTGACTCTGCCCCCAAAGATAATTTTATTTTTCAGCACATTGATATATAGATTGCACTGAATTCTCTTATTCCTGCTTACCCTTAGAAATAATTTTTTAAAAGATTAAACCATGTTCATCAAATTGAATAAAATGGTAAAATAATATAAAACAATCAAATATCACTTATTACACTTATTTTTAAGCAAAACAACAACACACACACAATTTGCTACCTTCTGGCAAAATTCGAATACAAAAATTTCCAGGAAGAGCACAGCAGTTTGGTAAAGTGTAAAGCAGCCCTGGATTCTTTTTTTTTTGGGGGGGGGAAGGTTATAATTGCTTTACAATGTTGTGTTAGTTTCTTTCTGACTTACTTCACTCTGTATGACAGTCTCTATGTCCATCCACATCTCTAAAAATGACCCAGTTTCATTCCTTTTAATGACTGATTAATATTCCATTGTATATATATATCACATCTTCTTTATCTACTCATCTGTCGATGGACATTTAGGTTGTTTCCATTCCTGGCTATTGTAAATAGTGATGCAATGAACATTGAGGTGCCTGTGTCTTTTTGAATTATGGTTTTCTCAGGGTATATGCCCAGTAGTGGGATTGCTGGGTCTTATGTTAGTTCTATTTTTATTTTTATTTTTATTTTTTCCCCAAGTTTGGTGATTTTATTTTATTTTTTTTAAACTAATTTTTATCTGGGTATAGTTGCTTTATAATGTTGTGTTAGTTTCTAATGTACAGCAAAATGAATCAGCTACACATATACATATATCCCCACATTCTGGATTTCCTTCTCATTTAGGTCACCACAGTGCATTAAATACAGTGCCCTGGGCTATACAGAAGGTTCTCATTAGTTATCTATTTCATACATAGTATCAGTAGTGTATATGTGTCAATCCCAATCTCCCAATTCCTCCCACCCTCCCTTGCTCTCTTGGTATCAGTACATTTTTTCTCTACATCTGTGTCTCTATCTCTGCTTTGCAAATAAGATCATCTATACCATTTTTCGAGGTTAGACATATATGTGTTAATATATGATATTTGTTTTTCTCTTTCTGACTTACTTCACTCAGTATGACAGACTCTAAGTCAATCCACTTCACTACAAATAACTAAATTTCATTTCTTTTTATGGCTGAGCAATATTCCATTGTATATATGTACCACATCTTCTTTATCAGTTCCTCTGTTGATGGACATTTAGATTGCTTCCATGTCCTGGCTATCATAAATAGTGCTGCTATGAACACTGGGGTGCATGTGCCTTTTTGAGTTCTCTGGGTATACACCCAGTAGTTAGATTGATGGGTCATATGGTTGTTCTATTTTTAGTTTTTGAAGGAACATCTATCCTGTTTTCCATAGTGTCTGTATCAATTTACATTCCCACCAACAGTGCAAGAGGGCTCCCTTTTCTCCACACCTTCTCCAGCATTTGTTGTTTGTAGATTTTCTGATGGTGCCCATTCTAACTGGTGTGAGGTGATACCTCATTGTAGTTTTGATTTGCATTTCTCTAATAGTGATGTTGAGCATCTTTTCATGTGTTTGTTGGCCATTTGTATATCTTCTTTGGAGAAATGTCTGTTTAGTTCTTCTGCCCATTTTTGGATTGGGTTGTTTGTTTTTTTGATACTGAGCTGCATGAGCTGCTTGTATATTTTGTAGATTAATCCTTTGTCAATTGCTTCATTTGCAAATATTTTCTCCCATTCTGAGGGTTGTCTTTTCGTCTTGTTTATGGTTTCCTTTGCTGTGCAAAAGCTTTGAAGTTTCATTAGGTCCCATTTGTTTATTTTTGTTTTTATTTCCATTACTCTAGGAGGTGGATCAAAAAAGTTCTTGCTGTGATTTGTGTCACAGAGTGTTCTTCCTATGTTTTCTTCTAAGAGTTTTATAGTGTCCGGTCTTACATTAAAGTCTCTAATCCATTTTGAGTTTATTTTTGTGTATGGTATTAGGGAGTGTTCTAATTTCATTCTTATACATGTAGCTGTCCAGTTGTCCCAGCACCACTTAGAGGCTTTTCTCCATTGTATATTTTTGCCTCCTTTGTCATAGATTAGGTGACTGTAGGTGCTTTGGGTTATCTCTGGACTTTCTATCCTGATCTATTGATCTATATTTCTGTTTTTGTGCCAGTACAATACTGTCTTGATTACTGTAGCTTTGTAGTATAGTCTGAAGTCACGGAGCCTGATTCCTCCAGCTCTGTTTTCCTTTCTCAAGATTGCTTTGGCTATTTGGGGTCTTTTGTATTTCCATACAAATTGTAAAATGTTTTGTTCTAGTTCTGTGAAAAATGCCATTGGTAATTTGATAGGGATTGCATTGAATCTGTAGATTGCTTTGGTAGTATAGTCATTTTCACAATGTTGATTCTTCCAATCCAAGAACATGGTATATCTCTCCATCTCTTTGTGTCATCTTTGGTTTCTTTCATCAGTATCTTATAGTTTTCTGAGTACAGGTCTTTTGCCTCCTTAGGTAGGTTTATTCCTAGGTATTTTATTCTTTTTGTTACAATGGTAAATGGGATTGTTTCCTTAATTTCTCTTTCTGATCTTTTGTTGTTGGTGTATGGGAATGCAAGTGATTTCTGTGTATTAATTTTGTATCCTGCTACTTTACTAAATTCATTGATTAGCTCTAGTAGTTTTCTGTTGGCATCACTAAGATTTTCTATGTATAGTATCATGTCATCTGCCAACAGTGATAGTTTTACTTCTTCTTTTCCAATTTGGATTCCTTTTATTTCTTTTTTGTCTCTGGTTGCCGTGGCTAGGGCTTCCGAAACTATGTTGAATAACAGTGGCAAGAGTGGATATCCTTATGTTGTTGCTGATCTTGGAGGAAATGCTTTCAGTTTTTCACCGTTTAGTATGATATTTGCTGTGGGTTTGTCATATATGGCCTTTATTATGTTTAGGCAGTTTCCCTCTATGCCCACTTTCTGGAGAGATTTTATTATAAATGGGTGTTGAATTTTGTTGAAAGCATTTTCTGCATCTATTGAGAGGACCATATGGTTTTTAGTCTTTGGTTTGTTAATATGGTGTATCACATTGATCAATTTGCATATATTGAAGAATCCTTGCATCCGTGGGATAAAGCCCACTTGATCATGGGGTATGATCCTTTTAATGTGCTGTTGGATTCTCTTTGCTAGTATTTTGTTGAGGATTTTTGCATCTATGTTCATCAGTGATATTGGTCTGTAATTTTCTTTTTTTGTGATATCTTTGTCTGGTTTTGGTATCAGGGTGATGGTGGCCTCGAAGAATGAATTTGGGAGTGTTCTTTCTTCTGCAATTTTTTGAAACAGTTTCTGAAGGATGGGTGTTAACTCTTCTCTAAATGTTTCATAGAATTCACCTGTGAAGTCACCTGGTCCTGGACTTTTGTTTGCTTGGAGATTTTTAGTCACTGTTTCAATTCCATTACTTGTGGTTGATCTCTTTATATTTTCTATTTCTTCCTGGTTCAGTCTTGGAAGGTTGTACCTTTCCAAGAATTTGTCCATTTCTTCCCGGTTGTCCATTCTATTTGCATACAGTTGCTTGTAGTAGTCTCTCATGATCTTTTGTATTTCTGCAGTGTCTTTTGCAATTTCTCCTTTTTCATTTCTAATTTTATTGATTTGAATCCTCTCCCTTTTTTTTCTCTTGGTGAGTCTAGCTAAAGGTGTATCAATTTTGTTTATCTTCTCAAAGAACAAGCTTTTAGTTTCATTGATTTTTGCTCTTGTTTTCTTCGTTTTTATTTCATTTATTTCTGCTCTGATTTTTATGGTTTCTTCCCTTCTACTAACTTGGGTTTTGTTTGTTCTTCTTTCTCTATTTGCTTTAGATGTAGGGGTAGTTTGTTTAATTGAGATTTTTCTTGTTTTTTGAGGTACGATTGTATTACTATAGACTTCCCTCTTAGAACTGCTTTTGCTGCATCCCATAGATTTTGGGTCATCATGTTTTCACTGTCATTTGTTTCTAGTTATTTTTTGATTTCCTCTTTGATATCTTCAGTGATCTCTTGGTTATTTAGTAACGTATTGTTTAGTCTCCATATATTTGTGTTTTTTACAGTTTTTTTCCTCTAACTGATTTCTAATCTCATAGTGTTGTGGTAGAGAAAGATGCTTAATACTATTTCAATTTTCTTAAATTTGCCAAATATGATTTGTGACCCAAGCTGTGCTCTATTCTGGAGAATGTTCCATGAGCACTTGAGAAGAAAGTGTATTCTGCTTCTTTTGGCTAGAATGTCCTATAAATAACAATTAAGTCTATCTGGTCTATTGTGTCATTTAAAGCTTTTGTTTCCTTATTAATTTTCTGTCTGGATGATCTGCTCACTGTTGTAAGTGAGGTGTTAAAGTTCCCCACTATTATTGTGTTACTGTTGATTTTTCCTTTTATGGCTGTTAGCATTTGCCTTATGTATTGAGGTGCTCCTATATTGGGTGTATAAATATTTACAATTGTTACATCTTCTTCTTGGATTGATCCCTTGATCATTATGTAGTGTCCTTCATTGTCTCTTGCAACAGTCTTTATTTTAAAGTCTATATTATGTGTTATAAGTATTGCTACTCCTGCTCTCTTGTGATTTTTCCGTTTGCATGGAATATCTTTTTCTATCCCTTCACTTTCAGTCTGTATGTGTTGCTAGGTCTGAAGTGGGTCTCTTGTAAACAGCATATATATGGGTCTTGTTTTAGTATCCATTCAGCTAGTCTGTGTCTTTTGGTTGGATCATTTAATCCATTTAAATTTAAGGTAATTATCGATATGTATGTTCCTATTACCATTTTCTTACTTGTTTTGAGTTTTTTCTTGTAAGGTCTTTTTCTTCTCTTGTGTTTCCTTCTTAGGGAAGTTCGTTTAGCATTTGTTGTAGAGCTGGTTTGTTGGTGCTGAATTCTCTTAACTTTTGCTTGTCTGTAAAGCTTTTGATTTCTCCATTGAACCTGAATGAGATCCTTGCTGCGTAGAGTAATCTTGGTGGTAAGTTTTTCCCTTTCATTACTTTAAATATATCCTGTCACTCTCTTCTGGCCTGTAGAGTTTCTGCTGAAAAATCAGCTGATAACCTTATGAGGATTCTCTTGTAGGTTACGTGCTGCTTTTCCCCTGTTGCTTTTAACAATTTTTCTTTGTATTTAATTTTTGTTAGTTTGATTAGTATGTGTCTTGGCATGTTTCTCCTTGGGTTTATCCTGTGTGGTTCTCTCTGTGCTTCCTGGACTTAAGTGGCTATTTCCTTTCCCACGTTTGGGAAGTTTTCAACTATAATCTCTTCAATATTGTCTCAGACACTTTCTCTTTCTCTTCTTCTGTGACCCCTATAGTTTGAATGTTGTTGTATTTATAGTTGTCCCAGAGGTCTCTGAGACTGTCTTCATTTCTCTTCATTCTTTTTTCTGCACTCTGCTCCTCGGCAGTTATTTCCACCATTCTATCTTCCAACTCAGTTATCTGTTCTTCTGCCTCAGTTATTCTGTTATTGATTCCTTCTAGTGTATTTTTTATTTTGGTTATTTTGCTGTTCATCACTGGTTTTTTGTTCTTTAGTTCTTCTAGGTCCTTGTTAAACATTTCTTGTATCTTCTTGATCTGTGCCTCCATTCTATTTCCGAGGTTTTGGATCATCTTTGCTATCATTACTTTGAATTCTTTTTCAGGTAGGTTGCCTATTTCCTCTTCATTTATTTTGGTCTTGTAGGCTTTTACCTTGCTCCTTCATTTTGACATATTTTTTTGTCTTCTCATTATTTTTGATGAGTGGGTCTGTGTTCTTGTCCTGCTGGTTGTTTGGCCTGAGGTGTCCAGAACTGGAATTTGCAGGCAGTTGGTTGGAGCCAGGTCTTGGTGCCAAGGTGAGGACCTCCAGGGGAGCTCACACTAATTAATATTCCCTGGGGCCTGAATTTCTCTGTTAGCCCAGCAGCTTGGCCTCAGTGCTCCCACCACAGGAGCTTAGGCCCGACCCCCAGCCTAAGTACCAAGATCTCACAAGCTGTGTGGCACAGCAAAAAAAAAAAAAAAAAAAAAAAAAAACCAAGCAAAAAGAGCAGAACAATAACAAAGAAGAAAAAGTAAAATATAATTAGAAAAATTAAAAATATAGTAGGAAAAATAAAAATGAAACAACAACAACAAAACAAAACAGAACCACAGCAGCAGCAAAAAAAAAACCAACTAAGAAATAAAATAAAAACTAAGAAAATGAAATTAAAATATAAGAATAAAAAATACGAAAATAAAAACTTCCCTGGTATCTCCACTATCAGTGTCTGTGCCCCCACAGTGAGCTACAGCCAATCCCCGCCTCCCCAGTAGGCCCTCCAAGACCTCTAGGTAGGTCTCTGGACCTGCTGTGTAAGCTGCATCTCTTACCAGTGTCTGATCCTGAAGCTAGCCTGGAGCACACATGCCCATGCAGGCCAGCTGGGGTGCAGGTCTTCACAGGCACAGATGAAGGAGGCTTTGGAGGGGGGTGGTGCTTGGCCCACCTGGGCCTGTGAGGACAGAGGAGGCCCTGTCAGTGGCGACACTTGGGCTGCCAGGACCCATGTGTCCCTTGGAGGTTTTGGAGGGGCTGGGGTTCAGGCCTGTGACCTGTTTGACTGCAGGAAGATTTGTCAGTGTGATGTGCAGGCTGTCGGGACCTGCATGGCCCATGGAGGTCTTGGGGGGCCTTTTGGGGGGGCTCAGGCCCAGGACCCTAGCAGGCTTGCTGGGGCCCAAGTGGGCAGGGGAGACCCTGGCCACTTTTCCCTCCAATCCCCCAATACCCCAAGGCCTGTCTCTGTCCTGCTGATCCCCACCATGAATGGGCCTCCCTGAGAGTGGGAACCTCTTTTCTCCCCCCAGCACCCCTCAGGGGCACTGGTCCCATCCTGCCTCCACTTTTCTTCCCACCTCCTTCCCTCCTACATCCTACCTGGTCATGTGGGGATTCCTCCTGTCCTCTTAGGTGTCCAAGGTCCCCCACTGATGCCAGTAGGTGCTCTGTAAGGAATGCTCCAATGCACTCATCTTGTACTCGTGAGGAGATGCAAACTCCACATCTTCCTACTCCACCATCTTGACTCCACCTCCAGAAGTAATTTCTAGTTGTTTTTTATATTTGATTTATCTCTTAAAGAGATTGTGTTTCAAGGTCAGGATCTATGTTTTCTACCTAAAAAATAAGATCCCCCTTGGAAATTAAACTGTTTTAGATATACAATAGATGCCAAATAGTGCTCTTTTTATAAAGAAAGGAAGAAAGGAAGGAAGGAAAGAAGGAAGAAAGGGAGGGAAGAAAGGAAGGAAACAGTCTAGAAAAGTGTTTCTATTTTATGTTTTTCAATTTATATGTTGATTGAAAACAGAGCTATGTATTGGAGGGTAATTAGACTCCAAGACAGTGGGAATTGGATGTGTCCCTACACTAGTGATATAGAAAAAAGAAAAGCAAAAAATCAGTGACCTCATCAATGAATGTTTAATGATCTCAGTTGCCCAACTGACAGGATGATTTATTTTTTATTCTTAATTTAAGGCAATTTTATTGCATTATTATATTTTAGCAAGTGTTGTTCATTATTTGAGATGATGTAGTTAATATATTTTTTGGTGAAGATTTTCTTTGTTTTTATTAAAATTAATTTCTTGGATAGATTAAATGATTTAAAAAGTTATTGACTGTCTTGCTATGGGGTTTTGTGGTGGTGAACCAGTTTATGATCAGGAGATGAATAGTAGAAGCTTTCATGCTTGATGTTGCTGCTTAAACTGATCCTGTTGTGTCTATTTCTCCCTGTTGGCCCCTGAACCTGCAGAGTTGAGATGAAATGTATTTGTGAGCATGACTCCCTTGCCTTGTGCCCCACTATTATAGGCTGCATGAATTTATTCCATTCATCAAATTCAGCAAAACTTCCTAATCTAAGCTAGTCTAGGGAAATGTAGTGAACATCAGAGAATATTTATGTAATTAAATTTTCATTTTTAAAAAGTAGTAGTGTAACAATACCTCTTCAGAACACATTCATTGTGTTAAAGGCCCTTGAAGACTTAATTTGCTAAAATAATTAACCTATTAATAATTTGTATGTTATTGGGTGTGTTTTTCATAGACTCAGGGCAGTGTCAGGCTGGATGTAACTGTGGTCTTGAAGTGAGACCTTCTCATCTTACAGGTAAGGGGTTTGGGACCCAGAGAGGTCAATGAGAGCTCGTTGGTGGGAGATTTGGTCAAAGAACCAGGTCTTCTGACTCTTGGTTGAGTGTTCTGTCTTCTATACCTCAAATACACCTACTGTGTTCTGCTTATTAAATTCACTCACCTCATGAGCGACTCACCCATCATAACCACCATCTGCTTAGTAAATCTTTCTAATTAGAGACAGCATGGAAACTTCAGCCCACTGTGAGCATTATCCTGAATTCCAAATGTCTGAAGTCTAAATTTGTATGTTTTTACTGTAGTTCTTACTAAGCCAGTTTGATATTTCAGGTACTCTTTTGCTGGATAGAGAATGAATTAATCAAATACTGAACCAGGTCTGTAGAAATTTTTGCATTTTATAAAGACTTCCACATTAATTTGTAATATCTTCAGTTACATGGCTACATCCCAATAAACACCCATGTTTAGGGTCAGGCCAGTTATGCAAATTAACTCTTCTGTGATCACCTATTCCCCAACAATTTCGTTCATTCAATAAATTTTGAGATTTTTAATGTGCCACACCAAGGGCTTACAACTGGGGATGTGAGATAACTTGTAAGAACTGATCACATGCCTCACTGTGCTTGATAGATAATTGGAAACTAAAACCACCAAAGTGAGAAATTATGATAGAGGAAGAATATGGAACCATGAGAACACATGGAAGGACGACCTACATTTCTGGGCAGTGAGGCTGAAATTGATACCTGAAGGATCACTAGGAGTAGCCCGATGAAGGGACAGAGAAAGATCACTCTAAGTAGAGGGAGTAACATGTAGGAAAACTGGAGGCAAGAGAGAGCTCAGCAAAGATAGTAATGGCTGGAACAGAGAATCGAGTGAATCAGGGCAGATGAGACTCAAGAGCTGGCAGAGGGCCTTGAAAGCCATGTGGAGTTCTGCCTTTATCCTAAGACCCTGTATTAGAGTAAAATGACTTACTCATAAGCCAATGAAAGATTCATACCTCTCTTATGGGCACTTGTCTTATTATATTATAGTCATTGTTTTATAGGTATGCCTCCCTGGTAGACTCTACACTCCTTGAGATAAAGGCTATTTCTTTTTCAGCTTTGTGTACTTAATGTCCAACGGCATGCCTGACACTGACCAAGTGTATAGTGAATCATTGAAGCCTGAATGAATGATACAGTTAGTAATAAATAATTATCACCACGCTCTCTGAACGCAGGCTTACTTTGCACATGTAGTTATGTTAGAGTTAAATGATTTCTGTAGAATAGGGAGGATGAATTTCTGAGATTTCTAGAATGATGTTCATAGGATATAGGCTTTTTTCCTATATCCCTAAGAGAAAAGCATAAGAAGTTAAAGTTGACTCATAAGTCATTAGGAGAATGCCGGTTGTGAGTACATGATGTCTTTGTTGTCTGTGCCCCACAACAGTTTAATCTGGGGTCTAGATAACAAACAGTGGAAGTGCTTCTTGTTTAAAGCATTTGTTGACAAAAGCCCTGTAGCCTTTGGGTCATTCTTTACAGTGAGATGTTGACATTCTAAAGACCACATCCATAGGTGACACCACTGTTGCAGCCCCTCTGGTGCTCACTAAGCATTATTCAAGGTGTCCAAATTCAGGCACACTGGCTTGGGGTCAGCCCTGTATCATCTGATGGTTATTTATGTAGATCTGTTGGTGTTTAGCATAAAATCACCATATCTGATGACTTTGTAAAATTCCCCTCTTCTTATTTTTAATCAGGGTTGAAAGCCACAATCTTATTAAACAGTTATTTTTGACAGTGGTGAGTGCCATTGTGATTGGTTTTGCTAATTATTAAATGAGTATTTTACTGATTTCTGACCCTTCTCTTCAGGATAGGCAGTAGCAGCCTTCTCTTCCTTATTTATTGCCATGGAAACTAAATCTAGGCTAACTGCTGCTTCAGAAATGTTCATTGGTCTGTGCGTTTCTTGGTGAGGCTCTTTGCTGATATTGCAATCCCTTATGATTTCTTTCCATTAATACTTGTGTGTGTGTGTGTGTGTGCTTCTTCACTTCAATTAGTAGTTACTTTGACCTGAATCCATTTCTAAAAGTACTATATGGATTAGTTCCAACCTGGGCAGACCCCTGAGGCCATGTTGCCTGTTTGTATGTATGTGCATATGTGACTGTTGAAGAAATAATATAAGTGGAAACTGCTATGATTTCCTCCTGAGGTGTAAAATGTCAGGTTTGGGCATCTCTCCCTAGAAAGCCTGCTATTTTTCTTCTACATTTGGTCTTGATTGTGTGATGTGTGTTTGTGTGTGTGTGTGTGTGCACATGCAGGAAGGTATATTTATGTCAGACTATTTGTCTCCACTGATAATTCATGTGATTCAAATTATATGAAGAAGTACTTTCTTTGATTAGTTAGCATTACAGTTTTTTAAATCTCTTCTTGATAGAATGGGACAAACACACTATGAATTGGATTCTGCTACTATCTTTCACTTACATCTCATAAAATACTACAGTGCAAATCATGCCTACAGTGCCCCAGCATTACCAAATTAGATGTTCCTTTGAGTGAGTAGGAACTGATATTTCAGGCTGAAACTGGGTCTCAGTGGAAAAACATAAAAAAAAAAGAAAGTGATGACATATCAGCTATGAGCCTGTAGAAGCAATATGGTATAAAGAATTTCTAGTATGTTCCAGATTAAACTCATGGTGCCTGTTTTACCCTGTCAACTGACTGGACTACTGCACATGGAATCTACTGCTAGTGACCCTATGTTGACTGGCTGCAGGATGACAGCCATTTCTACTGCCAGTATGATGGAGATCAGAGGTCATATAAGGCTGTGTAATAACGACAGGTGCCTCATAAATATTGCAAGGAGAGAAGAATAGTCAAGACAAGAACTTAATGTTGAACTTGCTGTTCTTCCTTGTTGGTAGTTTGCACTTCTGAAAGGGGTGGGTGGATGTGTCCCTCTAGAGGATACCCTTCAATCTCCTTTGCTGCCTTCTTCAAGCTTCTGGCCTCTTTCTAGAAGGCTTTGTCCAAGTCTTAGGTCAGGAAGTTGTTTTTTGTTTCTCTGTGGTTTCTCTCTCAATAACAGGATCCACTCTTAGGGCTTCAACTCCCCTTCCTCTGCAGCCTTCACTTCCCTCCTAACTTCTGGTTCCTCATAGCCCGCTTCCTGTTCTCCATGGCCTCCTAGATATCCTATTTGCATCTTTACTCACAAATCAAGTCAGTTCTCTGGCATCTTTAGTGTTGTTAAAGGAATAATCACCATTTCTCAGTCAGTTGGGCTTAAACCTTGGTCTCATTTCTGACTACAGTACTTTCTTTTCTTTCCTTTCCTCAAACTACTGTTCATACATTACTGACTTTACTTCCTTAATAATTCTTTTTTAAAAATTGAAATATAATTGACATACAATATTATGTTGTTTCAGGTACACTACATTGTGATTTGTATATGTTACGAAAAGACCACCATAAGTCTAGTTACCAACTGTCCCCATACAAATTTATTAAAATATTATTGACAACATTTCTTATGCTGTATATTACATTCCTCTGGCTTATTTATTTTATTACTGGAGGTTTGTACTTCTTAATCCCCTTTACCTATTTCTCACATCCCATCCTTTGGCAACCACCCTTTTGTTCTCTTTATCTATGAGTTCGTTTTTATTGTTTTGTTTCTTTTGATTTTTAAATTTCGCATATAAGAGAGATTATACAGTATTTGTCTTTCTCTCTCTGACTTATTTCACTTAGCATAATATATTCTAGATCCATCCATGTTCTTGCAAATGGCAAGATTACATTTTTTTTTTTTTATGGCTGAGAATGTTCCATTGTGTGTATCTGTGAGTGTGTGTGTGTGTTTGTGTATGTATCTTTATCTATTCACCTATTGATGGACACTTAGGTTGCTTCCACACCTTGGCTATTGTTAATGCTGCAATGAATGTAGGTGGGCATATATCATATCTTATTGAGTTAGTGTTTTCATTTTCTTTGGGTGAATACCCAGAAGTGAAATTGCTGGATCATATGGCAACTCTATTTTTAATTTTTTGAGGAACTTCCATACTGTTTTCCATAGTGGCTGCACCAATTTATATTCCCACTAATAGTGCATGAAGGCTCCCTTTTCTCCACATCCTTGCCAACATTTGTTATTTCTTGTATTTTTGATAATACCTATTCGGACAGGTGTGAGGTACTATCTCATTGTGGTTTTGATTTCGATTTCCATGATGATTAGTGATGTTGAGCACCTTTTTATGTCTACTGGCCATTTCTCTGTCTTTGGGAAAATGTCTGTTCAGGTCCTATGCCCATTTTTTAATTGGGTTGCTTGTCTTTTTGCTAATGAGTTGCATCAGTTCTTTTTATAGTTTGGATATTAACCCCTTATTGGATATATTAGTTGCAAATATTTTGTAGGCTACCTTTTCATTTTGTTGAAAAGTTTCCTTTGCTGTGCAAAAGCTTTTTAGGTTTATTAGGTCCAGTAAAACAATGTTACTTTTGTTTCCCTTTCCTGAGGAGACATATCCAAAAAATATTGCTAAGACCAACATCAAAGAGGATAATGTCTATATTTTCTTCTAGAAGTTGTATGGTTTCTGGTTTTGCACTTAAGTCTTTAATCCATTTTGTGTTTATTGTATATGATATGAGAAAGTAGTCCAGTTTGATTCTTTTGCACATAGCTGTCCAGTATTCCCAACGTAATTTATTGAAGGGGTATCTTTCTGCATTGTATATTCTTGCCTCCTTTGTTGTAAACTAATTCACCAGGCAAGTGTGGGTTTATTTCTGGGATCTCTATTCTGTTCCATTGATCTATGTGTTTGTTTGTTTGTTTTCTGTCTTTATGCCAGTACCACACTGTTTTGATTACTGTAGCTTTGCAGTTTAGTCTGAAGTCAGGGAGCATGATACCTCTAGCTTTGCTCTTCTTTCTCAAGATTGCTTTGGTAAGATTGATTGTTTTCTGTATATCTATTAATTCTATCTGGTCTAATGTGTCATATAAGGCCAGTGTTTCCTTATTGATTTTCTGTCTGGATGATCTGTCCATTGATATAAGTGGGGTTTTAAAGGCCCCTACTATTATTGTATTACTGTCAACTTCTCCCTTTATGTCTGTTAATATTTGCTTTATATATTTAGGTGCTCCTATATTGGATGCCTATATGTTAGTGAATGTAATATCCTCTTCTTGTTTTGATCCACTTATCATTATATAATGCTCTACTTTGTCTTTTGATATAGACTTTGTTTTAAGTCTATTTTATATGATATGAGTATTGTTACCCTTGCTTTCTTGTCATTTCCATTTGCATGAAATATCTTTTTCCATCCCCTCACTTTCAGTCTGTGTGGATATTTATCTCTGAAGTGAGTCTCTTAAGCAGCATATGGATGGGTTTTTTTTTTTTTTTATCCAATCAGCCACCTTATGTCTTTTGATTGGAACATTTAATTCATTGAGATTTATTAAGAAGTATGTACTTATTGCCTTTTTATTACTTGTTTTCTGGTTGTTTTTGTAGTTCTTCTCTATTCTTTTCTTCTTTTAGTGTCTTCCCTTGTGGTTTGATAATTTTTCCTTAGTTGTATGCTTGTGTTCCTTTCTCTCGTTTTGCACATGTATTGTAGGTTTTTGATTTGTGGTTACCATGGGGTTCATATATAACAACATATATACATATGTGTATATATGTATGTATATATATGATTATATATAATGTATAATCTTTTTAACCTTATGATCTCTTAAGTTTGAATACATTCTAATCACCCTACATTTTTACTCACCTCCCTCAGATTTAATGTTTTTGACCTCATATTTACATCCTTTTTTTTGTGTATCCCTTAACTACTCATTGTGGATATAGATGATTTTACAACTTTTGTCTTTTAACATCCCTACTAGTTTCATAAGTGGTTAATCTTCTAGCTTTACTGTATGTTTGCTTTTACTAGTGAGATTTTCCCCTGCATAATTTTTATATTTCTAGCTGTAGCCTTTTATTTTCACTTAGTGAAGACCCTTTATCATTTCTTGTAAAGCTGGTTTAGTGGTTCTGAACTCTTTAATTCTGGTTTGTCTGTAAAACTCTTTATTTCTCCTTTAAATCTGAATGATGGCTTTACTGGGTAGAGTATTTTTGGTTGTAGGTTTTCCCTTTCATCACTTTAAACATATTGTGCCACTCCCTTCTGGTCTTCAGAGTTTCTGCTGAAAAGTTAGCTGATGATCTTAAAGGAGTTCCCTTGTACATAATTGGTTGCTTTTCTTTTGCTGCTTTTAGGATTCTCTTTTTATCTTTAATTTTTGCCATTTTAATTATAATTTGTCTCAGTTTGGACCTCTTTGTGTTCATCTTGTTTGGGACTCTCTTTCCTTCCTGGACCTAGATATCTGTTTTCTTCCCTAGGTTAGGGAAGTTTTAAGCTATTATTTATTCAAGTAAGTTCTCTGCCCCTTTCTTTCTTCTCCTTCTGGGATCCCTATAGTGTAAATATTAGCATGCTTGATGTTGTCCCAGAGGTCTCTTAAACTACCCTAGCTTTTTAAAATTCTTTTTTCTTTTTCTGTTCAGTTTGGGTGATTTCCAATACTCTGTCTTCAAGCTTACTGATCCATTCCTCTGCATCATCTAATCTAGTGCTGATTCTTTCTAGTGTATTTTTTTCAGTTATTGTATTCTTTAGCTCTGTTTGATTCTTCTTTAGTTTTCTAACTCTTTAAAATTCTCACTATGTTCATTCATTCTTCTCCTGAGTTCAGTGAGCATCTTTATGATCATTACCTTGAACTCTTTATTGATTAGACTGCTTATCTCTGCTTCATTTATTTTTTTTTTCCCTGAGGTTGTCTTGATTTTTCATTTAAAACATATTCCTCTGTCTCCTCATTTTTCCCAATTCTCTGTGTTTATTTCTATGTGTTAGGTATGTTGGTTGCATTTCCTGATCTTAGAGAAATGAGCTTATGTAGGAGATACCCTCTGGGACC
Source organism: Balaenoptera musculus (assembly GCF_009873245.2). NCBI lineage: Eukaryota > Metazoa > Chordata > Mammalia > Artiodactyla > Balaenopteridae > Balaenoptera > Balaenoptera musculus. The sequence goes on from NC_045792.1 coordinate 20,143,713, forward strand.
CAGCAGCATATGCTTCTCTGGTCACCAGAGCTATGTTCTTTAGGGATGCCCTCTATGTGGGTTGCATGGGTCCTTCTATTGTAGTGGGGCTGACTACTGTGGGTGCACTAATAAGTGCAGCTGGCCCCTGGCCTAGTTGACTGCAGGGTTATGCCTTTTGCAGTGGCCGTGGGACTGCTGAAGGGTGGGGTAGGCCTCCTAAATGGCTATCTGCACTTCCCAGGGGACCTCCAGGCTGGTGCTGCCATTGCAGAACAGGACCTGGTCACTGCAATGCTGTCTGCATGGCCCAGTCGGGCTTCGGGCTAGAGCCAGCCTGCTAGAGGGTGAGGCCTCATCCGCAGTGCTAATAGGCTACAGGGATGACTCCAAAACAGTGCTTGCAAATGCCAGTGATATCAAGGTAGAATGTGCTCTTCCAAATGGCTCCAGAATCTCCATTCCCAGAAGAAATACCAGTTGGGAGGCTCTTCAAGATCAGCAAGTGGGTCTGACCCAGGCTTCTTTTGAACTACTGCCCTTGTGCTGAGACCCAGAGATTGTGAGCTTTTGTGTGTGCCCTTTAGGAGTGGAGTCTGTTTCCTATAGCCCTCTAGCTCTCCTGTATGTAAGTCCTGCTAGCCTTCAAAACTGGATGTCTGGGGCTCACTTTCCTGATGCAGGACTCCCAGGCTGGGGAGCCTGATGTGGAGCTTGTACACCTTTTTCCTTGGAGAGAACTTCTACAATTGTGATATTCCTTCTATTTGTGGGTTGTACAGATGGGGGTATGGGTCCTGACTATACTACATCTCTCCCCCTCTTACTCTTCTCATGGTTCCTTCTTTGTATCTTTAGTTGTGGAAAATGTTTTCTGCTAGTCTTCAGATTTTCTCATAAATAGTTCTTCTGTAAGTAGTTATAATTTTGGTATGTCTGTGGGAAGAGGTGAGGCAGGTCTTCCTCCTCTGACAATTTGTGGACTTCTGCTTTCCTTAATAATTCTTACATTCCATCCCCAATTGTATGACTATAGTGTAGACCCTCAGTATCTCTCATTCAACATTTGCCCTAGTTTAACACCCAAACTTCCCAGCCACTACCAGCCTCTTATTTTCCCACCCCATTCTGCCAGTTGCCAAATTATTTGTCTTAAAGCCTATTTCTGATTAAATCACTTCTTTATTCAAGAATATTCAATGGCTCCCCATTGTTTCTTAGACAAATATCCACAGTGTATGATTTTAAGATTCATTACATCTTCCAGACATTCCCTGGTACTAAGTTCTTCAAGGTTTTTACTGAACTGTAAAACGTTCTCGTATCCACATATATTTCTGTGTCAAACTAAGAATTTTTAACTTGTTTGAATGTTGGTTTGTCTCTCTCATTCACTAGACCATAAGTTCCAGAGCAGGCACCATGTCTGTTTTTGATCATGATTGTATCGTCTTGCCTAGTATATCACTTGTCACATAGCACAGTAGGTAAATTTTGAATGAATAAATGTATTTTGTGATTTGCTTCTACAGAACTTGGTGAATGTGCTTCTCATGCTTGGAGTATCTTATATGTACACCTCTGACTATTGTAATACCTTCTATGCTTCAATACCCATTCAAATATTACCCCTTCTATTGATTGTTTCCTAATCTCTTTTCCTTCTCACCTTGCCTGTTCCCTTTCTTCACTTCCCCAGCTGAGTGTGTCTTTTCCTCCTCCTTCTGGCTTCTTTGAATCTCCCTATGTCACTTAACGTATAATAGTATCATACTTTGGATATTTGCAACATTATTAGTCTTAAGTCCAACTAGCAATGGATGTTTTATCTCTCCAGATATTATTATGCTGACTCTTTTTGGCGGTATTTTTCTCAATGGTATGGACAAATGTGTAGCAAGCATGCTTATTACATTTGTAGATGGCATGAAGCTGGGAGAGGAGCCAATGCTTTGATATTCAAGAAAGTCTTGAGAGGCAGAAAAAGTAGACCAAATCTAACAAGATGAAATTAAAGAAAAATGTGATTTATTCACATAGGCTTTATTTAAAACCAGATGTACAAGTGTAGGGTGGGAAGTATGCAGATTAATGAAAACTTAGAGTCTTCGTTAAGAATTGGTTTAGTATGGAAAGGGTGATGTAGCTTCCAAAATGCTGAAGCAGTCTTGATCTTGGATCATGGATATATTGACAGAAATAGACCCCAACATGAAGCAAGTGATAATTTTTATCTTAGGCTGAACTGTCCACATTTTAAGAGATATAGAAACACTGGGGCATGTTAAGTGGAGAGGGACAAAGATTTTGAAAGATTTGGAAACCAATCAATCATGGTCAATATAAGTAACTAGAGATATTTAACATAGAATGAGGTCATGATAGCTGCTTCTGAGATAATGGATCTGGTTTACTAAAGAAAGATAAGAAGCTACGGGAGGTCTTCAATGAATCAGAAATGGAGAAGACATTCTGTTGAACAGAGCTTTTCCAAGTAGAAATGACTTCCTCTAGAAAGTGATTTTCTTGTCCCTGGAAATGTCCAAGCTAAAGCTGGGTCATAACAGTAAATCGTTTCTAAAGTCTTTTGTACCCTAAAAGTTGCAAGCTTCTAGATTTTCTTACATTTTCTTATTTCTTATGAAAATTAGGGGAAATTCCTTCCATATTCATTTATGCAAACATAAATCAGAGACTTTAAATGTCCTCAGTACTGCAGTATGCCAGGTACTGGTGATACAATGTTGAACAAATAGTTTTAACAGATGGAGGAAATTGATATAAATTAATAATTATAATACAGTTTGATGAGGGCTATAGTAGAAGTACTTATGAGATGCCATGGGAATATAGAAGAAGGACATATATGTTTTCTTGGATGACCGAGGGAAGGATTCAAAGTGGAGTGACATTTGACAGGCCCTTGAATGAATTGGAGCATGCTAGGAGCATAGAGGGTATTTAAGTTCTGGACCAATATGTGGGTTATTCTCAGTAGATTCAGATGAATTTACACAGGGGAGACTAAATTAATTCTTTTTACTAGCCCATAGATTATTTTATAAATTACCAATTAATTCCTGTTATAAAAGAAATACATGTTTATTTTAGGACATTCAGTAAATCAGAAATGTACAGGAGGGGGACCTTCAAGGTGGCAGAGGAGTAAGACATGAGATCACCTTCCTCCCCACAAATACATGAAAAATACATCTACATGTGGAACACCTCCTAAAGAACACCTACTGAATGCTGGCAAAAGACCTCAGACTTCCCAAAAGGCAAGAAACTCCCCACATACCTGGGTAAGGCAAAAGAAAAAAGAAAAAACAGGGGCAAAAGAATAAGGAAGGGACCTGCACCTCTGGGAGGGAGCTGTGAAGGAGGAAAAGTTTCCACACACGAGGAAGCCCCTTCACTGGTGGAGACAGGGGGTGGGTGGGGATGAAGCTTTGGAGCCACGGAGGAGAACGCAGCAACAGGGGTGCAGAGAGCAAAGTGGAGAGATTTCCTCACAGAGGATCAGTGCTGACCAGCACTCACCAGCTGGAGAGGCTTGTCTGCTCACCTGCTGGGGAGGGTGGAGGCTGGGAGCTGAGGCTCGGGCTTCAGAGGTCAGATTCCAGGGAGAGGACTGGGGTTGGCTGTGTGAACACAGCCTGAAGAGGGCTAGTACACCACAGCTACTGGGAGGGAGTCTGGGAAAATGTCTGGAACTGCCTAAGAAGCAAAAGACCATTGTTTTGGGGTACACAAGGAGAGGGGATTCCTTCCCTGTCTGCCCACAGAAGACAGAGCACTGCCTAAATGAGCTCCAGATATGGGTGCAAGCCATGGCTACCAGCTTGGACCCCAGAGATGGAGATGAACCGTTAATGCTGCTGCTGCAGCCACCAAGAATCCTGTGTGCAAGCACAGGTTACTATCCACACAACCACCCCCAGGAACCTGCAGAGCCCACAAATGCCAGGGTCCCATGGTCTAGGGACAACTTCCCCGAGAGAGCAAATGGCGTGCCTCAGGCACAGGCTCACCCTGCATTCCAATTATAACTACCGTAGCCCTTCCTCCCCACAGGCATGAGTGAGGAAGAGCCCCCTAATCAACCACTGATTTAACCCTGTACTGTCTGGGCAGGAACAGAAGCCTGAGGGCAACCTACATGCTGATATAAGGTCAAAACAAAAGCAGAACCCCAGGAGCTGTATGAACAAAGAAGAGAAAGGGAAATTTCTCTATGCAGCCTCAGTGGCAGTGGATTGAATCCCCACAATCAACTTGAGGTACCCTGCATCTGTGGAATGCCTGAACAGACAATGAATCAACCCAAAATTGAGGCAGTGGACTTTGAGAGCAAGTGTAAACTTGGGGTTTGCTGTCTGCGACTGACTTGTTTCTGATTTTTATGTTTATCTTAGTATAGTTTTTAGCGTGTGTTATCATTGGTGGATTTGTTTATTGGTATGGTTGCTCTCTTTTTTTCTTTTTTTATTAATTTTTTTTTATTATTTTAATACATTTGTTTATTTTTCTATTTTAAATTATTATTAAAAAATTTTTTTCTTTCTTTTTTTCTGCCCTTTCTTCTGAGCCGTGTGTCTGACAGGGTCTTGGTGCTCTGGCCTGATGTAAGGCCTGAGCTTCTGAGGTGAGAGAGATGAATTCAAGATATTGGACCACCAGAGACCTCCCGGCCCCATGTAATATCAATCGGCGAGAGCTATCCCAGAAATCTCCGTCTCAATACCAAAACCCAGCTCCACCCAATGGCCAGCAAGCTCCAGTGCTGGACGCCCCATGCCAAACAAGTAGCAAGACAGGAATATAACCCCACTCATTAGCAGATAGGCTGCCTAAAATCATAATAAGTACACAGACATCTCAAAACACACCACCAGACGTGGTCATGTCCAACAGAAAGACAAGATCCACCCTCATCCACCAGAACACAGGTACCAGTCCCCTCCAGCAGGAAGCTTACACAAACCACTGAGCCAACCTTACCCACTAGGGGCAGACACCAAAAACAATGGGAAATATGAACCTGCAGCCTGCGAAAAGGAGACCCCCAAACACAGTAAGTTAAGCAAAATGAGAAGACAGAAATATGCAGCAGATGAAGGAGAAGGTAACAACACACCAGACCAAACAAATGAAGAGGAAATAGGCAGTCTACCTAAAAAAGAATTCAGAGTAATGATAGTAAAGATGATCCAAAATCTTGGAAATAGAATGGAAAAAAACAAGAAACGTTTAACAAGGACCTAGAAGAACTAAAGAGCAAACAAACAATGATGAACAACACAATAAATGAAATTAAAAATTGTCTAGAAGGAGTCAATAGCAGAATAACTGAGGCAGAAGAATGGATAAGTAACCTGGAAAATAAAATAGTGGCAAAAATTCCCTCAGAGAAGAAGAAAGAAAAAAGAATGCAGAGAATTGAGGACAGTCTAAGAGACCGCTGGGACATCATTAAACACACCAACATTCGAATTATAGGGGTCCCAGAAGAAAAAGAGAAAAAGAAAGGGACTGAGAAAATATTTGAAGAGATTATAGTTGAAAACTTCCCTAACATGGGAAAGGAAATAATCAAGTCCAGGAAGCACAGAGAGTCCCATACAGTATAAATCCAAGGAGAAACATGACAAGACATATATTAATAAAACTATCAAAAATTAAATACAAAGAATAAATATTAAAAGCAGCAAGGGAAAAGGAAAAATAACATACAAGGAAATCCCCATAAGGTTAACAGCTGATCTTTCAGCAGAAACTGTGCAAGACAGAAGGGAGTGGCAGGACATATTTAAAGTGATGAAAGGGAAAAACCTACAACCAAGATTACTCTACCCAGCAAGGAGCTCATTCAGATTCAACAGAGAAATTAAAACCTTTACAGACAAGCAAAAGCTAAGAGAATTCAGCACCATCAAACCAGCTTTACAACAAACGCTAAAGGAAATTCTCTAGGCAGGAAACACAAGAAAAGGAAAAGACCTAAAATAACAAACCCAAAACAATTAAGAAAATGGTAATAGGAATACACATATCAATAATTACCTTAAATGTAAATGGATTAAATACTCCAACCAAAAGACATAGACTGGATGAATGGATACAAAAAAAAAAAAGACCCCTATATATGCTGTTTACAAGACACCCACTTCAGACCTAGGGAGACATACAGACTGAAAGTGAGGGGATGGAAAAAGATATTCCATGCAAATGGATATCAAAAGAAAGCTGGAGTAGCAATTCTCATCGAAGACAAAATAGACCTTAAAATAAAGACTATTAAGAGAGACAAAGAAGGACACTACATAATTATCAAGGTATCAATCCAAGAAGATAGAACAATGGCAAATATATATGCACCCAACATAGGAGCACTGCAATACCTAAGGCTAATGCTAACAGCCATAAAATGGGAAAACAACAAAACACAACAATAGTAGGGGACTTTAACACCCCACTTTCACCAATGGACAGATCATCCAAAATGAAAGTAAATGAGGAAACACAAAATTTAAATGACACATTAGACAAGATGGACTTAATTGATGTTTATAGGACTTTTCATCCAAAACAACAGAATAAACTTCTCAAGTGCTCATGAAACATTCTCTGGGAGAGATCATATCTTGGGTCACAAGTCAAGTCTTGGTAAACTTAAGAAAATTGAAATCATATCAAGATCTTTTCCGACCACAACGCTATGAGTTTAGATATCAATTACAGGGACAAAATGTAAAAAATACTAACACATGGAGGCTAAACAATACACTACTAAATAACCAAGAGGTCACTGGATAAATTAAAGAGGAAATCAAAAAATACGTAGAAACAAATGACAATGAAAACACGACAGTTTAAAACCTATGGGATGCAGCAAAAACAGTTCTAAGACGGAAATTTATATCAATACAATCCTACCTCAGGAAACAAGAAACATCTCAAATAAACAGCCTAAACTTACACCTAAAGCAATTAAAGAAACAAGAAAAGAAACAACCCAAAGGTTAGCAGAAGGAAAGAAATCATGAAGATCAGATGAGAAGTAAATGAAAAAGAAATGAAGGAAACTATAGCAAAGATCAATAAAACTAAAAGCTCGTTCTTTGAGAAGATAAACAAAATTGATAAACCATTAGACAGATTCATCAAGAAAAAAAGGGGGAAGAGTCAAATCAACAGAATTAGAAATGCAAAAGGAGAAGTTACAACTGACCCTGCAGAAATACAAAGAAACATGAGGGAATACTACAAGCAACTATAAGACAACTTGGAAGAAATGGACAAATTCTTAGAAAAGCATAACCTTCTGAGAATGAACTAGGATGAAATAGAAAATATAAACCGACCAATCACAAGCACTTACTTGAAACTGTGATTAAAAATCTTCCAACAAAAATAAGCCCAGGAACAGCTGACTTCACAGGAGAATTCTATCAAACATTTAGAGAATAACTAACACCCATCCTTCTCAAACTCTTCCAAAATATAGCAGAGGGAGGAACACACCCAAATTCATTCTACAAGGTCACTATCACCCTGATACCAAAACCAGACAAAGATGCCACAAAAAAAGAAAGTTACACACCAATATCACTGATGAACATAGATGCAAAAATCCTCAACAAGTACTAGCAAACAGAATCCAACAGCTCATTAAAAGGATCATACACCATGATCAAGCAGGGTTTATCCCAGGAATGCAAGGATTCTTCAGTATACACAAATCAATCAATGTGATATACCATATTAACAAACTGAAGGATAAAAACCATATGATAATTTCAATTGATGCAGAAAAATCTTTCAACAAAATTCAACACCCATTTATGATAAAAACTCTCCAGAATGTAGGCATAGGGGTAACTTACCTCAACATAATAAAGGCCATATATGACAAACCCACAGCCAACATCACTCTCAATGGTGAAAAATTGAAACCATTTCTTCTAAAATCAGGAACAAGACAAGGATGGCCACTCTCACAACTATTATTCAACGTAGTTTTGGTAGTTTTAGCCACAGAAATCAGAGAAGAAAAAGAAATAAAAGGAATCCTAATCAGAAAAGAAGAATTAAAGCTGTCACTGTTTGCAGATGACATGATACTGTACATAGAGAATCCTAAAGATGCTACCAGAAAACTACTAGAGCTAATCAATGAATTTGGTAAAGTAGCAGGATACAAAATTAATGCATAGAAATCTCTTGCATTCCTATACACTAATGATGAAAAATCTTAAAGAGAAATTAAGGAAACACTCCCATTTACCATTGCAACACAAAGAATAAAGTACCTAAGACTAAGCTTACCTAAGGAGACAAAAGACCTGTATGCAGAAAACTATAAGACACTGATGAAAGAAATTAAAAACAATACAAACAGATGGAGAGATAGACCATATTCTTGGATTGGAAGAGTCAACATTGTGAAAATGACTATACTTCCCAAAGCAATCTACAGATTCAATGCAATCCCTATTAAACTACCAATGGCATTTTTCACAGAACTAGAATGAAAAATTTCACAATTTGTATGGAAACACAAAAGACCCCGAATAGCCAAAACAATCTTGAGATAGAAAAATGGAGCTGGATGAAACAGTCTCCCTGACTTCAGACTATACTACAAAAGTACAGTAATCAAGAGATTCTGGCACTGGCACAAAAACAGAAATATAGATCAATGGAAGAGGATAGAGAACCCGGAGTTAAACCCACGCACATATCGTCATCTTATCTTTGATAAAGGAGGCAAGAACATAAAACGGAGATAAGACAGCCTGTTCAATAAGTGGTGCTGTAAAACTGGACAGCTACATGTAAAAGAATGAAATTAGAACACATCCTATTGGGATTGACATACATACACTAATATGTATAAAATAGATAACTAATAAGAACCTGCTGTATAAAAAAATAAATAAAATAAAATTCAAAAAAAAGAGAACACATCCTAACAACATACACAAAAATTAACTCAAAATGGATTAAAGACCTAAATGTAAGGCCAGACACTGTAAAACTCTTAGAGGAAAACATAGGCAGAATACTCTATGACATAAATCACAGCAAGATCCTTTTTGACCCACCTCCTAGAGAAATGGATATAAAAACAAAAATAAACAAATGGGACCTAATGAAATTTAAATCCTTTGCACAGCAAAGGAAACCATAAACAAGACAATAAGGCAACACTTGGAATGGGAGAAAATATTTGCAAATGAAGCAACTGACAAAGGATTAATCTCCAAAATATACAAGCAGCTCAAGCATCTCAATTCAAAAAAACAAACAACTCAATTCAAAAATAGGCGGAAGACCTAAATAGACATTTCTCCAAACAAGATATACAGATTGCCAACAAACACATGAAAGGATGCTCAACATCACTAATCATTAGAGAAATGCAAATCAAAACTACAATGAGGTATCACCTCACACTAGTCAGAAGGGCCATCATCAAAACACTACAAACAATAAATGCTGGAGAGGTCGTGGAGAAAAGGGAACACTCTTGCACTGTTGGTGGGAATGTAGATTAATATAGCCACTATGGAGAACAGTATAGAGGTTCCTTAAAAAGCTAAAAATAGAACTACCATACCTTCCAGCAATCCCACTACTGGACTTATACCCTGAGAAAACCATAATTCAAAAAGAGTCATGTACCACAATGTTCATTGCAGCTCTATATACAATAGGCAGGACGTGGAAACAACCTAAGTGTCCGTCGACAGAATAATGGATAAAGAAGATGTGGGACATATATACAATGGAATATTACTCAGCCATAAAAAGAAATGAAATTGTGTTATTTGTATTGAGGTGGATGGACCTGGAGTCTGTCATACAGAGTGATGTAAGTCAGAACGAGCAAAGCAAATACCGTATGCTAACGCATATAAATGGAATAAAAAAAAATGGTTCTGATGAACCTAGGCGCAGGATAGGAATAAAGACATAGACATAAAGACTGAAATTTAGGAAAAATGGGAGGGGGAAGGGTAAACTGGGACGAAGTGGGAGAGTAGCATTGACATATATACACTACCAAATGTAAAACAGATAGCCAGTGTGAAGCAGCTACATAGCACAGGGAGATCAGCTCGGTGTTTTGTGACCACCTAGAGGGGCTGGATAGGGAGCGTGAGAGGGAGGCTCAAGATGGAGGGGATATGGGGATATATGTATACATATAGCTGGTTCACTTTGTTATACAGCGGAAATTAACACAACAGTGTAAAGCATTATACTCCAATAAAGTTGTTTAAGAAATTATATATATTAAAAAAAATGTAGACAGAAGAAAAGAATCTCTAATTCTGTCCCTGAGAGAGAACTTCTATTAATATTTTGGGGCAGTAGAAATTAAGGAGGCTTGATGGGTGGCATTGCAGTTTTTCGAGAGTGATGGGTAAGACCTTTCAGAGGCAATGTTAAATAAGCAGAAACTTGCAGGATATGGACAAGTCAGGCCATTGAAAACTGGGGCTTAAACTTCCTAAATAGAGAGAGTAGTAAGTGCAGCGGCAGGGAAGCAGGAAATTTGTTGCTTAAGGAATAGGAAGGGAATGAGTTTTTTTGGAATGTGTGAGCAAGTGGAGAGTTCTAAGTGAGCTTGGTGAGGAAGGCAGGAGACCAATCATGCAGACCCCTGAAGGCCATGTGACCACGTTTGCACCTCCTTCCTTGTCCCCAGGGGACACCGAGAGGTTTTCAAAGCAGGAGCAACACCATCTGGTGTATCTTTCTGGAAGATGACTCTGGCTGCCAGTGGAGAATGGACTGGGGTGGAGTGCGGGGCTTGAGTGGAAGCAGAAACTAACGGCAAGGCTGACACAGTATTCTGGGAAGAGCTGACAGTGGCTCGGACTAGAGAAGTGGGGGAGGGAGAAACAGTTTGGACTTTAAAAAAACCGGATAGAACTAATAGAATTTTGTGATTCCATGTAAGGTGTGATGAAAAGTGAAATAAAGGATAACTGACCATTTTATATCAGAAATACATAGTATCTGTTGATTATTTTCATATTTAGTACTGATACCATAAAGTAAAATCCATGTAGTTCTCATAGAGTGTGAAGTGAGTCATTCTTAACTGTTTGTTGTATTAAAAAATATGATCAACCAATCTCTCCAGATATTGTTATAAGCATATACTTGGCCTAGATGTGTCCTCACATTTGAAATCAATATTCTTTTGCTCAGGCTGTGCAAATCTTCCTCAGAAGATTACTTTGTCAAAACTTTTAAAAAAAATATTTTTTCTATTAAATGAGTAATTATTTGTTTTATTGTAAAAGTTAAGAAAATAAAGGTGGACAGAGAGAACATAAAAATGATCATTGGTAACCTTGCTACCTAGATATATACCTGTTAACATTCTGTGATAAAAACTTTTAGACAAGGACAGATTTATGTGAAGATAATGAAACTTGCATTATGTCCCTTTTCAGTGCTTGATAGGAGCCCAGGTAATTTTGTGTTCATCTTTTTGTATTCTTTACCTAAAATGGTCCCTTCCTCACATGGTATAAATTTTAGACTGTACAAAACCAAGGTCCAGCTTTATTTCCAGATTATTTATTTACAAGTAAATTTCATATTATGAAACATAGGGTCATATTTCTATTAACTTTTATCTACTAAAATGTAATCAATATCTTTCCATACTGTTGAATAGTTTACAATCATATTTTTATGAGGTGTTTTCTTTTGCCATATGTCTGTACCATAATGTGTTTAATTAAGTGACCAGATTTGAGACATTAAGATTGAGGAAAGCAAGTTTTCTACTTGTGTTTGATACTCATTAAATTCATGCTGTGGATCTCTTACTAGAAGGGACATATTATTGCTTCAAAAAGAATGAAATACCTAGTAACAAACCTAACTAAGGAGGCAAAAGACCTGTACTCTGAAATCTATAAGACCCCCATGAAAGAAATTTAAGATGACACAAACAGATGAAAAGATATACTGTGTTCTTGGATTGGAAGAATCAACATTGTTAAAATGACCATACTACCCAAGGCAATCTACAGATTCAATGAAATCCCTATCATAATACCAGTGGCATTTTTCACAAAATTAGAACAAAAAATTTTTAAATCTGTATAGAAACACAAAAGACCCTGAATAGCCAAAACAATCTTGAGAAAGAAGAATGGAGCTGGAGGAATCATGTTCCCTGACTTCAGACTATACTACAAAGCTGTAAAAACAGTATGGTACTGGCACAAAAACAGACACATAGATCAATGGAGCAGTATAGAAAACCCAAAAATAAACCCACACGTTTATGGTCAGGAATATACAATGGAGAAAAGAGAGTCTCTTCAATAGTGGTGCTGGGAAAAATGGACAGTTATATGTAAAAGAATGAAATTAGAACATTCTTTAACAACACATGCAAAAATAAACTCAAAATGGATTAAAGAGCTAAATGTAAGACTGGATACTACAAAACTCCTAGAGGAAAACATAGGCAGAACACTCATTGATGTAAATTGCAGCAATATTTTTTTTGGATCTGTCCTAGAGTAATGGAAAAAAGAAAAAAAAAAAACATATAGGACCTAATGAAACTTAAAAGCTTTTGCACAGAAAAGGAAACCATAATCAAGATGAAAATACAACCTATGGAATGGGAGAAAATATTTGCAAATGATGCAACAAACAAGGGGATTAATTTCCAAAATATACAAATAGCTCATGCAGCTCGATATCAAAAAAACAAACAACCCAATAAAAAAATAGGCAGAAAACCTAAACAGACATTTCTCCAAAGAAGACATATAGATGGCCAAAAGGCACATGGAAAGATGCTCAATATAGCTAATTATTAGAGGAATGCAAATCAAAACTACAATGAGGCAACACCTCACACTGGTCAGAATGGCCATCATTAAAAAGTCTACAAATAATAAATGCTAGAGAGGGTGTGGAGAAAAGGAAACCCTCCTAACACTGTTGGTGGGAATGTAAATTGGTGTAGTCACTGTGGAGAACAGAATGAAGGTTCATTCAAAAACTAAAAGTAGAGTTACCATATGATCCAGCAATCCCACTCCTGGACATATACCCAGAGAAAACTGTAACTTGAAAAGATATATGCACCCCAGTTCATAGTTCATAGCAGCACTATATACAATAGCCAAGACCTGGAAACAACCTAAATGTCCATTGACAGATGAATGGATAAAGAAGATGTGGTACATATATACAGTGGAATGTTACTCAGATGAATGGATAAAGGAGATGTGGAATATATGTATAAATATATATACACAATGGAATAAAAAAGAATGAAATAATGCCATTTGCTGCAACATGGGTGGACCTAGAGATTATCATATTAAGTGAAGTAAGTCCGACAGAGAAAGACAAATATCATATGATATCACTTACATATAGAATCTTAAAAAATGATACTGATGAACTTATTTACAAAGCAGAAATAGACTCATGTACATAGAGAAAAAACTTATGGTTACCAAAGGGGAAAGTTGGGGGAGGGATAAATTAGGAGTTTGGGATTAACAGATACACACTACAATATACAAAATAGATAAAAAAACAAGGACCTAATGTAGAGAACAGGGGGCAATATTCAATATCTTATAAAAACCTATAATGGAAAAGAATCTGAAAAATGCTTTAAATATAACTATATATAACTGTATATTATATATAACTATATATATATATAAAATCACTTTGCTGTACACCTGAAATTAATACAGCATTATAAATCAACTATACTTCAATTTAAAAAAATAAAATTAAAATTAAAAAAAAGGGGAGAGATAACCTGGCATGCTGTGGTCAGGGGTTCTGTAGTATTGCTGTCTACATGGCTATTTCTAGGAGTAGAGGTAAAATAACAGGTGAATCATTTGTTTCTTCAATATTTCTCTTACTGTTGCAGCAGTACTATGGATTTGGGTGAAGTTCAGATTGACTCTTATTTTGGTTAGAATCAATTAGATTTTCCATAATACATGAAATAATTAAATTAAAAATTATGCTTGGTAAAGTCTATTTAAAACATTTTCAATTAACAGCATGCTCATTAGAATTATTAGATTCTTAAATTATTAAATATGTTTAAAATATGATATCTGGCTATTTCAAAAAGGTAAAAATAGATTGGGTGGATGAGCTTTGCACACAGCATTTGCAGCATGCTTATTAGGTATTCACTTATATCAGCATGAACTCTTCTTTTTTTTTTTTTTCAACATCTTTATTGGAGTATAATTGCTTTAAATGGTGTGTTAGTTTCTGCTGTATAACAAAGTGAATCAGCTATACGTATACATACATCCTCTTATCTCCTCCCTCCTGCGTCTCCCTCACACTCTCCCAATCCCAACCCTCTAGGTAGACACAAAACACCGAACTGATCTCACTGTGCTATGTGGCCGCTTCCCACTAGCTATCTATTTTACATTTGGAAGTGTACATATGTCAATGCCACAATCTCACTTCGTCCCAGTTTAACATTCCCCCTCCCCGTGACCTCAAGTCCATTCTCAACATCTGCGTCTTTATTCCTGTCCTGTCCCTGGGTTCTTCAGAACCTTTTTTTTTAGATTCCATATATATGTGTTAGCATATGGTATTTGTTTTTCCCTTTCTGACTTACTTCACTCTGTATGACAGACTCTAAGTCCATCCACCTCACTACAAAAAACTCAGTTTCGTTTCTTTTTATGGCTGAGTAATATTCAATTGTGTATATGTGCCACATCTTCTTTATCCATTCATCTGTCGATGGATACATAGGTTGTGTCCATGACCTGGCTATTGTAAATAGAGCTGCAATGAACATTGTTGTACATGACTCTTTTTGAATTATGGTTTTCTCAGGGTATACGTCCAGTAGAGGGATTGCTGGGTCGCACGGTAGTACTATTTTTAGGTTTTTAAGGAACCTCCATACAGATCTCCATAGTGGCTGTATCAATCTACATTCCCAGCAACAGTGCAAGAGGGTTCCCTTTACTCCACACACTTTCCAGCATTTATTGTTTGAAGATTTTTTGATGATGGCCATTCTGACCAGTGTGAGGTGATACCTCATTGTGGTTTTGATTTGCATTTCTCTAATGATTAGTGATGTTGAGCATCCTTTCATGTGTTTGTTGGCAGTCTGTATATCTTCTTTGGAGAACTGTCTATTTAGGTCTTCTGCACATTTTTGAACTGGGTTGTTTGTTTTTTGATATTGAGCTGCATGAGCTGCTTGTATATTTTGGAGATTAATCCTTTGTCAGTTGCTTTGTTTGCAAATATTTCTCCCATTCTGAGGGTTGTCTTTCCTTCTTGTTTATGGTTTCCTTTGCTGTGCAAAACCTTTTAAGTTTCATTAGATCTCACTTGTTTATTTTTTAAATTTCCATTTCTCTAAGAGGTGGGTCAAAAAAGATCTTGTTGTGATTTATGTCATAGAGTGTTCTGCCTATGTTTTCCTCTAAGAGTTTGATAGTGTCTGGCCTTACATTTAGGTCTCAATTCATTTTGAGTTTATTTTTATATATGGTGTTAAGGAGTATTCTAATTTCATTCTTTTACATGTAGCTATCCAGTTTTCCCGGCACCAGTTATTGAAGAGGCTGTCTTTTCTCCATTGTATATTCTTGCCACCTTTATCAAAGATAAGGTGACCATATGTGTGTGGGTTTATCTCTGGGCTTTCTATCCTGACCCAATGATTTTTATTACTGTTTTTGTGCGAGTACCATACTGTCTTGATTACTGTAGCTTTGTAGAATAGTCTAAAGCCAGGGAGCCTGATTCCTCCAGCTCCACTGTTCTTTCTCAAGATGGCTTTGGCTGTTTGGGGTCTTTTGTGTTTCCATACAAATTGTGAAATTTTTTGTTCTAGTTCAGTGAAAAATGCCATTGGTAGTTTGATAGGGATTGCCTTGAATCTGTACATTGCTTTGGAGAGTATAGTCATTTTCACAATGTTGATTCTTCCAATCGAAGAACATGGTGTATCTCTCCATCTGTTTGTATCATCTTTAGTTTCTTTCATCATTTTCTTATAGTTTTCTGTGTACAGTTGTTTTGTCTCCTTAGGTAGGTTTATTCCTATGTATTTTATTCTTTGTGTTGCAATGGTAAATGGGAGCGTTTGCTTAATTTCTCTTTTAGATTTTTCATCATTAGTGTATAGGAATGCAAGAGATTTCTGTGCATTAATGTTGTATCCTACTACTTTACCAAATTCATTGATCAGCTCTAGTAGTTTTCTGGTACCATCTTTAGGATTCTATATGTATCGTATCATGTCATCTGCAAACAGTGACAGTTTTACTTCTTTTCTGTTTTGGATTACCTTTATTTCTTTTTCTTCTCTGGTTGCTGTAGCTAAAACTTCAAAACTATGTTTAATAATAGTGGTGAGAGTGGGCAACCTTGTCTTATTCCTGATTTTAGAGGAAATGTTTTCCGTTTTTCACCATTGAGAACGATGTTTTCTGTGGGTTTGTCACATATGGTCTTTATTACGTTGAAGTAAGTTCCCCCTATGCGTACTTTCTGAAGAGTTTTTATCATAAATGGGTGTTGAATTTTGTCAAAAGCTTTTTCTGCATCTTTTGAGATGATCATATGGTTTTTCTCCTTCAATTTGTTAATATGGTTTATCACATTGATTGATTTGCGTATATTGAAGAATCCTTCCATTCCTGGGATAAATTTCACTTGATCAGGGTGTATGATCTTTTTAAAGTGCTGTTGGGTTCTGTTTGCTGGTATTTTGTTGAGGATTTTTGCATCTATGTTCATCAGTGATATTGGCCTGTAGTTTTCTTTCTTTGTGACATCATTGTCTGGTTTTGGTATTAGGGTGATGGTGGCCTCCTAGAATGAGTTTGGGAGTGTTCCTCCCTCTGCTATATTTTGGAAGAGTTTGAGAAGGATAGGTGTTAGTTCTTCTCTAAATGTTTGATAGAATTCGCTTGTGAAACCATCTGGTCCTGGGCTTTTTTAAATCACAGTGTCAATTTCAGTGCTTGTGATTGGCATGTTGATATTTTCTATTTCTTCCTGGTTCAGACTCAGAAGGTTGTGCTTTTGTTAGAATTTGTCCATTCTTCCAGGTTGTCCATATTTTTGGACATATAGTTGCTTGTAGTAATCTCTCATGATCCTTTGTATTCTGCAGAGTCAGTTGTTACTTCTCCTTTTTCACTTCTAATTTTATTGATTTGAGTCTTCCTTTTTTTCTTGATGAGTCTTGTCAATGTTTTATCAATTTTGTTTATCTTCTCAAAGAACCAGCTTTTAGTTCTATTCATCTTTGCTTTCGTTTCCTTCATTTCTTTTTCATTTATCTCTAATCTGATCTTTATGATTTCTTTCCATTTGCTAACGTTGGGGGTTTTTTTGTTCTTCTTTCTCTAACTGCTTAAGGTGTAAGGTTAGGTTGTTTATTTGAGATGTTTCTTGTTTCTTGAGGTAGGATTGTATTGTTATAAACTTCCCTCTTAGAACTGCTTTTACTGCATCCCATAGGTTTTGGGTCGTTGTGTTTTCATTGTCATTTGTTTCTAGGTATTTTTTTATTTTCTCTTTGATTTTTTAGTGATCTCTTGGTTATTTAGTAGTGTATTGTTTAGCCTCCATGTGTTTGTATTTTTTACTTTTTTTCTCCCTCTAATTGATACCTAGTCTTTTAATGTTGTGGTCAGAAAAGATGCTTGAAATGATTTCATTACTTTTAATTTATGAAGGCTTGATTTGTGACACAAGATATGTTCTATCCTGGAGAATGTTCCATGAGCACTTGAGAAGAAAGTGTATTCTGTTGTTTTTGGATGGAATGTCCTATAAATATCAATTAAGTCCATCTTGTCTAATGTGTCATTTAAAGCTTGTGTTTTCTTGTTTATTTTAATTTTGGATGATCTATCCATTGGTGAAAGTGGGGTGTTAAAGTCCCCTATTATTATTGTGTTACTTTCGATTTCCCCTTTTATGGCTGTTAGCATTTGCCTTATGTATTGAGGTGCTCCTATGTTGGGTGCATAAATATTTACAATTGTTCTATCTTCTTCTTGGATTGATTCCTTGATCATTATGCAATGTCCTTCGTTTTCTCTTGTAATAGTATTTATTTTAAAGTCTATTTTGTCTGATATGAGAATTGCTACTCTAGCTTTCTTTTGATGTCCATTTGCATAGAATATCATTTTCCATCCCCTCACTTTCAGTCTGTATGTGTCAGTAGGTCTGAAGTGGGTCTCTTGTAGACAGCATATATATGGGTCTTGTTTTTGTATCCATTCATCTTGTCTATTTCTTTTATTTGGAGTATTTAATCTATTTACATTTAAGGTAAGTATTGATATGTATATTCCTATTACCATTTTCTTAATTGTTTTGGGTTTGTTATTTTCGGTCTTTTCCTTGTCTTGTGTTTCCTGCCTAGAGAAGTTCCTTTAGTGTTTGTTGTAAAGCTGGTTTGATGGTGCTGAATTCTCTTAGCTTTTGCTTGTCTGTAAAGGTTTTAATTTCTCTGTTGAATCTGAATGAGCTCTTTGCTGGGTAGAGTAATCTTGGTTGTAGGTTTTTCCCTTTCATCACTTTAATTATTTCCTGCCACTCCCTTCTGGCTTGCAGAGTTTCTGCTGAAAGGTCAGTTGTTAACCTTATGGGGATTTCCTTGTATGTTATTTTTGCTCTTCCCTTGTTGCTTTTAATATTTTTTCTTTGTATTTAATTTTTGATAGTTGATTAATATGTGTCTTGGCATGTTTCTTCTTGGATTTATACTGTATGGGACTCTCTGTGCTTCCTGGACTTGATTGACTATTTCCTTTCCCATATTAGGGAAGTTTTCCACTATAATCTCTTCAAATATTTTCTCAGTCCCTTTCTTTTTCTCTTCTTCTGGGACCCTTATGATTTGAATGTTGGTGCATTTACTGTTGTCTCAGAGGTTTCTGAGACTTTCCTCAATTCTTTCCATTCTTTTTTCTTTATTCTTCTCTGAGGTAGTTATTTCCAGTATTTTATCTTCCAGGTCACCTACCCATTATGCTGCCTCAGTTATTCTGCTATTGATTCCTAGAGAGAATTTTTAATTTCATTCATTGTGTTGTTCATCATTGTTTGCTCTTTAGTTCTTCTAGGTCCTTGTTAAACGTTTATTGTATATTCTCCATTCTATTTCCAAGATTTTGGATCATCTTTACTATCATTACTCTGAATTCTTTCTTTGGTTCACTACCTATTTCCTCTTCATTTGTTTGTTCTGGTGGGTTTTTACCTTTCTCCTTCTTCTGCTGTGTATTTCTCTGTCTTCTCATTTTGCTTATCTTACTGTGTTTGAGTCTCCGTTTTGCAGACTGCAGGTTTGTAGTTCCCGTTGTTTTTGTTGTCTGCCTCCAGTGGGTAAGGTTGGTTCACTGGGTTGTGTAGGTTTCCTGGTGGAGGGGAATGGTGCCTGTGTTCTGGTGGATGAGGCTTGATCTTGTCTTTCTGGTGGGCAGGAATATGTCCAATGGTGTGTTTTGGCATGTTTGTGAACTTATTATGATTTTACTCATCCTCTCTGCTAATGGGTAAGGTTGTGTTCCTGTCTTGCTAGTTGTTTGGCATGGCGTGTCTAGCACTGGAGCTTGCTGGTCTTTGAGTGGAGCTGAGTCTTAACATTGAGACGGAGATCTCTTGGAGGGTTCTTGCTGACTGATATTACATGGGGCCAGAGGTCTCTGGTGGACCAATGTCCTGAATTCAGCTCTCCCACCTCAGAGGCTCAGGCCAGACAGCTGGCCAGAGCACCAAGACCCTGTCAGCCACACGGCTGGAGAAGATGTGCTATGAGTTGGGTGTCAGCCACTGCCCTGTTGTAGCTCTGTCTCAGCTCTCTCCAAAAGTCTCCCATATACACTGGGTTTTTCCACCATTCCTCAGAACT
Source organism: Balaenoptera musculus (assembly GCF_009873245.2). Lineage (NCBI taxonomy): Eukaryota > Metazoa > Chordata > Mammalia > Artiodactyla > Balaenopteridae > Balaenoptera > Balaenoptera musculus. The sequence goes on from NC_045792.1 coordinate 20,163,649, forward strand.
TGCACATGACAGTCTGGGATTTGTAGATGTCCTCCTGATACTCTTCATTGAAATACCTTGCATTCATGGGGGTGAGAGATATGCTAATAGCATTGCTTCTCTTCATTTCAGAGACTGAGACAGTCTGAGCCTTCATGTGGCCAAGTCAGGAGCAGCTGGTCAATGGTCCCAAAGAGATAACAATTCAGATTCCAAGAAGGCTTTCTGCAGCACCCGAGCAGTAGTCCCAGGCAGCTGCTCTGCTCAGCTGCAGCACTCTGACCAGGGAACTAGGTGGGACCCTCAAACGAGTATTTCTGCTGACCCTAGAGCCAGACTGGCCCACATAGTCAAGGAGCTGAGGAGAGCATCTCCCAGCCACGTCTCACCAGAGGAGTGGACACCTGGAAGCTCTAACAGCATGAACTCTTAATGAAGAAACCAATAGTTTAATTAAAAAAAAAAAACTATATGGAGGTAATTTTGAGGATCCCAAGAACACCTAAAAGAAAATGTGATTTAATTCCCAAAAGTACAGTGCTGTACCCTGAATTTTTAAGCTAACAATGGAAATATGTTACAAAGATGAAAAGATTTTGTTTTCAGATAATAACACAAACAATCAGATATCATTTCATGAAATGACTTAATATTGATAAATGTTAAGACAACAATTTGAATGTACCAGTTCAAAACTATTGTTCTTCAAAGGGTTTGCAGTATTTCCTGGTTTATGAGCTGTCTCCATGATGTACACTACTGTATTTTTACTACTGGTGTTGACGGTTTACTCTGCAAGGTAAGTGACCTCCAGTCAATATGGCAGACTGAACCGATGTTGGAAATGTGACGAGCACATTCCCAACTCATGGAGTTGCTCCAGTGTAACCAAGTTAGAAAGCCAATAGTCCAGCTCAAAAGCAAAAAATAGAAATTCTGAGGAGCTAGAAACTAAGAGGAAACAAAGCCAGAGCCTGAGTGTGGGTTAAATCTGAAAGGTCCACAGAGCTTCTGAAACTTGACACAAGCTTAAAGGTTTATAGTTTCAAAATGTGGTGAGAGCATGTGTGGAAGTCGAGGCCAAGGACCCTGAATCCCCTGCCTATCCTCAAAGCTGTGAAAGTCTTAATCAGAGCCTAGAACAATTCTGTCCATTGGCCCAGGGACACAGCAACCACAGCAGGTACCTTTGTAATGAGTAGAAAAAGTCATCTGTGAGGAAATGGAACACTGAACCTCTTCTGGAGGTGTGGAAGTTGAACCAAGAAATTTTTTTCAACAAATACTCATTTGTTGAGAATTTATGTTGTTAAGAACAGCTACATACTATTCTAAGTTCTTCACAAATATTAACTTATTTAATCCTGATAATGACTTTAGGAAAAAAATTAGTTTAGAGAAAAGAGGCAAACACAAAACTGTAGCATGAGGCCTCCTCCACAGCTGAGGTCGCATGGAACTACCACAGGAAATAACTCTTGCTAAAGATGAGCTAAGCTGAAAATTACAAAGCACATATGAAAACAACCATGACAGAAAATCAGCAGACACAATGAATGGGAGAATTCATTGTCATTACAGATAATGGAGTGCTATGTGGAAATAATCCCATTTTCTAGGTGACAGAAATTGAAGTTTTGATAGTTTAAGTGACCTACATCACACAGGCACTAAATGGGGAGCCAAGATTAAAATCTAAGCCCCAGAGACCAAGCTCTTGATCACTAGCCTGCATTATGTTTTCTACAAAATTAAATTTCTTATAAATACAACATAAACTTGCCAAACTCTGAATCTATAGATATTCTAAACATAGATAATCACCGAGACATATTTCTGTCAATAGTAGCCATAGTTAAGTTAAAAGTACTAGTTAAAGAATATACATCTCAGCCCAGGCAAGTTCCTTTTCTCAATGTAAGGTACGCCTGTCATTAATTCCCTGATCAAGTTTTCTCTTCTTCTAGCTTCAAACTTAGCCTGATTTCCTCTCCCCATAGTTGCAAGCCCTTAATGAACACCTTGGTCTTATCAGAGGAGAGGCTTGTTTTTTTTCCTTCAGTCTCTGGTAAGTAACCCCCAAGCTTACTTCCAACAGTGGGTCTCCTTTACTCTCTGTAAAGGAAAAATTTCCAGCTCTCAGTTCTCTCCAAAACTGAACTAAATCCCATGAAAGAAAACATGGTGCCATGGGCTGAATTGGACTTTCTCAGATTTTCTCCAGTCAGGGTCAGTTTCCTTGATTAATCCAGGCAGGCACCAGTTTGCTCACTCCTCTCATTCATGTTTCTCCTTTGATAATGCCTATCTACATTCAGCAGACTTTTTCTCTCCAAACTTTCATTTGTGAAGGCCCTGTGCTGTCTCCTTGTATTGACTAGAATAGTTGATGGGACACAGTGCTAGTCAAATCTACAGCCATTGACCTCATGTCTCACTTTAATTACATCCTTCACCTTCTCACCATCCTGCACTGATACTAACTCTTTGGCTTAAGGACTTCTAATCAGGGCCACCTCTTAGCCTGTGGTTCTCATTGTCCTCATTCCATGGAGTCCAGCCCTCTGCTTCAGTTAGGCAGACATAGTTGCTCTGCCTTGCACCTGCTCCTCTCTTACAGTTAAGTCACTGTAAATATTGATCTGCTCCTAACCTGGAATTTTCTCCCTTGCCTTTGTTGCTAAACCACTTTTTTTCTTTCTCTGGACAACCTTAATGTATGATTTACCCTAAAGGTCCCATTTAGCTCAAAAATGCTATGAATTCTCCCAAGAGCCTTCCAGACCAGCCACTGTAGGTTCTAGTAGATCCCTAACACTGCCCCAGCAAGGCCCTCTCACCTGACATAAACAGAGGCCTATGTTAGCCACCACCAACAGCATGATAGAGTAGGTGTCCCTCCAAAGTCCAATAGAATGGGCAGGCTTTTCTCTGAATAATTCTTATCTTGGGGAGGAGGAGTGGAAGAGGAGAACACTTAAGAATGGGGCAAAATTCAGAAAGACTGAGTAATTACTCAAATGAGAGCTACATTGGATTGTCAAAATAAAGATTTTTTTCCCCCCTGCAATTTCTGCCATCACTGGAATTGGGAACTTAAAGGCAAGGGGGGAATATTTAAGTAACACATAGGATGTTATTTTGTCTGCCCATATGATGAGTTTGAATAATTTTGACCCATCTTCCATTGGTTGTTGGGAAGAGTCAGTGAGACGACATGTAAAGTGCCTTGCTCAGCATGGGGTACTCAAAGTTCAATAAAAGTTGATTTATGGAGCCCTGACATTTTTAAGAGACTTTTTCTGCAGATGAAAACTCAGAACATCTTGTGTGACAAGGAAAAGATTTTCTTGGAATGACCAGGGTCTCAAAAAGGGGCAAAAATAGAAAGGAGAATAATAGGAGTGATAGGCAACTTCCTTTTTCTCACCTCTTTCAGGAGCCTGATAAATGAAATACATCAGTGGATGTGAATGGATGGTGAGTGGCCATTAAAGCCACTCCAGGTCACCACTATTTCCTAGGTTTTATGGCCAGTCCCACAGCTCCTCCTCACCACCGTATGGTATCAGTATGGGGCTTTGATGGTGCTTGCTTTTTACTGCCAATTAGGAAAAGGGCTGTCCCTTGATGGGTCATCCTGGCTCTATAAAATTCTCTGGAAGAGTCCTTTGAGTCCTGAAGGAATGGGGCTGTTCACAGTGATGCCAATGGAGACGCATAGCTTTTTATAGGATTTACTCTCAAAAACACTGTTCAATATGAAAGATAAAAGAAGATACTGTCTCATCAGCCCACTTCACCATCCCTGGCTGTCCTGTGGGTTACAGGATCAGCATCTGAAGTTGTTGGTGACTTATTCTCAATGTAGATAAAGTCACAAAATAAAAGTTGAACAAAATTAATTAGGTCCGGGGTGGGGCAGAGCCATTGGAGAGGAAGGTTGTGTTGGAAGAGCATGCCTGTCACACGTGTCAGTGTTTCCTTCTAAGCTCTACGGAGACCGGAGCTCTGGGGCTGATGCCTGACTGTAACATTCCTTTTAATCTACAGGACTGATAATTATGTGGCAGCTCTTCCCAAGGGAATGTAACTAAAATAGGCCTCAGAGGTAAAATTACATTACTTCCAGCTGAAAATTTTTTCCTTAAAGGTTTGAATATATCTGAAATATATTTCTATTTTTTGAAATTTGGCTAAACTTGAGGTTATTCTGTCTTTGATTCTGTAATTTTGGGGCTTTAGCAATCTAGTGACCATATAATTCCAAATCCCAAATAAGAACGTTTGATAGGATATACTTTTTGGCTCAGGTAGTGGTCTGGGAGATGTCACAATATTAGAGCTTTTCTCTGAACTTAAACAAATATTTTTGGGAATAACAGATGTAATAGTTACAATTAGGATTTATCCAGAATTTTGGACATTGTTCCTATTGTCTTTCATCTCTATGAACATCAATTTTCAAATTGGCATAGCTCTTTCTTACTTCTAAAATATAAATTTGAAGATCAACTGCAGTAATATTTGTAAGAACTTTCAAATAAATAACATAATGAACAAACAAAGTTCCACAACAAAAAACTGTTACTTGGTACAAAGAACCTGGGAGCTTAATAAGAAAGGGTGGCAAAGACTCTGTGTGGAAAGGGAAGAGAAGAAGCATTATGGGAGGCCTGAAAGTGCCATGTACTTATGACCCATGATCTCATTCGGTGATTTGCGTTGATTACTTTTCTAAAGTTCAGCTAACATTAAGCTAACATTTCTATTTTAGATCCAACTTTATTATGATATCATCATTCACGTATCTTTGGGCTTTGGTTTGCTAATATTTTATTTAGAATTTTTGTCAATCTGTGTGTACAATTTCTCAGGCATACGTTTTCCCCCTCCCTTTTCTTCCTTTCGTTGTTTGTCTTTCTCTCCTTCTTACCTTTCCTCCCTACTTATCCCCTCCTTTCTTCATTCCTTCCTTCCTCCTTCTCTCTTTTCTGCTTTCCTTCATCTTTCCTTCTGAGCTCTGACTGATTCCAAAACAACCTTCCCTGTAGTACTCTGGGGTGGGATTTGGAAGAAGATACTATGGATTTAATACTGGTTCATAATTACCCAGATGTTATAGTCATTTGGGGGTCTAAATTAAAGTGGGACAGTCATAAGATTTCTCACCTCTGTTTGGGCCTGCTCTAGACTTCTGTCACCTTGGCCTCACTAGGTCACATCTGTAGCCCAGTTTCTAGGTATTTGCACATGTCTTCAGAATAAAGGAGTTTAGTGCTCCCTAGGTACTCACTTTCCTTCTTGGGTTCCAGCTTTATTCTCAAAAAGGCCTGGAAGTCTCCAGAATCTGTCAGCAATTCAACACTTTTAAGATTATATATACACACATACATACATATATATATATATATATATATATATATATATATATATATAAGTATATATATATATATATAATTTTTTTCAGCAGAAATGTTGATGTCAATAGCCTGTTACCAGAAACAACATATTTACAATATGTTTTTAATGATTCAACTAACATTTTTTGTTGTGTTATAGCAGGAGGTTGTCAGGAAAACTGCCCTTGGTATTGCCAAAAGAGAAGGCCTCCATTTTCTGGGGGAGTTGTCTATTGAATGAGGGGGATCTCTATTAAGTACAATATTTGCTGTAATTACTATCATAAAAAAGTATAAGTGACTTGGGAGCACTCTGTCCTGGGCCCTTAGGCCAACACTGGGTTGCACAGCTCTGGTTAACATTAATAAGATTGAGGTCATTTTTGTACTACATATAATTTATCCCCAAAGTGTAACTCATAAAAGGTATTAGGATGAAAATGAGCACAGTTAGACATGGTTTCAAGTGAATATTGAAAAAAAAGACATCCAAGAAACTTTCTCAACAATGGGCCGATCCCGTCTTTTCATGGCCTTTGATCTGGCTTTGATTGTGCTCATCCATGGGGTTACAGGCAGTCTATTCTTGACTTATCTCCCTGGCACTTGGAACACTTTGATTCTGGCTTAATGTAGGGTTTTAAATGTCTCTTTCTGCTCAGTGTTCACTACATTGCCATTTTATATTTACACATTCCTATGTCTATTATGTAACTGTAAATGTTTGCTTTGTTTTGTAAGATGATGCTCTTGGAAAAGAAAGTGAGCAATGGATACTATTCTCGATGAAGAAATAAATTCAAACCCACTAGTAATTTATACAAAGAGACATGCAAAGTATTACACATACAAGGATGCTTCTTAGGTTTGTTTCTGAAGCCTCTCTTAATAGAACCTCTTGTTTTGACTATGCCTATTGACCGAAAGTTCTAAAAAATTTTTCAACCTCTTAAGACTAAACTTTGTTTTGGTTTCCACCCACTTAACTTACCAAGGACAAGAGAATGCTTTTTGTGTGGATCCACTTAAAAAAATTTTTTAACGTCTTTATTGGAGTATAATTGCTTTACAATGGTGTATTAGTTTCTGCTACATAACATAGTGAATCAGCTATACATTTACATATATCTCCATATCTCTTCCCTCTTGTGTTTCTCTCCCACCCTCCCTATCCCACCTCTCTAGGTGGTCACAAAGCACCGAGCTGATCTCCCTGTGCTTTGTGGCTGCGTCCCACTAGCTATCTATTTTACATTTAGTAGTGTATAAATGTCACTCTTTCACTTCTTCCTAGCTTAACATTCCCCTTCCCCATATCCTGAAGTCCATTCTCTACATCTGCATCTTTATTCCTGTTCTGACCCTAGGTTATTCAGAAACTTTTTTTTTTTATTTTTAGATTCCATATATATGTGTTAGCATACGGTATTTGTTTTTCCCTTTCTGACTTACCTCACTCTGTATGACAGACTCTAAGTCCATCCACCTCACTACAAAAAACTCAATTTCATTCCTTTTTATGGCTGAGTAATATTCAACTGTATATATGTGCCACATCTTCTTTATCCATTCATCTGTCGATGGACACTTAGGTTGCTTCCATGTCCTAGCTATTGTAAATAGGGCTGCAATGAACATTGTGGTACATGAATCTTTTTGAATTATGTTTTTCTCAGGGTATATGCCCAGTAGTGGGATTGCTGTGTCATATGGTGGTTCTATTTTTAGTTTTATAAGGAACCTCCATAATGTTTTCCATAGTGGCTGTATCAATCTACGTTCCCACCAACAGTGCAAGAGGGTTCTCTTTTCTCCACGCTCTCTCCAGCATTTATTGTTTGTAGATTTTTTGATGATGGCCATTCTGACCGGTGTGAGGTGATACCTCATTGTAGTTTTGATTTTCATTTCTCTAATGATTAGTGATGTTGAGCACCCTTTCATGTGTTTGTTGGCAGTCTGTATATCTTCTTTGGAGAAATGTCTATGTAGGTCTTGTGCCCATTTTTGGATTGGGTTGTTTGTTTTTTGATATTGAGCTGTATGAGCTGCTTGTATATTTTGGAGATTAATCCTTTGTCAATTGGTTCATTTGCAAATATTTCTTCCATTCTGAGGGTTGTCTTTTCTTCTTGTTTATGTTTTTCTCTGCTGTGCAAAAGCTTTTAAGTTTCATTAGGTCCCATTTGTTTATTTTTGTTTTTATTTCCATTTCTCTAGGAGGTGGGTCAAAAAGTATCTTGCTGTGATTTATGTCATCGAGTGTTCTGCCTATGTTTTCCTCTAAGAGTTTTATAGTGTCTGGTCTTACATTTAGGTCTTTAATCCATTTTGAACTTATTTTTGTGTATGGTGCTAAGGAGTGTTCTAATTTCATTCTTTTACATGTAGCTATCCAGTTTTCCTGGCACCACTTATTGAAGAGGCTGTCTTTTCTCCATTGCATATTCTTGCCTCCTTTATCAAAGATAAGGTGACCATAGGTGTGTGGGTATATCTCTGGGCTTTCTGTCCTGACCCATTAATTTATATTACTGTTTTTGTGCCAGTACCATACTGTCTTGATTACTGTAGCTTTGTAGTACAGTCTGAAGCCAGGGAGCCTGATTCCTCCAGTTCTGTTTTCTTTCTCAATATGGCTTTGGCTATTCAGGGTCTTTTGTGTTTCCATACAAATTGTGAAATTTTTTGTTCTAGTTCTGTGAAAAATGCCACTGGTAGCTTGATAGGGATTGCCTTGAATCTGTAGATTGCTTTGGGCAGTATAGTCATTTTCACAATGTTGATTCTTCCAATCCAAGAACATGGTATATCTCTCCATCTGTTTGTATCATCTCTAATTCCTTTCATCAGTGTCTTATAGTTTTCTGCATACAGGTCTTTGTCTCCTTAGGTAGATTTATTCCTAGGTATTTTATTCTTTGTGCTGCAATGGTAATGGGAGTGTTTCCTTAATTTCTCTTTTAGATTTTTCATCATTAGTGTATAGGAATGTAAGAGATTTCTATGCATTAATGTTGTATCCTGCTACTTTACCAAATTCATTGATTAGCTCTAGTAGTTTTCTGGTACCATCTTTAGGATTCTATATGTATACTATCATGTCATCTGCAAACAGTGACAGTTTTATTTCTTTTTTTCTGATTTGGATTCCTTTTATTTCTTTTTTTTCTCTGATTGCTGTGGCTAAAACTTCCAAAACTATGTTGAATAATAGTGGTGAGAGTGGGCAACCTTGTCTTGTTCCTGATTTTAGAGGAAATGTTTTCAATTTTTCACCATTGAGAACGATGTTGGCTGTGGGTTTATCACATATGGCCTTTATTCCTTTGAAGTAAGTTCCCCCTATGCCAACTTTCTGGATGGTTTTTATCATAAATGGGTGTTGAATTTTGTCAGAAGATTTTCTGCATCTTTTGAGGAGATTGTATAGTTTTTCTCCTTCATTTTGTTAATATGGTTTATCACATTGATTGATTTGCATATATTGAAGAATCCTTCCATTCCTGGGTTAAACTCCACTTGATCAGGATGTATGATCTTTTTAAAGTGCTGCTGGATTCTGTTTGCTAGTATTTTGTTGAGGATTTTTGCATTTATGTTCATCAGTGATATTGGCCTGTAGTTTTCTTTCTTTGTGACATCTTTGGTTTTGGTATCAGGGTGATGGTGGCCTCGTAGAATGAGTTTGGGAGTGTTCTTCCCTCTGCTATATTTTGGAAGAGTTTGAGAAGGATAGGTGTCATTTCTTCTCTAAATGTTTGATAGAATTCACCTGTGAAACCATCTGGTCCTGGACTTTTGTTCACTGGGAGATTTTTAGTCACCGTCTCAATTCCATTACTTGTGGTTGGTCTGTTTATATTTTCTATTTCTTCCTGGTTCAGGCTCAGAAGGTTGTGCTTTTCTAAGAATTTGTCCATTTTTTCTAGGTTGTCCATTTTATTGGCATATAGTTGCTTGTAGTAATCTCTCATGGTCTTTTGTATTTCTGCAGTGTCACTTGTTGCTTCTTTTTCATTTCTAATTCTATTGATTTGAGTCTTCTCCCTTTTTTCTTGATGAGTCTGGCTAATGGTTTATCAATTTTGTTTATCTTATCAAAGAACCAACTTTTAGTTTTATTGATGTTTGCTATCATTTCCTTCATTTCTTTTTCATTTATTTCTGCTCTGATATTTATGATTTCTTTCCTTCCTCTAACTCTAGGTTTTTTTATTCGTCTTTCTCTAATTGCTTTAGGTGTAAGTTTAGATTGTTTTTTTGAGATGTTTCTTGATTCTTGAGGTAGGATTGTATTGCTATAAACTTCCCTCTTACAACTTCTTTTGCTGCATCCCATAGGTTTTGGGTCATTGTGTTTTCATTGTCATTTATTTCTAGGTATTTTTTAATTTCCTCTTTGATTTCCTCATTAGTCTCTTGGTTATTTAGTAGTGTATTGTTTAGCCTCAATGTATTTGTATTTTTTGCAGTTTTATTTTCCTCTAATTGATATCTAGTTTTTTAACGTTGTGGTCAGAAAAGATGCTTGATACGATTTCATTTCTTTTAAATTTATGAAGGCTTGATTTGTGACCCAAGATATGATCTATCCTGGAGAATGTTCCATGAGCACTTGAGAAGAAAGTGTGTTCTGTTGTTTTTGGATGGAATGTCCTATAAATATCGAATAAGTCCATCTTGTCTAATGTGTCTTTTAAAGCTTGTTTCTCCTTGTTTATTTTAATTTGGATGATCTATCCATTGGTGAAAGTGGGGTGTTAAAGTCCCCTAATATTATTGTGTTACTGTCGATTTCCCCTTTTATGGCTGTTAGCATTTGCCTTATGTATTGAGGTGCTCCTATGTTGGGTGCATAAATATTTACAATTGGTCTATCTTCTTGGATTGATTCTTTGATCATTATGCAATGTCCTTCGTTGTCTCTCTTAGTAATCTGTATTTTAAAGTCTATTTTGTCTGATATGAGAATTGCTACTCCAGCTTTCTTTCTTTCTTTCTTTCTTTTTTGATTAGACAACCCTTTATTGAAGCCTCTGCATGGATTTGCTGGCTCTGAATGTTTGGGGAGCCTTGAAGTCTTCATCAGCTCTTTCTAGCTTCCTTCCTCTTTTTTTTTTTTTTCAACATCTTTATTGGAGTATAATTGCTTTACAATTGTGTGTTAGTTTTTGCTTTATAACAAAGTGAATCAGTTATACATATACATATGTTCCCATATCTCTTCCCTCTTGCGTCTCCCTCCCTCCCACCCTCCGTACAGCTTTCTTTTGATGTCCATTTGCATGGAATATCTTTTTCCTTCCCCTCACTTTCAGTCTGTATGTGTCCCTAAGTCTGAAGTTGATCTTTTGTAGACAGCATATATATGGGTATTTTTTTTTGTATCCATTCATCCAGGCTATGTCTTTTGGTTGGAGCATTTAATCTGTTTACATTTAAGTAATTATCAATACGACTGTTCCTATTACCATTTTCTTAATTGTTTTGAGTTTGTTACTGTAGGTCTTTTCCTTTTCTGTGTTTTCTGCCTAGGGAAGTTCCTTTAGCATTTGTTCTAAGGCTGGTTTGATGGTGCTGAATTCTCTTAGCTTTTGCTTGTCTGTAAAGGTTTTAATTTCTCCATTGAATCTGAATGACCTCCTCGCTGGGTAGAGTAATCTTGGTTGTAGGTTTTTCCCTTTCATCACTTTAAATGTGTCCTGCCACTCCCTTCTGGCTTGCAGAGTTTCTGCTGAAAGATCAGTTTTTAACCTTATGGGGATTCCCTTGTATATTATTTGTTGCTTTTCCCTTGCTGCTTTTAATATTTTTTCTTTGTATTTAATTTTGATAGTTTGATTAATATGTGTCTTGGCATATTTCTCCTTGGATTTATCCTGTATGGGACTCTCTGCACTTCCTGGACTTTATTGACTATTTCCTTTCACATATTAGGGAATTTTTCAACTATAATCTCTTCAAATAGTTTCTCAGTCCCTTTCTTTTTCTCTTCTTCTTCTGGGACCCCTATGATTCGAATGTTGGTGCATTTAATATTGTCTCATAGGTCTCTGAGAGTTACCTGAATTCTTTCCATTCCTTTTCCTTTATTCTTCTCTGAGGGAGTCATTTCCTCTATTTTATCTTCCAGGTCACTTACCCATTTTTCTGCCTCAGTTATTCTGATATTGATTCTTAGAGAGAATTTTTAATTTCATTTAATGTGTTGCTCATCACGTTTGTTTGCTCTTTAGTTCTTTTAGGTCCTTGTTAAACGTTTCTTGTATTTTCTCCATTCTATTTCCAAGATTTTGGATTATCTTTACTATCATTACTCTGAATTCTTTCTCTGGTACACTATCTATTTCCTCTTCATTTGTTTGGTCTGGTGAGTTTTTACCTTGCTCCTTCTTCTGCTGTGTATTTCTCTGTCTTCTCATTTTGCTTATCTTACTGTGTTTGGCGTCTCCTTTTCACAGGCTGCAGGTTCATAGTTCCCATTGTTTTTGGTGTCTGCCCCCAGTGGCTAAGGTTGGTTCAATGGGTTGTTAGGCTTCCTGGTGGAGGGGACTTGTGCCTGTGTTCTGGTGGATGAGGCTGGATCTTGTGTTTCTGTTGGCCAGGACTATGTCTGGTGGTGTGTTTTGGGGTGCCTGTGACCTTATTATGATTTTAGGCAGCAGCTCTGCTAATAGATGAGTTTGTGCTCCTGCCTTGCTTGTTGTTTGGCATGAAGTGTCCAGCACTGTAGCTTGTTGGTTGTTGAGTGGAGCTGGTTCTTAGCATTGAGATGGAGATCTCTGGGAGAGCTGTTGGCGTTTGATATTACATGGGTACAGGAGGTCTCTGGTGGTCAAATTGCCTGAACTCGGCTCTCTAACCTCAGAGGCTTAGGCCTGACACCCGGCTGGAGAACCAAGAGCCTGTCAGCCACACACCTCAGAAGAAAATGGAGAAAAAAAAAAAAAGAAAGTAACAAATAAAATAAAAATTTATTAAAATAAAGAATAAAAAAATTATTAGAAATAAAATAAGTAAAAAAGTAATAAAAGAAAGAAAGAAAGATGATAGCAACCAAAGCAATAAACAAATCCTCCAATAATAACAAGTGCTAAAAACTATACTAAAAAAAAAAAAAAAAAAGAAAACAAAAAACAGACAGAACCCTAGGACAAATGGTAACAACAAAGCTATACCTACAAAATCACACAAAGAAGCATACACATACACACTCACAAAAAGAGAAAAAGGAAAAAAATATATCTATATGTAAAAATTTAAAAAGAGAGCAACCAAGTCAATAAACAAATAACCAATGCTAATAAGCTATAAACACTAAACTAAGATAAACATAAAACCAGAAACAAATTAGATGCAGAAAGCAAACCCCAAGTCTACAGTTGTTCTAAAGTCCACCGCCTCTATTTTGGGATGATTCGTTGTCTATTCAGGTATTCCACAGATGCAGGGTACATCAAGTTGATTGTGAGGATTTAATCTACTGCTCCTGAGGCTGCTGGGAGAAATTTCCCTTTCTCTTCTTTGTTCGCACAGCTCCTGGGGTTCAGCTTTGGATTTGGCCCTGCCTTTGTGTGTAGGTTGCCCTCTCGTATCTGTTCTTCATCCAGACAGGTGGTTAAAAGAGAGGTTGATTCGGGGGCTCTGGCTCACTCAGGCTGGGGTGTGGGAGGGGTACAGAATGCAGGGCAAGCCTGCAGTGGCAGAGGCTGGTGTGATGTTGCAACAGTCTGAGGCACACCGTGTGTTCTCCTGGGAAGTTGTCCCTGGATCATGGGACCCTGGCAGTGGCAGGCTGCACAATCTTCCAGGAGGGGAGGTGTGGATAGTGACCTGTGCTTGCACAGAGGCTTCTTGGTGGCTGCAGAAGCAGCCTTAGCATTTCATGCTGCTCTCTGGTGTCTGTACTTATCGCCACAGCTCGCGCCTGTCTCTGAAGCTCATTTAGGTTGTTCTCTGAATCCCCTCTCCTCGCACCCACCGAAACAATGGGCTCTTGCCTCTTAGGCAGTTCCAGACTTTTTCCCAGATTCTCTTCCACCTAGCTGTGGTGCACTAGCCCCCTTCAGGCTCTGTTCACACAGCCAACCCCAATCCTCTCCCTGGGGTCTGACCTCTGAAGCCCAAGCATCAGCTCTCAGCCCTCACCCACCCCGGTGGGTGAGCAGACAAGCCTCGCAGGCTGGTGAGTGCCAGTGGACACTGATCCTTTGTTTGGGAATCTCTCCGCTTTGCCCTCTGCACCCTGGTTGCTGCGCTCTCTTCCATGGCTCTGAAGCTTCCCCTACTGCCCACTCCCTGTCTCCAACTAGTGAAGGGGCTTCCTAATGTATGGACACTTTTCCTCCTTCACAGCTTCCTCCCAGAAGTGCATGTCCTGTCCCTATTCTTTTATCTCTTTTTTTTTTTTTTTTCTTTTGCCCTACCCAGGTACGTGGGGAATTTCTTGCCTTTTGGGAAGTCTGAAGTCTTCTGCCAGCGTTCTGTAGGTGTTCTGTAGGAGCTGTTCCACATGGAGATGCACTTTTGATGTATTTGTGGGGAGGCAGGTGATCACGTCTTACTCCTCTGCCATCTTGAAGGTCCTCCTGAACATTCTTTTTTTCTTATCAGAATAAGTTATCATTTTTAGCAAAAATTCTCTTCTCTCCTTTTTACCCCTGAAACATTCCTCTGCAGAGCTGAATATATATGTGACATGCATCATAAGGAAGGCTGTAAGAACGGCCAAACTCCAGAACACTGATAACACCAAATGCTGGTGAGGATATGGAGTAACAGGAACTCTCGGTCATTGCAAGGCTTCCTCACCCAAGACTTACTACAGAACTTGGCAACTGTCATCGTTGAGTGTCCTGGAAAATGTCCGTCACTGGAACACTGATGGCTTTCCTCCAACCAGGCAGCCCATAAGGTCCAGCCTGGATCTACAGGTGACCTCATCCAATGGGAAAGATGAGAAGTGTGTAGCAGGCAGGGGTGCCTGTGTTATGCTTGGCATCCAGAGAAAGGGCAGCAGCGAGTGCCTGGTCCCAAGGACGCTGGAGGGTGCTGGGTCACACGGGTATGGTCCTAGCCTGGTGTTACGCTGGCTGGGCTGCACCAGTGGCACTGGAGGACCTCGCTGCCCAGCTTCTCCACTTAAATTTTAAAATGGTTTAGACAGTGAGTTCCTGGAAGCTTCACACTGACTCATATCTCTGGGTCTTTGTCCATGCTTCTGTCTCTCTAGAATTCCCTTTCTCTCCATTCTGCCTGACGAATTCCTTCTTATCCTTCACAGCTGCTCTGGGAAAATTTCTTTGACTTTCTAATCTGTGTAGGTTTGTACATATGCATCCTTATTAGCCTGTATCTGTTCTACTATGTTGTAGTTAACATGTAAGAAACTCTGGCTATAGAGCCAAGTTACACACACTCAAACCTAGGCTCCTTTAGTGACAAGCTGTGTGACCATGGACAGACTACTTAACTTCTCTGTGTCTCAGTGTCTTCTCTGTAAAATAGGCTAGGAATTTTTAAAACAATAAGTAAGATAATATATGCAGATAACTTAATACAGTTTGGCATATAATTGGAGCTCAGTAAATGTATGCTATTATTTTTCCAAGCTCTTGGCACATTGTATTGAGATACTCAAATCTCCTATTGCCAGACTTAGCTCTCTTTGAGGTCAGACATTGTCTTTCATCTCTGCCTTCTTAACACCTGGCATGGTACCTGACCCATGGCAGATTCTTAGGAAGAATAGAACTAAAGAGTGAGTGATTTCTTGGTTCTAGAACTCTCAGGAGAGTTGCCAGATGGTTATGGGTGTTGAGGTTTCAGTACTATATTTATGATCCTAAACTCCCATGTCTCCTCTAAAGGGTTCTGTTGGGATGGATTGTTGTACAGGAATTTATTATCATTTGTGACCAAAGAAGTTGTGAATATCAATGATGTAGGTGTGTAAGTATGTGTCTGTTGTGCATGTGTGTGTGTGTGTGTGTGTGTATGAGTGTGAATGTATGTGAGAGAGAGAGAGACAGAGAGAGAGAATGCAAGTTCCCTATGATAGCCAATCCTACCTGTAGCAATTAGCTAAAAATTAGTAGGGGCCAATATTGGCCATGAGTTCTTAGAGAAATGTTTACCAACCTTCTCCAGTGCAGATCCATGGAGACGTGGGTAAGTCTATAGCAGACATAATACCTTCACAGACATAGTACCTATCCCTTTCCACAGGTTACCCAGGTAGCCAATCCAACACATAGAACTGTCCATCAGCATTCACTTTCAAACTCTATCACTGTTTTCAGTCTCCTGATGAGCATCAGGAGACCAAGCAGAGAGTCAGGGAGGGAAACTGGACAGAGAAACAATTATTGTTCATGTTGATGGCATGGCTGGAGCAAAGATGGTGAGGGTCTTAATGAACACCCAGCCTCCTAGTGATTGCCATCACTATTCCTTTTCTTTTCATCATGCTTTTGTTTGTCTCATAGGCTTCTAAGTATTTAGGAATTTGGGTTCTGCTGATGCCACTTTACTGAGGTTGCCCTGTTGCTGTTAAATGTTTGTGTTCCTTTTTTTAAAAAATTGACGTGTAGTTGATTTACAATGTTGTGTTAATTATTGCTATATAGCAAAGTGACTCGGTTATACATACGTATATATTCTTTTTTATATTCTTTTCCATTATGGTTTATACCAGGACATTGAATATAGTTCCCTGTGCTATATAGTAGGACCTTGTTGTCCATCCATTCTCTATGTAATAGTTTTCATCTACTAACCCCAAAGTCCCAATCCATCACTCCCCCAACTCCATCCCCCTTGGCAACCACAAATCTGTTCTCTATGTCTGTAAGTCTGTTTCTGTTTCATAGATAGGTTCATTTGTGTCATATTTTAGATTCCACATAAAAGTGATATCATATGGTATTTGTCTTTCCCTTTCTGACTTACTTCACTTAGTATGATCATCTCTAGGTGTATCCATGTTGCTGCAAATGGCATTCTTTCTTTCTTTTTTATGGCTGGATAGTATTCCATTGTATATATGTACAAAATCTTCCTTATCCAGTCATCTGTTGATGGACATTTAAGTTGTTTCCATGTCTTGGCTATTATGAATAGTTCTGCTATGAACATAGGGGTACACGTATCTTTTTTAATTATAGTTTTGTCCGGATATATGCCCAGGAGTGGGATTGCTGGATCATATGGTAATTCTACTGTTAGTTTTCTGAGGAACTTCCATACTGTTTTCCCTAGTAGCTGGACCAACTTACATTCCCACCAACAGTGTAGGAGGGTTCCCTTTTCTCTACACCCTCTCCAGCATTTGTTATTTGTAGACTTTTTAATAATGGCCATTCTGACTGGTGTGAGGTGATAACTCTTTGTAGTTTTGATTTGCATTTCTCTAATGATTAGCAATGTTGAGCATCCTTTCCTGTGCCTATTGGCCATCTGTATGTCTTCTTTGGAGGAATGTCTATTTAGGTCTTCTGCCCAGTTTTTGATTAGGTTGTTTTTTGTTGTTGTTGTTGTTGCTGTTGTTGAGAAATGTTTGTGTTCTTAATGTTTGTTTTGCCCTCTGTACTTGTCATGGCCCCACTCCAGCAGCACCTTCAAGGGGCAACAGCACCACAAGTTTAAGAGAAGTCTGGGCCTTTTGACACCAAGCACCCTTGGTGCAGAGACCTGCTCCATCTTCATCATTCCCCTGACTTTCACTCAGGTGTAGCTTTGGGTAAACAACTTAATCCTTTGGTTTTGTGTCTGCAAAGGGGATGGGGCTCTAATATTGTCTGCCTGCTTTCCTCATAGGCTTGTGCAGAGGATTAAGTTTGGCAATTAAAGTACATTTATTATAAGATTCCCTACTCCCTGGCTCCATGGACATATAAACTTGCTTTAATGTATTCTGTCTTTCTTAGGGCAAAACTACTGCTTTAGGGGTAGAGACAAAAGCAGTACTTCTCAGTGGATAGGTTAGATTATTATTATTATTTTTTTAAAGTAAAAATCTTCAAAAGCATTCCAAAAACTCACTGCATATCCATCCCTTTTCAGCTTCAAAATATTTCTTGATTAACCAGAAGTAATTTTTTTAAAAAAGGTGCTACCCTTTGTTTTCATGGCTGCTGTTAAACATTCTGTTCAGAAAAGGAAGGTGGTTTTAGACTATTTCATGTGTTTTATTCAGATACTATTCCTGGAATCATTAGCAGCAAAAGATATCAGCAATCCCAAAAGGGAGCATTTTGCAGACTGGAAGAATCCTGTACATAGCTGATTTAATTAATTCTTTACAAATCTGAGTTCTTTCAGATTACTGGCCCCTCTAGGACAAAAATCAGGCTCTATTAATCTTTGAATCACTTCATAATAGGGGATTAATACTGGTTTATTAAATTAATAAATGCATTTACAGAAACATTGCTGCAAGGGTAGATTTAGGCTTTAAACCCTATAGCTCTCTTCAAATTCTCAAACATTCAGAAAATATTTCTTGATCTCTTACAGTGGACTGCAGTCTAAGGACAGAGAAAGCCCTGCCCCTTCTCTGAGAAAGCCTAATTATTGGGGAAAATGTGGCATGAATAAGAGGGTTATGCAGAAGGGACTGCAGAAGGGGGAGAGCCTAACTCTTCCTGGGTGGGTGTGTTTAAGTATGCAGTAGAATTTTCTGGGAAGACGAGGAGACTCAACAGGCAGTCCAGAGAGAGGAAACAGCTTGGTCAGATGACCAGAAGCCTGAGCTATCACCTATTTCTTGCTGGAGTGAACTTCTCTGGTGGCTCTTTCAGGGTGCTCTACCTGGCATTCTCAAGGAGACATTTCTGACTAGGGTAGCTGAAGCAAAGGCATAAAATTACATTGACAGAACATAATATCTCTCTTAAAAATTATGAAATATTATAAAAGCACTACTGGTCTATTATACAAAAGTAGGAAAAAAACTTATAGTCTACATTAAGAGAATAAAATAATCATCCACGATACTTTCATTTGTAGACAATCATTGTTAGCATTTATGTTTTCCTTCTTCCATGAGTATTGTTTTATCTAGCTGTGATCAGACGATACATATAATTTTTATATTTCTCTTAACATTTTTCAATGTCACTAAACTGTCTTTAAAAAATCCTTATTGAAGCCTGAATAATATTCCAGAATATTTGTGTATCTATAGGGTATCTATAGCTGTATCTATAATTGAGATATCTTTTCTGGTGTTTTGTTATTATGAATGTCATGGTGGCTAATATCTGTAGCATTAATCTTTGTATTTTATATTTTCTTTTAATATAAATTCCATTCATGTAGAATTTAGTTGGTTAAAAATTGTTATAATTTAAAGCTCCTTCATATTGCAGTGCAAAATTATTTTCTGAAAATATTAAACCTACATGTATTCCCCAAACTATGTATTTGGTGCCTATTTCACTGTTGCCTCACCTGTTGAAGATATTCTCAATTTAAAAATATTCTTTTTTTTTCAATAGGCAAAAAATGGCACTTCATTAAAAGTTTAATGTTTATCATCTTAATAATGCATTTAAATGTCTTTCAGATATTTATTAGCATTTTGTCTTGTAACCTATATTTTTATGTCCTTTATACTTTTTCTATTAGGAGGTGGAGGAGTAGATGTGGCAAGATTAGTATTTTCTTATTGAATTATATAGGTTTTAGATGTATTACCACTTCATTATATTTAATGTAAATATTTATATATAGTTTCTTGATAATAGGTTTATCTAAAATCCAAACAGGTTTATGTAAAATACAGACATTTAATATTTTTAGCTGTCTAATATGTCAATATTTTAAGATTTGGGGGGGATTTCTTTTAAGCTTATAATTCCCCTTCTTACTTAAAGAATAGACAAATATTCAACTATATTTCCTTCTGTTTTTATAACTTCATTTTGACATCTAACTTCTTAACCCATCTGGAATTTATTTGGGTAGCATGGCATGAGAGATGGACAGATTATTTCCCAGATAGCTAAAAAATGGTCCCAGTACTGCTTATGGAGTGTCTCTTCCTTTACTCTCTGATTTGTGATTGTATGTTAATTTCTATATGTACTAGCTCCTGCTTCCTGGTTATATATCACTTCATAGATTTGCCCATCTATTTTCATGCCAGTGCCACACTGATTAGCTTTATAATGTTTTAATATCTAGTGAGGCCATTACATTTTTTCAAATTTTTTCTTAGCTATTCCAGATGAACTTTGGAATCAATTTGTCAAAATATTTAAAAACACAGTTGGAGTTTTGATTGGGAACACATTGTCTTCAAATTAACTTGGAAAAAATTGAAACTTCCTGCTAGTTTGTCTTCTTATCCAGGAATCTGGCTTGCCTACTTATTTAAGCCTCTTTTTTTTAACTCTCTGTAGTTTGGTAAATTTTTCCCCATGTGCATATAACCCTGACTTTACTTAGTCTTTTCCTCCTAGTCTTTACATATTTTCCTTAAAAATCTAAATAAGTTGTCACTTAGATTCCAATTCTACAACTTATGGGAGTTCAATGTCCTCCCTAAAATATTTTGCAACATTGTTGTTTTTATGGTCATCGCTGGCTCTGAGCTCAGGCCTAAGCTAACTGAGTAAGTTCAGTTTTTTGATCATTGCCATACTACCTTGACTGCCCGTATTTTATACCCATTGACCATGAAGTGGAATTTGGTCTCATTCCTTGATTTACACACACAGCCACACACACTCTTACATACATACACATGTACACACTCAAATTCATGTGCTCACTCATACAAAATCTACTTTCAAAAGGCGTTTGTAGATTAGGAAGGCTTGGCTAAAAGCTTGAGGGGACACAATATTGAACCTTAAACACTCACATAGTTAAAAACCTTTAGGCTACCCAGCTTTGTTCATTAGCCATTTCCCATCCCCAAATACATCTTTATTTATTATACAAAACAAGTCAGGTATCTTTTTTGTTTCTTTTTCCTAACTGCCTTTGCCCTCATGGTTTCCCCCCTTTATCCCCAGCGACTCAACACGATAATTTCCCCAAGAAAGTTAGCTCTGTCCATAATCCAGAGCCAGATTTAAAAATAATATCCCCAACAATCTATGTTTTCACATTTCTTATTGGACTTATTCACATATATTTAATCTTTTTAGTTGCTATTAAGAAAGGACATTTTTGTTTTCTTTTAACTAATTATTGATGGTATTCATGAAACCCTAAAAGTTATATATTCATTTATATCCTGACACCTTTCTAAACTCTTACCAGTTCTATGACTATATTTTAAAAAGTCTATAATATGAATTGTAATTAATATATTCTCCTGTTTTCCAATAGTTGGATATCTCATTTTTGTTTTATGTCATATTGTAAAATATGAATTTTTTGTGTATGTCTGTGATCACCCTTCTCCCATATCAAAGATTCTATAATACTTTTAGGGTAAGCTCAGGGAAGAGATTATAAAGAAGTTATAGAGAGTGGCTATGGAATAATGATCCCTGATTTTCTCCCATAATATCAATGTAGTACTTAAAATGTTTGTTTTTAAAGACACTTTCTGGTAAAAACAGATCACCGATGGTGATTTCACAGTAATAGTCAATAAGCTTTTTTCTTTCTTGTTGGTTTCAGCAACCTTAACCTGCCAGTCAGTCTTCCAAAGAAAGACCCTTAACTATTTATCCCGTTTTGCTCAGAGCATTTATTTTGCCTCCAGACACAGTACCATAATTTCTCATTATACATTCCTGATAAGAGATTTCTAGTGTATAACTTTCCCACATTCCCCCAACTTTGTGATAATGTCCTATCTTAACAATGGTTAAGTTTGGGGGATAATAATCATAAGTGTTAGACTGTATTTTCTCTTTTCTTACTATAGTTTAGCATTAGTAGTTAAAATATAAAATTTAAAAACTAAAGAGCCCCATACTTGCATAGTTGGCACCTTGAACAAATTTCCCACTGAGGATATCTAGAAAAGCTGAAAAAAGTCTACAGAAACAAGTGAACTAAATGGCAGTAAAGAATTCCTGGGAGAAGATCTGGAAAAAGCCAAATCTATTTGAAGCTTCTTTTTTTTTACCCCTACATGCATCTACTTACTCTTGAGAAGCCTGGTAATAGGCTGAAAATGTGACCAGTTTTGGAGGCCTTTGAGGCTTGTGGGACTGACATTGGAGAGCACAGACTGCCAAGCATAAGGACCTAGTGAATCCCTCTTGCTTTAGAGTAAATGTGGAAAGGCTAAAGTCTATAGGTAAGGATGAACTCGGTGAATTAGAAATAAACAGGTTTTCACAGGGACTGCTGCTCAGATTTCAATCATCTCATGCATAAAACTGTCAGAAACAAATGTAAACCCTCTTTGGAAAAAGAAAACATTATTCTAGTCCTTAATTATTTCTATTTTTAAAATATTTATATTTTATTAATGTGATGTTTAATTAATTAATTAATTAATTAATTAACTAAGTAAGTAAAAAAAATTTTTGGCCGTGTCACACAGCATGTGGGATCTTAGTTCCCCGACCAGGGATCGAACCCACATCCCCTGCATTGGGAGTGTAGATTCTTAACCACTGGACCACTAGGGAAGTCCCTATTTCTATTTTTTAAAAGTTGCAATGTGCAGCATATAACCAAAAATATCTAGAAACCTGAGATAAGACAATGTGAACAAAACCCAGCAGAAAAAATAAAGAATAGAAATATACCGTGGCTAGTACTTCCAATACTATGTTAAGTAGTCATGGCGTGAGTGGACATCCTTGTCTTGTTCCTGATCTTAGAGGAATAGCTTTCAGCTTTTCACTATTGAGTATAATGTTCACTGTGGGTTTGTCATAAGTGGCTTTTATTATGTTAAGATATGTTTCCTCTATACTGACTTTGTTGAGAGCTTTTCTCATGAATGAGTGTTGAATTTTGTCAAGTGATTTTTCTGCATCTATTGAGATGATCATGTGATATTTATCTTTTGTTTTCTTCAGATGGTGTATCATGTTGATTGACTGACGTTGAACCACCCTTATATCCCTGGGATAAACCCCACTTGATCATGGTGTGTGGTTTTTTTAATGTATTGTTAAATATGGTTTGCTAAGATTTTGTTGAGGATTTTTGCATCTATGTTCAGCAGTGATATTAGCATGTAAATTTCTTTTTTTTTAAATAATGTCTTTATCTATTGGTATCAGGGTAATGCTGACCTTGTAGAATGGGTTTGGGAGTGTTTCCTCCTCTTCAGTTTTTCTGAGTAGTTTGAGGGATAGGTATTAGCTCTTTAAATACTTGGTAGAATTTCTCTGTGATGCCGTCCAGTCCTGGAGTTTTGTTTGTTGGGAGTTTTTTGACTACTGATTTAATTTCAATACTAGTAATCAGTTTGTTCAGATTTTCTATTTCTTCCTGATTCATTCTTGGAAGTTTGTATGTTTCTAGGAATTTATTCATTTCTTCTAGGTTGTCCAATGTTTTAGTGCATAACTCTTCATAGTATTCTCTCTTGGTTGTATTCTCTGATTTTGATTATAAGTTCTCTTCTTATGTTTATAATTTTATTTATTGGGGTCCTCTCTCTTTCTCTTAATAAGCCTAGCTGAAGGCTTATCAATTTTGTTTATATTAAAAAAAATGGAAGGATAATTACCATTGCAGAGGTTCTCACCCCAAGGAGTGAGGGGTCTAAGCACCACATCAGGCTCCCCAGCCAAAGGGGTCCTGCACTGGGTAGATGGACCCCAGAATGTTTGGTTTTGATGGCCAGCTAGGCTCACTTTTGGGACAGCCAGAGGATTTTGGGAAACAGAAACTCCACTCAAAGGATACACACAAAATCTCAAATTATCGAGTCTGGCAGAAGCAGTAACTTAAAAGGAGCCTAGATCAGAGCCACCTACTGATCTTGGAGAGATAGAAGAGAGAATTTCTATCTCCCAGAGAGATAGAAGGCATTTGAAACTCACCCTGGGGATACAGACACTGGCAGCAGCCATTTTGGGGAGCTCATCCCACCACCAGGACATTGGTGCTGATAAGCACCATTTGGGAGTACTCCTACTAGCTTATTAACGCTGGAATCTGGCCCTGCCCACCAACTTGGTGGCAGCAGTCCCAGGATTCCCCAGGTCAGGCAGCTAGCTAGGAAGGGACATGGCCTGACCCACCAGCAGGCCAGCTGCAGTAGGACTCCCTGAGCCCCCAGCACCCCTAGGACCTGTCCAACCCACCAGAAGACCCCAAACAAAGTGAGTTGGCACTAGCTCTGGGACCCAGCCTCACCCACCAGGGGGGAGGTACCAACCCAGGGACTTCCTTGGTCCTGATCCTGCCCACCTGCATGATGACACCACCTCCATAACATCTAGGTCCCACAACCAGAGACCCCAGGATGTAGCTATGCCCACCAATGGACCGACACTATCCCTGGTACCTGGCCTCACCCACCTGTAGGCAGACACCAGCCCTGGGACATCCCTGGGTCCAAGCCTCACCCATCAGTAGGCCAATATTAGCTCCAGGACACTTTGAGTCCCTCTGTCAGACATCAGTGCCCACCCACCAGTGGCCCGTCATCAGCTCTGGGTCATCCCAGACTGTGCAGCCAGTAGTGTCAGGAAGTGGCTTTGCCCACCCCATAGGCCAGATAAGCCCTAGGACACCCTTGGTCCATGGCTCCACTCATCAGTAGGCTGATGCTAGCTCCAGGATCCCTGTCCCACAGCCAGCCACCCCAGGAACTGAATCCACCCACCAGTGGGCCAGCACTAGTCCTGGGACCCAATGGGCTCTGTTGCCAGTTGCCTCATGACCTGCCCTGCCCACTTACGGGCTGGCACCAGGACCAGGACTCCCCTGGACATGCAGTCAGCTGCACCAAGACCTGGCCTGGCCCACCAGCAGCTTCCTCAGAAGACAGGGCCTGGCAACCAACCAGACTGGGCACCAGCCATGCCTACCAGGACACTCACAGTAATCAGCCTGCCACAAGGACACACATAGGGGACACCCCTAAGTCATATAGCTCTGCTGACCAGAGGGGAGTGTGCTTCTGGGCCCCATCAGATGTTTCCTACGTAAGACCATTTCTCCAACACCGGGAAACAAAACCAACTTATCAAGTACATAGAAATCTAAAAAGTGAATTAGGCAAAACTAGGTGACAGAGAAACATGTTCAAAATGAAGCAACAACATAAAACCTCAGAGAAAGAACTAAGTTAAGTGGAGATAAGCAATTTACCCAGTAAAGAATTTAAGGTAATGATCATAAAGATGTTCAAATAACTTGGGAGAAGAATGTTGTGTACAGAGTGAGAAGTGAGAGGCTTTAGCAAAATGTTAGAAAATATAAAGAAGAACCAAAGAGAGATGAAGAATACAATAACTGAAATAAAAAATACACTAGAAGGAATTACCAGTAGATTAGATGATACAGCGGAATGGATCAGCAAACTAGAAGACAGAATAGTGGAAATCACTGAAGCTGAACAGAAAAAAGAAAGAAGAATAAAAAAAATGAGTACAGTTTAAGAGACCTCTGGGACAACAACAAGCATACTCACTTTCACATTGTAGGGGTCCCAGAAGGAGAAGAGAGAGAGAGAAAGGGGTAGAGAACATATTTGAAGACATAATAGCTGAAAATTTCCCTAACCTGGGAAAGGAAACAGACATCCTGGTCCAGGAAGCACAGAGTCCCCAAAAGGATCAACCTTGTAATTAAAATGGCAAAAATTAAAATGGCAAAAATTAATTGTAATTAAAATGGCAAAAATTAAAGATAAAGAGAGAATATTAAATGTAGCAAGGGAAAAGCAACAAGTTACATACAAGAGAAGTCCCATAAGACTACTAGGCAACTTTTCAACAGAAACTCTGCAGGCCAGAAGGATGTGGCTGGATATACCTAAAGTGATGATAGGGAAAAACCTAGGACCAAAAATACTCTACCAGACAAGGCTTTCATTCATATTTGAAGGAGAGATCAGAAGTTTACAGACAAGGAAAAACTAAAAGAGCTCAACACCACATGACTAGGTTTACAAGAAATGTTAAAGGGACTTAACTAAGTGGAAAAGTAAAGGTTACATCTAGAAATATAAAAAATTATGAAGTAAAAAAATCTCATACATAAGGGTAGATATACAATAAAGGCAGTAGATTAACCATTTATAAAGCTAGTAGGAAGGCTAAAAAGACAAGTAGTAAAATCCCCTATATTCACAATAAGTAGTTAAGAGATACATAAAGCCAAAAAAAAAAAAAAAAAGTAAAATATAATGACAAGCAGTAAATGTAGGGGAAAGGCAGTAAAAATGCAGGGTCTTTAAAATGTGTTTGAATTTAAGAGATCAGCAACACTGATCTCTTACCAACATACCTCTTGGTAACCACAAGGCAAAATTTGTAATAGGCACACAAACAAAAATGCAGAAGGAAATCCAAAAATGAAAGGAATCCAAATTGGAAAGGAAGAAGTAAAATTTCACTGTAAACAGATGATATGATACTATACATAGGAAATCCTAAAGACACCACCAAAAAATCTACTAGAACTCATCAATGAATTTGGTCAAGTTGTAGGATACAAAATTAATATACATAAACCTTGTGTTTCTCTACACTAACAACAAACTATCAGAAAGAAAAATTAAGGAAACAATCCCATTAACAATCACATCAAAAGAAATAAAATACATGGGAATAAATCTAAGTAAGGAGGTAAAAGACCTGTTCTAGGAAAACTATGAGACACTGATGAAAGAAATTGAAGATGACACAAACAGATGGAAAGATAGACTGTGGTCATGGATTGGAAGAATTAATTTTTTTTTTTTTTTGCCACACCATGTGGCTTGTGGGATCTTAGTTCCCCAACCAGGAATTGAAACCAGACCTTCGGCAGTGAGAACATGGAGTCCCAACCACTGAACCACCAGGGAATTCCCTTAATTTTGTTAAAATTACCATATTACTCAAGGCAATCTACAGACTCAATGCACTCCCTATCAAAGTACCAATAGTATTTTTCATAGCACTACAACAAATAGTTCTAAAACTTGTATGGAAAGACAAAAGATCCTGAATAGTCAAAACAATCTTAAGAAAGAAGAAAAAGACAGGAGGTATCATGCTCTCTGATTTCAACCTATACTACAAAGCTACAGTAATCAAAACAGTATGGTACTTGCATTAAAAACATACATAGATCAATGGAACAGAACAGAAAGGCTAGAAATGAACCCACACTTAGATGTGCAATTAATCTATGACAAAGGAGGTAAGAATATACAATGGGAAAAAGACAACCTCTTCAATACATAGTGTTGGGAAAACTGGACAGTTACATGTAAAAGAATCAAACTGGATTGCTCTCTCACACCATACAGAAAACTAAGCAAAATGGATTAAAGATTTAAATGTAAGACCCGAAACCATAAAAATTCTAGAAGAAAACATAGGCAATATGCTCTTTGACATCATTATTAGCAATATTTTTTGGACATATTTTGTCAGACAAGGGAAACAAATAAAAAATAAACAAATGTGACCTCGTCAAACTAAAAAGCTTTTGTGCAGTGAAGAAAACTATCAACAAAATGAAAAGGTCATTTACTGAATGGAAGAAGATATTTGTAAATGATATATCCAGCAAGGGGTTAATATCCAAAATGTACAAAGAACTCATATAACTCAACATCAAAGCAAACAACCCAATTAAAAAATAGGCAGAGGACCTGAACAGACATTTTCCCAAGAAGACAAATAGATGGCTAAAAGGCACATGAAAAGGTACTCAATATCACTAATCATCGGGGAAATGCAAATCAAAACCACAATGCGATATCATCTCATATCTGTCAGATGGCTATTATCAAAAAGACAACAAAAATATAAGTATTGGTGAGGATGTGGAGAAAAGGGAATCCTCATGCACTAGAGTAGGAATGTAAATTAGTGTAGCTACTGTGGAAAACAGTGTGGAGGTTCCTCAAAAAATTAAAAATTGCACTCCTATACAAGCAGCAATTCTACTTCTAGATATTTATCTGAAGAAAATGAAAACATTAATTGAAAAAGATACATGCACCCCTATCTTCACTGCAACATTATTTACAATAGCTAAGTTATGGAAGCAATCTAAGGGTCCATCGATAGATGAGTGGATAAAAGAGATGTGGTATATATATAAAATGGGATATTACTCAGGCATAAAAGCTAATGAAATCTTGCCATTTGTGACAACATGGATGGACCTAGAGGGTATTATGCTAAGTGAAATAAGTCAGATAGAGAGAGACAAATACTGCATGATTTCACTTATATGTGGAATAAATAAAAATGAACAAACATAACTAAAAAGAAACAGTCAGATACAGAGAACAAACAGGTGGTTGCCAGAGGGGAGAGGGATGGAGTGAGAAGAGAAATAAGTGAGGGGAATTAAGAGGTACAAATTTTGTTTACAAAATAAATGAGTCATGGGTATGAAATGTATAGTATAGTCACAGGTATGAAATGTATAGTCACAGGTATATAGTCAATAATTATGTAATATCTTTATATGGTGACAGAGTAACTAGACTTATCATGGTGGTCATTTTGAAATGCATAGAAATTTTGAATCACTATATTGAGTACCAGGAAGTAATGTAGAGTTGTAGTGTTGTAGGTCCATTATACCCCACAAACAAACAAACTCATAGAAAAAGACATCAGATCTGTGGTTACCAGAGGTGGGGGGTGAGGGGAGGGGAAATTAGATAAAGGCAGTCAAAAGTTTCAAACTTCCAGTTATAAGATAAATAAGTACTAGAGATGTAACATACAACATGATAATAAACACTGCTGCATGTTATATATCAAAATTAAAAGAGTAAATCCTAAGAGTTCTCATCACTAGGAAAGAAAATGTTTTCTATTTCTTTAGTGTTATATCTATATGAGCTGATGGAGGTTCACTAAACCTATTGAGGTAATCATTTCATGATGTACATAAGTCAAACTGTATGTTTTACACCTTAAACTTACACAGTGCTATAAGTCAATTCTATCTCAATAAAACTGGGGACAAAAAGAGCAGAGTCTTGGGTTTTTTTTTACAGCCTTCTAGTAAACCTCACTGGTTTTCAGACCAATTAAGGGGGCTTGTCTGCCTGATGTCAGACCCCAGGGTGGGGTGCCTAATGTGGGGTTCAAACCCCTTGCTCCTTAGGGCGGATCTCTGAGCCAGTGATATCTCCCTCTTCTTCTGGTCACCTGCTAGGGGTATGGATCCCGACTAGATACTTCTCCCCTCCTACCACACTCCATGTGGTTCTTTCTGTACAGTGTTCATTGTAGAAGAGCCATTCTGCTAGTCTTCAGGTTGTTCTCAGCGACAGTTGCTCTATTTGTAGTTGTAGTTTTAATGTGTTCATGTTCATGGGTGGAGGTGAGCTCAGGGTCTTTCTACTCTGCCATCTTGATCCCTCTCCCTAAGTAATCATGTAATCATTTTTCATTAGTTTTTAGTTTATCATGCCATTTGTTAAAAAATAAGTGTATACACACACACATGTATATACACATGTATATTTGTATTACTCTTTCCCTTTCTTATAAAAGGTAACATACTATATATGCACTTTCCTTTTTTTAACTTAGCAGTATGTTAATATGTGGAAATATTCCACAATCTCTTTTTTATACCTGAATAGTACTACATTGTGTGACTGCACCATAATTTCTCCAACCAGTCCCATTTGTGCCGTTTCCAGTCTCTTACTACTACCAGTAGTGCTGTAGTGTATAGTCAGGTGTGTACATCTTTTTGTATTATTGCAGATATAGTGGTATGGTTGGATCAAAGGATAAATGCATATGTAATCTGCTAATTATCAAATAAAATATTTTGATTAAATTAAAAATAAGCACTCAAACAAAAGACATGACACCATTAAGAGAATGAAAAGGCAAGTCACAGAGCAAGAGAAGTTATTTGCAACACGTACGACTGACAGAGGAGCCTTATCTAGAATGTATATATGTGTATATAAATCTTTAAAATCTACAAGAAAAAGAAAGGCAACTTAATCTGATAGAAAAATGGATCCAATAACATTAAAATTATGAATAGAAATTGAAATAAAAACTTGTAATTATTAAAATCAAAAAGTTGGCTAAAACCAAGTGTTGATGAGACTACAGAGCAATTGGAAAATTGGTGGTAGTGTTGATTGGTACAATTTGGAAAACAGTTTGACATAATTTATTAAAGCTGAAAATACACATATTCATGATTCAGAATTTCCTCTCCCAGATATATGCACAACTAAAATGTGTGTAATTGTGCACTAAGAGGTGTGTTCAAGAATGTTCATAGTACCATTGTGCAAACGTCCCCATGTAGAATGGTTAATAAGTTGTGGTTCATTCATGCAATGGAATGTTATATACTCATGCAAATGAATAGACTGCATCTACCTGTCACAATGTGAACTTTTAAATATAATATTGAATGAAATAAGCCTGACATACTCTCGGTGCATATCTACATTTTTAGAAGAGGGAGGGAGGATTACCTGGGAATAATGGATATTGCTGCTCTGGGGTCAGAGTACCTTGGTTTGTTTCCTAGCTTCTTTTTTCTAACTTTATGACCTTGGAAGGCTGCTTACCTTTTTGTATTTGTTTCCTTATTTCTACAATGGAGATGATAATAGTAACTGCCTCATAATGCTGTGAGGATCAAGTGTGCTAATAAATGTGCTCAGAGCAGGACTCAGCACATAGAGCTCAATACAGGCGTTCCTCTGTATCTGTGGGGGATTGATTCCAGGACTCCCCAGGATTACCAGATCTCTTATAAACATGGCGTAACCCAGCCCTCTGTATTTTTGGGTTCAGCATCTGCAGATTCAGCTAACCACTAATCAGCAGATGGTGTGGATGTAAAACCCGTGGATATGGAAGACCTAGTGTGTATATTAACAATTAGTTTCCTCTTTCTCCCTTTCCTCTCCTTTTCTTCATTATTGTTATTTAAGTTATTATTATTATTATTATTACTATTCTCTCAGGCCACAGTTAATGCAGAGGCTCTCAACTATCTTTTAAAGCAAGAAAGCATATAGCTCTCCTTTCTCTTAAGGCTCCAACCCCACAGGAGGAAGTCTTCTTAGGGAGACTACCCTTTTTCTTTCAAGAACCCTTATCAGAGCTTGAGCCTGGGGGCATAAGCTGTTCTGTCCCTTGTTCTGTATATGCAGGTGACGGGGAGGAGCCTAAAAGGCCTGGCTGTTCCAAATGTAGTTCTTAATATAATTACCCTGATTGTTGTCCCTATTTACCTCTCTGACTATTGGATTTAGTCCTTTGAGTTTGGCGCTTCTCCAAAGCACCCTTGAGAAGAACTATACTTCCCTTTGGTATGTTGGACAGATGTTTTGTCTGCTATGGCTTCTCTGTCTATCTGATCCCAGGGATTTCCAGATATTATAAATTTGTCCACATTTTTATTCTGTTGATTGCATTCTTTGTCATTTTCTAGTACTATTATGGTTTATTCCTTTAAAAATATGTTGGGATTTTTGTCATTTCAACAGAACGTTTGGAGAGAGGAGGTAGATAGAAGTACTCCTCTTTGATCTTGTTGTCTGTTCACAATTAGACTATATTTGACTCATTATTTAGATGTGTTTTCTGATTGTCTGTTCCTATCTGACAAGAAGATGTTATATCTTCTGAGATTAACTTAATTTCTGTTAGGTTTTCGGCTACCTCCTGATTATGCCTCCTCCCTCTCTTCCTGCGTACCACATGCTTTAAATCTCTCTGGGGGCTAGCCCCTAAAATAATGTCCCAGTTTGACACTAAATGAATGTTTGAGTAATTTGCATTAAATATGGCATTTTCCTCTATTTTTAAATGTATTTTCATCCAAGCAACTTTCTTCCAAATGTATCACATTTCTCCTCTGGGATGTCATTTTATACAAGTACTAGGTCACTGGGAAAATACTGGCCTCTTGCTCGACCTTGGCCTCCCAAACCTCTACTGCTGTAGATTTCCAATTTCCAAGGATGGCTGAAAAAGTAATTTATGACTCACGGATTCCTGCTGTAGTAATTCAGTAGAGGCAATAAAGTGGTAGGGAAGATGTAGGTTAAGAGTAGGGCTAATTATACAGCTACAGACCTTTCATTCAAATACCAGCTTCTCAGAAGAGCATGGTAAAACTGGGCTCAATTTGAGCTTGATTTAGTATCCAATATATCTGACATTTGATGTGGACATGGCAGTAAAAGCCTCTATGCAGCGATGATAATCATCATCAAGGGAATAGACTCATCCTCATTCTGGTTGGTCTCTGCTATGGATGACAGCGTGCAGAGAAAGGATCTGACAAGTCCAAACAACAATCTAGAGCTCAGGCCAAATAGCCTGGGGTTCAGGGGACAAATATTGCTTCTACAGGACATGGAAGTACAAAATAGAAAACCACAGCATCTGTCACTTTGCAAGATTGGGCAAACCCAAGAGAAGGCTACAGCCTGTGACAGCCAGTGGCTGGCCAGGGCTCACACAGACTCCACTCACTGAGGTGGGTGGGGCTCTGAAAAGACCTCCAAGCCTGGGGATGATGGACTCTGGCCAGGCTGGGGTTCGTCTTGCAGATTGCGGCTGGGGAAGTTACGGATTAGCATGCATCTTTGTTTCTTCCAGTTGCTCCTCTGGGTTTTCAATGCAGCTTCCATCTCTAAGACCTATTGCCCTTTGCAGCTGGTCTTCTTTATTTGCCAATCAGAAAGGTCCTCATTCCTAGAGTTGGGTGATGGGTGAAATGAATGCTTATGAGCTCCTCCTTCCCAGCCTCTGATGCCATGAGAGGAGTCAGTGTGGAGCAGAATCTTGACTCAAGCAGGCCCCAGGGATTTCAGCCAGTGGCGTCAGCACTTCCTCTGCCTTAGGTGTTATTTGTTTATTTATTTTTTAACAAATTTGACGTAGTGATACTACTGGGTGCTGACAGACCTTGCAAATTTGTCTTGCCAACTGCTCCTGCCAAAGCAAGAAGGTGAAAGAACAGCCACAGATGCTACCATCGCAGCCGCAGCCATCTGCTAGATGACTATATGCATACAATGCTGGTGAGAGGAGTGGGAAAGAGGAAGACACACTTGAAATGTACGGGCCGCTCCAGCTTAGACTCCAGAACACAGCAGAGCTCATAGGTGGTTTCTTGTTTTCCTCTCCTGAGGTAACTCTCCACACCTCCCTACTGCCTCTCACCTCCTCCAACTCTGCCATTTCCTGGTGAACATTCAGATGGTGAGCAACGCCCACCTCCCACCCCTTTCTTGGGAGTGCTTCTCATAGTTGTGGCACCTTTAGGGCCTGCCTTCCAAGCAGAGATTATGTCACCATTCAACCCTCTAGTTCCCTGACCTCTAGTCTTTAAAAATCAATTAAAATCTTTTTTTTTTTTTTTTGGCCAAGTGGCATGCGGGATCTTAGTTCCCCAACCGGGGATTGAACTGGCTCCCCCTTCAGTGGAAGCGCAGATTCTTAACCACTGGACCACCAGGGAAGTCTGTCTCCTCTTTCTTGAATCTTTTTCAACCCCAGTGTAGAAGTTAATGCTGCTCGCATTTAGGCCTCCCAGACATAAATGTTACCATGATTTTGCTATTAATATGCAGGTCAATAAAGGTTATAAACAATTCTAGGATGTTGGCTAAGTCAACTTCTCTACACCCCAGTGTTCCCGTTTCTAAAGTAGCAGGTAGCATTCATAAATTCTAATACTTATTGAGCACTTTGATATATGTCAGGCACTATTTTAAGTACCCTGAGAAGTAGGTATTATTATTATCATCCTTATCTTACAGATGAAGAAACTGAGGTGTAGAGAGTGTAAGTAACTTTTCCACGCAGCTAGAGGGTGGTAGAGCTAAGTTCAATTCTAGGCAGCTTGGCTCCAGGTCCTGTTCTTCTATTCACCGTATTACACTGTCTCTAGAGTCCCTTCCAGTTTTAAGATTCCACAGTTTTCTTCAAAGCTCTAGCTTTTCTTTTTTTCCTTATCATGGAGAACAGGATTGCTAGAGTTCAGGACTTTAAATGATTATGAATTTCTCATCCTAGTGGAAATGTAGCAGTTCATATTTGGATTGTTAGGCTTCCAACCTTTTCCTGACTCACCAATGCCTGGAACTGCCCATCATGTACACCAGGCCATACATCAACCCCCAGGAGCATCTGCTGACTTCTCATATCAAGTGTCGACTTCATCAGGCTACTTTAGAAACTTTCCAACTGTATGAATTTGTGTTTCTTGTGTGATTCCATTGTTTTCTAACACATTCCTCCATAGAGTAAAACTTGTATTCTTGTTTTCTTATCCTCCCACTTCATTTTGCCCTGAACATTTTGTTTTCATAAGGAATTCACTGTTTGACATTTGTTTGCTTCTCAGTTTACAATGTGCTTTCAGATACCGTATTCCATTGGCTCCCCATGACAAACCTGGATTATTGTAACCAAAGATTAGTTTTTCTACCTTCAGACATGTCCACCCCAATTTCTTCCTCCTCATAGCTGTCAAAGGAATATTTAAGAATGAATAAATCTGTCCATATCACTCCCTTGTTTATGATTTTCCAGTGGATTCTCACGCTCATAGATCATGTTTTCCACCCTTCCTGCCCCTTTCTCCTCATGCTCCTCTCCGCACCATGTGACTCAACAAGCGTAGTCCCCAGAACTCACCACAATGTCTCATACCTCTAATCTTTTGCCCTTGCTCTTCCTGGGGCATCACCTGCCATCTTCTTTTGTTGCCTCTCTAATTCCTATTGTCCTTTATGATTCTGGGGCCAGCTCATCCAGGCAATTTCTCTGCTAACCTCCCTGCTCCAAGATCATGTTCCCCTAGTGTGTCCATCCACATCCTAACATTCATCAGTTTGTATTGAAACGATTTATTTGTTATATGTCTTTTCTCCCAAACTACCTTTATTCTTGAAGTACTAAACTATATCAGATATATCTTTGAAGCTTTTGAATCCCCAGATCTTAATACTGCTAAACTAAAGAAAGTATGTAGACCTGACTGAATCCTCATTTTATTGATCAGTCAACTGAGTCTGAGAAAGGTTAAATCAACTTCTGCAGGTCTCATGGCTGAAAATGACAAAGCTAGGATTAGACTTCAGGACTGCCAATGCCTTAAAACTCTTGCCCAAGTTTTCCTAAATATGTGGAATAATCTTCCTCCTATTTTACATAAGTCTCTCCCTCTTTTTCAAATAGTTTCCCAAGAGGTACCTTCTCCACCAATCTTCTCCCTCAACTCAAGCTTATAATGACTCTATTTACTGGATTACCTATTTTATATCACATTTTCCCCCACTTGTCTCTAATCTTTAGATCAGGAACTGCATCTTCTTTCCTCTCTGCCTCATTGCTTAAAAAGGGCACCCAGTGGGCCCCAATCAGTGCTCTCCTTCTGACGGAAATACATCAAAGGAAACCTCAGTGCACATGAACAACACACTTGCCCAGCTTGTGGAGGTAGTTGTTAAGCTTCACTCCGTGCCTATGGCTGAGCCTCCTCTAGCTCTCCTTCCTTTATTCCAGTGTAATGTGCTATGTCAGTTTCCCACTACACCCCATTTCTCTGAGACATCTCCACTTGGTTGAACAGTCCTGGCATCTGACACAGCCTGAGCAGATTTGTCTTGCTCCGACTGTATAATAGAAAATACAAGGGCCTTGGAATCAAAAGAACTAGGTTTGTTCTTTTGTCAAAGTCCCAGGTCTTTGAGCCCCAGTTTCTCATCTGAATGTTGGGAATCAAAATAGCATATGTCCTGTTTAAGTTACAGAGTTATTACTGTAGGAAGAAATGAGATAAATACATGTGAAATGTATTTTTAAAATTTCAAATATACATAATATATATAATACAGTTTATCCTTTATCCTTATTATTTGTGGATTCTGTATTTGTAAATTTGCCTAAAGTTTATTTGTAACCTCAAAATCAATACTTGTAGCACTTTTATGGTCATTTGCAGGCATGCACAGGGCTGTGAAACATTTGGGTTGTTCAATATGCATGTTCCCAGCTGAGGGGGAACAAGGTGATGCTCTGCCTTCCTGTTTCAGCTCATACTGTAAACAAGTGTCATTTTCACAACGTATTTAGTGCCATTTCTTTTTTGCATTTTTGTGCTTTTTGCTTGTGATTTCATGGTTTAAAATGGCCCTCAAGCATAGTGCTGAAATGCTGTCTCATGTTCCCAAGTGCAAGAAGGCTGTGATTTGTCTTTGGGGAAATTACAGTACTATAACTCATACCTTCACTCAGGTGTGAGTTATAGTACTGTTGGCTGTTAGTTTAATGTTAATGTACCAACAATATATAATTAAATTAGACGTCTTTAAACAGAAGCACACATGAAACAATACTGTGTGTTGATTGGTTGATGAAAATGTTGTGACCAGAGGTATTTGTAAAAGCAATGGTTTCGTACTTGCTAGTTCAATGTTCGTGGAACTTTATAGAACATAACTACCATGAATAATGATAATCAATTTTATAAGATTTTAAGAGAATCTTCTCACTTGAGGTCACTGCTATTCTGTTTCTTGACCAGTCCCAATCCTTAGCCCAGTGATCCTCAAACTTTTTTTGCTCCTTAAGCATCATGGAGGAGCCTGTTAAAATGTGACCCCCTGACCACAACCCCAGAGATGTAGATTGAGTAGCTTTTGATGCAGGTAGTGGTCCAGGAGCACATGTGGAGAAGGCCTGACTCAGACAAAAGCTCTTGGGTGGTGTAGGGCTGGCAGGCTATGGACAGCCACGAGCTTATCATGCTAGGACCAGTAAGTCTTCTGAAGACTTTCTGTCAAACCCAGTGCTCTGAGAATCTTTTTCCCTGGCCTGACCCCAATTCCTGTAGGTTCCCTTTCTTATCTTTCACTGGAGTTTCTGGAACCAGAGATGAGGGGAAGGCCGAGGAAAGAGGAAGGGAATGACCACACCAGTACCAATCACTCAAGCCTTTGAGGTTTTGGAGAATCCCAGGCACATCCTGCTCTTCAACTTCGTACTAGATTGTCTCCTCAGACATGGATGAGAAGCCAAATCGTATCCCCCCAGCCCACAAGCCCCAGACTGAGCAGCAGCACGACCACTGCTGTCAGATTAATACTTCATACCAGATAAGTGGTAACACTGGCCAATACTTAAATTCATTGTGTTTTGTCAAGGGAATGCTAATTAGTTTCCTACAAGAATTCACTTTTCCAATTAATCTCTGCTCCCAAACATGACAAGAATATTTAGAGACTTTTTTTAAATGACAAGGACTTTATGTTGTGTTCAATGAGGAAAAAAACATGTTTTCAGAGCTCGTCAATCTCATGCTCAAAGTAGGGCACTCCAGGAGTCAAGATAGTATGTCCTCACAGAGTGTTAAAGAAGGTGGTTACAGTGGAAGAAGGTGTGCTGTGGACATCAGACAGCCTGGGTTCAAACTCTTGCTTTGTTATTTTCCAGCATTGTGAGTTCAGAAGAAGTAACCAACCTCCCTCTTCCTCTTCTAGAAAAAATGTAGACAAAGGCTTCTGTAAGGTTAGAAGATGCCGTGAAGGTTTCCAGCCTGGTACACCTTGGAACGTGGTAAGAACTCCACAAATGTTAGCTTTCTCTCCTTTCCTCTTCCAACCTCCTGTAGACATCAGGAGGCTTTCTCATTTCTTGCATGTCTCTGTGGTACTGGCTCTGCTCCAAATTCTAGATGGAGTGCTTTCTACCCCCCTTCCTCCCTCTCCTTTTTCTTTGAAAATTTCTTCCATTTCTTTAGAGCCTTTTGTGGGAATGACCTTAATTGACAAGCTGATTCTATGTTGATGTGATTATGGATAGTAAGGAGGTAATGCATCACCCTTCCCATGTGACAAGTTCCACTTTATCAGGGATTTTCCAGAAATGAATACTGGGAATTTTTGAGTGATTTAGTTTGAGAGTGGGGGGCATCTCTCAAGTTAGCAGAGGTTTAGCATGTATGAGGGGTTGGCCTTGACTGAGGACTTATTGATGGAGGATGATTCAACTTTGAAGGGAGAAGGCTAGGATCCTGAATTATGAAACAAGACAGTCATATATATAAATCTTGACTTTACCACTTACTGTGTCACCCTAGGCAAATAATGACCTTTCTGAGCCTCAGGTTTCTTAACTGTAAAACAAAGATAACAATACTTGTCCTTTAGAGTTTTTGTGAGGACAGGGAGTATTATAGGTAACTGTCTGGCTCATAGTATGAGATCAACAAATGGCAGTTACTATTATAGATCAGTGAAAGGTTGAGCTGGAAATGGCTAACAGCTGACAGGCTCAGTGAGTATGAACTGTGTCAGTAGTTTTCAACTAGTTTTACTAGTTTCTTTCAACTAATAATTTCACACTTAGTGATAATCTGGGGTCAAGCTAATTTCAAGATAAATCATAAGCAATTTTTCTCTAATAACAATAAAATAACTAACATTTGGGATAATTTTTAAGCTATCACTCTCATTTATTTGTCTTCTGATATGCTTTCTTGAATAGGAGAGAAAGGTGTGGATTAAATGCCAGCTTCCTGGAAAGAACATATATGAGAATGTATCTTGTATGTGAACATCCTTCATTGTGTATATTAAGGGATAAAAAAGGTTAAAAGTCACTGAGGTGAATTAGAGCCAGAAGCAGCAGCTAGTCAGGTAGGTACTGACAATACCCTTTGGGGCTCCCTGCTTCAGAGTTACGTGAGTGTGCACAGCTGACCTTATGAACCCTACCCTCTGTTTCTCCACACTCCTGTTTTGCTTAGTGTGAAGCCATTGCCCAGATCTTTCTCTGGGTACAGGCTGGTTGTAACTTTGGTTCCTTGGGGCTGATCACACTGAAAATGCCCTGGATCTCTCCAGCAGCCAAGTGCCTGAGACTCCTGGCTTCACTCAACTGGACTTTCACATCATCCTCTGATATGTGAGCTTGAGGGTTACTATTAGTAGAGAAGCCAGTTTTAGGAGTAGGACTTGTTTGTCCCACTGAAAAAGTAAGAACTTGTCCTTCCCCAAGATTCATTCAAATCAAGTACTCCCTGAGCTTGTGCTGAAACACGGAGAAGCCGATTGACCATCAGGAATGACCCACCTCTCCTAGGCTGAGTTTGGTATAACTTCTGTAGGAACTAATATGATGTCTTTGCCTTTTTATTTCTTTCACTCTTCTTATTTTTCTTTATAGCTCAGGCATAGGTACACAGCAGGCACGAAGAAAATGTTTCTTCAATGTTTAAACAAATGACTGGAGTAGCTTATGTTTGTTTTATATAATTCCAGTGAGATTAAGCATAGGAATGCTTCTTTAAGGAAAATTGAAGGAAATTGTTCAGAAAGGTTTTGGGTTGCACCAAACAAAACAAAGGAAAGCAATATACAAATAAACAAAAGCTTATTGTGTTCTTGTTGCTCCAGGAATGATTGCTCTATACTTTCCAGATAGGAAAACTAAGGCATGGAGAATATAAGTGATATGCCCTAGTTCACACAAGTAGTAAATAGGAGATCCAGGATATGGAACCAGATTTAACTTATTTCCCTCATCTACCCACTCATATAACCCACATTAAATCTAAGGAATGCGAGTATGTGGCATCAGAACCCCTTTGGTTGTGAAGGAAATAATTAAGCTGGGTTGCCCCAATCTAATAAAAAACTACCTCTTTAACGTCAAAAGAAATTAGGTTGGCAAAATACATACGATTTGGCCATTAATATAGTTGATTAAATCGACACTAAGGATTTCTGTTCAAGGAAGGGCACCATAGAGAGAGATAACTGAGAGATGATAGACTGGGAAGAGATGTCTTGTGATGTCTAGAATCAAAAAGCAATTAATATCTGAACTATAGAAGGAATTTCTTTATTTAATAGGAAAAGACAGAAACCACAATGATGAATGTGGAAAAAAACCTCCCCAAACAACGAAAAAACCCAAACTCTTTAAATAGATGAGATGGCTCCAAGTCACTCATTATCAGAGACGTGTAAATTAAAACAACCACGTTTTTCATTTTTACTAAGTCTGGGTGTAAATTGGATAACATGGAGTGTTAGCAAAGCTGTGGGGAAACAGGACCCTTATGCAGAACTGTGAGCTAACACAGGCATTGTGTGAAGCCATCTGGTGGCCCTCAGTGAAGTCAAGTCTCTCCCTGCTCCATGACCCAGCAATCCATTCCTGGGGCTTTATCCCAGAAAATCCGTCTGTAAGTCCATAGGAGGACTTAGCTGAATGTGGTCGTGAGGAGCTGAACCACCTTTATGGTGGCTGCTCTCTCTGTCTGCTCTGCAGTAGTTAGGAGTGAGAAGCACACTCAGCAACATGGATAAATCTTAACGTGAGATTAGAGTGAAAAAAAAGAGAATGAAGTCTGTTATCCAATATTCAGGTTAATTAAAGATAAAACTATTTTTACAAGAAAAAAATTGTTCCACTTTACTGAGGTATAATTGACGAAGTTATAAGATATTTAAAGTGTACAATGTGGTGATTTGATATACATATACATTATGAAAGTATTCTCTCCATCTAGTTAATTAACACATCCATCACTTCACGTTTCTCTCTTTTTTGGTGAGATCATTGAAATTCTACCTCTTCGCATATTTTAGTTATACAAGAGCGTTATCAACAATAGTCACCATGTTATACATTAGATCCTCAAATCTTATTCATCTTACAGCTGAGAGTTTGTACCCTTTTACCAAGCCATCCCTATTTTTCCCAATCCTCAGCCCAGTTTGCTACTCTGTTTTCTTTTTTTTTTTTTTAACATCTTTATTAGAGTATAATTGCTTTACAATGGTGTGTTAGTTTCTGCTTTATAACAGAGTGAATCAGCTATACATAGACATATATCCCCATATCTCCTCCCTCTTGTGTCTCCCTCTTACCCTCCTTATCCCACCCCTCCAGGTGGTCACAAAGCACCGAGCTGAACTCCCTGTGCTATGTGGCTGCTTCCCACTAGCTATCTATTTTACATTTGGTAGTGTATATATGTCCATTCAACTGGCAACCACTTTTCTATTCTGTTTCTATGAGTTTGACTTTCTAAATAGATTCCAAATATAAGTGATATCATACAGTATTTGCATTTCTCTGATTTATTTCACTTAGCAATGCCCGCCAGGTTCATCCATGTTGTCATGAATGGCAGGATTTCCATCTTTTTAAAGGCTGAATAATATTCCATTGTGTGTGCCTATCTATCTATCATCTATCTATCTGTCTGTCTGTCACATTTTCTTGATCTATTCATCCATTGATGGACACTTAGAGTGTTTCCATACCTTAGCTATTGTGAATAATGCTGCAGTGAACATGGGAGTATAGATTTGTGTGTGTGTGTGTGATAATGATTTCATTTCCTTTGGATATACACCCAGAAGTGGGATTTTTAATTTTTTGAGGAACCTCCATACTGCTTTCCATTGTGGCTATGCCAGTTTACATTCCCACCAACTGTGTCCAAGGGTTCCCTTTGCCCCACATTCCCATCAGAATTCGTTACCTCTTGTCTTTTGGACAATAGCCATTCTAACAGGTGTGAGGTGATTGTGGTTTTGCTTTGCATTTCCTTGATTATTAGTGACATTGAACACCTTTTCGTGTTACTCTTGGCCATTTGTATATCTTCCTTGGAAAAATGTCTATTTAGGTATCTTCCCATTTTTTTAATTGGGTTGTTTATTTTATAGCTATTGAGTTTTGTAAGTTCCTTGTATATTTTGGGTATCAATACTTTATTGAATATGTGGTTTGCTAATATTTAATACTTCCACTCAATACATTGCCTTTTCATTTTGATGATGGTTTCTTTCACTAGGTAGAAGCTTTTTAGTTTGATGTAGTCCCACTTGTTTATTTTTTCTTTGGTTGCCTTTATTTTCAGTGTCAAATCCAAAAAAATGATCTCCTGTGTTTTATTCTAAGAGTTTTACAGTTTCAGGTCTTAATTCAAGTATTTAATCCATTTGAGGTGATTTTTGTGAATGGTATAAGAGAGGAATCCAGGTTTATTCTTTTGCATGTGGTTGTCAGGTTTCCCAACACCACTTTTAAAAAAGTTATTATTGGATTACAGTTGATTTACAATGTTGTGTTAGTTTCAGGTGTACAGCAAAGAGAATCAGTTATACATATACATATATTCATTATTTTTCAGATTCTATTCTCATATAGGTTATCACAGAATATTGAGTAGAGTTCCCTGTGTTATACCATAGATCCTTGTTGGTTATCTATTTTATATATAGTAGTATGTGTATGTTAATCCCAAGATCTTGATTTATCCCTCCCCCCACCACGTCTCCCCTTTGGTAACCATAAGTTTTTTTTTTTAATATCTGTAAGTCTGTTTCTGTTTTGTAAGTAAGTTTATTTGTATCACTTTTTAGATTCCACATAAAAGTAATATATGATATTTGTCTTTCTCTGTCCAACTTACTTCACTCAGTATGACAGTCTCTAAGTCCATCCATGTTGCTGCAAATGACATTATTTTGTTCTTTTTTATGGCTAAGTAATATTCAATTGTGTATATGTAACA
This sequence comes from Balaenoptera musculus, assembly GCF_009873245.2. NCBI lineage: Eukaryota > Metazoa > Chordata > Mammalia > Artiodactyla > Balaenopteridae > Balaenoptera > Balaenoptera musculus. The sequence goes on from NC_045792.1 coordinate 20,205,699, forward strand.
AATTGTTTTTATCCATTCCTCTGTTGATGGACATTTAGGTCACTTCTATGTCTTGGCAATTGTAAATAATTCTGCAATGAACATTGGGGTGCATGTATATTTTCAAATTATGGTTTTCTCTGGATATATGCCAAGGAGTGGAATTGTTGGATCATATGGTAGCTCTATTTTTAGTCTATTTAAGGAAACTTCATAGTGTTTTCCATAGTGGTTTTACCAATTTACATTCCCACCAACACTGTAGGAGGGTTCCCTTTTCTCCACACTTTCTCCAGCATTTATTGTTTGTAGGCATTTTGATGATGGCCATTCTGACTGGTGTGAGGTGATACCACGTCGTAGTTTTGATTTGCATTTTTCTAATAATTAGTGATGTTGAGAATCTTTTCATGTGCTTTTTTGGCCATCTGTATGTCTTCTTTGGAGAAATGTCTATTTAGATTTTCTGCCCAGTTTTTTGATTTGGTTGTTTGTTTTTCTGATACTGAGCTGCATGAACTGTTTGTATATTTTGGAGATTAATCCTTTGTCAGTTGCTTTGTTTGCAAATATTTTCTCCAATTCTGTGGGTTGTTTTTCATTTTGTTTATGGTTTCCTTTCCTTTCCTAATTAAGTTCTTAAGTTAAATTAGGTCCCATTTATTTCTTTTTGGTTTTATTTTCATTACTCTAGGAGGTGGGTCAAAGAAGATCTTGCTGCGATTTATGTCAAAGACTGTTCTGCCTGGGTTTTCCTCTAAGAGTTTTAGAGTGTCCGACCTTACATTTAGGTCTTTAACCAATTTGGAGTTTATTTTTGTGTGTGGTGTTAGAGAGTGTTCTAATTTCATTCTTTTACATGTAGCTGTCCAGTTTTCCCAGCACCACTTATTGAAGAGACTGTCTTTTCTCCATTGTATATTCTTGCCTCCTTTGTCATTGATTAGGTGACCATAGGTCCTTGGATTTATCTCTGGACTTTCTATCCTGTTCCATTAATCTATATTTCTGTTTTTGTGCCAGTACCATACTGGCTTGATGACTGTAGCTTTGTAGTATAGTCTGAAGTCAGGGAGCCTGATTCCTGCAGCTCCATTTTTCTTTTTCAAGATTTCTTTGGCTATTTGGGGTCTTTTGTGTTTCCATACAAATTCTAAAATATTTTTGTTCTAATTCTGTGAAAAATACTATCAGTAATTTGATAGGGGTTGAACTGAATCTGTAGATTGCTTTGGGTAGTACAGTCATTTTCACAATATTGTTTCTTCCAATCCAAGAACATGGTATATCTCTCCATCTGTTTGTGTCATCTTTGATTTATTTCATCAGTATCTTATTGTTTTCTGAGTACAGGTCTTTTGCCTCCTTAGGTAGGTTTATTCCTAAGTATTATTCTTTTTTGATGTGTTGGTAGATGGGATTGTTTCCTTAATTCCTCTATCTGATATTTCATTGTTAGTGTATAGGAATGCAAGAGATATCTGTGTGCTAAGTTTGTATCCTGCAACTTTACTGAATTCATTGATGAGCTCTAGTAGTTTTCTGGTAGCATCTTTAGGATTTTTATGTATAGTATTGTGTCATCTGCAAATAGTGACAATTTTACTTCTTTTCTGATTTGGATTCCTTTTATTTCTTTTAATTCTCTGATTGCCATGGCTAGGAATTCCAAACCTATGTTGAATAAATTGGCGAGGGTGGACATCCTTGCCTTGTTCCTGATCTTAGAGGAAATAAAATTTTCACTGTTGTGTTGACGTTTGCTGTGGGCTGATTTTATATGGCCTTTATTATGTTGAGGTAGGTTCTGTCTATGTCCACTTTCTGGAGGGTTTTCTGCATCTATTGAAATGATCATATGGTTTTTATTCTTCAGCTTGTTTATGTGGTGTATCATATTGATTCATTTGCATATATTAAAGAATCTTTGCACCCCTGGAATAGATTCCACTTGATCATGGTGAATGATCCTTTTAATATGTTGTTGGATTCAGTTTGCTACTATTTTGTTGAGTATTTTTGAGTCTATGTTCTTCAGTGATATTGGACTGTAATTTTCTTCTTTGTGTGATATCCTTGTCTGGTTTTGGTTTCAGGGTGATGGTGGTCTTGTAAAATGAGTTTCCTCTGCAAATTTTGGGAAGAGTTTCAGAAGGGAAGGTGTTAACTATTCTCTAAATGTCTGATAGAATTTGTCTGTGAAGTCATCTGGTCCTGGACTTTTGTTTGTTGGGAGTTTTTTTATCACAGTTTCAACTTCAGTACTTGTGATTGGTCTGTTCATATTTTCTATTTCTTCCTCATTCAGTCTTGGAAGGTTGTACCTTTCTAAGAACTTGTCCATTTCTTCTAGGTTGTCCATTTTATTGGCATCTAGTTGCTTGTTGTAGTCTCTTGTGATCCTTGGTATTTCTGTGGTGTCCGTTGTAACTTCTCCTTTTTCATTTCTAAATTTACATATTTGAGTCCTCTCCCATTTTTCTTGATGAGTCTGGCTAAAGGTTTGTCAATTTTGTTTATCTTCTAAAAGAACCAGCTTTTAGTTTCATTGCTCTTTTCTACTGTTTTCTTTGTCCTTATTTCATTTATTTCTGCTCTGATCTTTATGATTTCTTACCTTCTACTAACTTTGGGTTTTGTTTGTTCTTCTTTCTCTAGTTGTTTTAGGTGTAAGGTTAGGTTGTTTATTTAAGATTTTTCTTGTTTCCAGAGCTAAGATTGTATTGCTATAAGCTTCTCTCTTAGAACTGCTTTTGCTGCATCCCATAGGTTTTGGACTGTTGTGTTTTCATTGTCATTTGTCTCTAGGTATTTTTTAATTTCCTCTTTGATTTCTTCAGTGATCCATTTGTTGTTTAGTAACATAGTGTTTAGCCTTCATGTGTTTGTGTTTTTTATAGTTGTTTTCCTTTAATTTATTTCTAATGTCATAGCGTTGTGGTCAGAAAAGAAGCTTGAAATGATTTCATTGTTCTTAAATTTGCTGAGGTGTGATTTTTGGACCAGCATGTGGTCTATCCTGGAGAATGTTCCATGTGCACTTGAGAGGAATGTGCATTCTGCTGCTTTCAGTTGGTATGCTCTGTAAATATCAACTAAGTCCAACTGCTCTAATGTGTCATTCAAGGCTTTTCTTTCCGTTTTAATTTTCTGTCTGGATGATCTGTCCATTGGTGTAAGTGGTGAGTTAAAGTCTCCCACTATAATTATGTTATTTGTCAATTTTCCCTTTTATGGCTCTTAGCATTTGCCTTATATATTGAGGTGATCCTATGTTGGGTGCATATATATTTACAGTTGTTATATCTTCTTCTTGGATTGATCCCTTGATCATTATGTAGTTTCCTTTGTCTCTTGTAGCAGTCTTTATTTTAAAGTCTATTTTTCCTGATATATGTGTTGCTACCCCAGGTCTCTTTTGATTTTCTTTAGCATGGAATACCTTTTTTCATCCCTTCATTCTCAGTCTGTATGTGTCCCTATATCTGAAGTGGTTCTCTTGTAGGTAGCATATATACAAGTGTTGATTTTGTATCCATTCATCCAGTCTATGTCTTTTGGTTGAAGCATTTAACCCATTTACATTTAAGGTAATTATCAATATGAATGTTCTTGCCATTTTGTTAATTGTTTTGGGTATGTTTTTGATGATCTTTTTTTCCCTTCTTATTTTGTTCTCTTCTCTTGTGATTTGATGTCTATATTTAGTGTTTGTTTGGATTGCTTTTTCTTTTTGTGTGTGTGTATCTACTGTAGATTTTTGGTTTGTGGTTCCCATTAGGTTTTGATATAGCAGTCTATATATGTACAAGATTGTTTTAAGTTACTGGTCTCTTAATTTCCAGTGCATTTCCAATATCCTGCATTTGTGCTCTTCTCATGATTGCTGGTTTTTATATCATATTTTTGTGTGGATTATTTCCTACCTTTGCTGTATGTTTGCCTTTACTGGTGAGCTTTCTCATTTGTAATTTCCTTGATTCTAGTTGTGACTTTTTCTTTTATGCCTAGAGAAATTCCTTTAAGATTTGTTGTAAAACTGGTTTGGTGGTGCTGAATTCTCTTAGCTTTTGCTTCTCTGTAAACTTTTGATTTCTTCATCAAATCTGAATGAGAGCCTCCTGGGTAGAGTATTCTTGGTTGTAGGTTCTTCCCTTTCATCACTTTAAATATATCATGCCTCTCCCTTCTGGCCTGCAGAATTTCTGCTGAAAAATCAGCTGATAACCTTATGGGGATTCCCTTGTATGTTATTTGTTGCTTTTCCCTTGCTGCTTTTAATATTTTTTCTTTGTCTTTAATTTTCTTCAGTTTGATTAATATGTGTCTCAGCATGTCCCTCCTTGGATTTATCTTGTATGGTCTCTCTGTGCTTCCTGGACTTGAGTGTCTCTTTTCTCAGGGAAGTTTTCAGTTATCATCTCTTCAAATATTTTCTCAGGCCCTTTCTCTCTCTCATCTCCTTCTGGGACCCCTATGATGCGAATGTTGGTGCATTTAATGTTGTCCCAGATGTCTCTGAGACTGTCCTCATTTCATTCTTTTTTCTCTTTTCTATTCCATGGCAGTGATTTCCACTATTTTGTCTGCCAGCTCACTTTCCCATTCTTCTCCCACAGTTATTCTGCCATTGACCTCCTAGTGTATTTTTCATTTCAGTTATTGTATTGTTCATCTTGGTTTGTTTGTTCTTTAAATATTCTAGCTCTTTGTTAACCATCTCTTGTAACTACTTGGTTTGTGCCTCCTTTCTTTTTCGAGATCTTGGATCATCTTTACTATCACTACTCTAAATTCGTTTTTGTGTAGCTTGCCTATCTCCACTTCATTTAGTTGTTCTTGTGAGTTTTTATCTTGTTCCTTCATCTGGAACATATTTCTCTGCCATCTCATTTTGTCTAACTTTCTGTGGTTTTGGTCTCCTTTCTGCTGAATGGAGGATTGTAGTTCCTCTTGCTTCTGGAGTCTGCCCTCTGGTGAGTGCGATTGCTCCTGAGACTTGTGCAGGGCTCCTGGTGGGAGGGACTGGAACCTGCCCCCTGGTGGGTGGAGCTGGGTCTTGTCCTCTGGTGGGCAGGGCCATGTGAAGGGGTATGTTTAGAGGTGGCTGTGAGCTCATTATGGTGTTAGACACCCTGTCTACTGGTAGGTGGGTCTGTGTTCCTAACCTGCTGGTTGTTTTGCCTGAGGTGTTCCAGCACTGGAGCCTGTAGGTTATTGGGTAGGGCCAGGTATTGATGCCAAAAAGGCAACCTCTGGGAGAGCTCATGCTATTCAATATTCTCTGTGTTTTCTGCCACCTGTGTTCTTGCTGCACACCCCCCACCCCCAGTGAGCCACAGCTGACCCCTGCCTCCCCAGGAGACCCACCAAGACTCGTAGGTAGGTCCAGCCCCAGCTCCTATGGAGTTACTGTTTTGGGCTGGGTCCCAGTGTATGTGAAACCTTGTGTGCTCCCTCCAAGAGTGGAGTCTCTGTTTCCCCCAGTCCTGTGGAACTCCTGTACTCAAATACCCTGGTCTTCAAAGCCAAATGCTCTGGGGGTTCCTACTCCTGATGCAAGACCCTCATACTGGGGAGGCTGATGTTGGGTTCAGGACGCTCACTCTTCTGGGAGAACCTCTACAATATATTTTCCAGTTTGTGGGTCAGGTATGGGATGGGATTATGTCATGAAAGCGGCCCTCCTACCATTTCATTGTGGCTTCTTCCTTGTCTTTGAACGTAAAATATCTTTTTTGGTAGGTTTCAGTCTTTTTTGTCAATGGTTGTTCAGCAGTTGTTTGAGACTTTGGTGTTTTCATGAGAGGAGGTGATCTCAAGTCCTTCTACTCTGCCATCTTTTCCACATTCCAGAAACATCTAATTTTGCTCTCTCCTAAACCCTGTAAAAACTTCAGAGAATCACAGCATTAGGAGGAAGAACCTTGAAAACCAACCATTTCCAAAATGTCAAGCCTGTGGTCTCCAAACCTCAGGAGTCTCCTCAACAGTCCACTTGGCCAGCGTGTTCCTCTCCCAGCCTTGTAGAAGTAACCTTTGTTCTCTGTGTTCATTTTGCTATTTGGTCTTACCCTAATAGACACTTTTTGTCCCTGAACTAGTTGTCTATTTTTGCTCTGGGTATACCTCACAGCACATGCTCTTTGCCAGCAGTTAATGATTTTCTTTCTCCCAACACCATATATTGAAGGGATCATCCTTTCCCCATTGTATATTCTTGGCTCCTTTGTCAAAAATTAATTGACCATATATGAATGGGTTTATTTCCAGGTTCTTTATTCCATTGATTCATTGTGTCTGTTTTAATATACTGTTTTTATTATTATAGCTTTGATATACAGTTTGAAATGAACTGCTTCCAGCTTTGTTTTTTCTTAGCAGCTGCTAAAGCTCTGGCACCAGATGTATGTACAAGCTCCTTCCAGGGAGATACTGGTGACTTGATGTTGCCTATAAGAAGAAGGCAGGGTAATGTCCACCAGATTCCCTCATCTCCAGGGAGGAATATAGCCAGTCCTTAAATGCATGCTAAATTAGAATCCTGACCCACAACCAGCAGGTTTTAAAGTATGTAGATGAATCCCTTTTAGGGAAAGACTGAGATATGGGCATTTTTTGTCTACTCTCTCTGTACTGAGCCCTGGGTGGATAGCCAGTTTAGAACTACTTCTTTGTTTGCTACAGTCCTGTGAGCCTTCTGAACAAAAACACCATTGGCTATCAGAGCCAGCCAATCTGGGGGTCCATTCTTGGGCAGTAGTGCAAAAGCTGGGGTGCAGATATGTGTATAGGCTCCTTTCAGGGAGATACTGCTGACTTAGAGTGGGCTGGAGAGAAATGGCAGGGGGAGTGTTTGTTGGTTTTCCTCAACTCTGGGAGGAGTACAGACTGCCCTTAGATGTGTGCTAATAAATGAGAAGCCCAACCCTCAGGCAACAGCTTTCAAAAGTATGCAGATAGACCTGTTTCAGGGAAAGACTGGGAGATAGGCATTTTTTCCCTACTCCCAGTGCACTGGGCCTGGTGCTGTGGTGAGTCCTCACTGACCATTAACAACTGCTTCTTTGTTTGCTATGGTTTTGTAGTCTCATGGATGCAAGCCTGGTTGGCTTTCAGAGTTAGAAGTTTTGGGGGGCTCACTCTTTGGGTGGGAGTCTTAAAAGTTGGGGTGCCAAATGTAGGGTCCAAATCCTTCACTGTTCAAAGAGAAGCTGGGATTTGGGACTTTCCTCCTGTTTGTATGATGCTATACCAGGGTGGGCTTTATGGTGAGAGTGTGTCTCAGTCTTTCCTAGCTATTTCAGTGTGGATATTTTCTCATTCTCCTGATGTGTATGAGTCAGCCCTTCAGCTTGTTTCTGGTTTTCTTTCAGAGGTAATTGCTCTGTGTGTAGTTGTATATTTGCTGTGTCTGTGGGAGGACGGGAGTTCAGGAGCCTCCTATGTTGTCATTTTGGCCAATCCCTACCCAAAAAACTTGTTTAAGGAAACAAATGGATGTGGTTCTTAACTTCTAGCATATCCAGTTTTTGAGGTTTAAACTTGTTGACTGAAAAAAAAAAAAGCATAATCTAAAAGTTGAGAATTATGTTTTGTTCTGTGGACTTCCTGAGGACTTATGGCTGGGATACAACCTCTCAGATAGCTCTGAGGGACTGTTCCAAAGATGTAAAGGAGGAGCCAGGATATGTAGGAGTTTTTGCTAAAAAAAACTCCATGTAGTTGAACATCAAAAGATTACTGCTAATCACAAATACAGACATCTCAAGTTAATGATTTTAGTACTTTTCTGTGAATGGGAAGATGCAAGAATCTGGGCTTATTTAAATCACTCCTTCGATATGTACCTTAACTATCTAGGGCTAATATCCTGTTTTTTCTCCATCTGTCTTCCCCTCAGGGCCCACTGTCCAGGGTGGCTGCAGTGACTGATGCCTTTAAGGGTAAAACATCCTTTGTTTACCATAAATTCTAGAAATGCATATGAAAATATAACATAAACTTTCCTTAATAGATATATAGATTGCTTTGTAAGATGTGTTTCTAATGTGTGAAAACTTTTATCTATCTAAAAATCTAAATGCATTGAAGTTTAAGTTGAATATGTGGAAGAAGTCTATAATTTTTTTATTAGAGCAAAAATTATTTGGAACAGAGTAATTATTTATTTGTTTCTCACTTTGTCTTTTCGTACCTGGGATTTATTAATGCAAACACATCATTCTTTTTCTGAATAAGAGGTAATAACCATCATTTGATGAAGCCCTTTAAAGATTTTATCATATGCTTCATTTTTGACAGAGGATTACTGAGGGATGGTGAAGTCACAGGGTACAAAATAAGGCTGAGCTGTAATTGGCTCATTCTATATAGGTGCTGAGATTTGCAAAGCACTTTCCTCCTCATGCAGATTTTCTAAAGATGGTTTAGGAAAGGTAAATGGATGTATGTCTGTGTGGTGAAAATCCACTCTTATCCTAAATGAAATAAACAGGCATGCCCAGTGGAGTGTGCAGGCACCAGCCTGGTTACAAGCGTGTTGCCAGAAAACTAGCAGAGATGAAGGCAGGGTTGACATGAGGCAGGAACATTTCAAATGGATGCCAGAGAGGCAGGACATCTTCATGAGGGTCACTACAAGTGGCAGGTACAGACGGCTGGAAATGTTCAACACTGACTCCAAGGCAATTACTGAAGTGACTGGCTCTGTTTAAACTAAGAAGCCAGAATCATCTACCAATAACCTGAAATGGTGGCAGCTGCATTTTTGAGGAAAGAAGACATAAATCTCAGGGTCAGTGATTTCTATTAAAGGGTGACATCTACCTATCATTTCAGGGTGATCTAGCATCTGTGTATCATTCAAGAGTAAATCTAATCAGATATAGCACTCAGACTGTGCCTTTTACATTTGCAGCTAAAGACTTTCCATTGCACTCAGCTTTGTTCAAAGGTGGCGTTGGGGGCTAGTGATTAACAGCAGCTTTAGACTCTATTGGATTATATGTCATTCATTATGTAATGGACTTTTGTCACTTATTTTGACAGCTTAATATCTTCTTCTGTTTCGAAATGTTTTATGAGCCTGTCTCTCTCTATGAAAGCTTAAAATGTAAGATGTTCAGATATTCAGTTTCCCAGCCTCCCTTTCAGTTAGGGCTTAGGCACATAGTTTAGGCTCTTCCAACCACATGCAACCACCTTGCATCTTGAGTCAGGAACTAGAAGTGCTAAGTAGCTGAGATGGAGGAACATGAAGAACAGTAACACCAGTTTTCAGGGGAAACAGCCATAGCAGCACAATGGCTGTATCCACTGACTGGTGCCCGTAATGGTGATGGGAGTCTGGGGTTGGGAGGTGACAGTGTCCTCAGTGGATGGTTCTGTGGTATGGGGATTTTGGCTGTAATCCAGGTTAATGCATTAGCTTCCTTTATTCTTGACTGTTTTCCAAACCTGGCCTTCCTGGCAACTATGAACTACCCAGTAGCCTTTCAAAAAATTTGTTTTCTGCTTATGTCAGCCAGAGTTGGTTTCTGTTGCAACCAGTAAAGCTGACTGATACAGGATGCATACCCAGTTTCTGATGGTAATTGCTTTCTGGAATCAAGTTCGTAGCCTGTGGCTTTTCCACATTTGATTTGTCTCTGATAAGGTCTAAAGCTATATTATGAATAGCTCATCATCATAATCTTTTAAACTGTGATTTCAATGTCACATCTTTAAGTTATTCACAAAATCAACTTTAAATGAACAACTACTATGTGCCAGATACTATGCTAGAAATTGGAATAACCAATAGCTCCTGGTCTCGTGGTGCTCACTGTGTGAGAAGGGAGATGGACAAAAAAATGAGCAGTTGCATTATAGTTATTGTGTAAGAGCAGTGGGCTTTAAGAGCACCTAAGAAGATCATCTATCCATCTAGCCTTATAAGGGACTGTGTAGCTGCATATAATATACCTTTACCTGAATAGTCGATTTTTTAATTGAAGTATAGTTGATTTACAATGTTTCAGGTGTACAGCAAAGTGATTCATCTATACATATATACATATAAATTTTTTCCTTTTCAGATTCTTTTCCACTGTAGGTTATTAAAAGATATTGCATACAGTTCCCAGTGCTATACAGCACGTCCTTGTTGTTTACCTATTTTATATATAGTGGTATGTATCTGTTAATCCCAAACTCCTGATATGAGTTCATTTCTGTTTTATAAATAAGTTCATTTGTGTCATATGTTAGATTACACATATAAGTGATATCATATGATATTTGTCTTTCTCTGTCTGACTTAATTCAGTTAGTATGATAATCTCTAAGTCCATCCATGTTGGTGCAAATGGCATTATTTCATTCTTTTTTATGAGTAATATACCATTGTATGTATATATATATATATATATATATATATTCCATTGTGTGTATATATATATTCTATTGTGTGTGTGTATATATATATATATTTATATACATATCACATCTTTTTTATCCATTCATGTGTCGATGGACATTTAGGTTGCATCCATGTCTTTGCTATTGTAAATAATACTGTTATGAATATTGGGGCTGAATGATCTATTTTTGTCTTAAATGCATCTTCATTTCTATCTTCTGCTCCATTACTTTATTCCCTTATTATTAAATTTCCATTACAATACCATTATTCTCCAAGTTATCTAGACCTTCACCTGGAGGATAATTCTTACATCTTCATTCTCTATGTTCACTTAGTTACCCAAATTGCAAACTAAAGACACATACTTGCAAACCACAACTGAATCAATAGTTTCATGGAATAATACTTTATAGGATAGTCTCCATTATGTCCTATCCTATTATGTCATACTGTATTTCATGTTTACAAAAAATGCAACTTGCAACCCACTAAAATGGTTTCATGACTTCCTGTTTTATTACCCAGTCTTGAAAAACTCTGCCTTCCATATATTAAAGCTTTTACTTCTAACTAGATATTTTACTTTTTATTTAAGCATGACTCTTCCATCTTAAAAGAAGCAGTGTGGATAACAAACAAACCTTCTTTCAACACCCTTTCTCCTAAGCTTTAGTCTCATCATAGCCCAAAGGATCTCTATTTTCTTTCTCCTCCATTCACTTAAATTTAGCTTTCATCACTAGTATTCCAGAGAAACTGCTTTCTCTAAGGTCACTAGCTACTTTCATTTTTCTAAATACAATGGATATATTTTCGTCTTTTTCTTGATGAATATCTCCCTCCTTCAGAAACACTTCTTAACATGGTTGCTGTGACCCCCACCTACTGGTTTTCCTTTTATTTCTCTGGTATCTCCTTATTTTAGGTCTTCTTTTCTGGCTCATCCTCTTCCATCTGGCCATTCAAAATTTCTCAAGACTCCAACCTAACTTTTTTCTCACTCTCTAGTCTCATTATGGTCACAGATTTAATTTCCATGTACATGCTGATGTTTCTCAAACCTGCCCCAGGATTTCTAAACCTTGGTATTGTTGATATTTGAGGCTGGATCATTCTTTGTTGTGAAGGGGCTGTCCTATGCATTGTAGGATGTTTAGCAGCATCCCTGGCCTCTAATTACCAGTAACAACCCCTCCATCTCCAAATGTGACAATAAAAATTTTTGTAAACATTGTCAGCTGTCCCCTGGGTAAAGTCACTCTTAGTTAAGAATCACTGTCCTACCCTGACCTCTTGTCTGAATACTTGGCTGCATTTCCAACCACTTAATCAATACTTCCTCTTGGATGTTTCAAAGACATCTCAAATTCACCATGTCAGAATTGAATTTAACTTACTTATCAATCCTGTCAACTTACCTATCAATCCCAGTCCTTTTCTAATAATACTATACATTCATCCAGTGCCTTAAGCCAGAAAGGTAAAAATCATGCTTGACATCTTCCTTTCCTTCCATCACCATTCTTCTCTTCCCGAGCTCAAAACTCATGAAAATCATTGGAAGTTCAGAAACCCTTGGGTCTTTCCTTTCCATTCTTTCCTCTGTACAAGTTTAATTATTTCTTGTCTTTAAAAATCTTCCAGATTTTCCACCCTCCTGCTTCATACTTGAATTATGTCAGCAGCCTTCTTACTACTTATCCCTGGCTCCAGTCTCTCTCTCTTCCCCTTTTCATATGCGCATAAACCCAGACATCTCTTCCTGAAAATCCGTCCATGTTTTCAAATCTCCATATTCATTATTTATTCCTCTACTCTATAACCAAAAATTGACCCTAAATTTTTTTCTGTTTAGATTCTTCAGTCCCGTTTTAATAGCTCTCCCTAATCTGATACCTCTCTCTCAGGATCACTGGTCCTCGTCCAAAGATGCCCTCTGCTCCTGACATACTGATCACCTCATCAGTATCTTGTCTGGATATTTGCACCTGTTGTTCTCCCCATCTGCAACTCTATAGCCTCTATTCCACTCACTGAAATCTCTGTATCTGAGGGCAAGCTCAATAAATCTTCCTTCAGCTAATCTACTCCACAGATTGCTTTCTCCTCTCTAATCTCCCATTTATACTTCTAGTCAACACAAAATTTGTTCTTAATTGCTTAACTTCCTTTTAATTTCATGCACACTAGGTTTTCTACTCCCAGTTTGATGGCAAGTTTATTGAAAGCAAGGTCTTCATCTTACATGTCATTTACATTCCACGTTTCATTGATCAGAATGACTGGTACATAGTACATGTTTAATAAATGTTTGACAAAATGTTCCTAGGTTTAAAAAACCTTCTAGAAAAGGCAGAAGGACTCTTTCAGTCATTTTTTTTCCAGAAAGTTTTTCCTTATACCCTTACATGCTCCCTTCTTTTAGAGTTTAAACCTCGTTGTCTTGTTTTGAACTCATAGAAATAAAAATAAAAACATTTTTATAAACATAAAACCTATGTCCTCCTTTCAGCTTGTTGAAGTTATGTTTTAAAAATATCCCATTGCAGAGAAGATTTAAATGCCTTTATTAAACGAATCTTCTCTCTAGTTGTAAATGTTTAAGACTGTTCTCTTGAAATCATTTTGGGATCTCTTTTTCTTTCTAAAATAGGAATAATAAATGGAAGTATTATTGGAAACAAATTACTCTTGGGGTCGATGTCTACTGGAAAAGAACATGCGTGATGAGAAGAAAGAGCCCATCTCAGAACAGGAAGCAGGAATTCTGATTAGGCTCCCAGAATCATTTTCTGGGGGGGTGAGTTTTAATATTTGAAGGTTAGAAAGGTGAACTCAAGCTGAGCACAGTGTATGAAAACTGCCTACTTTTGCTAAGCAAATTACCTTGGGAGTGATTCAGTGTTGGATTCAGGAAAGCTTGTGCTGGCTCTCAGAGGAGAAGGCTGAGGGGAAACTACGATTTCTGCCGGTGAATGCCAGCTATCCATCCAAGCCCATCAATCAATAGTGGATGTCAGAAATGAGGTTGAATGTCCTGATTCCTCTGATAATGGCCAGGGAAATGAAGATATCCTGGAAGATGTCCTGAAGCAGAAAAGCATTTGGATTTCAACACTGTCCCCTAGAGATGGATTCTGCAATACTTTCTCTAGGATCATGCTTAGTATTCACTCCCAAACATCCTCTAAGGATCTCAAAGTATTTTGCATATACCATCCCATTTACTGTGTCTTTTTGGCAGAAGAGTCTTGTGTTGTGGGCTTGATTTCAGATTTGGGGTGTAAATAAACAAGGCCCATATTCAGGCCTAAATAAAATTTATCTAGCACCTACCATGTGCCAGACACTGTGCTGTTTTTACAGTTGCAGCTTTCATGTAATTTTCTCAGCAACATTGTGCAGTAGATATTAATATTTCCATTTTACAGATAACAGAATTGAAGCTCAGAAAAGTTATGCAGTTTGTCAAAGACATCTTGTTAGAATCAGGTTCCTGACTGAAAATGCATGTCATTTGACTTCAAGTCTCATATTTGTTTTGTGCTATCCTGGAGAAAGTCTTTTAAATGTGCCAATCCCATGAAACTCAAGTTCTCTTCCAGCTGAAGACTAACAGCCACTGAGATAAAATGAGTATGCTGTTCTACAGCTCTGTTTCTCATATGTGAATGAAGTGGAGTGTGAACCATGTGATTTCAGGTCACACAAACTGATTGGAATTTGCCTGAACTTGTTTCAGAATATGTGAACTCGCACACTTGCCCATAACTGCACATTATAAAATAGTCTTAGCAGGTTGTAGACTGGGGATCTCTTATCTGAGGACTTCAAGACACATGAGGGCTGTGGTTGGACTTTAATTGATCAGTTTGGTGTACTTATGTTTGCTTCAACTAGCTTTGAAATTACTATTAGGCAGAGCAGATATTCCCATAAATTTGCTTCTGGCCTCATTACTCTCTGATCATTACTTATAGCCAATTCACACAATTCTGTGACCTTCCTGATCCCTGAAGACATTTGAGCTTGAATTCCTGATTAAAGCCTTCAGAATCCATTATAATTTCACACTGGGACCTAATGGTTTCATTGCCTGAGGATTCCAGGCCTCACCTCTCTAGAGGACAGTATAATCATACAACTGATTAATTTCAGTGAAGGCTAGACTCTGCTAGGTGTAGAGGATGGAGTTATATTTAAAATATAGTTCTTAGCCTCCAGAAGCTCACAGACTAGTGAGGGGATAGTTATATAAAAATATATTCCATACAACATAAGAGGTATGAACAGGTAAAGAGAGATTTTACCATAAAGAATGAAGTCTTCAAAAGAGTATGTAACTTCTGAATTGTGTCTTGAAATTACAGCAGACGTTTTCTAAGGAAGTAGGCAAGAAAGGGCATTTTCAACACATGAGAAAGCTGGAATGTATTAAAGTACGTGGCCTGATTGGGTAAGAGCAAACTGTTTGATTGTGATTATGACATTATGTGCGTGGGGATAATGGTTAAAGTTGAAATAAAAAAGGAGAATGTTATACAGGATGTGAAGGATGTTATATGTTGTACTAACAAGTTTAGATTTTATTCCATAGGTAATGGGGAGTCATTAAATGATTTTAATTGATGAAGTAACATGATCATATTTGTTTTTTGTTTTTTGTTTGGAAGAAACTGTAGTTAAAATTAGAAGGGAAAGACAATCAAGACAGAGATCACATTAGGACCTTATTTAATAACCCAGGTAAGAAATATGAGGGCTTGAACTAAAGAAATGACAATGATTATGAAGAAGCATAGTTTCAAGGGATTATTAAGAGGTAGAATGAACCAGATTGAGTAAAGGAGAGAGGAGTAGGCCTATGTACAGTGATCCAGGGTAAAAATGGACTGCTGCTGCACTATGGTCTCACCCTGGGGGTGATCATAACAGACAGTGGAACGGACATTATCCTGGAGGATAGAACTTTGAACAGTGTACTTGATCATCTACTTTGCGTGGAGAGAGAAGTGGCCCAGGATAAAGATATACATAAACTCTTTGGCTGTGATGAATGGCTTGGTTGTTGATCAGGGTCCTGGAAGGAGCAAGATAGGAAGGTAGAGACAAGAAGATCTGAGGAAGAAAGATGTAGAGTGACCTATGGGAGTGAACACAAACTATGAGGACCTTTGTATTGTGTGTTAATATTACCAGAAAACGTCTCCTGCAGAAGACTCCCAAGCAACCAAATGAACAGGATGATGTATACAGTAGATGTCAGCCAGCCTCTGTCCCCAGCATTCCCTGTGTTTGCACAATAAGTTCACGAATGAAGTAGGTAAGATTGGAGAGAAAGAAGCCTTGCATGGGCCTCTCCTCACTAAGGCTGATCTAACTTCTGCTTTTACAGAGTATTCTGATCTTCCAGTAACAGAGACTGATGCTGAACCCCTTGATACAGTATCATATCTTAAGGAGACCATCTAGTTACTTGAAGTCAACTTTGATTAATCTATTCCATTCTACCTTAGAAAGGAAGAAGTTTCATTTTGATTTGGACTAACACACATTTTGGATATGAGTTTGCTTTCCTGCCGCAGGGCCTCAGCCCAATGTTACTATCTGAGGCCTCATTAAATGTACAGTGTGGTATGATATTTAACATTGCCTCAGCTCAAGGGACCATTTTACAACAAAGGAGTTATAGCAGTGAGCATGTGACCAGGCAAATTGATGGTCCTTCCACTTAGCACACTGTCTAGAAGGGCTTTTTAAAGGCACGGCAGTGCAAATCAGATGTTCTGTTTCAGAATATGATATACATTTTAAGTCTTAGACCATTGTATGGTAATGTGTCCCAATTCATCGATCCAATAATCAAGGAATTGAAATAAAAGTGGTTCCATTTGCCGTGATTTCCAGTGACTCATTGGAGAAATTTTGTGGTTTTTATCCCTGTGACTTTGTTTGTGTTCTTAGAAGGCCTGGGGTCCACTGTGGGTGCACATCACTCAGGGGGTACAGTGAGAACCCCACAAAACTGAAAGATACAGCTATCACCTGTTACTTTGTGATCATTGTGTTAGACCACTAAACAAGGGTAATTGAATCTGGTTATCATGAAGAGGGGGACTGCTGCTACATAGTGGGGCATAGAGGAATATGGTTAAGACTTAAGAGTTCTACTGGGATATCTTTTTTCTGTTAATGGAAAAGTACAATAACTATGATCTGAAAAGAACCAGCTGTTTGGACCTGGACCTTTAGAGAAGAGGATCTGTGTCATCCCGCTAGGCAAGCCACCTAAACTAGCAGAAGTACTAGCCAAGATGGAGGGAATATAATATGGGTAGTGAAGGAGAGAGATGATGAGTGTCAGTTACAGTCTCAGGACCATCTATAGCAGTGGGAATAGTAATTCCTGCCGCTAACTCTTCTCTTAGAAGTTTTAAAGAAATTATGATGAATTAGAGTTGAAGAGAAGCTGTGCTTTGTTAATGTGAACCAATATAAGAAGTAAGTGGATCCAGACTGTACAAGTGTTGGATTAGTCACCTTGCCCTCCCAGATCCCCTTCACAAGTGCACCAATACCACAGTTGCTTTTATTGCTAAAAGACAGCTGCTAAAGACTCATGACTGCTTCTTCTTCAGAGAATTGTCTTCTGCTGATCAGGAGCTATTTTATCCCAGGAGCTCTATCTCCAACCCCCCTCCAGGAGAAGCCAGCAGCTACTAGCTGACTCATATAGGGGTACAAGAGGCTGATCACCTTGAGCCAAGATGCTACCACTGGTGTGCAGCAGAATGCATATCCTTATTTAGCATTTTATCCTATTCTGCTTTCCTCACTTGCTTTATCATGAGAGCAGGTTCTGTCTCTTTGGAACCTGACCTGAGTCAGGAGATCTGGCTTGGAGGGATACATTATATATGTAATGAGGAGCCTACGGGTAATAGTTGATAATGTGAATGCATGAGAATACTCAAGGACAGCAAGTAAAATGAGAAGAGAAATAAAGACAAACTTTGAAGAGCACTAAATTTGGATGAGAGTTGAGAAAAAGAATTTAGAGCAGAAGATAGTTAAAGACAGGGAGAAGGGAGTAGTGAGAAAGTAGTAGGAAACAGTGAGAGTGTATATCAGGTCTCATCAACTCCTTTGGATTATAGCAACAAGCATCTAACTCCTGTCTTGGATGTAGAAACCAAAAAAGAGAATTTAACAAAAAGATTGGCAAATATGATGAAGGATTAGAAGAAGAGGCTGTCTGATGTGGTATGGATTTGAAATTCTCTGCTCTGAAGGAATATTTCATATTTACCATAGAAACTATATTTACTATAGAAACTCTTGTGTACTTATGGGTCAGTTGATGGTTATGACACTACTTATGAGATTCTGTGCTCTGATCTCATCTGCTTTTCAACACTGTTCAACATACACCAT
Organism: Balaenoptera musculus; assembly: GCF_009873245.2. Taxonomy (NCBI): domain Eukaryota; kingdom Metazoa; phylum Chordata; class Mammalia; order Artiodactyla; family Balaenopteridae; genus Balaenoptera; species Balaenoptera musculus. The sequence continues at coordinate 20,223,517 of NC_045792.1, forward strand.
TTTCGCTAAACTCAGATTGTTGGTGTAAGGGACAAGGAGAAGTAGCTGAAAGACTTTTGTGTCCTAGTGTGCTGCTGAGCATGAAGATTGGTCCATGAAAAAACAATGGATTATTCATAAGTGCTGTTGCAACAAATGGCTGGCCATCTGTAAAGGAAAAAAAAAGTGGACTTTAAGCTCACTTTTTACATTTAAATAAATTCCTTATGGACCAAAAATTTAAACATAAAAGATTAACTATAAAAGTCTCAGGGTAAAAATAAAATAGGCAAACTATTTTAGTTTTAGCGTGGGGAATGTCTAAGTAAAACACAACTCAGAAGCTATGAAAACACTACATTAAAATTTAAAATTTCTGCAGGACAAAAATAATAGTATTTAATGATAGTTAAGGTTTGAATACTATATGTGTGTTTTATGAGTACTATCCCATTTATTCTTCTAAACAAATATGCCAGGTGAGTATTATTGCTATCCTCATTCTAGGCTAAGGCAACAGAGGCTCAGGAGGATTAGGCAAATTTTATAACATTACAAAATAGTATGAAGCAGAGTTAGAATTCAACCCAAGTGGTATGCTTCCAAAGCCTATGCTTTATTTTTAGCTTTTTATTTTGAAAAATTTTAGACTTAAAGAAACTGTACAGTGAACTCTTACATAGCCCTCATCAAACTTCCTCTAATGTTGACACCTTACAAAACTATAGCAGTGTTATAAAAACTAAGAAATTAATTTTGGTTGAGCTACAGACTTTATTAGAATTTCCTCATTTTTCCAATATCATTCTTTTTTTATTTCCAGATCCAATCTGGAAACATCTGACACTGCATTTTAAAATTGGGTTGATTGTTTTGTTGTGTATTTATTGTATGTGTTTTCTATGTGTTCTGGATATTAATCTCTTACGAGATACATGATTTGCAAATATTTTCTCCCATTCTGTGGAGTTCCTTTTCACTTTCTTTTTAGTGTCGTTTGAAGTACAAATTTTTAAAATTTTGATGAAGTGCAATTATTTTTGGTTGCCTATGTTTTTAGTGTTATATCCAAAAAAATCATTACCAAATCCAACATGATGAAGCTTTTCCTCTGTCTTCTTCTAAAAGTTTTGTAGGTTTAGCTCTTATAGTTAGGCTTTTTAAAAATCAGATTTGGGTTAATTTTTGTATATGGTCTGATATAAAGGCCCAATTTCATTCTTTTGCATGTGGGTATCCAGTTTTCCCAGCACCATTTGTTGAAAAGACTGTCCCTTTTTCATTGATGGTCTTGGCACCCTTGTCAAAAATCATTTGACCATATATGTGAGAGTTTATTTCTGGCCTCTGTATTTTATTTTATTCCCTTGGTGTGTATATGTATATATATGTATGTATATATATGTATATGTGTATATATATACATACATATACATATATATATATATATATATATATAGTCTGTCTTTATGCCAGTACCACACTGTTTTGATTACCATAGGTTTGTAGTAAAATTTGTAATCAGGAAGTGTGAGACCTCCAAATTTGTTCTTCATTTCCAAAATTGTTTTGGTTGTTTGGGGTCCCATGAGGTTCTATATAAATTTTAGGATGGGTTTTTCTTATTTTTAAAATAAGATCATTAGAATTTTGATAGGGATCACATTGAATTTGTAGATCACTTTAGACAGTATTGACATCTTAATTGTATTAAGTCTTCTTACCAGTGAATATAGGATGTCTTTCTATTTTTTTATGTCTTTTAAAATTTCTTTCATCAATGCTTGGTAGTTTTCTTTGTACAAGTCTTTCACCTCCTTGATCAAGTTTATTTATAATAACTTTATTCTTTTTGATGCTGTTGTAAATGAAATCATCTTTTTATTGAAGTATATTCAATTTACAATATTGTGTTAGTTTCAGGTGTACAGCAAAGTGATTCAGTTATACATATTTTTTTTTCAGATTTTTTTCATTACAGATTATTATAAGATACTGAATATAATTCCCTGTGCTATACAGTAAATCTTTGTTGCTTATCTTTTTATATATTGTAGATTGTATCTGTTAATCCTATACTCCTAGCTTATCCTACCTCCCCCACCCCATTTCCCCTTTGGTAAACATAAGTTTGTGTTTTATGTCTATAAGTTTCTGTTTTGTATATAGATTCATTTGTATTATTTTTTAAATTTCACATATAAGTGATATCATAGAACATTTGTCTTTCTCTGTCTGACTTGCTTTACTTAATACGATATTCTTTAGGTTCATCCATGTTGCTTCAAATGGCATTATTTCATTCTTTTTATAGCTGAGTAATATTCCATTGTATATATATACACCACATCTTCTTAAACCAATTCTCTGTTGATGGGCCCTTGGGTTGTTTCCATGTCTTGGCTCTTGTAATTAGTGCTGCTATGAACATTGGGGTGCATGGATCTTTTCAAGTTAGAGTTTCCATCTTGTCTGGATATATATCCAGGACTGGGATTGTTGGATCATATGGTAGATCTATTTTTAGTTTTTTGAGGAACCCCCATAATGGTTTCAATAGTGGCTGCACCAACTTACATCTCCACCAACGTGGAGGAGGGAGTAGGAGGGTTCACTTTTCTCCACAACCTCTCTAGCACTTGTTATTTGTAGACTTTTTGATGATAACCATTCTAACAAGTATGAGGTGATACCTCATTGTGGTTTTGATTTGCATTTCTTTAATAATTAGTGATGTTGAGCATCTTTTCATGTACCTGTTGGCCATCTGTATGTTTTTGTTTTTTGTGTGTGTGTTTTTTTTTAATGTCTGTTTAGGGCTTCTGCCCGTTTTTTTTATTGGGTTGTTGTTGCTGTTGTTGTTGCTGTTTTTTGATATGGAGTTGTATGAGCTGTTTGTATACTTTTGACAATTAGCCTCTTGTCAGTTGCATCATTTGCAAATATTTTCTCCCATTCAGCAGGTTGTCTGTTCATTTTGTTGTTGATTTCCTTTGCTGAACAAAAGCTTTTAAGTTTGATTAGGTCATACTTGTTTATTTTTGCTTATTTATATATTTTTTGGCCTTGGGAGAATGATATAAGAAAATATTGCAATTTATATCTGAAAATGTTTTGCCTATGTTCTCTTCTAGGAGTTTTATGGTGTCATGTCTTATATTTCAGTCTTCAAACAATTTTGAGTTTATTTTTGTAGATGGTGTGAGGCAGTGTCCTAATTGCATTGATTTAGATGTAGCTGTCCAGCTTTCCCAACACCACTTGCTGAAGAGATTGTCTTTTCTTCATTGTATATTTGTGCCTCAATTGTTTTCTTAATTTCCTTTTCAGATTGCTTATTAGTAGTGTATAGAAATATAATTAATTTTTGCATATTGATTTTATATCTTGCAACTTTATTTATTATTTCTAACAGCTCTTTTGTGGAATATTCAGGCTTTTCTACATATAAATCATGTTATCTCTGAACAAAGATAGTTTTACTTCTTCCTTTCCAATTTGGATGTGCTTTTTATTTCTTTTTCTTGTCTAATTGCTCTGGCTAGAACTTTCAGTACTATGTTGAATGGCGGAAGCAGGCATTCTATTCTTATTTTTGATTTTAGGGGTAAATCTTCCAGTCTTTCACCACTGAGTATGATGTCATCTGTGGATTTTTCATATATGGCCTTTATGGCAGTTTCCTCTATTTCTAGTTTGTTGCTTTTTTTTTTCTTGAAAGGTGTTGAATTTTCTACATATTTTTTATGCAACAAGTGAAATAATCATGTTTTTTTTCCCTTCATTCTGTTAATGTGGTGCATTGTATTGATTGATTTTTGTGTATTGAACCATATTTGCATATCAGGAATAAATTCCACTTGATCATTATAGTGTATAATCCTCTTAATGTTTTGGCAATTCTGATATGCTGGTATTTTGTTGAGGATATTTTCATCTATATTCATAAGGGATATTGTCTGTAGTTTTCTTTTCCTATAATGCTTGCATCTGGTTTTGGAATAAGGGTAATGCTACCCAAATAGAATGAGTTAGGAAACATTCCCTCCTCTTCACTTTGTGGGAAGAACTTGAGAAAGATCAGTGTTATTTCTTCTTTAAATGTTTGGTACAATTTACCAGTGAAGACATATGGCTGTGGCATTTTTTCTTTGTTAGGAAGTTTTTGATAACTTATTTGATCTTATTACTAGTTATAGGTCTTTTCAAGTTTTTCATTTCTCATGATTCAGCCTTGGTAGTATTTGTGTTTTTAGGAATTTTTCCATTTCATCTAGGTTATTGAATTTGTTGGTGTACACTTACTTATAATAATCTCTTACAATCATTTTTAAGATCAGTAGTAATATCTCCATCTTCATTTCTGATTTTAGTAATTTGAGACTTCTCTCTTTTTTCTTAGTCAATTCAGCTAAACGTTTTCCAATTTTATTGATCTTTTTAAAGAACAAACTTTTGGTTTTGTTGATTTTCTCTATTGTTTTTCTATTTTACTTATCTCTGCTCTAACATTAATTCTTCCTTTTCTTCTGCTATCTTTGTATTTAGTTTGTTCCTCTTTCTCTAGTTCCTTAAGGTGAAAAATTAGATTGCTGATTTGAAGTCTTTCTTCTCTTTTAAATATAAGCATTGATAGCTATAAACTTCCTTTTTAGCACTGCTTTTGCTGCCTTCCATAAGTTTTTGTATGTTGTGTTTTCATTTTCATTTGTGTAAAAATATTTTCTAATTTCTCTTGTGGTTTCTTCTTTGCTTGGAGTTTAAGTGTGTGTTGTTTAATTTTCACATATTTGTGGATTTCCCCATTTTTCTTGTTATTGGTTTCTAGTTTCATTCCATTTTAATTGGAAAAGATATTTTGTGTAATTCAATCTTTTTAGATTATTAAGACTTGTTTTTGTGACCTAACATATGGTCTATCTTGGAGAATATTCCATGTGCACTTGAGAAAAATGTGTATTCAGCTGTTGTTGGATGGAGAGTTATGTTTATTTCTGTATATCTAATTAGTTTATAATGTTGAAATCCTCTATGTCCTTGTTGATTTTCTTTTTGGTTGTTCTATTCATTATTGAAAGTGGGGCATTAAAATCTCAAACTATTATTGTAGAGCTGTCTATTTCTCCCTTTAATTCTGTCAATATTTGCTTCATATGTTTAGGCATGTTGGTGTTTGGTGCTTATATATTTATAGTTGTTATATCTTCTCAGTGAATTGATCTTTTCATTATCATATAATGTGCTTTGTCTCTTATGACAGTTTTTAAATTAAAGTCTATTTTGTCTGATATTAGTATAGACACACTAGATTACTTTTGGTTACTATTTTCATGGAATAACTTTTTCAATTCCTTCACTTTCAATCTACCACTGTCCTTTGATCTAAAGTGAGCCTCTTGGAGACAGCATATAGATGGGTCACTTTTTAAAAAATCCATTCTTCCATTCTCTGTCTTTTAGACTGTGGAGTTTAACCTATTTACACTTAAAGTAAATATGGATGGGGAAAGATTTTCTTTAGTCATTTTATTGTGTTCTGTATGTCTTCTTTTTTTTCTTTCATTTCTGCCATTACTGCCTTTCTTTATATTAATTAATTAAATAATAATTAATTAATTTAGTGACATGTTTTGATTCTCTTATTTCCTTTTGTGTATATTCTATTGATATTTTCTTCATATCAATATATATAGTTCGCAGGGTAACCATGAAGAAATTAGTAATAGAATATATATATATCTATCATCCTAAACTTATAATAATCTATTTTGAATTGAAACCAATTTAACTTCCTTCACATAAAAAATCTACTGTGTAGCTCCATCCCACACCTTGTTATTGATGCCACAAATTGCATCTTTACACACTGTGTTGTGTACTCAATAACATAGATTTATAGTTATCTTTCATGCATTGGTCTTTTAAATCCTGGAGAAAATAAAAAGTGAACTTACAAACCAAAATTGCAGTGATATTGTTTTTCATATTTTTCCTTGTAATAGTTACCTGGTAGATACCTTGTATTTAGTTTTTTTTTTCTTTTATTAAACATCTTTATTGGAGTATAATTGCTTTACAATGGTGTGTTAGTTTCTGCTTTATAACAAAGTGAATCAGCTATACATATACATATGTCCCCATAACTCTTCCTTCTTGCGTCTCCCTCCCCCCCACCCTCCCTATCCCACCCCTCTAGGTGGTCACAAAACACTGAGCTGATCTCCCTGTGCTATGCAGCTAGTTCCCACTAGCTATCTATTTTACATTTGGTAGTGTATATATGTCCATGCCACTCTCTCACTTTCTCCCAGCTTACCCTTCCCCCTCCCCATATCCTCAAGTCCATTCTCTAGTGGGTCTGGGTCTTTATTCCCGTCTTGCCCCTAGGTTTTTCATGACCTTTTTTTTTTTTTTTTTAGATTCCATATATATGTGTTAGCATACGGTATACGTTTTTCTCTTTCTGACTTGCTTCACTCTGTATGACAGACTCTAGGTCCACCCACCTCACTACAATTAACTCAATTTCGTTTCCTTTTATGGCTGAGTAATATTCCATTGTATATCTGTGCCACATCTTCTTTATCCATTCATCTGTCAGTGGACACTTAGGTTGCTTCCATGTCGTGGCTATTGTAAATAGAGCTGCAGTGAATATTGTAGTACGTATCTCTTTTTGAATTATGGTTTTCTCAGGGTATGTGCCCAGTAGTGAGATTGCTGGGTCGTATGGTAGTTCTATTTTTAGTTTTTTAAGGAACCTCCATATTGTTCTCCATAGTGGCTGTATCACTTTACATTCTCACAAACAGTGCAAGAAGGTCACGTTTTCTCCACACACGCTCCAAAATTTATTGTTTGTAGATTTTTTTCTTCACACACACACACTGTATTTTATTTTTACAAGAGATAAACTGACACCAAGCATTGTAAATGGATGACAACAACAAAAGCAACAATGATTGCAATTACCAAATATGAAACACACTCATACTATGTCATAATATTGATATTCAGTCCAGTAATCCTCCACTGTAACAGCTCCTTTACTTTGCAGTGAAAATTGATTTGTATATTTTTTGCCTCTGAGTCCTTGTGGGATTTTTTTTTTTTACTCAAACAGAAAGTCACAAAAATTATAATCATCCCCATCAGTTCACTCAGTCCCATGTAATTAATTTTTTTATCTTGATTTTTTGTTAGCACTTTCATGAATTCATCAGTTTTCCATTAGAGTTCTGAAAATGCTTATTCATTCAGTTCAGCTGTATAGTCAGTTACCAGAAACCTGTATTTATCAGAGTCTTTTCCATGAGTTCCTTGAAGATGAAACCCTTTTATAGGAACATTTTTGGGAAAGCATCAGAGTACACCCAGAACTGTCTTTAAATGACAAAAGACTTAAAAATGACCACAGTTAAAGATTTGATGAAAGTTCACAGGAATGCAATTGACAATTTCTTGTAAGATATACATTTTAAAGTAATAACTAGAATTATGACTTATAACATTATACCAGAACATATAAGACTTTTAGAAATTTCATGTAATGTCTGAAACATTTATATTAACATATTACCATACAAATAACCCAAAGAAAGTTTAGTATTCGTTGTTTTTTTCTTTGTTTGTTTGTCTTTTTATACTGCAGGTTCTTATTAGTCATCAATTTTATACACATTAGTGTATACATGTCAAACCCAATCGCCCAATTCAGCACACCATGATCCCCACCCCACTGCAGTTTTCCCCCCTTGGTGTCCATACATGGTGTCCATGTTCTTTACATCTGTGTCTCAACTTCTGCCCGGCAAACCAGTTCATCTGTACCATTTTTCTAAGTTCCATGAACATGCGTTAATATACAATATTTGTTTTTCTCTTTCTGACTTACTTCACTCTGTATGACAGTCTCTAGATCCAACCAAGTCTCAACAAATGACTCAATTTCGTTCCTTTTTATGGCTGAGTAATATTCCATTGCACATATGTACCAGGACTTCTTTATCTGTCGATGGGCATTTAGGCTGCTTCCATGACCTGGCTATTGTAAATAGAGCTGCAATGAACATTGGGGTGCATGTGTCTTTTTGAATTATGGTTTCCTCAGGGTATATGCCCAGTAGTGGGATTGCTGGATCATATGGTAATTCTATTTTTAGTTTTTTAAGGAACCTCCATACTGTTCTCCATGGTGGCTGTATCAATTTACATTCCCACCAACAGTGCAAGAGGGTTCTCTTTTCTCCACACCCTCTCAGAATTTGTTGTTTGTACATTTTCTGATGATACCCATTCTAACTGGTGTGAGGTGATACCTCATTGTAGTTTTGATTTGCATTTCTCTAATAATTAGTGATGTTGAGCAGCTTTTCATGTGCTTCTTGTCCATCTGTATGTCTTCTTTGGAGAAATGTCTATTTAGGTCTTCTGCCCATTTTTGGATTGGGTTGTTTGTTTCTTTAATATTGAGCTGCATGAGCTGTTTATATAATTTGGAGATAAATTCCAAATTTTATTTGGAGTTTATTTTTGCTTATGGTGTTAGGGAGTGTTCTAATTTCATTCTTTTACATGTAGCTGTCCAGTTTGCCTAGCACCACTTATTGAAGAGACTGTCTTTTCTCCATTGTATATCTTTGTTTCCTTGTCAAAGATTAGTTGACTATAGGTGTGTGGGTTTATCTCTGGGCTTTCTATCTTGTTCCATTGATCTATGTTTCTGTTTTTGTGACAGTACCATATTGTCTTGATTACTGTAGCTTTGTAGTATAGTCTGAAGCCAGGGAGTCTGATTCCTCCAGCTCCGTTTTTTTCCCTCAAGACTGCTTTGGCTATTCGGGGACTTTTGTGTCTCCATACACATTTTGAGATGATTTGTTCTAGTTCCGTAGAAAAAGCCATTGGTAATTTGATAGGGATTGCATTGAATCTGTAGATTGCTTTGGGTAGTATAGTCATTTTCATAATATTCATTCTTCCAATCCAAGAACATGGTATATCTCTCCATCTGTTGATATCATCTTTAATTTCTTTCATCAGTGTCTTATAGTTTTCCGCATACAGGTCTTTTGTTTCCCTAGGTAGGTTTATTCCTAGGTATTTTATTCTTTTTGTTGCAATGGTAAATGGGAGTGTTTCCATAATTTCTCTTTCAGATATTTCATCACTAGTGTATAGGACCGCAAGAGATTTCTGTGCATTAATTGTGCATCCTGCAACTTTACCAAATTCATTGATTAGCTCTAGTAGTTTTCTGTTGGCATTTTTATGATTCTCTATGTATAGTATCATGTCATCTGCAAACAGTGACAATTTTACTTCTTCTTTTCCAATTTGTATTCTTTTATTTCTTTTTCTTCTCTGATTGCCATGGCTAGGACTTCCAAAACTATGTTGAATAATAGTGGTGAGAGTGGACATCCTTGTCTCGTTCCTGATCTTAGAGGAAATGCTTTCAGTTTTTCACCATTGAGAATGATGTTTGTTGTGGGTTTGTCATGTATGGTCTTTATTATGTTGAGGTAGGTTCCCTCTATGCCCACTTTCTGGAGAGTTTTTATCATAAATGGGTGTTGAATTTTGTCAAAAGCTTTTTCTGCTCTATTGAGATGATCATATAGTTTTTATTCTTAAATTTGTTAATATTGTGTATCACATTGATTGATTTGTGTATATTGAAGAATTCTTGCATCCCTGGCCTAAATCCCACTTGATCGTGGTGTATGATCCTTTTAATGTGCTGTTGGATTCTGTTTGCTAGTATTTTGTTGAGGATTTTTGCATCTATATTCATCAGTGATATTGGTCTGTAACTTTCTTTTCTTGTAATATCTTTGTCTGGTTTTGGTATCAGGGTGGTGATGCACTCATAGAATGAGTTTGGGAGTGTTCCTTTCCCTGCAATTTTTTGGAAGAATTTGAGAAGGATGGATGTTAGCTCTTCTCTAAATGTTTGATAGAATTCACCTGTGAGGCCATCTGGTCCTGGACTTTTGTTTTTTGGAAGATTTTAAATCACAATTTCAATTTCATTACTTGTGATTGGTCTGTTCATACTTTCTGTTTCTTCCTGCTTCAGTCTTGGAAGGTTATACCTTTCTAAGAATTTGTCCATTTCTTCCGGGTTGTCCATTTTATTGACATAGAGTTGCTTGTAGTAGTTTTTTAGGATGCTTTGTATTTCTGTGGTGTCTGTTGTAACTTCCCCTTTTTCATTTCTAATTTTATTGATTTGAGTCCTCTCCCTCTTTTTCTTGATAAGTCTGGCTAATGGTTTATCAATTCTGTTTATCTTCTCAAAGAACCAACTTTCAGTTTTATTGATCTTTGCTATTGTTTTCTTTGTTTCTATTTCATTTATTTCTGCTCTGATATTTATGATTTTTTTCCTTCTGCTAACTTTGTATGTTCTTTGTTCTTCTTTCGCTAGTTCCTTTAGGTGCAAGGTTAGATTATTTACTTGAGATTTTTCTTGTTTCTTGATGTAGGCTTGTAGAGCTGTAAACTTCCCTCTTAGAACTGCTTTTGCTGCATCCCATAGGTTTTGGATCATAGTGTTTTCATTGTCATTTGTCTCTCAGTATTTTTTGATTTCCTCTTTGATTTCTTCAGTGATCTCTTGGTTATTTAGTAACATATAGTTTAGCCTCCATGTGTCTGTGTTTTTTACATTTTTTTCCCTGTAATTGATTTCTAATCTCATAGCATTGTGGTCAGAAAACATGCTTGATATGATTTCAATTTTTTCAAATTTACTGAGGCTCGATTTGTGACCCAAGATGTGATCTATCCTGGAGAATGTTCCATGTGAACTTGAGAAGAAAGTGTAATCTGCTGTTTTTGGATGGAATGTCCTATCAATATCAATTAAATCTATCTGATCTATTGTGTCATTTAAAGCTTCTGTTTCCTTATTTATTTTCATTTTGGATGATCTCTCCATTGGTGTAAGTGAGGTGTTAAAGTCTCCCACTATTATTTTGTTACTGTCGATTTCCTCTTTTATAGCTGTTAGCAGTTGCCTCATGTATTGAGGTGCTCCTATGTTGGATGCATATATATTTATAATTGTTATATTTTCTTCTTGGATTGATCCCTTGATCATTATGTAGTGTCCTTCCTTGTCTCTTGTAACATTCTTTATTTTAAAGTCGATTTTATCTGATATGAGTATAGCTACTCCAGCTTTCTTTTGATTTCCATTTGCATGGAATATCTTTTTCCATCCCCTCACTGTCAGTCTGTATGTGTCCCTAGGTCTGAAGTGGGTCTCTTGTATACAGCATATATATGGGTCTTGTTTTTGTATCCATTCAGCCAGTCTATGTCTTTTGGTTGGGGCATTTAATCCGTTCACGTTTAAGGTAATTATCGATATGTATTTTCCTATGACCATTTTCTTAATTTGTTTGGGTTTGTTTTTGTAGGTCCTTTTCTTCTCTTGTGTTTCCCACTTAGAGAAGTTCCTTTAGCATTTGTTGTAGAGCTGGTTTGGTGGTGCTGAATTCTCTTAGCTTTTGCCTGTCTGTAAAGCTTTTGATTTCTCCATCAAATGTAAATGAGATCCTTGTCGGGTAGAGTAATCTTGGTTGTAGGTTCTTCCCTTTCATCACTTTAAGTATATCATGCCACTCCCATCCAGCTTGCAGAGTTTCTGCTGAGAAATCAGCTGTTAACCTTATGGGAGTTCCCTTGTATGTTATTTGTCGTTTTTCCCTTGCTGCTTTCAATAATTTTTCTTTGTCTTTAATTTTTGCCAGTTTGATTACTATGTGTCTCAGCGTGTTTCTCCTTGGGTTTATCCTGTATGGGACTCTCTGCACTTCCTGGACTTGGGTGGCTATTTCTTTTCCCATGTTAGGGAAGTTTTCGACTATAATCTCTTCAAATATTTTCTCTGGTCCTTTCTCTCTCTCTTCTCCTTCTGGGACCCCTATAATGCGAATGTTGTTGCGTTTAATGTTGTCCCAGAGGTCTCTTAGGCTGTCTTCATTTCTTTTCATTCTTTTTTCTTTAGTCTGTTCCGCAGCAGTGAATTCCACCTTTCTGTCTTCCAGGTCACTTATCCGTTCTTCTGCCTCAGGTATTCTGCTATTGATTCCTTCTAGTGTACTTTTCATTTCAGTTATTGTATTGGTCATCTCTGTTTGTTTGTTCTTTAATTCTTCTAGGTCTTTGTTAATTATTTCTTGCATCTTCTCAATCTTTGCCTCCATTCTTATTCCGAGGTCCTGGATCATCTTCACTATCATTATTCTGAATTATTTTTCTGGAAGGTTGCCTATCTCCACTTCATTTAGTTGTTTTTCTGGGGTTTTTTCTTGTTCCTTCATCTGGTATATGGCCCTCTGCCTTTTCATCTTGTCTATCTTTCTGTAACTGTGGTTTTTGGTCCACAGGCTGCAGGATTGTAGTTTTTCTTGCTTCTGCTGTCTGCCCTCTGGTGGTTGAGGCTATCTAAGAGGCTTGATGGGAGGCTCTCGTGGTGGGTAGAGCTGACTGTTGCACTGGTGGTCAGAGCTCAGTAAAACTTTAATCCACTTGACTGTTGATGGGTGGGGCTGGGTTCCCTCCCTGTTGGTTGTTTGGCCTGAGGCAACCCAACACTGGAGCCTACCTGGGCTCTTTGGTGGGGCTAATGACAGACTCTGGGAGGGCTCACGCTAAGGAGTACTTCCCAGAACTTATGCTGTCAGCGTCCTTGTCTCCACACTGAGCCACAGCCCCGCCCCCCCCCCGCCTCTGTAGGAGACCCTCCAACACTAGCAGGTCGGTCTGTTTCAGTCTCCCCTGGGGTCACTGCTCCTTCCCCTGTGTCCCGATGCACACACTACTTTGTGTGTGCCCTCCAAGAGTGGAATCTCTGTGTCCCCCAGTCCTGTCGAAGTCCTGCAATCAATTCCCACTAGGCTTCAAAGTCTGATTCTCTATGAATTCCTCCTCCCGTTGCCGGACCCCCAGGTTGGGAAGCCTGACACGGGGCTCAGAACCTTCACTCCAGTGGGTGGACTTCTGTGGTATAAGTGTTCGCCAGTCTGTGAGTCACCCACCCACCAGTTATGGGATTTGATTTTACTCTGATTGCGCCCCTCCTACTGTCTCATTGTGGCTTCTCCTTTGTCTTTGTATGTGGGGTATATTTTTTGGTGAGTTCCAGTGTCTTCCTGTTGATGATTGTCCAGCAGCTAGATGTGATTCTGGTGTTCTCACAAGAGGGCATGAGAGCATGTCCTTCTACTCCGCCATCTTGGTTCCTCTGTTTGTAGATTTTTTGATGATGGCCATTCTGACCGGTGTGAGGTGATGTCTCATTGTAGTTTTAATTTGCATTTCTCTAATGATTAATGATGTTGAGCATTCTTTCATGTGTTCGTTGGCAATCTGTATATCTTCTTTGGAGAACTGTCTATTTAGGTTTTCTCCCCATTTTTGGATGGGGCTGTTTATTTTTTTGATATTGAGCTGCATGAACTTAACCAAGGAGATTAATCCTTGGTCAGTTGCTTCATTTGCAAATATTTTCTCCCATTCTGAGGGTTGTCTTTTTGTCTTGTTTATGGTTTCCTTTGCTGTTCAAAAGCCTTTAAGTTTCATTAGGTCCCATTTGTTTATTTTTGTTTTTACTTCCATTTCTCTAGGAGGTGGGTCAAAAAGGATCTTGCTGTCTGATTTATGTCATAGAGTGTTCTACTTATGTTTTCCTCTAAGAGTTTTTTAGTGTTTGGCCTTACATTTAGGTCTTTAATCCATTTTGAGTTTATTTTTGTGTATGGTGTTAGGAAGTGTTCTAATTTCATTCTTTTACATATAGCTGTCCAGTTTTCCCAGCACCACTTATTGAAGAGGCTGTCTTTTCTCCACTGTATATTCTTGCCTCCTTTATCAAAGATAAGTTGACCATATGTGTGTGGGTTTATCTCTGGGCTTTCTATCCTGTTCCATTGATCTATATTTCTGCTTTTGTTCCAGTACCATGTTGTCTTAATTACTGTACCTTTGTAGTATAGTCTGAATTCAGAGAGCCTGATTCCTCCAGCTCCGTTTTTCTTTCTCAAGATTGCTTTCGCTATTCGGGGTCTTTTGTGTTTCCATACAAATTGTGAAACTTTTTGTTCTAGTTCTGTGAAAATTGCCAGTGGTACTTTGACAGGGATTGCATTGAATCTGTAAATTGCTTTGGTAGTATAGTCATTTTCACAATATTGATTCTTACCGTCCAAGAACATGTTATATCTCTCCATCCTTTTGTATCATCTTTAATTTCTTTCATCAGTGTCTTATAATTTTCTTCATACAGGTCTCTTGTCTCCTTAGGTAGGTTTATTCCTAGGTATTTTATTCTTTTTGTTGCAATGGTAAATGGGAGTGTTTTCTTAATTTCACTTTCAGATTTTTCATCATTAGTGTATAGGAATGCAAGAGATTTCTGTGCATTAATTTTATATCCTGCTACTTTACCAAATTCATTGATTAGCTCTAGTAGTTTTCTGGTAGCATTTTAAAGATTTTCTATGTATACTATCATGTCATCTGCAGTGACAGCTTTACTTCTTCTTTTCGATTTGGATTCCTTTTATTTCTTTGTCTTCTCTGATTGCCGTGGCTAAAACTTCCAAAACAATGTTGAATAATAGTAGTGAGAGTGGGCAACCTTGTTTTTTTCTTGATCTTAGTGGCAATGGTTTTAGTTTTTCACCATTGAGGACAATGTTGGCTGTGGGTTTGTCATATATGGCCTTTATTATGTTGAGGAAAGTTCCCTTTATGCCTACTTTCTTGATGGTTTTTATCATAAATCAGTGTTGGATTTTGTCAAAAGCTTTCTCTGCATCTATTGAGATGATCATATGGTTTTTCTTCGTCAATTTGTTAATATGGTGTATCACTTTGATTGATTTGTGTATATTGAAGAATCCTTGCATTCCTGGATAAAACCCACTTGATCATGGTGTATGATCCTTTTAATATGCTGTTGGATTTTGTTTGCTAGTATTTTTAGGGGAATTTTTGCATCCATGTTCCTCAGTGATATTGGCCTGTAGTTTTCTTTCTTTGTAACATCTTTGTCCGGTTTTGGTATCAGGTTGATGGTGGCCTCATAGAATGAGTTTGGGAGTGTTCTTCCCTCTGCTATGTTTTGGAAGAGGTTGAGAAGGATAGGTGTTAGCTCTTCTCTAAATATTTGATAGAATTCGCCTATGAAGCCATCTTGTCCTGGCTTTTGTTTGTTGGAAGACTTTGAATCACAGTTTCAATTTCATTGCTTGTGATTGGTGTGTTCATATTTTCTATTTCTTCCTGGTTCAGTCTCGGAAAGTTGTGCATTGCTAAGAGTTTGCCCATTTCTTCCAGGTTGCCCATTTTATTGGCATATAGTTGCTTGTAGTTATCTCTCATGATCCTTTGTATTTCTGCAGTGTTAATTTTTACTTCTCCTTTTTCATTTCTAATTCTATTGATTTGACTCTTCTCCCTTTTTTTTCTTGATGAGTCTGGCTAATGGTTTATCAATTTTTTTATCTTCTCAAAGAATCAGCTTTTAGATTTATTGATCTTTGCTATCGTTTCCTTCATTTCTTTTTCATTTATTTATGATCTGATCTTTATGATTTCTTTCCTTCTGCCAACTTTGGGGTTTTTTGTTCTTCTTTCTCTAATTGCTTTAGGTGTAAGGTTAGGTTATTTATTTGAGATGTTTCTTGTTTATTAAGATAGAATTGTATTGCTATAAACTTCCCTCTTAGAACTGCTTTTGCTGCATCCCATAGGTTTTGGGTCATTGTGTTTTCATTGTTATTTGTTTCTAGGTATTTTTTGATTTCCTCTTTGATTTCTTCAGTGATCTCTTGGCTACTGAGTAGTGTATTGTTTAGCCTCCATGTGTTTGTATTTTTTACAGTTTTTTTTCCTGTAATTGATATCTAGTTTCATAGTGTTGTGGTAGGAAAAGATGCTTGATACGATTTCATTTCTTTTAAATTTATGAAGGCTTGATTTGTGACCCAAGATATGAACTATTCTGGAGAATGTTCCATGAGCACTTGAGAAGAAAGTGTATTCTGGTTTTTTTTGAATGGAATGTCCTATAAATATCAATTAATTCCATCTGGTCTAATATGTCATTTAAAGCTTGTGTTTCCTTATTTATTTTCATTTTGGATGATCTGTCCATTGGTGAAGGTGGGGTGTTAAAATCCCCTACTATTATTGTGTTACTGTTGATTTCCCCTTTTATGGCTATTAGCATTTGCCTTATGTATTGAGATGCTCTCATGTTGGGTGCATACATATTTACAATTGTTCTGTCTTCTTCTTGGATTGATCCCTTGATCAATATGTAGTGACCTTCTTTGTTTCTTGTAGTAGTCTTTACCTTAAAGTCTATTTTTTCTGGCATGAGTATTGCTACTCCAGCTTTCTTCTGATTTCTGTTTGCATGGAAATGGAAATATCTTTTTCCATCCCCTCACTTTTAGTCTGTATGTGTCCCTAGGTCTCAAGTGGGTCTCTTGTAGACAGCATATATATGGTTCTTGTTTTTGTATCCATTCATCCAGTCTGCATCTTTTGGTTGGAGCATTAATCCATTTACATTAAGGTAAGTATTGATATGTATGTTCTTATTACCATATTCTTTATTGTTTGTGGTTTGTTTTTGTAGGTCTTTTCTTTCTCTTGTGTTTCCCACCTAGAGAAGGTCTTTTAACATTTGTTGTAAAGCTTGTTTGGTGGTACTGAATTCTCTTAGCTTTTGCTTGTTGTAAAAGTTTTAATTTCTCCATTGAATCTGAATGAGATCCTTGCTGGGTAGAGTACTATTGGTTGTAAATTTTTCCCTTTCATCACTTTAAATATGTCCTGCCACACCCTTCTGTCTTGCAGAGTTTCTGCTGAAAGACCAGCTGTTAACCTTATGGGGATTCCCTTTTATGTTATTTGTTGCTTTTCCTTTTAATATATTTTCTTTGTATTTAATTTTTGATAGTTTGATTAATATGTGTCTTGGCATGTTTCTCCTTGCATTTATTCTGTATAGGACTCTCTGTGCTTCCTGGACTTGATTGACTCTTTCCTTTCCCATGTTAGGGAAGTTTTCTTCTATAATCTCTTCAAATATTTTCTCAGACCCTTTCTTTTTCTCTTCTTCTTCTGGGACCCCTATAATTCGAATGTTGGTGTATTTAATATTTTCCCAGAGGTCTCTGAGACTGTCCTCAATTCTTTTCATTCTTTTTTCTTTATTCTGCTCGGTTGCAGTCATTCCCACTATTCTATCTTTCAGGTCATGTATCCATTCATGTGCCTCACTTATTCTGCTATTGATTCCTTCTAGTGTATATTTACTTTTATTTATTGTGTTGTTCATCATTGTTTCTTTGCTCTTTAGTTCTTCTAGGTCCTTGTTAAAACTTTCTAGTATTTTCTCCATTCTATTTCCGAGATTTTGGATCATCTTAATATCATTACTCTGAATTCTTTTTCAGGTAGACTGCCTATTTCCTCTTCATTTGTTTGGTCTGGTGGGTTTTTTCCTTGCTCCTTCATGTGCTGCATATTTCTCTGTCTTCTCATTTTGTTCATGCACTGTTTGGGATCTCCTTTTCATAGGCTGCAGGTTCATAGTTCCCGTTATTTTTGTGTCTACACACTGTGGTTGGGGTTGGTTCAGTGGGTTTTGTAGGCTTCCTGGTGGAGGGGATTGGTGCCTGTGTTCTGGTGGGTGAGGCTGTGTCTTTTCCTTCTGGTGGGCAGGGCTGCATCCAGTGGTGTGTTTGGGGATGTCTGCGAACTTAGCATAACTTTAGGCAGCCTCACTGTTAATGGGTGGGGTTGTGTTCCTGTGTTGCTAGTTGTTTGGCATGGGGCATCCACCACTGGAGCTTGCTGGCCATTGGGTGGAGCTGGGTCGTAGTGTTGAGATGGAGATCTCTGGGAGAGCTCTCACCAATTGATATTACGTGGGGCCAGGAGGTCTCTGATGGTCCAATGTCCTGAACTCGGCTCTCCCACATCAGAGCCTCATGCCTGACACACCCAGCTGGAGGACTAAGACACTGCCAGCCTCATGGCTCAAAGGAAAAGAAAAAAATAATGAACAGATAGAACCCCAAAACAAATTGTAAGAGCAAAACTAAACAGACCATATCACACAAAGAAACTTACACACACACACTCATAAAAAGAAAACAAACAAACAAACATAAAAAAGAACATATAGAACCCTAGAGCAAATGGTAAAAGCAAAGCTAAACAGACAAAATCACACGAAGACACATACACACACACACCCACAAAAAGACAAAAAAGGAAAAAAAAAAAGGAAGAGGGCAACCAAACTAATAAACAAATCCACCAATTATAACAAGCACTAAAAACTAAAGTAAGATAAACAGAAATCCAAAACCAAATCAGATGCAGAAAGCAAACCCCCAGTCTACAGTTGCTCCCAAAGTCTACTCCCTCAATTTTGGGAACATTCATTGTCTATTCATGGTTTATCAAGTTGCAGGGTTTATCAAGTTGATTCTGGAGATTTAATCCCCTGCTCCTGAGGCTGCACAGAGAAATTTCCCTTTCTCTTCTTTGTTTGCACTGCTCCTGCAGTTAAGCTTTGGATTTGGCCCCGCTTCTGCCTGTAGGCCACACTCATGTTTCTGTTCCCCACCAAGAGAGGAGGGGTTTATAACAGTGGCTGATTAGGTCTCTCTTGCTCACTCAAGCCAGGGAGAGGGAGGGGTATGGTAGTCATAATTGGATTGCAGGGTGAGCCTGCAGCAGCAGAGGCCGGTGTGACATTGCAACAGCCTGAGGTGCACCATGTGTTCTCCCTGGGAAATTGTCCCTGGATCGCAGGACCCTGGCAGTGGTGGGCTGCACAGGCTCCCGAGAGGGGAGGTGTGGATAGTGACCTGTGCTTGCACACAGGATTGTTGTTGGCAGCAGTGGCAGCATTAGCTGTCCATGCCTGTGTCTGGGGTCCGAGATGGTAGCTGCAGCTCACGCTCATCTCTGGAGTTCACTCAGGCGGTGCTCTGCTGTCTGTGGGCACACAGAGCAGGAAGTGCCTCTCCTCGCACTCCCTGAAACAATGGTCTCTTGCCTCTCCATAAAAGTCTCCAGACGTTTTCCTTGACTCCCTCCTGGCTAGCTATGGCACACTAGCCCCCTTCAGGCTATCTTCATGCAGCCAACCCCAGTCCTCTCCCTGGTGTCTGACCTCCAAAGCCTGAGCCTCACCTCCCAGCCCTCACCTGCCCCAGCGGTTGAGCAGACAAGCGTCTCAGGCTGGTGAGTGCTGGTTGGCACCAATCTTCTTTGTGGGAAGCTCTCTGCTTTGCCCTCTGCACCCCTTTTGTTGCACTCTCCTCTGTGGCTCTGAAGTTTCCCTCCCCCCATCTCTGCCAGTGAAGGGTCTTCCTAGTGTGTGGAAACATTTCCTCCTTCACAGCTCCCTCCCAGAGGTGCAGGTCCCATCCCTATTCTTTTGTGTCTGTTTTTCTTTTTTCTTTTTCCCTACCTAGGTACGTGGGGATTTTCTTGCCTTTTGGGAAGTCTGAGGTCTTCTGCCAGCATTCAGTAGGTGTTCTGTAGGAGTTGTTCCACATGTAGATGTATTTTTGATGTATTTGTGGGGGGGAAGGTGATCTCCACGTCTTACTCCTCCACCATCTTGATGGTCTCCAACCGTTTTTTTGATTGGTTTTTTTGGAGATGGTGGGCACAGGAAGTAATTGTAATTAAGTGCAAATAACTTAGAAAAGACTTCAAAACTTAGTTCAATCACATTCTATTTCTGTGACTTGGGGAATTTTTTAATCCTTTCTAGGTTTTTTTCTTCATTGGCAAAATGAGGGTAATAATTCCTTCTTTAGAGCACTGCTTTGTGGATTAAATGGAATAATATGTAAAGCTCCGTACAAAGTTTGGAATGTTATTGTAAACCAAGTAAATTGATATTTTATTATTATGAATGTTAGTAGTAAAGATATATTGCTAAATTCCAAATAACAGTACATCAAATATTTTAGTCATAATTGCTGCTTTGTTTTGGATCTGTCCTTCACGTACAGCCCGTGAGATATTTTTAGCTTTAGAGTCACTTTTTCAAGGCCACAGATAACCAGCTATTCCTGTTCAGAGGACCCCATATCATTTGACACTGAAAACCCCCCACCTTGTCAGCAGGAGTCAGAGTTGTCTTTAAGTTAGAGCCAGACCATGGCCCTGTTGCCATTAGCTCTCTCTCCTCTTTACCACTTTCTATGACATGTACAATGACAGAACACAATCCTCAGGCTGAGTTTAGTATTTCAGGGATGGGACTGCCAGAGAACAGTTCTGTCTAGTTTGTCACTGTACATGCACATAGGACACCATTCCAGTAATAAACCCATCTGGGTTTCTGCTGTGCAGACAATGGCAATTGATTGTTTTCCCTGAAAATTACAATCAGAATTGTTCTCTAAAAATACCGCTGCTGAGCCTATGGCCACAGCCTAAACACTTAAGATTGTCAGTTATCCACAGGCTCCAGGGATATCTGTGAAGGACTCCTAGAAGCAGCCTGGCTCTACCTCCCAAGTGTGTGCTGATGACAGTGACGAGCCTTGCAGAGGACAATTTCTCTCTCATTTGGAATAATTCCTTATGCTCTTCTGAGGGGTCTCAGGGTAATTCTGAGTTGGTTAGAGAATGAGATGTTTGCTTTTCAGATTCTGTGGTAGGTTGTGGAAATTATAGTTTTTTTTTCCCATCCCAAGGAAGTGTTTTCTTTAACAATAAGAGTAATATATGATTAATATAGAAGCTTTATAAATATAACACTTGAAAGAAAAAGAAAAATTACCCCCTACACACACACAATCCTGTAATCCAAAGGCAATCACATTTTGAATTTTGATATTTTTCCTTGGCTTAAAATTTGTTTCCATTACCAGGTGTTTGCGGCAGACAGGTGGTTACCCACTCAATAGCTGTTTAGCCTCCCTCTCTTGCTATTAGGACCCCCAAATTGTTGGAAAGACAATGTACCTGGTCTTAGGTGGTGAATCATAATCATGTTAGATTTTAGCCAAATCTGACAATTCTGTTTCATTTTGACAATGACTGAATTAAGAGTGAGCTTGTATCCTGGGACAGTGAGATGCATGAGGATGTCTACTGGGTGAGGGGTTTGGGAAAGATTTTTATCTCTTATTAAAAATAGAGTCAAACAAAGAGAGTTTTAAATGTTGACATTTAAAGATATTCTGTCTGGAGGATTAGCAGCCACTTGCAACCATGAAGTTACATGCCTTGGTATGCAAGTCAATATCCTGAGGATGATGAAGTGGGAGTTTGAAAGGAGCCTGGGTTTTTGATAATGCCGTGAAGCTGGTCAACCAACCAAGCTTCTTGTTAGTAAACAGTGCATGTCAAAATAGTACAAAACAATGTTAGTTTTTGTTGTTGTTATTACTTATTGTTGAACACATACTCTCTGATGAACAGATCCTTTGAAAAACTGTGCTGAACAAAGTTTCAGTTATGAGACTGAAGGAAAGATTCTTGTTATTGGAAGTAGTAGAACAGTTAGAATTTTCAGGATCAGGGAGGTTTCATAATCCATGCTCTGTGCCCTTAAGACATTATATGTTGATTTAATGTTACTCTATTGAAAGAAAATGTGATTGAGCTGAGGTTACTCTTTCCTCATGTGCATATGTGTTTTTGGAGCACATATTCTTCATGAATTATTTGCATTACTGACCTCCTTAGAATCTATTTTGCAAAGTGTTTAAATGTTGGCGAATGTGATGGCAGAAATTATGCTGGCCACATTCCACTCTGGAGTCAGTGAATTGCCATTTGCCTGCTCCTGGAAATGGTACCACACAGTTCATCTGCTTTTGAACAGGGATTGTAACATCTTGCACAGAGTGTTGTTCTGGCTACCAGTCAAGTTTTATCTGATTCTATAGGGCATGGGTAAAGTAAAATAGATGAGAAAAATAATGAACTTTTTCTCTGTAAAAAAAAAATGAAAGAGTGAAATAAGTTCAAAGAGATGGAATTGTGATAACCTACAACATTTTGAATAGCAATGTGTTGGGGCTGACCCCAGCCCCAGAATAATGTGGCTAGCTATCATTTATTGAGCTCTTAGAATATGCCTTTCATTTCACATTTATCTCTTTCAATTTAATCTTTTATAAGTATAATAATTATCTCCAATTAGTTTGTAAGAGATTGTTGTGCTTCCCAGTTAAACATGAAATGCGTCCTCAAGTAGAATCCATTCTGCTTAATATTTCTTCCCTATCATTCTCTCCTATATTTCCTTAAGTAATAGGGGTGGAGCAGACACACAGCCGTTAGCACATGACCCTTAGCACAAGACCCTTAGTGTGAGACCTTTAGCATGGTGGTTTTGCCAACAGTCAGCCTTGCAGGGGGTCCCGGGGGCAGAGAGTGCGGTGAGAGGTGGATCATGGCCTTCTCTGCAGGGCTCTCCAAGCCCTCCAGACTTGGGCCAGCAGGTGAGCTGAGAGGCCTGGGCACAGGCTGGGGGATATGTTCTGCGGAACTCCAGAGCCCTCACCATGGCTGCCCACTGGCCGGACCCAGCCCTTGAAGCAGCAACAAACCTCTCCCCCATCTCCACCTTTGCGATTTAATGGCGGTGGTGGTCTCCATGGGTCTCAGTCCATGGAGCCTCAGCAACTGGAGTATATGGACACTCCAGTTGTCCATATGGTAAGCCATGAAGGTAACAGGTTCAACCAGCTTCAGTCTGGGAATTAACCTGATTGGTATTTGCTACAACATGTATTCCTATTGATCCTACACGAATGATTTTCTCCAGTTTAAATGAAAAGCCTGAGGGCCATCTGGGTCCTGGCCACCTTGCTCTCTCAGTGTTGACAGCTGGGCATAGTCTGGAGACCTGGCCCTGAGGATGCCATTAGCTGAGATCTGCCTCCTCAGTTGGTCCTGGGCCCTGGCGGGAGGACTCAGACTGGGTGTTGCATGAACACTTCCGTGCAGGGACCCCCTCCTGTTAGCCAGGACCTGGACCTCGGAGGGTGAAAGTTGAACCTTGGGACCTTCCCCTTTCTTGTCAGAACAGAGAGTAACATTTGTTTGAGTGGAGGTTTACAGGAACATTATGACCTGACTGTGACCTGACCTCAAGAACACAGGATCTGACACAAAGAAACTTGCAATAACTAACCATGCCCTTCCCTTCCCTTTCTTTTAAAAGGGCGTTGCTGAAAGCTTTCAGGGAGTTCAGGGTTTTTAAGGTATGAGCCACCCATCTCTTTGCATGGCCCTGCAATAAACCTTTCTCTGCTCCAAACTCTGACGTTTCAGTTTGTTTGGCCTCACTATGCATCAGGCCCATGGACTTGCATTTGATGATAACATTTAGGCATTCATAAGAGTTACCTGGTAGGCTATGTGGCCAATTCTATTCTATATCTGAAATATTGATGCTGAGAAGAGTTAGAAATCAATGTGGAAAAAATGAAACCTGACTCACACTGTATACAAAAAGTCAATTTCCCAACAGATTATATACCTGAATGTGAAAAAAAAAAGGTAGAATATGTTCATGGATTTGGGTATGGAAATATTTTTTAAAAGGAAGCAAAATGCACTAAAGATAAAGAACATGATTATTAAATTGGACTACACTAATATTAAGAACTTCTGTTTCTCAAAAAACACCATTAAGTTAGTACAGTGGACACTCTACTGTGTCACTCAGATTCCTCTTCAGTGAAGAACTTGTCTCACTTGTTTGGAGTGCTGTGGTTAGCCAGTCAGCAGCTGTCTGCTTCTTCAGGAATTGTCTCAGCTACAGAGATCTGCCTTGCCCGAGACCACCCCCCTCTTTCTGGGATGGCACATAGCCATTGAGTGATTGATGCAGGAGTATAAAGGTCTGGCTATCTCCACCCAGCTCAGAACAACTCTAGACGACAATTCTACTCCAAAGCTCCCTGTAGGCCCAGCTGAGTCTCTCATTGATCCTGCATCACAGATTGAATTTCTCTGCTTAATCATGTTTCTTTTCCTTTCCACAGTTATTGAGCCATATGAGACTCTTTAATAAATATTCTGCATGCTAAACTTTGCCTGAGTCTGCCTCTTGATAACCCAACCTGTGACACAGAATTTTTTAATAAAAGCTAAAGAGACAGAAGAAATATTTGCAATTCATATAGCTGAAAAGAGATCGTAAGTAAAATGTATAAAGAATTTCTACAAGTCATTAAGAAAGGTAAAGAACCAATATAAAAATATGCAAGAGATTTGAACAGTCAGTTCATGAAACAGAATATGCAAAATAACCAATAAAACTAAGAAAAGATGTTCAACCTTATTAGCCATCAGAGAAATACAAATTAAAAAAACACAATGAGATAACATTACACATCCACCAGAACGGTTAACATTAAAAAGACTGTCAGTGGGAAGTATTGGTGAGGATATGGAGCAAGAGGGAGTCGTGTACACTGTTGTTGCTAAAGTTGATGTAACCACTTTGGAAACTGAAACAACAGATTGGGATTATTTACTAAGGTGTATGTATACACTATGATCAGCAATTTCACTCCTAGATATACACCCAGAAGAAATGTGGGCATATGTTTAGAAGTCAAGATAATGGCTATCTTTTGGGTGATGGGGAAGAGGCACAAAGGGGATATTTGAGGTGCTAACAATGTTGTACGTGGCAATTCACTGTGGTATACATTTATGTCTTCTGCATTTTGCTGTATGTGTGTTAAATTCCACAATTGAAAAAAGGTAAAAGAATTGACTATGAAACCTAAATAATAATGATAATAATAATATTTTAGTACTGGAAGCATGAAAAATTTTCCTTCCAAGTGAATCAGAGAAATAATGGAGACTATGGGGAAGTGGGCAGAATGTCCATAATGTTGTCAATACTGGAGGGGAAGAACAGGTAAAAAAGTGATAATCACATTAAGGCAAGAACTTTATTTTCCAGTGTTACATCAAGGTGATGCCACATCACTAAATTACAGCAGGTTTCAGCATCTCAGATTATATGTCAGTAGAAAGAAGACTGGTACTGTTATTCTGTTTCCACGGATAAGTTATTTATTCTCTGAATCATTGTATCCTTGTTGTTAAAATGCTAACAAGACCCATCTCATGTTGTTATTGTAAAGAATAAAGAAAATAAGGTACAGAAAGTGTCTGCATACCATAGATACTAGATGATAATGGTTTCTTTGTCACCACATCCCTCTCAAAATATTGTTACATTGTTGGCTTGTTGCAGTGGGCATTGGGATTGATAGTCTTATCAAATCCCTCTCTGCCATGGAGAAACGATGTGACTTTAGAGGTATATTCTAATTCCAGGGTTGGATTCTGATTTGTCTAATTTATTCATGGAAATATCAAACTCCTTGCCAGTGACTGGTTCAAGAACCAAGGTTAAACTTTCCAAGGCAATGGGATTTCTCTGAGAAATCCAGCTTGAGAATGAAGATGACCAACAGCAAAGAGAGACTTATGGGGAAACAAAGCTTAAATCTTACTCACAATACACCCGAAGCAGCCTCTTCCACTTCTCAACTTCTGGTTATATTAATATAAAATTTCATATTTCTTAAAACCTATATGGGTTGGAGTTCTATCATAGTCAAACTATTCCATATGATATGCTCATATTGATTTATGATCAAAATCATTAGATCTTCTTTATATGAAATGTTTTAAGCCCTGAATCTTTATAATTGATTTGGAAAAAAGTGTTATGTGACTATTATATACCGATTAATTTTAGTCAGACAGTTCTGATCTGTTTGGAGTTTCTTTCCTAGAACTCATATTAGCAATACCTCTTCACAAAGTCCCAGGTTCCAGAAAAAACAAAAACAAAAAAATTCTGCATGTGGCAGTAGCCTTCCCAACACAAAATAAGTAGGGTCCTGTTCCCTTCTCCCTTTGTAATAACTTATCACTCTGTATCTCTTTGTCTCTCTGCCTTTATTGCTCTGTGCTGCTATATCTCTCTGTCTCTGTCACTTCTTCATCTCTTGTCCCTTTGTCTATCTCACTCGTGTTTCTGCATCTCTCTGTCTCTATCCATCTGTCTCTTTCTGTATTGTCTTTCTTGGTCTCTTTTCCCCTGTTTTTATCTTCTTGCCAGCACAGACAGACTTTACTTTTCTTGCCAAGAAGTATTGATAATTTTTTGGAATAGTGAGTGACTCGTGTGTTTCTGACTATTCACTTTTCTAACCTAAATGGTTGCAGTAGAGATTATGTGAAACAACATATAAAGTGCCAGGTACATGGCAGGCACTAAGTTAAAGGGATTCACCATTTCCCTCCACTTTTGAATTCTTCTTCCTCTAGATAACCAAAAAAATGTGCCATGTTTTCTCCTCACTGAATAATTTGCCGTCTGAAATGTGGGGGACTCATGACTGAGCATACTTTGTGTTTCATTTCTCAGTTATTGTGAACTCTTTGGAGGCTTGGCTGTACTCTTCTAAGGTACTTCTCATTCCCACTGATTAACGTATCTTTCTCTTTTGTTGTGATGTTAAGTTCAGAGGAGAACAGTGGAGTAGACAGAATATGGTCTTTGGAGCAAAATACTCTCATCTTTCCTCTGTCCAAGTGGTTTGTGGACTATTGTCACAAACATATTTTCTTTTTTTCTGTGATTTATCTTGTCCTCAAAGTTCTCTCTTCATCATGTACTTCCACATCCAGGTCATGGGTTTCATTAAAAGATTTGTCATCTTGACTTAGAAACCTCTTTTTTTAACCTGTCTTTAGAATCTGTTTCTTTTAGATACTGTATATCCTCTAGTGTTGAATTCTAGTAATGAGTTCCATCCAGTCAAATCTCAAGAGAATTTATAATATTTTTAGTCTAATATTAAAATAACAAATATATTTGATATATGTAGTCTATTAGTCTATGCAGTGATATTAGGACAATTCATTTGTTTAATAAATATGCATTGTGTGATATTATATATCTATAAATATATATGTATAATATAATAAATAAAATAAATCTCCTACCATGTGCTAGTGCTGGCTGCTGTAGTGCAATTGTGAATAAGATAAACCTAGTCTCCTCATTCTCATGGGGACCACTGTACGGGGTTGGATAGTGTTTACACCCCCCACCCTTAAATTCGTGTCTATCTGAAGCCCATGAGTGTGGCCTTATATGGAAATAGGGTCTTTACAGAGCTAATCAAGTTAAGATAAATGTTATACTAGATTAAGGTGGGTCCTAAATTCAATATGACAGGTATTTTTATAAGAAGAGGGAAATTTGGACAAACAGGGGTAATGCAGAGAGAAGATGGACAGAGGAAGAGGCAATGTGAAGTTAGAGGCAGAAATTGGAGCCATGTGTGCTCAAGCCAGGGGATGCCAAGGACTGTCAACAACCACCAGAAGATAAGGGAGAAGCATGGAATGGATTCTGCCTCAGAGACTCTGGTAGGAACCAACCATGATGACACCTTGACTTCAGACTTCTAGCCTCCAGAATTGGGAGAGAATACATTCCTACTACTTAAAATCTACCCATTTTGTGGTTATTTGTTACAGCAGCCCTAGGAAATTAATTATATACAGTGTCCTTCCTAAGCTCTTTTCTTGCTAATTTTCCTGTTGTTTTTTATGGAGGAGGTCTCTCCTCCACAGTTTTCCTTTCTGTGGTACCACTCTGTCCACTTCTAAAGTATTATCTAAGCATTTACCTTCATAGCTCTGAGCCATTTGTTTTATATCTTCAGGATCATGATGGTAATTCATTTATTCTTGTTTACCATGGGATGCATCCTTTGCCTGCCAGTAGCCTCTGAATTAGAATCATAAATCACAGTCTGGAAACTTATTCTTTGATACCATCTATTTAATCAGCGTCAACTATATCCCTATCTTCCACCCCCAACCTAAAGTATGACCTTCCACAGGAAGAAAAACACACCCTATTTTTTTAGTCCTTCAGTGATGCACTCATTGCATGCGTTCTTTTGACAAACGGCTTCCCATTTAGAATTTAATTCAGTTTGACTTGTGCCCCCTGTATTACCTTTTTTTTCTCTGAAGAAAATGTATGTGTACTGATGGTGGAGAATATTTTTTTCTAATTCTCTTTCTCCTTTCTTTCCCTTTAATAATGTTTATCACTGAGATGAGTACAAAGTCAGCATTTAGTACTAATTGGGTGACTGATTTGCTTTGACTCTTACTTTTTTCCCAGGGGAGTTTGGGGAGTAGATGGACATACATTAATCAGAATGCCCTTTGGAAATCCCTGGCCAGGTCCTAACGATGTTCAGAACTCATGAAAATATTGAATATATTGAAAATATTGAATATATTGAAAAGTCAACTCCTAGATTTTGCCACTAAGGGATTTTGGATAACCCTCTTGGGAGGATCCAGGTTATGACTATTTTCTCCACCACATAGTTTAGGGTCCCTGGAGGATACCTATATTGGGACTTAGGGTCCTCTGAGAGTCCTATGAAGTCAATATTGGTGCAAGTGATCCTCAAGGGAGAAGCTCTGTGAAAGCCTGGCTTCTCGGGATATTTGACTTGAATTGAAAGTCCGTGTGCATGTGCAAAACTGTTGTCAGTCAGCACAGTTCTTCATTTGGATTAAAAATTACCCATCTCTGAGTGGTTCTAACTGATTCTCACCTGCCATTTACACCAGAAGATTTTCTTATTAGTTATTCAGATACTAGGGTTTAAAAAATTAAGTTTCTTTGTGTTAAGCTCTGGCAAAATTTGAAAATTGCTCTGAAGATATTTACTTTTCTTGGTGAAAATTCCCAAAGGAAGTATAAACTTAGAGGTGTAGATTGCTTAGTTGAAATGTTTGATTTTTGAAGAATTACATCCAAATTTTAGTGAACATAATATGATTTGAGTCTTAGCGAAATCGTAGTAACTTCTAAGCATTAAGAAAAATCAAATACAACATGATGGAATAGCCACAAAGATATTATTGAGTGCTTGACTTTTAACACACAGTTTGGCTGAAAGCTATTTCTAGGTAATAAGAGAAGCTGGTTAGAACACCTACTACCAAATTTAAAAAGATTAATGGTCTCAGGCAACCAATATTTTTGTATGTTGTCATTTGTATGCTGTAATGAGTTAGACTGTATTGTAAGAGTAGACAATGAAATGGAGCAATATTAGTCAAACCACATACTAAATTACTCTTTCTGAAAAATCATTTATATCATGGATCTGTTTATGCAATTAATAGTTACTGAGTATCTTAGTCTGTTTGGGCTAGGATGACTGGTTGGTTTATAAATAGTGGAAATTTATTTCTCACATTCTGGAGTCTGGGAAGTCCAAGGTCAAGGTGCAAGCATGGTCATGTTCTGGTGAAGGCCCTCTTCCTGGTTCAGAGCTGGTACCTTCTCTATATGTCCCTCTTGTACCTCTCCCTCCCTCCTTGATGGTGTCTCTTTTATAAGAACACTAATCCCACTGATGATGACCTAAGCACTCCCAAAGGCCCCACCTCCTAATATCATCACATTGGGCATTAAGATTTCAACATACAGATTTTGGAGGGACACAAACATTCAGACCAATAGAATTGAGTGCCTTAGAAATGTAAGCACTGTGATAGTTAATTTCAATGATACAAAGATGTATGATTTGGTATGTACTTCCATGGGTCTTACAATCAACCTAGAGGGATGATAAAGCAGTGCAAATGTAATGAATATTTCTCATTCTTTTAGGCTTCCTAGAATCCAAACCCTCTTTAATTCTTCTTCAAGGAATTTTTCACCTTGTGAAACTTGGTGGGAGCTAGAGCCTGTCTCTCACCATAGAATCTGAATATTCCAGACTCATTTTGCTAGCCAGCCTTGCACCTAGAGTGTGACAATGTCATCTGGTACATATTAATTAGGTGCTACCATGCTGGACAGAAAGATTCAGGAATGAGATAAATTATCTGGTGATTGTTCCTATAATGTTGAGTTCCTCATGAAGCCATGCAGCTGGCAAGACTCAACATCCATGACAAGGGCCAGTAGTGTCTGTGGGTCAAGATGAGACCCCTGGAGGTTGGTAGTAACATCAGTGATGTATGTATTCCCCAGAAAAGTTTTATAGCTGGATTTGGATATTATTTCTGGTTTCTTAGCTCCTGGCCTGATTCTTCAGCCTTCCTGGCAATTCTAATAGTACTCAATTTACATTTCTGCTTAAATAATCCAGAGTTAGTTTTTATTTATTAACAAGGCTGAATGGTTCTCTCTCTCTCCATATAATTCAGTTTGTAAAAAGTGTTATAAGAATAGCAGAAGAATGAGGTTACTCTAAATGGGGTCCTTTCAATCTACCTCTGACTCTAAAGGGCATGTGGCAAATGTTTATACCAATGTTAATACCCACTGTAGTATAAACTTTGAAAGGTTGGGTTGTCTATTCCAGCACTGTACAAATGGATTTTCTTCATTTATAATCTGTCACCTGCAAAGTTGTGTAAAACCTTGTTGGATCTACAAATTATTCTAAAGTACTTTCAACCTAGACCTCTCTGGGGCATAAGGAATTTAATACATGGATCATACTTTAAACATACTTCGTGACACTTTTGCCCTATAATGGATCTGGTGAATTGGTTAGCTTGATTAACACAGAGAGTGAAAACAGATAATTCAAGTTAAAAAGAATAAAAGCTATTCTAAGCCCAAATTAACCACATTTCTATTTTGACCAAGTAAGTAGGCAATTGTCAATGTTTCATGTTCCTTTTTTTTAGGCTGCTTTGATCCAGTAGAAAGCTGGGCCAAGGACAGATAGCCTGGATATTCTGAAGTTGTGGAGGTCATTCTGCCAAGCTTCACTGGCAATAAAGAATGCCAAAATACAAATTTCTGCCAAGTGCTCTGTCATGTTCTCTAGAAGGTGGAACTAACTTCCAAACATGCTGATTCAATTGCAATCATCCATACACATTTGAGGTTCTATAGTGCAGTCTTCCTATAATATTTGTACCCTGTTAAACATTCACTCCAAAGTATGGTCTTATTAGCAACTTGGAGAAAGAATTACAGGAAGTAGCCAAATAAATGCATACTCTTCTCCAGTTTCACATTCTTTACTTTCATTGGACTTTCCAAGAGTTTAGAATTAATCCAAGTCATGTATTCGAATTGGAGATATTCTGATCTGTTTTACACACACTGAACAATGGATTTCAATTCAGCAGTGGTTTCAGAGCATTTGCCTTGTGTCCAGGCTACACAAGTACTCAAAAGACTCTTCTGCATCAGTCTGAGCAAAGATCAGCCATTACAAAGAATTGTGTTAAACTCCTTTGGAAGGCCGCTGGCTCTACATATAGTCAACGACTCACAAGTACATTTATTGAACAATGATTGTGAAATTTTGTCACCTTCCCTCCTACTCTCCCTTAAAATGCCCTTAACCTACACCTATATACTATGCAATGCTGAAAACTCATCATCTGTTTAGTCAAGTGTTGATCTAGTTCAGTATATGTGGTCTGTTCATTTGGGTTAATATTTTAAGTTGTAGGTTGAACGGTAATTGAGGATAGATAATGTATTTATTTAATCTGCCTTGGAATATGTCCTTCCCTTGGACAACCTTAATTGAGGATGATCTATCTATTCTCAGTCATACACTTTTGACATGGATCCACAAAGAAGGCAGTTGGACTTTTTTGGTAATTAATTTTTTAAATTGAAATACAGTTGATGTACAATATTATTTTAGTTTCAGGTATATTGATACTACATAACAATTTAACACATATATATATATTACATATGAAATGATCACCACAATAAGTCTGGTAACTGTCTCCATACAAAGTTTTACAATATTATTGACCATAATTCTTATGCTGTACATTATATTCCCATGACCTATTTATTATATGACTGGAGGTTTGAACCTCTTAACCGCATCACCTATTTCTCCCACCCCCCTACTCTTCTACCTTATGACAACCACCTGTTTGATTTCTGTATCTGTTCTGTTTTCACTTTGTTTTGTTTTTTAGATTTTGTTTTTTAGATTCCACATAAAGACAATTATGTGTTATTTGTCTTCCTGTGACTTATTTAACTTAGCATAATAACTCTAGATCCCTTCATGTTGTTGCAAATGGCAAGACTGCATTTTTAGGGCTTAGTAATATCCCATTGTATATGTATATATCACAGCTTATTTATCCATTCTTCTATTGATGAACACAGGTTGCTTCCATATCTTGGCTATTATAAACAATACTGTAATGAACATAGTATTGCATACATATTTTCAAAGTAGCATTTTTTATTTCTTTGGGTAAGTATCCAGAAGTGAAACTGCCAGATTATATGGCAGTTCTATTTCTAATTTTTGAGAACGTCCATATGTTTTCCATAGTGGCTACACCAATTTATATTCCCACCAACAGTGCATGAGGTGACCCTTTTCTCCATATCTTCACCAACGCTTGTTATTTCTTTTCTTTTTGATGACAGCCATTCTGACTTATGTGAGGTAGTATCTCATTGAGATTTTGATTTGCAAATCCATGATGATTAGTGATGTTGAGCATCTTTTATGTGCCTGTTGGCCACCTATATGTCTTCTTTGGAAAATGTTTGTTCAGGTCCTCTGCCCATTTTTTAATCAGGTATTTTTTTTAATGTTGATTTGTATGAATTCTTTGTATATTTTGTATATTAACCCCTTGTCCAATATATTATTTGCAATATCTTCTCCTGTTCAGGAGGTTGCCTTTTTGTTTTGTTGATAGTTTCCTTTGATGTACAAAAAGGTTTTAAATTTGATTAGATCCCATTTGTTTATTTTTACTTTTGTTTCCCTGGCCTGAAGAGATG
Source organism: Balaenoptera musculus (assembly GCF_009873245.2). Classification (NCBI taxonomy): domain Eukaryota; kingdom Metazoa; phylum Chordata; class Mammalia; order Artiodactyla; family Balaenopteridae; genus Balaenoptera; species Balaenoptera musculus. The sequence goes on from NC_045792.1 coordinate 20,256,404, forward strand.
GAACTAAAAAAAAATATTGCTAAAACTGATGTCAAAGAGCACACTGCCTGTGTTTTCTGCTAGAAGTTTTATGGTTTCAGGTTTTACACTTAAGTCTTTAATAATCATTTTGAGTTTATTGTTATGTATGGTGTGAGAAAGTAGTCCAATTTGATTCTTCTGTGTGTAGCTGTCCAGTTTCCCAGCATTATTTATTGAAGGGACTGTCTTTTCCCCATTGTATATTCTTGCCTCCTTTGTTGTAGATTAATTGACCATAAGTGCATTGGTTTACTTCTGGCCACTCTATTCTCTTCCATTGATCTGTCTGTTTTTGTGCCAGTGCCATATTGTTTTGATTACTGTAGCTTTGTAGTATAGTTTGAAATCAGTGTGCATAAAACCTTCAGCTTTGTTCTTCTTTCCCAAGATTTTTTTCACTTTTTGTGTGTTTCAATACAAATTTTAGAACTATTTATTTTAGTTCTGTAAAAAATGCCTTTGATATTTTGATAGGAATTGAATCTGTAGATTGCCTGTGGAGTATGGTCATTTTAACAATATTATTTCTTCCAATCCATGACCACAGGATGTTTTTCTGTTTGTTTATGTCATCTTCAATTTATTTTATCAATATCTTATAGTTTTCTGAGTACAAGTCTTTTACATCCTTCGTTAGATTTGTTCCTAGTTATTTTATTCTTTTTGACACAATCGTAAATGAAATTGTTTTCTTAATTTCTTACTGTGATAGTTTGTTGTTAGTGTATACAAATGCAATAGATTTCTGTATATTAATTTTGTATCCTGCAACTTTACTGAATTCATTTATTAGTTCTAATAGTTTTTTGGTGGTGTTTTTAGGATTTTCTATGTATAGTATCATGTCATCTATAAGTAGTGACATTAAGCCAGACATTCTGGGGGTAGCCCTCCTGGTGCAGGATCTTCAGACTGGGGAGTCCAATTTGGAGCTCAGACTCCTTAGTACTTGAGGAGAACTTCTGCAATTGTGATTATCTTCCCATCTGTGGATCACCTAACCAGGGGTGTCAGTCTTGACTATACTACATCTCTGCCCCTCTTACCTATCTTGTTGTGGATCCTTTTTAATATGTTTAGCTATAGGAAATCTTTTCTTCTAGTCTTCAGGTTGTTCTTATAGATAGTTGCTCTGAAAATAGTAATTTTTGTGTGCCCATGTGGGGAAGTGAGCTCAGGATCTTCACTCTGTGCTTCTTGGCTATTCCTCTTGGTAAATAATTTTTAAAAAGACATCATCACACCATATACATCCATATAAGTGTAGTTCTATTTAATTTTCTTAATACTGTATAAAAATAGATGGAATTTATAAAGAATGATTTGACAGCATGAGGTGTAGGTATAAGAAGTTAATGAGAGATAAGTTTGAAAAGTTGGATTTGTTCCAGTTTAGAGTTATTTTTTTTAGGATTATTTTTATTTTTATTTTATTTTATTTTTAGTGAAATATGTTTGATTTCAAATGTTATATTAGTTTCAGGTGTACAGCATAGTATTTCAGTATTTTTAAAGATTATGCTCCATTTAAAGTTATTGCAAAAAAATGGCTGTACTTTCCTATGCTGTACAATATATCCTTGCTGCTTATTTATTTTATATGTAGTAGTTTGTATCTCTTAATCCCATACCGCTTTCTTGTCCCTCCTTCTTCCCTCTCCCCACAGGAAACCACTAGTTTGTTCTCTGCATCTGAGTCTTTTCTGTTTTGTTATATACATTTATGTTATTTTTTACATTCCACAAATAAGTGATAACATAGAGTATATGTCTTTCTCTGTCTGACTTATATCACTAAGCATAATACCCTCTAGGTCTACCCATGTTATTGCAAATGGTAGAATTTTATTCTTTTTTATGGCTGAGTAATATTCCATTGTGTGTGTGTGATATATGTATATACATAAACATATATACATATGTACATATATATATACATCCCATATCTTCTTTATCCATTCATCTGTTAATGGACAACACATGGGTTGCTTCCATATCTTAGCTATTGTAAATAATGCTGCTATGAACATTGGTATGCATGTACATTTTCAAGTTAGTGTTTTTGGTTTTTTTCAACTATATACCTAAGAGTGGAATTGCTGGATCAAATAGTAATTCTATTTTTAGTTGTATAGGGAACGTCCATGCTGTTTTCCATGGTGGCTACACCAATTTACATTCCCATCAACAGTGTGCAAGGATTCCCTTTTTTCCACATCCTTGCCAACATTTGTTATTTGTAGATTTTGATGTTAGCCATCCTGACAGGTGTGAGGTGATATCTCATTGCGGTTTTGGTTTGCATTTCTCTAATAATTAGTGATGTTGAACATTGTTTCATATGCCTGTTAGCATCTGTCTCTCTTCTTTGGAAAAATATAGACTTGGGTCTTCTGCTCATTTTTAAATCATTTTTTATATTGAATTGTATGAGTTGTTTATATGTTTTGTATATTTACCCCTTATTTGTCATGTCATTTGCAAATATTTTCTCACATTCAGTTGTTTGCCTTTTTGTTTTGTTGATGGTTTCCTTTGCTGTGCAAAAGAGTTTAAGCTTAATTAGGTAGGTCCTAATTATTTATTTTTGCTTTTATTTATTTTGCCTTAGGAGACAGATCCAAAAAATATTGCTATGTTAGTGGCAAAGAGTGTTCTGCCTATATTCTCTTCTAAGATTTTTATGGTTATAGGTTTTACATTTAGGTTTTTAATCCATTTTGAGTTTATTTTTGTATATGGTGTGAGAGAATGTAATAATCTCATTGTTTTACATGTGGATGTCCAGTTTTCCCAGCACCACTTGTTGAAGAGACTGTCTTCTCCATTGTGTATTCTTGCCTCCCTTTTTGTAGCTTAATTAACCATAGGTGCATGGGTTTATTTCTGGGTTCTCTATTCTGTTCCATTAATCTATGTATCTGTTTTTGTGCCAAAACCATGCTGTTTTGACTACTGTAGCTTTGTAATACAGTCTGAAGTCAGGTAGTGTGACACCTCCATCTTTGTTATTTTTTCTCAATATCGCTTTGGCAATTCAGGGTCTTTTTGGTTCCATATCAATTTTAGGATTATTTGTTTTAGCTCTGTGTAAAATATCATAGGTATTTTGATAGGGATTGCATTAAATATGTAGATTGCTTTAGGTAGTATGGCTATTTTAACAATATTAATTCTTCCAATACAAGAACACAAGGTATCTTTCAATTTCTTTGTATCATCTTGAATTTCCTTTCTTAATATTTTATAGTTTTCAGAGTATACATCTTCCACCTCCTTGGCTGAGTTTACTCCTGGGTATCTATCTATCTATATATCATCTATCTATCATCATCATCTATCTATCATCTATTTATTTATCTATCTATGACATGACTTTAAATATTGTTTTTGCTTTCTCTCCTGATAGTTTATTATTAGTGTATTGAAAAGTGACAGATTTATGTATATTAATCTTGTATCGTATAACTTCAATGAATTCATTTATTAGTTCTAATAGTTTTTCAGTGGAGGATTTGGATTTTCTATATGTAGTATCATGTCATCTGCAAACAGTGACAGTTTTACTTCTTCCCTTCCAGTTGGATTCGTTTTATTTCTTTTTATGGTCTCATTACTGTGGCTAGGACTTCCAATATTATGTTAAATAGGAGTGGTGACAGTGGACATCCCTGTCTTGTTCCTGACTTTAGAGGAAAGGCTTTCAGCTTTTCACTGTTGAGTACAATGTTAGCTATGGGTTTCATAAATGACCCTTATTATGTTGAGGTTTTTCCCTCTCTACCAACGTTGATGAGAGTTTTTAAAAATTTTTATCATGAATGGATATTGAATTTTGTCAAATGCTTTTTCTGCATCTATTGAGATGCACATTGATTGACTTGCAAATATTGAGCCATCCTTACATCCCTGGATAAATCCCACTGGGTCAATGGTATATGATTCTTTTTATATTGTTAGATTTGGTTTGCTAATATTTTGTTGAGGGTTTTTACATCTATAGTCATCAAAGATATTAGCCTGTATTTTTATTTTTCTCTTTTTGTAGTGTCTTTGTCTGATTTTGGTATCAGAGTAATAATGGTGGCTTCATAGAATGAATTTGGAAGTATTTTGTTCTCTTCAATTTTTTGGAACAGTTTGAGAAGCATGGGTATTAGATCTTTTTTATATGTTTGGTAAAATTCTCCTGTGATGCTGTCCAGACCTGGACTTTTATTTATGGGAGGTTTTTTAAATTATAAATTCAATTTTACTAGTAGTGATCAGCCTTTACAGATTGTTTCATCCTGATTCAGTCTTGGTAGATTGCATGTTTCTAGAAATTTGTCCATTTCTTCTAGGTTGTCCAGTTTGTTGGCATACAACTTAATAGCATTGTCTTATGATTTTTCTGCATCTCGGTGGTATCAGTTGTCATTTCTCCTCCTTCATTTCTTATTTTATTAGGGTTCTCTCTCTTTTCTTCCTGATGAACCTGGATAAGGCTTATCAATTTTGTTTATCTTTTCACAAAACCAACTCTTGTTTTCAATTTTTTTCTATTTTATTTATTTTCTCTCTGAGCCTTATTATTTCCTTCCTTCTGCTGACTTTTGGCTTTGTTTGTTTTTCTTTTTCTAATTCCTTTAGCTTGTAGGTTAGGTTGTTTATCTGAGATTTCTGTTTATTTTGTCTTGACAAAGGCCTATATGACTATGAACTTCCCTGTGAGTACTCCTTCTGTTGCACCCCACAGAGTTTGGAAAGTTGTGTTTCCATTTTCATTTGTCTCAAGGTATTTTCTGATTTCCTCTTTGATTTCTTCATTGAAACATTGATTTTTTAGTAGCATGTTTTTAGTCTCCCTGTGTTTGCACTTTTTATTTTTATTTCTGTAATTGATTTCTAGTGTTATACTGTTGTGGTTGGAAAATATGCTTGATATAATTTCTAACCTATTAAAGTTGTTGAGATTTGTTTTGTGGCCTAGCATATGATCTATTCTGGAGGATGTTCCATGTGCACTTGAAAAGAATTTTGATGGAATGTTCTGTAGATATCTGTTAAGTCCAACTTGTTTATTGCACCATTTAAGATCACTGTTGCCTTATTGATTTTCTGTCTGGATGAACTGCCCATTGATGTAAGTGGGGTGTTAAAGTCCACTACTATTATTGTATTATTGTCAATTTCTCCCTTTATATCTGTTAATACTTGCTTTACTTATTTAGGTGCTCCTGTATTGGCTGCATTTATGTCAATGAATATAATAATCTTCAGTCAGCCCTCTCTGTCCTGCCTCAGGGGCAAGCCAGCCCTTCCACACTCCTCTTGAGTGGATTCCAGGCCATCCCACAGCCTTCCTGTTAGTCCCAGAAACCCTCCAACCAGCTAAGAGGCCTTGTCTTCCCTGCATTGAACCCCAGGACTGGGGTGTCCAATATGTGCCTTGAACTGCTCACTCCCCAGGGAAAATCTCTGCCCATGTAATCTCCCTTTTTCTCTGAGTCCTTTGGGAAGAAAAGTCCTGACCTGGTCACTTTCTTCCTTTCCTACCTAATTATGTGTGGATTTTTCTTACAGCTTTGGTTGTACAGAAGTCTTTCTTCCAGTTTACAGTTGGTTTTCAGTAAGGATTTTTCCACATGTAGATGTATTTTTGATGTGTTCAGGGTGGGAGGTGAGTTCCACATCTTCTTACTCTGCCATCTTGATCCAAAGTTGAGAGGTCTTGATTTTTATATAAAGGAGTTTAGGCATCATTGCATAGGCATATGGAAAATGTTCAAGATCTTTGAAGAAAGGATTGACATAACTGGAGTTGTGATTTGAGAAGCTCAATCATGCATCCAAGTGCAGGCTAGACTGGAGAAGGGCTGAGTGTGGAGGTGAGAGGCAATAACGCCTTATTACTCTTGACACTGTTCTGAATTGCTGAGCTGAGCATACATGACCAACAGTCATATTGTTCCAGACATTTCCAGCTATGTGTCCTTGTTATTGCTCTAGGACTGAGAAATATTAGTTGCTTACAAACTGAAACAAAAAACTGTGTTCACAGTTTCGATTTACCCGTGGAAAATCAGGTAGCTAAATTTGGTGAATTGAGAATAAGGTTCCAATGAGCCAGAGAACATTATAGGGGATTACAATGAACAGTGATTAGGCTTCTGTGCTATACATCTTGCATGCTTATTTCTAGCTCTACCTATACCTCCACATGGCTTAAATATACATTTAATCACTAGGGTTTCACATAACCAAAGATTCACAGATGGGAGAATTCAAAAGGGAGAAAGCACCAAAGAATTAACATTTAAAGACATGTGAACAAGTGAAGAAAAGGCCTTCCCATCTTTTGAGGGAGAGGTTCTCATTTTCACAGGTTTGTGAGATTATCTTCAGATGCAGTAATAGACTGAATAAACAGGACTGGGTAATTGAATATGACAGTGTTGACTTTTACCTGAACCTTGTGCTCCTATAAAGCAGCTAATGGTAAGACATGCTCCCATCATCCTGTACCTATGGAAATGATTTTTTTTTTTTTTTTGCAAAGGATTTCTCTTTCTTATACAGCTTAGATAAGACTCATGGACACCTCTCCTGATTACCTATCAGACACGGACCTTCCAAATTCCCATTCTTTGACTCATAAATGATTAGCTGAGCTGTTTGTACCCATTGGCCAAACTATGTAGTGATAAAAGCAGCTTTTGGCCTAGATATATCTGGATCCAAGTGTTAATAATTGTTGACCTTAAGCAAATAAGTTACCCCCTTTAGTCCTCAAGTTTATTCAGCTATGAAATAGGCATAATAGTAACTACCTCACTGCTTTTGGAGGATTGGAGAAAATAAAATGTGTGTAACACAGTGCCTGCAACATGGTAAGTGCTCAATAAATGGTAGCTGTTATTACTAATACTGAAGCATCAGTATTATTCACAAGCTCTGATAGATGCATAGAAGAAATTTCCATTTTGCCAGGATCTGCTAAAAACAAAAACAAAAACAAAAAACAACTTGCTAACTTGACTTGATTGAATTTTAGTTAAGCTTCTCTCTTTCTCCCAGGCCCTTAAACTTTGACCCATCACCAGACTGAGCCAGGAGAGAAGCCCATCCTTAATGTTGTGAGCATTAACTGACCACAAAGAAAACATTCCCTGATCAACTGTCCCATTAGTTCACTCCTTCATCCCACTTACCCCTGTCCAGTTCTTTCTAGCCCTATTCACTCCTCCTTATAAACTAAAGCCTTTTTCTGCCTGGCTTTTGAGACACATGCAGACCTCATAGTCAGAGCCTTCTTCCTACTGCAATAGTCCTCTGCAATAGTGTCCCTATTGTTATAGCCCTTTAACTTCTCCCAATCATCCTTTCAAATAAAGTCTCTCTTTACCTAAGTGCAGACTTATTTTTTTTTATTTGGCAAGTAGGATATGGAGAAAGAAATTATTGACAGAGCCTGCAAAGAAGTTACTGCCAACCTTGTTCCCCTCCTTGCTAGAAATTCCAACCAAAAAAGGGAAGAAATTAGCACAGTGATAACTCAGTTGGACAACCTGCTACTGTCATAGAATCTTTTAATTAGAATGAGTCTTGGGGATTAACTCTCAATTTGCAAACGAGGAAGCTATGGCCCCATGCATCAATTTTGTATTGCCATGTAACAAACCACTCAAAACTTAGTAGCATTAGACAGCAAGCAATTATTTAGTTCAAGATTCTGGTGGTTGGCAAGTTAGGTTGGCTCTAGGTTTTCAGCTCTGTGAGACTGGCCTGGGCTCACTTGTGGGTCTGTGGAGGGCCTCAGCTGCGATGGCTTACCTCTGCTCCACGTGGTCTCTCATCCCCAGCGGCTAGCCTGGGCTTGCTCACATGGTGGCTCTGCAGGGTTCTAAGAGATTGAGTGGAAGTGTGTACAGCGTCTTGAACCCTAGATTCAGAACTGGCATCATATTGCTTCCAATGTATTCTATTGATGAAATCAAGTCACAAGGTTTGGCCCAAATTCAGAAGGGGGAGAAATAGATTTCATGGCTTGATGGGAGGCACTGCATGGAATTATGGCCATTTTTGAAATCTATAAAATTCCATGAGGTGAAAGAATTTGTCCAAATTTGGTTCACCCAGTCAGTGCTGAAGTTGGACCTGAAAGACATGATACATGTCTTAGTTCAATACATTTTGCTGATCACAGCTTTGTAGTCTCAAGATGACACTATTCTGATTAGGGACTCTTGAGCCAGAAGAAAGAGGAGGACTATCCCTTTTCAAAGGATTTGACGAACCTAGGGGAAGAAAAGGAATAAAGACACAGACATAGAGAATGGACTTGAGGACACGGGGAGGGGGAAAGGTAAGCTGGGACGAAGTGAGAGAGTAGCATTGACATATATACACTATCAAATGTAAAATAGATAGCTAGTGAGAAGCAGCTGCATCACACAGGAAGATCAGCATGGTGCTTTGTGACCACCTAGAGGGGTAGGATAGGGACAGTGAGAGGGAGATGCAAGAGGGAGGGGATATGGGCATATACATATACATATAGCTGATTCACTTTGTTATACAGCAGAAACTAACAGAACATTGCAAAGCAGCTATACTTAAATAAAGATGTTAAAATAAAAAAGGATTTACCATGGAAAGCACATGGGAAGAGTGGGACAGATAGAGCATGATGGTTCAGGTTGTGCCCTGCACAAGGATGATGGGCTGTGAAGGGGAGTGGGAGCTGAAACTGTTTGTGCTCTGCCCACAAGGTTTTATTTGCTTGGAGAAAAGATTTCCTTTAACTAATTTCTACAAAGTCACTGTTTCTCAGCAAGCCATGCTCCCGTCTGAGGGGACACCTATTTCTAATCCTCTCAAAGCTTCCTGTGAACTGGTTTGTCTTGACCATACAGCTCCCAACACTGCTAAGAAGCCAAATATGAAGGCAACAGTACCAAGCTCTTCTCTCAGATCTTCCATTCTGATGGACAGCTCAGAGATGTCAGCGTTTGGAAAACTGTTAATGAAAACTGGTGTAGATACTGGGAAATAACTGATGATAAGAGGCAAATCCAATTTTGAAAACATTGAAAGGAATTTCAGGAACAGGAAAGGTCCTCCTTAGTGTTTTTGGTTCATCCCACACTTGGCTTCCTGTTCCTCTTACCATTTTCCTCTAGCCCTTATACTTCTCTAGAAATAGCAGCTCTGTAGGTGTTGTCGACCACATTGGTGGTGTGCTTTGTCTCAGTCACCTCCCTAGCAGCTCATTCCTTATGTTCACTGATTGCTGTGGGCTGTTCTACTGGAATTTGCTCACTGCACATGATTTCTATAAAATCTGATCTCTTTACTTTCAAGACTCTAAAGGAAAATGACTTTTTTTTGCAGGAAAATTATAGGAATAAAGTATATGATATCCCCTTAAATTGGAAGATCTTCTCTAAAACCATCCCATAAATATTTTCAGACAATTGGTTCTGTGCTACCAAATTGTGTTCTACGCAACAACTCACCCCACGAGGTGGTCCCTGACAACAGCAGACTCCAGTCAACTGAGTTTGGGAGACATTCCATATTTGTATTCCCCTCTTAGAGAGTCACACATACATTAGCATGTTAAAGGAAGGTCCTTCAGGAATGAACTCTATTTAACATTTTTTTAAAAGTTCTTAAATGTCTTAGCTTATGAAGACCTTTATTCGCTTAAAACTACAAATATATGGTAGATTTGGTGGTAGAAGTTAGATAGAACTAAGGACCATGTAACTTGAGTTCTGACCCCATCTCATTGCTAACCATCTTTGTGGCTTAGAAGGGACAAGTTACTCAACCTCTTCAACTCAAGCTTCACCTTTTTTATGAAGACTTCCCTGATCACCCTAGGCTTTTATGGCCTCTCTCTCATATTCCTGAAATTCTCTTGCATTCACTGTGCTACTGATCTTTTCTTTGGCATTCCCTTTGAGCCTTGTTGTGCCCTGGTTTTAATCCTGGCCCCTTTCTCTCCTATGGACTTTTGCAGAATTCTCCTAACTGGCACCCTATCTCTGATGTGAAACTTTGACCCCCACCCCACTTTTAGTCTTTTACTCTGGCACTGAATTTGTCTAAAACAAATTCATGTATTTAACTCTCTTACTTTAAAATTTTTTGATGAATCCTTGTTGCCTGCAAATAAAATTCAAACTTCTTATTTTGGCCTACAAAGCATATACCAAATTGGCCCAATTTAACTTACTTGCCTTTTTCTTTACTACTTCTGCCCAAACACCTGATAATCTATCTACACTGGACTCCCTGTTGTTTCCTAGATATAATAAGCACTTTGCACATGTACTCATACTCTCTCTACCTTTTCTGCTTGGAGTCTCCTTATTATCCTTCAAAGTCAGTCCTGAATAGCATGCCCCTGAATAGCATGCTCTCTTTTTTACATTCATATAGCCCTTTATATATACCCATATAATAGCACTTAATCATATTGCATTATAGATGGTCGTGGGCCTGTATTTATAATATATTATGAGCTCTCTGATTGCAAAGCCTGTATCACAGGTTCACAGTATCTCAATGCATAGCACAGCATCAACCATATAGAAGACATTCTGTAAATGTGTGTGAGTAGATTGAAAAGTAATCCAGCCCTTACTAACTTTAACTGGAAGGTATCTTTATGATGATCTAGTTAAGGGTATGGCATATATATTGCTCTTTCCCTCCAATATTCTCCCTTTTCAAACTCATGGTAGTCATTGCTAATCAAAAATGGCACCTTTTCCAATGAGCCCAGGTATATTTTAGAATCAATATCATCACATTGCTCTAGGAAGTCTTTATTGATTGATTAGTGTTGGCACCTAACTTGAAATCTAGTTTCCATCCTTGATATATTTGAACTCTTATAGGTGTGAGACACAATGAGTTGTCCAGGAGTTCACATAACAAATAAATATCAGACCCATGACTTGAATCCAGGTTTCTTGATTACTGCTCTAGTGCTCTCCCTGCTATACTGAGGTGTCCCTCTTTGTTAATTTTTATTTTATTACTGTATTTTCTGGGCTCCTCAGTAACCTTGAAATTCTCTGAGGGAGAGAACTAAGGATTATGCATTTTAGTGCCTCTTGTTGCCTTGTACATTCTAGAAGCTCAACGTATATTTGCATGGATTCTGAATGAAGATATGATGTTTTACTGTGCCTCGGTTCTGCCACTCCACTTTGCAGTGTTGGCTTCGGCATCACATGACTCTTCACTTATGAAGTTGCCAGACATTTTGTGAACACTACATCTGCAATCAAGGTTTCTCCAAGTACCCCTGCCCCAAACTAGGCAGGCTGTAGTAACACCTTCATCACAGCAGGGGAAAAAATAAAACAGATTTGTAAATCATGCAACACATCAAGCACACCCATTCTTCCCTTCCCCATATGGGACTTGTGAACACAAATTTAAACAGACCAAAAAATCTTTACTCTTTATGATCTTGTGTGTGTGTGTGTGCATGTGTGTGTATTTCAAATCAGTGATAGATTTTCTTTGTCCTACAGCAGTTATTTACACATAGCTGTGAATCAGGAAAGTGCTGGGAAGTGTGCTTCTCTGAGGACGCTAACGTGGCTCTCTGCTTCAAATTACCCCTTTTCCCTTCTCTGCCCTGACTTTGACATACCAACATTCTGGAAATTCCCACCATTGGAGTGATTCTTTTAGGTCAATGCATATTTCCAGAAGGCAACAGCTAAAATACCAAAATTCCTGTGAACATTGCAGTATGAAATGTTCGAACCAGTCAACTTTTTATAGAAGAGTAAGGGTATAGGTCCCTAAGTAGACAAGTTGTTCAAGTTTTTCAAGAATTGTTCTTCAAGACTTAAAGAGCAGGAAAGTCTAAAGTCTGGGTGTTTCCTGGGTATAGGAGTTCCAAACACCCAAAAGACAGCACATGGGCTCTGGGTACCTGTAGTGGGGTGTTGAATGGGGGACCCCTAACACTGATGCAAAGATGGAGAAAACTATAAAAGCAAGCTTTGTCTCAAATTTAACTCATGAATTTGATGACTAAATGGCTAATAATTTGGAGAGTCATGCCATCCTTTGGGTGATATGATGCATTTTACCATATTTGTTTGGATTTATATGACATCTTCTACCACTGACCTAGTTTGGCCCCTTTGTCTCTCACCTAAAATATTGCAGGTGCTATTAACTGGTCTGCTTCCTTCCGGAACCCCCAATCAGTTCATTCTCCACACCAGGGTTATTTTTCTCAAATACAGATGTGATCAACATCCACTTTATTGCCTTGGTTATTCTGTTCCCTCTGCCTGATGGGTTTCCCTCTCTTCTCTGCATTGCCTGCCTCTAGTCAGTCAGTATTCCAAGCCCAATGCAAATGCTACTTTTTCAGTGAAAAGTTCCATATCCACCAGACCATAAATGCTATCTTACTTGTGTTCATATTTTATTTCCTGGTAGTGATTTTGTGGCAGCAACACTTGGCCTTCTGTCCGGTGGTCTATCAATCTGGTTTTCCCTGTCCGAGTCACAAACTCCTTTTCCTGTTTATTTACTTTAGGATGTCTAGCACTTAGTACAATGCCTGGCACTTAGTGTGACCTCATTAACGTTTTTAGAATTGAGTTGAACCCAAGGCATTTGATAATCAGTGAAATAGAGCAAACTTGACATAAAAAATGAAGAACTTTACATTTGGAGCCATTCTCAAGAGCTAGAAGCAGTATCTTTCAAAGCGTAATGCATTCGTCTCTCTCGTTTGGATACTTAAAAATCTTTTTCTGTTACCTAGAAGAAAATCAAATTAAAAAGGACCCTCTACTAACATTGAATTTTTTCTATCTTGCTTTTTCTCTTCACATGATTTTGATTTCCTTTAATAGACTGCTACTTCCCCTTTTTCTAAAATGTTAGATTTGGTGGAGTTCTTTTCCTTCCCCTTCCTCCTCCACCTTCTCTCCCTTTTCCCTTCCATCAATGTTGTTGCTGTCATCAGTCATTACTATCATTTTCCCCCATTGTCCTTATTCTATGTGCCAGATGCTTTATAAATATCATCACACGCTTAATTCTCACAATGTTTTGCAGCAAGGATCTTATTTTACTTTTTTTAAAGATGGAGAAACTGGGTTCAGGAGGTTGAGGGACTTGTTCAGTGTCACAGAGCTGGTATTTAATGCTAGGAATGTCTGTCTCTCCTTCTCTCTCTCTCTCTCTCTCTCTGTCTCTCTCCCTCTCTCTTCCTTCCTCTCTCTTCTTCTCTCTCTTTCTTTTCTTTTTTCTTTGTTTGTTTGTTTCTTTCTTTCCCCTTCCTTCCTTCTTTCCTTCCTTCCTGCCTCTCTTTCTCTCTTTCCTATTATTATAAAAGAACAAAGCCAGGATTTAAAATTCTGCCCTTTTACTTCTGGAAGTGAATTTCTTTGGTTTGTTAACATATGTGCGTAGTTTGGGCAGTTTTTCACTCACTTAAATAAGTCCTTTTCAAACTCAAATGCAAGTGGAGAGGCTGGATTAACCTGACTGTTGTAGAGAGATGCTTGTGCAGATATGTATAACTTGCTAGCTATCAGCCTAGATCTACACCCAGGGCCTATTCAGTGCTCACTGTGTGGGTGGCTCTTTCAGAGACAGATTTTTCTCCTCCCTTCACCAGTTTGTTCTTCCTGATCCCTTATTTTAGATCCAAATGTTTTCTTCTGGAAAATATTATATTTCACTGTGGTCTAGTTTCCCCAGTACAATATCAAATCAAGTGTTTGTGTATTTATGGACAATTAGATTAAAAAAACACTTTTATATCCCTAAGGAAGTTAATTCTTAAACTTGAATAGATCACCAGAGACCCTTATCCAGGATTTGTATACATATAGTATAGGTGGATTACAGATGATTCTCTAATAGGAAAAGGGGGGAATATCCCAAATCAAGCTAGACAATTTTCCTTCTAACATGTTCAATTCTTAAGTATCACTGACCCAGATAAATGGCAATAGATGGGCTGAGAGCTAACTTGAGCTAGGATGTGGCCATCTTTGCAACCTACTCTAAGTTTACAGATACTGTTAAAGACAAGTGCTGGAACTGAGAAACGAGCTGTCCTCTCCAGGGGCACCCAGTATAAATGGTGTGATGACTGAATCACCTCCTCTGCTACATGTTGTCTCTCATGGCCTCATTGTCCCCAGACTTCAAATGTTTCTCCAAAGGGCACAACTCCCAATCAGTTTTATTGCAATCTTTTTTCTGGGGAGGGCGCTGCCTGTTTCAAGAGACTTGCCTGGTGTCAGCATTCTTTTCTTCAGACCTGCCATCTGCTCCTGTGAATAGTTCTACCAACCACCTTCTCTGTGATTTGCTTCATTATGTCTCAACGTCCCTTACACAGTGCGTGATTTTTTATGGAGTTGGCGTTCCTTGGGGGAGGAGAGCGGAAAGGAAAGAGGGGGTTCATAAAAATAATGAGACTGAGCTTTGCTTTAAAATGTTCCAAATTACCCAGTTATAAATTGACTGTTTGGAGAAGCAGCTTTCAGAATTGGCTGGGGAGCTAGAAGGAAAAGAAGTAAAAATAATTCAAGCTCAGCATATATATATATAGATAACATATTCAAAGAGAAGTGGATGAAGAAACCTGGGTAAACAACCAAAAACCAGCAAATGAGAATAACATCGCAATTGAGCCACACAGCTGACATATGAATAGTAAATTCCGATGGGGAAAAGTTGCAGATCAGGCAGCCTAGGAAAGCAGAGATTATCTGGGAAGCTGGAGCCTATCTGCCCCAAAGTCCCAGGGCCCCTGCTTGAGAAAGACTATGGAGCCTGGGCAGTGTGGAATGTCCTCTTGCCTCAGCATCAGAGGAAGACAAATACACCACTCTGTGTCCCAACATCATTATTCTCAGCTTGGTTCCAACTCCTCTCTGGCCCCCTCCTGAGAGGTCATACCCCTCCCTCATGGACCATTTATGGAAGAACTCTCACTTGTTCCTTCATTCAATCAACACACAATTGCCAGGAACTATGTTAGTTGCATGCAAATATTGATTTATATTTGTACAGTGATTTATAGATTAACAGGGGTGTTCCAGTACAAGTTCCCCAACAGCTTGGGAAGTAGATTATAATACTTTCATTTCATAGATAGGTGAGAGATAGGGAAACTCAGAAGACTAAATGACTTTGTCTAAGATTTTACAGCTCTCTAGTGGAAAACTTGACATTGAACACCTGTTGTGCATTATACATGGCACAGTATTAGCAGCTGTGACCCCAAAGATGAATAAGATGTGATCTCTGTCCTGGACAAGATTAGAAACCAAAAAGGGAAAGCAGAGAAGATCAAGACTTCTGTATGGATAATGCAAGAAAGAAACTAGATGTGATAAGAGAGGTGCTGATAAGAGAGGTACAGTTGAGTAGGGCTGATAAAAATTTAAGGAATCTTTCCTTCCGAGGACATTTGAATTTTAGTTAAGAATAGATGAAGCCAAAAGATCTGAAAGGATGCATCATAAATGAGGGCATTTCAGGTAATGGTGAGTGGCAGGTGGGAAAAATAAGTTTGGAAAGGAAATCCTGCTGGTTGACTCCTAATTTGTACAGTGTAGGCAGTTTTGTATTGTTAAATCTGACTTGTTGGCTTATGTTGGCAAGTGGCTAAGGACAGAATCCCCAGTGAGTGGATTAGAACTCCATTGTTAGAGCTCAGACTGTGAAAGTGGTTTCTTCCTTATACCTTACTCTGAAATTGTGTGGGTCCTAGCCTGTACTTGACTGTGTAAGTGAGAAAACTCAGCCAACTGGTTACAAATCCATACCTGTGTAGTACCTCCTACAACTCTCCTCTAATCCCCATTGTTTCTGCCCCAGCAGGGTCTCATTTTTCACCTAAACTAACCTATTACAATGGTCTCCTACAGCTTCTCTTTGACCTGTGCCCTACTGTGCTGCGCAGTGAGCAATCTAGCTCATGGCCATGATCTGTAGCACTGCTGGGTTCAAAAACTTTGGATGACTCCCTTGGCTAACAGAAAAATATCCATGGAATGATACTAAAGGCTAGGATAGCCACGAATCTCAGTTTGCCTAGGAGGTGGGATGATTTACACCTGTGGTTTCAACATCAGAGTTCTTCCCTTAAATGTGCCCCGGTTTAGATATCACCCTATTCTATGTCCTTGATCATCTGGTCTCTGCTTATCTTTCCAGTCCTGTGATCCACCCACCGCTGTCTGCCCTAGTACTCAGTACTGCAGATAGAGCCCTCTTAATCATTCTCAGCCAGGGCCTATACTTCTGCAACTTGGCACCGGAGTGACTTTTTTTTCCCTGTCACACTCTTACTCATCTTTCAAAACCAGCTCAGATGCCACCTTCTCCTTCTAACCAACTCAATCCACTCCAGAATTCATTGCTTTCTCCTTCTGAACCCAGAATACTTCTCTGATCTCTATTATAGCTATTGGGTCCTTTTGTCATGTACTATAATTGTTGTCTACAGATCAGACTCCTTCACTTGAGTGTGAGTTCCTTAAGGGCAAGGACTGTGTCAGTTTCCTGCCTTCCCATTAGTGGTTTCCTGGCCCAGTATTGTGTACATACGAGGGGCTCAGAAGTGTTGACATGACTTAGTTGTTGAATGGTTCAGTAAATTGAGAGTTAATTCATGGCTGCTCAGTTCCGATAAGATTACTGTCTTTCCCAACAATCACATCTCCTGGGGCCTTTGTGACCCACTACACTTTGCCAGAGGAACCTCATATGACTTCTTGTATAACTGAGTCATAGGTTTCAACTACAGATACATTATCCTGCATCAGATATTTTTTGCGCCATTAATAACCATTATCCCTTTCCGTCTACTTTGTTTACTGAATACTTGTCTCCTATTTTGAGTAAACCAGGGTTTGTGAAATGCATTAAGGAGTAACTGTTTGCTTTATGTAAGGATTCTCCATAGGATTGCTTTTGATAGGAAATTTCTGTTATGTTCTTTATAATTTTATTTTAAAAATACTTTGAAGACCCTGTATTTTAAAGATTGTGAGTGGATTTGTGTCTTGATATTAGTTATCCCTTCTTAGTTTCTTGATTGTTTTGAGATAAGTCCACTTACCTTTGACCATTCTGGGTTTTTACTCCTGTCAATTCTTTGCTTTTATGAATACGAATGAAGACTTCAGCCCTAATTATTACTGTATCGCCTCACCAGGTAAACAGTTCTCATTCTTTTTGGCAATTCAGCACCTTTGAACACTCTCCATGTTTGAGGAATTTACTACCATGTAAGTCATCGCCTACCAGTGTAGAAGACAAAAAAAAAAAAAAGTTTTCTTAGCTTTCCTTGTAACCAGGATTTATGCAGGTGGCTTTGGTGCTTGCCAGCAGGATATCCTCACCAAACTTCAAATTGGAAGCTAGTGCTGCAAAGCAAAAAGTACCTTGGGAAAAAAACACTGTGGCAAGCATGGTGACAGTTACATCTGATTTTCTGAAACAGCAGGGCTTGTATACAGTCTTGGTTATGTGGGAGGTCAGTTGTGGGGTCTCACACTAGTAGTAGGAGCAGTGATATTTCTAATGAAGCAGGATTATGGTGTGGTTTTGCCATGACTCATGGCTGCAGAACACTTTATTCTGCTTCCCTGACCCTCCAGGAGATTCTGTGGGTGACCTAATATTCTCCCTGCCACAGCCAGAGGGAGTGTCCTGAAGTGTGCATTTGATCCTGGTATTCCGCTCTGTGAATCTCTCTAGTGGCTCGCCGATATTCTTCAAGTACAATATGAAGCCCCTCGTATGGTTTCAAGATTTTAATGTTATAGCTCTGTTTACTTTTCAAACCCAATATCTCACTTCTCTGTTCCTCTTACTTCATGTTCCAAATATATCGGGTTTTTACCAGTTTCTTGCACATGGTCCTAACCTCTGGGTCACTCTGCTCCTTCTGCTTAGAACATTGTTTTTCTCCTCATTCAGCCTCTTTTGTCTGGTTCACTCTTTGCAATAGGCAAGGTATTGCTAGGTGCTGTAAAAGAAAAATCCAGAATTTTCAGAGACTTAACACAGTGAGAGTGTATTTCTCTTTTGCTTCAGAGTCCAGTGATGGCATTTCTCATTGGGAGGCCTTCTTCACATCCATCCTGGAACCCAGGCTCCTTCTGTCTCTATGGGTTCCATGTCCTCTAAGTCCTTGGAGAATCCCCCTTCAGTGGAGCAGGGGGAAAGAGAGAATGAAGGATCTCTGAACCAGGCTGGAACCAGCACTGTCTCTCTCATATATACACACCTCAGTCACATAGTTACCCCTAATTACGACAGAGACTGGAGGCTGTAGTCTATTCCTGTACCCTATAGGAAACAGAGTGGAAGTCTCTGTCACAGAACTCATTAATTTTCAAGGCTTCAGCTATGACTACCTTTTAGAGGACTTCTTTGATTCTCTGGTCCCAATTCTATTCAGTACCCCTTTTGGTATTCTCAAAGTAGCATGTTTTTAAAGAGACAATGCAGCATAGAAGCTAAAAATGCAGGTTCTACAACCAGATTAACAGGGGTTTGCATCTCACTTCACTATTTACTAGCTATTGGATTTGAGCAAGTTACTTAACTATGTTTTGGACATAATTACCTTTTCTGTAAAATGTAGGCACCAGCATTGCTTACTTTGGAATGATGAAGATTAAATGAGATGATGCATGTACAGCAATTAGCACCCTGCTATGTATATAGTATTGGTAGTTTGAAATGAGGCATTGTGTGAATATTTATGCCATCAAAATAGGCAAATGCTACAAAATATCAGTTTTTTTTTTTTTTGCCTGCACACCACTGCTTTGGCTTCTGCATGTGTTCTTTACCTAGTTCTATGGGGGAATTTTTGTGAAGGAAAAGCCCAGCATAGTACCTTATATGTATCAATAATAAGGGCTCAGTAACTATATTTTGAAAGACTGGTTGAAAGTGTTGGAGGGACATACACTGAAGAACCATAGAGTGGGTGAACAAAGTAGTGTATGCCTCAAAGGCCTGAGTGACAGGAGATTGAAGTTGCTCTGTCTCCAAAGACTTACCCACAGTATGACTTGACTGAGCTGGTTAGGAAACAATGAGTAGAGACAGTGAGGTCAGAACAGATTAATGATGCATGTTTGTGTTCTCTGGTGTCACTGAGAAGTGCAGGGTGGTAGAAAGGTGAAGTTTCTCAAGAAAAAAAAAGAGCTGGTAATTCCTGGACAAAGATGATACAAGTAATGCAATGGAGAACAAACACCATAACTGACCTCATGTTGAGTTTCCTCCACCATACTTTTGAGCTGGATTGACTAGTTTTATCTTTCAGGAATTATTTTCCATGTTTGTCCTTGGTGCCAGGATCAGCTTGTGTCGTGCCTGTTATTTTATACATTACTTGTTAATTTTGAGGAGAGGATCATTCATTCTTTTATCAATCCTTTTTGGAAAATATCAGTGTTCCAGGGCAAGAGGAGATGTTATCTGTTTGGGTTCTCTGCCTCCTGTCAGGCTTACCTCTGTTTTCCTTAGAGCATCTAGCCCATGTTCAATAAATACTTATTAAAAGAACAGTATTTACTAGATATATCAACACTCTCTCAACCAAGAAGACAATCTAATCTATTTTCAAAGGTATTCAGAGAGGTTTCCCTATACTCACCCATTTATATGATGGGTTTTCATTCCTTTTCCACCCTCTCTTCCTCCTGCCCTTTCTTTCTTTTATTAAAAATTTCAACCTAACTCCATGTGTATTACTTCACAGGTGTGACTCAGTGAAGATAGTAAGTGGTGGTTAAATTTTATCATTCATTTATCACCTCAGATGCAATACTTTCTGCACATAGAGACTATTTAGTTAAACTTCAAAACTGTCTTCTCCGGGCTTCCCTGGTGGCGCAGTGGTTGAGAATCTGCCTGCCAATGCAGGGGACACGGGTTCGAGCCCTGGTCTGGGAGGATCCCACATGCCGCGGAGCAACTAGGCCCGTGAGTCACAATTGCTGAGCCTGCGCGTCTGGAGCCTGTGCTCCGCAACAAGAGAGGCCGCGATAGTGAGAGGCCCGCGCACCGCGATGAAGAGTGGCCCCCGCTTGCTGCACCTAGAGAAAGCCCTCGCACAGAAACGAAGACCCAACACAGCCATAAAAAAAAAAAAAAAAACAAAACTGTCTTCTCCGAACTTTAAAAATCCAATTCCCCACCAATTTTTTTTTTTTTTTTTACATTACAAGCTCAGCAACACTCCAAACCTCCATTATGTAAAAGGGGTCTCCCCATAGGCATCATTTCTTTGGGTTGAAATTTCCTCTTGACCTACCTCTCAGTCTAGGTTGTGACTTACTTGAGAACGGGGTCTTTGTTTTATTCCTCTAGGTACAGAACAGAGTATCTGACACACAGGAGAAGTTCTAGAAATATATATTGAATGCCGGTATATTTCAACAATGACAGAGAAGGCTGAGCCTTATAGTACTTCTATTTGTCTTATAGTGCAGAGGATATAGAGTTCTTAAACACTGAAGGGAATTTAGAAATCTTTTTATATTCCCAAATTCTCATTCATGGACAAAAGACCTGCCTCAAAGAACGGAAAGCAAAACTGAAATTCAAAGTGAATTTCCTGAGGTCACACAGCTAGTAAGTGGCAGGGCTGAGACTTGAACCCAAGACTCCTAGCCCCAAACCAAACTCTTTCAGTAACATTACAGCTGCACTTCTGCTGGTGGGCATATTCTGATGGATTGCCCCGGGGCAGACCATGGTGATGAAAAAGAACTGAGCAGGTCCTTTTAGGGGGCAAGTGCCTTTTTTAAAGGTCCATTTAGCAGAAGAATGACTGTAAGTTGCTACTTAGAGGTTATAAAGTTGTATTCATTTCTGCAGGAAAGACAATGCACCACCAAATAAAGACTAATGTGCAGTAGTCACTGCTCCTTCTGATTCATTAATTTAAGGGGACTAAGGAAGAGTTATTATTTAGAAAAGTTAATCCAATCTGAAGCTGTAGAAGTGCCAGTCTCATTCTTACTGAGGGAGAAAATATCCATTTACTAGGAGATTAAAATTGTGGCTATTTGCATTTTCAAAATGGACATTAAAAATCTATCCTCTAAGATCAGGAAAAAGGCAAGGTTGTCCACTCTCACTACTATTATTCAACATAGTTTTGGAAATTTTAGCCACAGCAATTAGAGAAGAAAAAGAAATAAAAGGAATCCAAATCAGAAAAGAAGGAGTAAAGCTGTCACTGTTTGCAGATGACATGATACTATACATACAGAATCCCAAAGAGGCTACCAGAAAACTACTGGAGCTAATCAATGAATTGGGTAAAGTAGCAGGATACAACATTAATGCACAGAAATCTCTTGCATTCCTACACATTAATAATGAAAAATCTGAAAGAGAAATTAAGGAAACACTCTCATTTACCATTGCAACAAAAAGAATAAAATACCTAGGAATAAACCTACCTAAGGAGGTAAAAGACCTGTATGCAGAAAACTATAAGACACTGATGAAAGAAATTAAAGATGATACAGACAGATGGAGAGATACACCATATACTTGGATTGGAAGAATCAACATTGTGAAAATGACTGTACTACCCAAAGCAAGCTACAGATTCAATGCAATCCCTATCAAACTACCAATGGCATTTTTCACAGAACTAGAACAAAAAACTTCACAATTTGTATGGAAATGCAAAAGACCCCAAATAGCCAAAGCCATCTTGAGAAAGAAAAACGGAGCTGGAGTAATCAGGCTCCTGGGCTTCAGACTATACTACAAAGCTACAGTAATCAAGACAGTATGATACTGACACAAAAACAGATATATAGATCAATGGAACAGGACAGAAATCCCGGAGATAAACCCATGCACATATGGTCACCTTATCTTTGATAAAGGAGGCAAGAATATACAACGGAGAAAAGACAGCCTCTTCAACAAGTGGTGCTGGGAAAACTGGACAGCTACATGTAAAAGAATGAAATTAGAACACTCCCTAACACCATACATAAAAATAAACTAAAAATGGATTAAAGACCTATATGTAAGGTCAGACACTATAAAACTCTTAGAAGAAAACTTAGGCGGAACACTCTATGACATAAATCACAGCAAGATCCTTTTTGACCCACGTCCTAGAGAAATGGAAATAAAAACAAAAATAAACAAATGGGACCTAATGAAACTTAAAAGCTTTTGCACAACAAAGGAAACCATAAACAAGACGAAAAGACAACACTCAGAATGGGAGAAAATATTTGCAAATGAAGCAGCAGACAAAGGATTAATCTCCAAAATTTACAAGCAGCTCATGCAGCTCGATATAAAAAAAAACAAACAACCCAGTCCAAAAATGGACAGAAGACCTAAATAGACATTTCTCCAAAGAAGATATACAGATTGCCAACAAACACGTGAAAGGATGCTCAACATCACTAATCAGTAGAGAAACGCAAATCAAAACTACAGTGAGGTATCACTTCACACCAGTCAGAATGACCATCATCAAAAAATCTACACACAATAAATGCTGGAGAGGTTATGGAGAAAAGGGAACCCTCTTGCACTGTTGGTGGGAATGTAAATTGATACAGCCACTGTGGAGAACAGTATGGAGGTTCCTTAAAAAAGTAAAAATAGAACAACCATACGACTCAGCAATCCCACTACTGGGCCTATAACCTGAGAAAACCATAATTCAAAAAGAGTCATGTACCACAATATTCATTGCAGCTCTATTTACAATAGCCAGGATGTGGAAGCAATCTAAGTGTGCATCGACAGATGAATGGATAAAGAAGTTGTGGCACATATATACAATGGAATATTACTCAGTCATAACAAGAAACGAAATTGAGTTATTTGTAGTGAGGTAGATGGACCTAGAATCTGTCATACAGAGTGAAGTTAAGTTGGAAAGAGAAAAACAAATACTGTATGCTAACACATATATATGGAATCAAAAAAAAAAAAAGGTTCTGAAGAACCTAGGGGCAGGACAGGAATAAAGACGCAGATGTAGAGAATGGACTTGCAGACACGTGGAGGGGGAAAGATAAGTTGGGGAAAAGTGAGAGAGTGGCATGGACATATATACACTACCAAATGTAAAATCGATAGATAGTGGGAAGCAGCCTCATAGTACAGGAAGATTAGCCCGGTGTTTTGTGTCCACCTAGAGGGGGGGGGACAGGGAGGGTGGGAGGGAGATGCAAAAGGGAGGAGATATGGGGATATATGTATATATATAGCTGATTCACTTTGTTATAAAGCAGAAACTAACACACCATTGTAAAGCAATTATACTCCAATAAAGATGTTAAAAACAAAATCTATGATGGAATAATAGTCACATGAGAGAAATGTCTGTCCAATCACAAGGGTGTAACAAAAAATAAGCCAAGAACTAGAAAACGATGAGAGAATTATCTAACCCTTAAGTCTACTCTCACTCTGACTGATGTGTTTGGAATCTCCTTTATTGAACTGAGCCACCGTTGTGCTCTTTTGACTTTTTTGAGTACAGGGCTTGCTGACTACAGGGTTACTATTGTTGTTGTTTTAGCATAGCAATTTCTCAGGAGACAAGGCCCCTACCTGATACCTATTGCCGGATCAGCAACAAGCAGGATGTTTCTGAAATACGTAATTGTTTTTAAGAGTCTTCCATAATTGAAATGAAGGGAAGGGAAGACACACAATGTTTTATCTGATGCATTTCATTCCCCTAAATCCAGTGTCTGTAGTTACTGGACACTGGCGATATGTATGTGGTCAGCCTGGGAAACAGAAGTTGTCAAGATAGCTCTCTCCTTTAGCTGTCCCTTCATCTTTTGACAATAGCTACGTACCCACTGTAGATGCCAAAATCATTTCAGACCCACCAATGTACTTGGATGATGGGACATGCACCACATTTCTTTTGTATTCTTCCACTAATATAGCACACAGCTCAGTACTTAATAAATGCTTAGTAAATATTTATTAAATGAATAAATGAATCCTCTCTTATTTTGTCTTCAAAGTGCTTTGATTGACATTAGTCTACTTGATCTATCCTCCAGCCTTGAGATGTGGGATCTATTAATGACATTTTACAACTGTAGAAGTTGAGTCTCAAAGAGATTAAATGATTTGCCTAAAAAGACATGAAGAAACACTTCACAAAAGAAGCATAAAAATAATAAACACATTTAAATAATTTCAATTTCATTAGTAATAAAAGTGCACCCAATAGAACATACCATTTTTACTCATCATATTAATGAAAATCAGAAAGAGCATTATTTATTGTTGACAAAACTGTGGGAAAATGGGAACTCTTATGTACTTTTAGTATGAGTATAAATCAATATAACCTTTTTGGAGATCAATTTTTGGTATATAAAAATCCTTGAGAATTTATAAACATTTTGATCTAGCAGTTCTGTTTAAAAACATTTATTTTAAGAAAGTAATTACACAAGATATTTATATGGGTGTTTATTAAAGCATTATTTATACTAAAGGGAAATAAAAGTAAACTAGAAATTCACCAATAAAAGTTTGCTTAATAGATATATGTATGAATATCCATGTATTAATTATACTACCATTTAGAAATTAAATTTGACTAGTGTGATAACATCTATTGATATGGAAGAGGTTCCATGACTTTTTAAGTCAAGAAAGTAGTTTATGAAATTGTTTGCATAGTGTGATTACCTTTTGTTTAAAAATCTTTATGTCTGTGTGCTTGTGGATCTGCGTATAGATCCTCATATGTTTATGGGTATGTGTTCACATATTTGGAAGGTTACATCAAATTTTACAAAAGTCTTTTGGTATATTAATCATGCTTTTTATTTTCTGTGTCTTATGATGTTTTGACATCTAGAAGGGACTTACAGGCCTGGGGAGAGACTGTCCCCCAGAGCTATCTAATTCCTAAAGACAGTAAACACCTTGAACACACATCTCATCTGCAAGCCAACTACCCCCTTTATTTAACTCTCAGGCACCAAGCCAATATCTCCCCTGCCCTAAATCAACCCAGGACCATGTATCACACAGCTAGGGACAGCCCCTATGCCCCCAAGCCCATCAGAATTATTCAAATTAGCCAATCCTAAAATATTTAATCTGCCTTGCCTTGCCTTTTCTGTGGAAATCTCAGTAAAGGCTCAGACCTAGGCTTTCCCCTCGCTCCTACTTCTGCTTCCTGACCAAAACCTGGTGCTTCCTCTGTGGGCCTGCTTGGCCTGGCATGCCCCCTTGGGGAATGTAAGTAATAAGTTCTTCTTCTAATGGTATTGACCTCTCCATGTCATCACTAGTCGTACCCATAGATTAAAATCCTGTAAGTACAAATGAGAAATCTAGGTAGAAATTCAGGTTAATTTTACTTTTTTCTTCTTTTTTATATTTTATGCATGTGGACATTTAAAAACTATAACATTTTTTCCTCTTATGCTTTTAACCTCTTCATTTATTTTAAATATTCTTCTTTTAAGGACTATCTGAGAGCATTTGGTGTTTTGGAAAATCTTATTCCTGTTGATCTTGAGTTCACTGGCTCACTCATGGTGTTTTCTTGTCTGTTGATAACTCAGTGAGCTCATCTTACGTGGGCCCTATCTGAAGGAATCTTATGTAGTTTCCCAGAATTGTTTCCCAAGAGGAGTTTTCCATTCTAACCCAATGGTATCACCAACTACCGTTTCTCAGTTTGAGGCATCCCTGATCATGAAAGTGGTGTACATTTAACCATCAATGCAGTATGAGGCCAGGGGGTTGTTGCAAATTCTCTCAGGAGTTTTAAATTTCTCACTTAAAGCACAGGGAGCAACAAGCAAACTTCCTGTGACCCTCCTGAACTGGTAGTCAGTTCTCTTTCTGTTTCCTAGCCTACACTTTCGTCATTGCTCTCCTTACCTTTAGGTTTACATTTTGCTTTAGATCTCTTTTACATTCACCCAGGTCTCTTCATCTTCCTCATTATCGATGTCCCTGTCATTACAACCTTCTTCACCTTGACCTTCTCTCCATTCACGTGAGGGTCTAAATCCAGCTCTCCACCTTGCTTGAGCTCAGGGACTCATCCACCATTTTCATCTGGACATTAAGTCTCAAGACTCTTAGTTCCTGAGCATGGTGTACTGCCCCATGGACCATCATCTCTGCCACAATCACTGTGCTCGTATTAGCTCATAAGCTGGCTGCTCTCTCTGGTTTTTAGTTTCATCTTTGTGTTTTGGCTCCTGAGGATTTTCCTTACTTTTCTAAGAGCTCAACTTTGTATTTAAAGGAATGTCATATTTTATCAGCTTTACAATGTGCTTTGCAAAAAGAGTTTTAAAATTATGTCCTCGAAATATAAATATTATATAAATAGGGAGAAAAGCAATGAGTTGTTTCATTTTGGGAAACAAAAATGATTTGTCCAACATGATAAATTGGCAGAGTCAAGACTTAAGAATAGGTCTCTGGCTCCACATCTTGTGTTCTTTTTCACTGTGTCTACTGACCCTTTTAGAAAAGAGCACAGGAAGACAGAGAGGCAATGAGCACCATATGAGAAGGCAAAAGACCTATATTTTTTCCAAGAAATTTACCACCTGCATGATCTTGAGCAAGTTTTATTACTTCTCATAGTCTTAGTTTCATTATTGGCAAAATGAGAATAATATCTACTCTGCTTATTGCCAATCTTGCCATTAGGATGTCCATAAACAAAAGACTAAAAGTTCTTATAAATTGTTCAGAAAGAAAAAAAGCTGTCTTGTGAAAGGATGTCTTGTGGAAGTAGAGGTGATATTACAGATTCACTGATTCTTAAATATCTTGTTTACAGCAAACTCTTTATCTTCTATTTTATCCTTCATCATCAAGATTTTCAGTCCCCATATGGTCCTTTCCACCTCTTATCTTCACTTGTTTTCTGATATTTTGAACCCTGTTTTTCTTTTATTAATTATTCAGATATTTATTAAAGATCTTTCTACAGATACAAAGAGTTCATAGCCCACTGTTGGTGCAGTGAGATGAGAGTTGGATATGGGTAAGCACAGGGCTAGGAAATCCAAGGGAAAGAGACTCCTTTCCATCTCTCCCACCATAAAATCATATTTGTCCTGTGTACCAGGCCTTTGGAGCCCTACTTCCAGCTCAGTGAGTACATGAGAGAATATACTGAGCTATTTTGATAGAGGCTGTTGATTTGTTAATCTTCAGGAAATAAACTTTCTAGAGCCAGTGCCCCATCCTGAAGGAATGATACTAACAGTGGGAATTCAGACATCCCAGGCTGGCAGAGGGACTGCTTTGGAGCAGGCAGGCCTCTGGTGCATCCCTGGATCACATCTTGACAGTTAGCTATGTTGACAGATGCCCTAGAGAGACCCTGAATAGACAGCTCAAGCTGAGTTTCTTTTTAAGAGAGCTATCTGACCAGCATTGACAATATCTATTTTTTTAAGAGAGGTGGCTTTGTGTCTAGATAGGGGAAGCTTTCTTCCATGAAATGCTATTCGTGTTTGTAACTTGTACCCTTGGAATGGTCTTGTTGGAACAGGATCACATATCAGTACCAAGTGTAGAATCAGTTTTGTTGTGACCTTTTGAAATGGCTTGAGATGTCTCAGTCTTTTAGTTCTGAGTTTATCAAAGTTACAGCCTACAGTAAATTTCTCCTACTGAGGAATCTTCTCAAGGAAAATAAACCAGGGGTTGGTGGAGAACATGGGGGCGGTTGAAAGGGGGTAACTAATCCTAGAATAGGTTAAAAAAGCAAAACTCCCAAAGTAGAAATATTTAAAAATAGAGAAGCCTCCAGGACCAGATGGGCAGAATTGTGAACAAGACTGGGGACAAAATTAAATAAACCCCCAGGGAAATATTTTGTCACTTTTGGAAGCCTTGTTGGGCACTTAGAACTGCTAAAAAGCTTCCTGTGCCCCCTCCTCCATTTAAAAGCTATGGTAGTGAGAGTTAGCTGAGATCTGACCTACTTTGCAGGAAACATTTTTGGTTAGAAAGACAAGAGAAAAAAACATGAAATGATGTGGAGGCAGTGGGGTGTAGAGGTAAAAAGTCTGGATTTACTATCAAGAAACCTGGGCAACAGTGCTAACTCTATTGATAATAAGGTAACAACATTTATTGAGTGTTAAGGGCACTACATATATTACCTTATCTAATGTTTATGAAATCCAGACATATGGGGCTATTGTCCTCATCTTATCAATTTAGAAACACTGGAAGAGGTATAAGAGAGGAACACTTCCCTCTACCCTCGTAGGTTCTGTAGCTGGTCTAAGAATTGAACTGTCATCAGACAGTTTAGCAGGAGAAAAACATACAAATTTATTTAATGTTTGTATGCGTATGCAGGAGTCTTCAGAAGGAAAATGAAGACCTGAAAGCTTACATACCTTTTTACATAAAGGATGATAAATTGTGGGGGTGTGGCAACACAAAGGACTTGGGCTAGGGCTAATAAATTGTGGGACAATGACAAGAAAATATATGGAGAAAACTCATGGAAGATAAGTTATTTTAGTAGGTTTGTACAAATTCATTTTGGCACTGACTTTCAGTCTCTGTTGATAAGAATGTCCCTTCTCTTCCTGGTACAGGAAGGGCATCTTTCTCACGAGGAATTTTATGACCTGCTCTCAGGTAGAAAGAGGGAAGTCAGAGAGCCCTTCCTGTATCTGCTGTTTCTCAAGAGCCTCCAGCTCAAAATAATCAATATGCTAAAGCTGCACATTTTTGGGGTGGCATGTTCTGAACCCCTTCAGGGCTTAAGTACCATTCCTGGTATTCTGCAGCTATTAAAGAGCAAAGCAAAGACTTGAACTTGGGTCATGTTTTACTCCAAAGAACATGCTTATAAGCATATGCTTACTGACGCATCTACCTCGCTCACACTGGGAAAGTCACCTTTTTTTCACTTTTACCTGATCCAGCTAGACTTGTCCTATCTGTTGATAAGCGCATAATTATTAGTTGAATATTCATCTCTCTCTCAGATTGTCACAAGGACAGCTGCTTTGTTGGAACTGCCACATTTCTAGCACCAGGCACAGAGTCTGACATATGGTGGATGCCCAGGAAATATTCCCTGAATGGAGAGATGAATGATGGCCAATCTCTTTCTCCTGTTAATCCCGAGATCCTACTGCCGCAAAGTCAGATAAGCCTTTTGCACCACTTTTCCTGCTTCCTAAGGAGCTTGCCCGGAGGACAAAGACTTGCTTGTTTGGTTTCTCTGTGATTATGCTCTTGGAGCCAACACTCATTTCTGAAAGACAATTTCTGCCCCAGACACAGCAACCAACACTGTCATATATTAAAATCTCTTTATACAGTTTAAGAAGCAATGGCATAGTCAATTATAAGAACTTAAAAAAGCACACTCCCTCTGCCCAGTCTTGCGCTAGCCACTATCAGGTTGGAAATGACCCCAACCTCCCCTACTTGGGGCCTCAGTTTGGTGAGGACAGCAAGCATATGCAGACAATGCAATTGTTAAAAAATACCATGTAGGAACAAGGGCCAGATTATGTGATACCAAAGTAATCACACTGTGGTGGTCCTGAGAAGGGGAGGCCAGCTGCAGCAGTTCTGAAGTCTTGGTGGAGAAGGAACAATGAGGGGGGGAGAGCAGGGGGAAAGGGTTTAAGTAAGGAAAGAAAGGGCACAAGGACAGGCCCTAAAAAGCTTTCATTCTCCTTCCAGAGAATAGAAGCTTGCACAACTAATTCCTACTGGTCCCCAGGCACAGAAATAATGACATCAACATAACATTTATTGAGCATTAACCACACGCCATGCACTATATAAGTCCTTTTACATGTATTATATACTATACAATGCTCAATACAATCCCAGGAGGTAGTACTGTTTGTCATTATTGCTTCCATTTTGCAGATAAGAAAGCCGAGGCACAGAGGTGTTAACAACATGCCCAAAGGAACATACTTAGTAAGTGGTGGAACCTACATTTAAACCTGAGAATCTGCATCACAGAGTATGTTCACAGGAGAAGGGACCTCCACATGGATTTGTGGTGAGGAGTTTCTCAGCTTCCAGAATGACCCTGCTCTAGGAGAGGCAGTGTGTGCTCCCCTCACAGCCTGGTCTCTGTGCTTTCTCATGCTCTTCTGATCTTAAGGCTCTTACGTATGGGAAATACAGGGAAAATAAAAATCATAAACCAGATGGACTCTTAGTATGCAGATCAGAATTGTGGAAACCCTCAAACCTCAACTAGTATGGCTAAATTAAAGTGTGGTTTAGACACGCCTAACCTCATCAGGATAAATTTGGAAACTGTGAAGATGAGAAATGGGATTGACAAACCATCAGTTTGCAGCAGCTCAGAAGGAGCCAGTCTCTAATGTTAACAAGGAAAGAGGTTCATGTTGCCCCCACCTGTCTCATCCTCATAGATGGAGGTATGTTTCTTGTAGGATCTAGAAACCTGGAAAAGGTGATGTAGACCAGGGGTCCCCAACCCCAACTGATACCAGTCCGTGGCCTCTTAGGAACCGGGCCGCACAACAGGATGTGAGAGGCAGGTGAGCGAAGCTTCATTTGTATTTACAGCTGCTCCCCATCACTCGCATTACTGCCTGAGCTTTGTCTCCTGTCAGATCAATGGTGGCATTAGATTCTCATAGGAGCACGAACCCTGCTGTGAACTGTGCATGTGAGGGATCTAGGTTGTGCTCTCCTTATGAGAATCTAATGCCTGATGATCTGAGGTGGAGCTGAGGCAGTGATGCTAGCACTGGGGAGTGGCTGCAAGTACATATTATCATTAGCAAAGAGGTTCGACTGCACAGAGACCATAATAAATGAATTGCTTGCAGACTCATATCAAAACCCTATCAGTGAGTGGCAAGTGACATTTAAGCTGCATCTACGGAGTAGATTGGACATAAGCAACACACTTTGGGTGTCACTGTCTCCCATCACTTCCAGATGGGACCATCTAGTTGCAGGAAAACAAGCTCAGGACTTCCACTGATTCTGCATTATGGTGAGTTGTATAATTATTTCATTATATATTACAATGTAATAATAATAGAAATAAAATGCACAATAAATTTAATGCACTTGAATCATCCCAAAACCATCCCCCAACCCCGGTCCATGGCAAAACTGTCTTCCACGAAACCAATCCCTGGTGCACAAAAGGTTGGGGACTGCTGATGTAGAGTCCTGTACTTCTGGCAAAGGTCAGCATCATCTGGGATAGGTAGCACCTACTCCCAGAGAAGGGGCTGAACACATGATTTATAGGTGCCTCCAGAGTGAAGAGGAAAGTGATCTGAAAGGTCATGAAGCTGAGGAAAGGGATGAAATGGCTCAATCTACATCCCAGCTTTGTATCTTCCTTGGGGGCTAGAGCATGGCTAAGTGACTCTGCTAATGGCTTTCTCGTAACTGTATTGTGAAGCCATTGCAGTTAATGACTTCTGTCTATCTTTCAAATGGACTCTGAATCAGTGTGCATTAAGATGATAGAAAACTTTTCACATGTGCATGTCTTGTGTCCTTAACTTTGTAAGTTTCTGGATAGTAGATCCTGTAACTTAATTACTTTTTATATTCATTGCAGAGCTAATGACTTTCAGCCTCTTCCAGTGCTAACATTCTGAGATTCATTTGCTTATATCCAAAATTTTAGGGCTCATTGGGGCTGGGGTGGGAGTAGGGAAAGCTGGGAAAACTGGCAGCTACTGATGTGGCAGGATCTCTTTCATTGATTATTAATAATATAGATGAATGATGGGAAACTGCTTTTTTACTCTCTGAAGATTGAAACTTGTATCTCTTTTTTTCAAATTTTATGTTGGGTTTGCTGGCTAGCAAACTGTCTCAGGACAGTTTGAGGTAGAATTTTCAGGGACATTTTACAGAATTTTCTTTATGAGTTTTTCTTCAATGTGGAAAGCCCAATTCGGAAACATTAGTTAACAAAAAAAGCATATTCCCTTGTCAACATGTGAATTAAAAACTCCATTGTTTTAATGTTTTCCAGATACAATTAATATCTATAGTCACTTTCTTCATGAGCAAAGAAAACATTTTCCCACTATCCTATTAAGGAAGGGGTTTGCTCACTGAAGCAGGGCTGAGGCTCAAAGAGTTGCAGGAAGTGGGGGAGGAGGGCAGACCTCATAATGGCAAGAGTCACAAGAATAACATTTATATTGTGTGAATGTTGAATACTTAAGTGTGATTTCCTTGGCCTTGTTTTGAACTGTCCCCACTACTGACAAAAGTGTAATAAAAGGTGATATACTGATTCTTCAAACTTCATATTCATAGTGTTTGCCTTTTTGTCAACATACCACATTCTTTTGTATCTGTCATTTCTAGAATGCTTTCCCTATAGTTAATTTGATCCCTCTAATAAAAGGGTATTTTGTCTGATAATACTATTCTGTATTAATATTTGTGGAAGCTGAGAACCTTTTATGGGGAAACCTCATGATTTTCCTGTTCTTTTTCTTTTAAACAGGCTTACCTTTTTTTTTTTTTTTTTAATTAATTAATTTATTTATGGCTGTGTTGGGTCTTCGTTTCTGTGCAAGGGCTCTCTCTAGTTGTGGCAAGCGGGGTCCACTCTTCATCGCGGTGTGCGGGCCTATCACTATCGCGGCCTCTCTTGTTGCAGAGCACAGGCTCCAGACACGCAGGCTCAGCAACTGTGGCTCACAGGCCCAGCCGTTCTGCGGCACATTGGATTCTTCCAGACCAGGGCTCGAACCCATGTCCCCTGCATTGGCAGGCAGATTCCCAACCACTGCGCCACCACGGAAGCCCCAGGCTTGCCTTTTTAAAAAAAAATTTTTATTGGAGTATAGTTGATTTACAATGTTGTGTTAGTTTCAGGTGTGATTCACAGCAAAGTGAATCAGTTATACATATGCATATATACACTCTTTTGTTTTAGATTCTTTTCCCATGTAGGCCATTGCAGAGTATTGAGTAGAGTTCCCTGTGCTAAACAGTAGGTCCTTATTAATTATTTATTTTATATATAGTAGTGTGTATATGTCGGTCGCAATCTCCAAACTTATCCCCCCTCCCTTATCCCCTGGTAACCATAAATTTGTTTCTATATCCATGACTCTACTTCCGTTTTGTAAATAAGTTTATTTGTGCCGTTTTGCTTAGATTCCACATATAAGCAATATCATATTATATTTGTCTTTCTGTGTCTGACTTACCTCATGCAGCATGACAATATCTAGGTGTATCTATGTTGATGCAAATGGCATTATTTTTCTCTTTTTTTTTGCTGAGTAATATTCCATTTTATATATGTACCACATCTTCTGTATCCGTTCCTGTGTTGATGGACAATTAAGTTGCTTCCATGTCCTGGCTATTGTAAATAGTGCTGCAATAAACATTGGGGTGCATGTATCTTTTTGAATTATGGTTTTCTCTGTGTATATGCCCAGCAGAGGGTTGCTGGGTCATATGGTAGTTCTACTTTTAGTTTTTTAAGGAACCTCCATAATGTTCTCAATAGTGGCTGTACCATTTCATATTCCCACCAACACTTTTCTCCACACCCTCTCTAGCATTTACTGTTTGTAGATTTTTTGATGATGACCATTCTGACTGGTGTGAGGTGATACCTCGTTGTAGTTTTGATTTGCATTTCTCTGATAATTAGTGATGTTAAGCATCTTTTCATGTGATTTTTGTCCATCTGTGTTGCTTCTTTGGAGAAATGTCTACTTAGATCTTCTGCTCATTTTTTGACTGGTTATTTGGTTTTTTTTTTTTGTTATTGTGCTACATGAGCTGGTTGTATATTTTGGAGATTAATCCCTTGTTGGCTCCTTCATTTGTAAATATTTTCTCCCATTCTGAGGGTTGTCTTTTTGTTTTGTTTATGGTTTCCTTTGCTGGGCAAAAGATTTTAAGTTTAATTAGATCCCATTTGTTTATTTTTGTTTTATTTTCATTACTCTAGGAGGTGGATCAAAAAAGATCTTGCTGAAATTTATGTCAAAGAGTGTTTTACCTATGCTTTCCTCTAAGAGTTTTAGTGTCAGGCCTTACATTTAGGTCTTTAATCCATTTGGATTTTATTTTTGTGTATGGTGTTAGGGAGTGTTCTAATTTTTATTCTTTTACATGTAGTTGTCCAGTTTTCCCAGAATCACTTATTGAAGAGACAGTCTTTTCTCCATTGTATATTCTTCCCTCCTTTGTCATAGATTAGGTAACCATAGGTACGTAGGTTTACCTCTGGGCTTTCTACCCTATTCCATTGATCTATATTTCTGTTTTGGTGCCAGTACCGTACTGTCTTGATGACAGTAGCTTTGTAGTATAGTCTGAAGTCAAGGAACCTGGTTCCTCCAGCTCTGTTTTTCTTTCTCAAGATTGCTTTGGCTATTTGGGGTCTTTTGTGTTTCTATACAAACTGTAAAATATTTTGTTCTAATTCTGTGAAATATGCTATGAGTAATTTGATAGGAATTGCATTGAATCTGTAGATTGCTTTGGGTGGTATAGCCATTCTGAAAATATTGATTCTTCCAATCCAAGAACATGGTATATCTCTCAATGTGTTTGTGTCATCTTTGATTTCTTTTATCAGTAGCTTATAGTTTTCTGAGTACAGATTTTTTGTCTCCTTTGTTAGCTTTATTCCTAGGTATTTTATTCTTGTTGCGATGGTAAATGGGAGAGTTTCTTTAATTTCTCTTTTTGATCTTTTGTTGTTAGTGACTAGGAATGCAAGACATTTCTGTGCATCAATTTTGTATCCTGCTACTTTACCAAACTCATTGATGAGCTCTAGTAATTTTCTGGTGGCATATTTAGGATTCTCTATGTATAGTATCATGTCATCTGCAAACAGTGACAGTTTACTTCTTTTCCAATTTGGATTACTTTTATTTCTTTTTCTTCTCTGACTGCTGTGGCTAGGACTTTCAAAACTATGTTGAATAACAGTGGCGAGAGTGGATATCCTTGTCGTGTTCCTGATCTTGGAGGAAATGCTTTCAGTTTTTCACCATTGAGAATGATGTTTGCTGTGGGCTTGTCATATATGGCCTTTATTATGTTGAGGTAGGTTCCATCTATGTCCACTTTCTGGAGAGTTTTTATCATAAACTGGTGTTGAATTTTGTCAAAACTCTTTCTGTATCTGTTGAGATGATCATATAGTTTTTATTCTTTAATTTATTAATATGGAGTATCACATTGATTGATTTGTGTATAGTGAAGAATTTTTGCATCCCTAGGATAAATCCCACTTGATCATCATGGATGATCCTTTTAATGTGTTGTTGGATTCTGTTGCTAGTAATTTGTTGAAGATTTTTACGTCTATGTTCATCAGTGATGTTGGCCTGTAATTTTCTTTTTTGTGTGATACCTTTTTCTGGTTTTGGTATTCAGGTGATGGTTGCATTGTAGAATGAGCTTGACAGTTTTCCTTCCTCTGCAATTTTTTGGAAGAGTTTCAGAAGGATAGGTGTTAGCTCTTCTCTAAATATTTGGTAGAATTCACCTGTGAAGTCATCTGGTCCTGGAATTTTGTTTGTTGGAAGATTTTGAATCACAGTTTCAATTTCAGTATTTGTGATTAGTCTGTTCATATGTTCTATTTCTTCCTGGTTCAGTCTTGGAAGATTGTACCTTTCTAAGAATTTGTCCATCTCTTCCAGGTTGTCCATTTTATTGGCATACAGTTGCTTATAGTAGTCTCTATGATCCTCTGTATTTCTAAGATGTCAGTTTTAACTTCTTTTTCATTTCTAATTCTATATAGTACTAATAGGCTATATAGTACTACAATATGGTATTATAGTACACTATAATATGTTTATAATACTTTTCACACAAATAATTCTTAAAAACAAACAAACACAAAAAATACAGGAAACATTTTTAATCTTCCAGTACAGTACCTTGAAAAGTACAGTAGTACAGTACAGCAGCTGGCATCCAGGGGCTGGCATCAAGTGAACAGGCAAGAAGAGTTACTGCTTGGAGGAGGGAGAGGAGGTGGGAGATGCTAGCACTGAAGGATAATCAGTAATAGGAGATGGAACGCAAGCAGAAATTTCACACATGCCTGACGTCGGTGGAACACATTTTGGCATCTTTGAAATTTTGCAACTTAAAGGTTGGTATGTAGGGGACTTACTGTATTGCTGTAAACTTTCCTCTTAGAACTACTTTTGCTGCATCCCATAGATTTTGGGTCATCGTGTTTTCATTGTCATTTGTTTCTAGGCATTTTTAAATTTCCTCTTTGATTTTTTTAGTGATCCATTGCTTATTTAGTAGCATATTGTTTACCCTCCATGTGTTTGTGTTAATTACATTTTTTTCTCTGTAATTGATTTCTAATCACATAGCATTGTGGTTGGAAAAGATACTTGATATTATTTCGATTTTCTTAAATTTACCAAGGCTTGATTTGTGACCCAAGATGTGATCTATCCTGGAGAATGTTCCATGAGCGCTTGAGGAGAAAGTGTATTTTGTTGCTTTTGGAGGAATGTCCTAAAAGTATCAATTAATTCTATCTGGTCTAATGTGTCATTTAATGCTTGTGTTTCCTTATTAATTTTCTGTTGGGATGATCTGTCCATTGGTGTAAGTGAGGTTTTAAAGTCCCCCACTATTATTGTGTCACTGTCGATTTCTCCTTTTATGCCTTATGTATTGAGGTGCTCCTATGTTGGGTGCATAAATAGTTACAATTGTTATATCTTCTTCTTGGATTGATCCCTTGATCATTATGTAGTGTTCTTCTTTGTCTTTTGTAATAGTCTTTATTTTATAGTCTATTTTGTCTGATAGGAGAATTACCACTCCAGCTTTCTTTTGATTTCCATTTGCAAGGAATAGCTTTTTCCATCCCCTCATTTTCAGTCTGTATGTTTCCCTAGGTCTGAAGTGGGTCTCTTGTAGGCAGCATATATACAGGTCTTCTTTTTGTATTCACTCAGCCAGTCTATGTCTTTTGGTTGGAGCATTTATTCCATTTATAATACATTTAAAGTAATTATTGATATGTATGTTCCTATTGCCATTTTCTTAATTGTTTTGGATTTGTTTTAGTAGGTCTTTTTTCTTCCTTTCCTCTTATGTTCTCTTCTCTTGTGGTTCTTGCCTAGAGAAATTCCTTTAGCATTCGTCATAAAACTGGTTTGGTGGTGATGAATTCTCTTAGCTTTTGCTTGTCTGTAAAGCTTTTGTGTCCTCCATCAAATCTGAATGAGATCCTTGCTGGGTAGAGTATTCTTGGTTGTAGGTTTTACCCTTTCATCACTTTAAATATATCCTGTCATTCCCTTCTGGCTTGCAGAGTTTCTGCTGAAAAATCAGCTGATAACCTTATGGGGGTTCCCTTGCATGTTATTTGTTGCTTTTAATATTTTTTCCTTGTATTCAATTTTTGTTATTTTGATTAATATGTGTCTCATGTATTCGTTCTTGGGTTTATCCTGTATGGGACTCTCTGCACTTCTTGGATTTGGGTGATTATTTCCTTTCCCATGTTAAGGAAGTTTTTGTCTATGGACTCTTCACATATTTTCTCAGGCCCTTTCTATTTTTCTTCTTCTTCTGGGACCTGATTTTCTTGCCCTTGCTGTAAGTTCATTCCTTTGTGTTACTCAGTATAATATTCAGTGTTATGTATATAATGCATATGTCTCTTTTAAAATAAACATTCACCTATTGAAGGACATATGTTTTCAATTTGGGGCTATTAATAATAAAGCTGATATAAACACTTATGTATAAGTTTTGGGGTGAACTTAAGTTTTTATTTCTCTCCGAAAAATATCTTAAGAGTGTAATTGTTAGGTTGTATGGTAATTACATTTTTAGTGTTAGACTACCAAACTGTTATCCAAAGTGTTTGTGCTATTTTACATTCCAAGCAGCAATGTATAAGTTTTTCCACGTGTTTGCCATCATTGGTGTTATTATTTTTTAATTTTAGCCATTTTGTAGACATGTAGTGAGTGATATCACATTTTAGTTTTAAGTTGCATTTCCTAAATGGCAAGGATGTTGAATATCTTTTCATATACTTATTTGCCACCTATATATCCTCTTTAGTTGTGTCCAATTATTACTTTAAAAAATTTTTATTATATATTTGATTACAGTTGTTTAACAATGTTGTATTAGTTTTAGGTGTACAGCAAAGTGATTCAGTTATACATATACATGTATCTATATTTCTTTGTTTAGTTGACATTTTGAATATATTCTTTTGTAAAATATCTGTTTAATTTTTTGCCTATTTTTTCTATGGGATTTTCAGTATTTTTTTCTTTTTGCTTTACAAGAGTTATTTATATATTCTGATTTTGAGCCATTTTTTGATACATATGTTGCAGCTACTGTAATGGTGCTTAATAATAAATGGAAAATCTTAATTTTAATGAAATATGGTCTATCAAAATTTTCTTTTATAATTAGCATTTTTTGATCCTGCTTAAGAAATCTCTTACTACCTCAAGATCATAAAAATCATTTCCTACATTTTTCCCCAAATTTTTTGTTGTCACTTTTTTAATTTTCTTGAAGATTATGTCTTTGATTGGTACTATTGCTTCCTAAGATATTTGGAGAATTCAACAGAGAAGCCGTCTGTGCTTGAGGTTTTCTTCATGAATAGGTTTTAAATCAAGGGTCAAATTTCTTCCTTCCTTTCTTTCTTTCTCTTTCTTTCTTTCTTTCTTTCTTTCTTTCTTTCTTTCTTTCTTTCTTTCGTTTCTTTTTTTAACTGAAGTATGGTTGCTTTACAATGCTGTGTTAGTTTCTGCTGTACAGCAAAGTGAATCAGCTATATGTATACATATATACCCTCATTTTTGGATTTCCTTCCCATTTAGGTCACCACAGAGCATTGAGTTCCCCATGCTATAGAGCAAGTTCTAATTAGTTATATATTTTATACATTCAAATTTCTTAAATAGTATAAAACTATTCATAATTTCTATTACTTTTTCTGTTAGCTTTGGTAATTTCTCTGTTTTGAGGAATTTCTATTTTATTTAAATTTTACGTAATTTTTTGTGTAACATTTGTAATATTTTCTTTATTTTTTGGTGTCTAAAGATCTGAAGTGATGTTCCTTTTTCATGTCTGTTAATAGTAATTTGTACTTCTCACCTTTCTTTATCAGAATTGATAGTTTGTCAATTTTATTTACCTTACAAGGAAACATTTGAGTATGTTGTTTTCTGTCATATTCCAATTCATTAATTTATCTTATCTTACCTTATTTATTTATTTTATCTTTATTATTTCCTTCGTTCTATTTTGCATAGATTGATTTGTTGTTCTTTTTTAGATTATTGTGATGGAGCTTAAATCATTGACTTTCTGCCTTTTTAAAATAATGTAAACACATAAAGCTAACAATTTCCCTCAAAGCACTGCTTTCATTATGTTCCACAAGTATTAATATTATATATATATTTTATAAATAACTTCATCATTCAGTTCAAAATTTTTAACTTTTAAAAATTTTCCTTCAATCATAATTTATTTCTAAGTATATTGTTTAATTTTCATGTAACTGGATTTTTTCTGAGTATTTTTTGTTATTGAATCAAGTTTAACTCCATGTGGCTATAAAATGTATTCTAAATGATATCAATCTTTTAAAATATGTTGAGGGAGGACCTTTGCAATGGAGGAGCAGTAAGACGTGGAGATCACCTTCCTCCCCACAAATACATCAAAAATACATCTACATGTGGAACAACTCCTACAGAACACCTACTGAATGCTGGCAGAAGACCTCAGATTTTCCAAAAGGCAAGAAACTCCCCATGTACCTGGCCGTGTGGCTGACAGGGTCTTGGTGCTCTGGCCAGGTGTCAGGCCTGAGCCTCTGAAGTGGGAGAGGCGAGATCAGGACATTGGACCACCAGAGACATCCCAGCCCCACATAATATCAATCAGCAGGGGCTCTCCCAGAGATCTCCATCTCAATGCTAAGACCCAGCTCCACTCAAAGAGCAGAAAGCTCCAGTGCTAGATACCCCATGCCAAACAACTAGCAAGACATGAACAAAACCAAACGCATTAGCAGAAAGGCTGCGTAAAATCATAATAAGATCACAGATACCTCAAAGCACAGCACTGAATGAGGTCCTGCCCACCAAAAAGACAAGATCCAGCCTTATCCACCAGAACACAAGAACCAGTCCCCTCGACCATGAAGCCTACACAAACCACTGAACCAACCTTGCCCACTGGGGGCAGACACCAAAAACAACAGGAACTATGAACCTGCAGCCTGAAAAAAGGAGACCCCAAACACAGTAAGATAAGCAAAATGAGAAGACAGAGAAATACACACCAGATGAAGGAGCAAAGTAAAAACCTACCAGACCAAACAAATGAAGAAGAAATAGGCAGTCTACCGGAAAAAGAATTCAGAGTAATTATAGTAAAGATGATCCAAAATCTTGGAAATAGAATGGAGAAAATATAAGAAATGTTTAACAAGGACCTAGAAGAACTAAAGAGCAAACAAACAATGATGAACAACACATTAAATGAAATAAAAAATTCTCTAGAAGGAATCAATAGCAGAATAACTGAGGTAGAAGAACAAATAAGTGACCTGGAAGATAAAATAGTGGAATTAACTACCACAGAGCAGATTAAAGAAAAAATTATGAAAAGAATTGAGGAGAGTTTCAGAGACCTGTGGGACAACATTCATCTTACCAACACTCAAATAGAGGCTAAACAATACACTACTAAGTAACCAAGAGATCACTGAAGAAATCAAAGAGGAAATTAAAAAAATACTTAGAAACAAATGAAAATGAAAACACGATGCCCCAAAACCTATGGGATGCAGTGAAAGCAGTTCAAAGAGGGAAGTTTATAGCAATACAATCCTACCTCAGGAAACAAGAAAAATCTCAAATAAATAACCTATCTTTACACCTAAAGCAATTAGAGAAAGAAGAAGACAGAAACCCCAAAGTTAGCAGAAGGGAACAAAACATAAAAATCAGATCAGAAATAAATGAAAAAGAAATGAAGGAAATGACAGCAAAGATCAATAAAACTAAGAGCTGGTTCTTTGAGAAGAGAAAGAAAATTGATAAACTATTAGCCAGACTCATCAAGAAAAAAAGGGAGAAGACTCAAATCAATAGAATTAGAAATAAAAAAGGAGAAGTAACAACTGACACTGCAGAAATACAAAAGATCATGAGAGATTACTCCAAGCAACTATATGCCAATAAAATGGACAACCTGGAAGAAATGGACA
This sequence comes from Balaenoptera musculus, assembly GCF_009873245.2. Taxonomy (NCBI): domain Eukaryota; kingdom Metazoa; phylum Chordata; class Mammalia; order Artiodactyla; family Balaenopteridae; genus Balaenoptera; species Balaenoptera musculus. The sequence goes on from NC_045792.1 coordinate 20,297,760, forward strand.
GATTTTTACACAAGTACAACCTTCTTAGACGGAATCAGGAAGAAATAGAAAATATAAACAGACCAATCACAAGCACTGAAACTGAAACTGTAATTAAACATCTTCCAACAAACAAAAGCCCAGGACCAGGTGGCTTCACAGGTGAATTCTATCAAATATTTAGAGACGTGCTAACACCTATCCTTCTCAAACTCTTCCAAAATATAGCAGAGGTAGGAACACTCCCAGACTCATTCTATGAGGCCACCATCACCCTGATACCAAAACCAGGCAAAGATGTCACAAAAAAAGAAAACTACAGGCCAATATCACTGATGAACATAGATGCAAAAGTCCTCAAAAAGATACTAGCAAACAGAATACAAAAGGACATTAAAAGGATCATACACCATGATCAAGTGGGGTTATCCCAGGAATTCAAGGTTTCTTCAATATACGCAAATCAATCAATGGGATACACCATATTAACAAATTGAAGGAGAAAAACCATATGATCATCTCAATAGATGCAGAAAAACTTTCGAAAATATTCAACACCCATTTATGAAAAAAACTCTCCAGAAAGTAGGCATAGAGGGAACTTACCTGAACATAATAAAGGCCATATGACAAACCCACAGCCAACATCGCTCTCAATGGTGAAAACCTGAAATCATTTCCACTAAGATCAGGAACAAGACAAGGTTGCTCACTCTCACCACTGTTATTCAACATAGTTTTTGAAGTTTTAGCCACAGTAGTCAGAGAAGAAAAGGAAATAAAAGGAATCCAAATCGGAAAAGAAGTAAAACTGTCACTGTTTGCAGATGACATGATACTGCACAAAGAGAATCCTAAAGATGCTACCAGCAAACCACTGGAGCTAATCAATGAATTTGGTAAAGTAGGAGGTTGCAAAATTTATGCACATAAATCTCTTGCATTCCTATACACTAATAATGAAAAATCTGAAAGAGAAATTAAGGAAACACTCCCAGTTACCACTGTAACAAAAAGAATAAAATACCTAGGAATAAAGCTACTTAAGGAGACAAAAGACCTGTATGCAGATAACTATAAGACACTGATGAAAGAAATTAAAGATGATACAAACAGTTGGAGAGATATACCATGTTCTTGGATTGGAAGAATCAACATTGTGACAATGACTATACTACCCAAAGCAATCTACAGATTCAATGCAATCCCTACCAAACTACCAATGGCATTTTTCACAGAACTAGAATCAAAAATTTCACAATTTGTATGGAAACACAAAAGACCCCGAATAGCCCAAGCAATCTTGAGAAAGAAAAACAGAGCTGGAGGAATCAGGCTCCCTGACTTCAGACTATACTACAAAGATACAGTAATCAAGGTAGTATGGTACTGGCAGAAAAACAGAAATATAGATCAATGGAACTGGATAGAAAGGCCAGAGATAAACCCACACACATATGGTCACCTTATCTTTGATAAAGGAGGCAAGAATATACAATGGAGAAAAGACAGGCTCTTCAATAAGTGGTTCTGGGAAAACTGGACAGTTACATGTAAAAGAATGAAATTAGAACACTCCCAAGCACCATACACAATAATAAACTGCAAATGGATTAAAGACCTAAATGTAAGGCCAGACACTATAAAACTATTAGCTGAAAACATAGGCAGAACACTCTATGACATGAATCACAGCAAGATCCTTTTTGACCCACCCCCCTAGAGAAGTGGAAATAAAAACAAATATAAATAAATGGGACCTAATGAAACTTAAAAGCTTTTGCACAGCAAAGGAAACCTTAAACAAGACGAAAAGACAACCCTCAGAATGGGAGAAAATATTTGCATACAAAGCAACTGACAAAGGATTAATCTCCAAAATATACAAGCAGCTCATGCAGCTTGATGTGAAAAACACAAACAACCCAGTCCAAAAATGGGCAGAAGACCTAAATAGACATTTCCCCAAAGAAGATATACAGTTTGCCAACAAACACATGAAAGGATGCTCAACATCACTAATCATTATAGAAATGCAAATCAAAGCTACAATGAGGTATCACCTCACTCCGGTCAGAATGGCCATCATCAAAAAATCTACACACAATAAATGTTGGAGAGGGTGTGGAGAAAAAGGAACCCTTCTGCACTGTTGGTGGGAATGTAATTGATACAGCCACTATGGAGAACAGTATGGAGTTCCTTAAAAAACTGAAAGTAGAACTATCATACCACCCAGCAATCCCGCTATTGGGTGTATACCCTGAGAAAACCATAATTCAAAAAGAGTCATGTACCACAGTGTTCATTGCAGCACTATTTACAATCGCCAGGACATGGAAGCAACCTAAGTGTCCACTGACAGAGGAATAGATAAAGAAGACGTGGCACATATATACAGTGGAATATTACTCAGCCATAAAAAGAAACGAAATTGATTTATTTGTAGTGAGGTGGTTGGACCTAGATTTTGGCATACAGAGTGTAGTAAGTCAGAAAGAAAAAACAAATACCGTATGCTAACACATATATATTGAATATAAAAAACAATGGTTCTGAAGAATGTAGTGGCAGGACAGGAATAAAGATGCATACATAGAGAATGGTCTTGAGGACATGCGGAGGTGGAAGGGTATGCTGGGATGAAGTGAGAGTGTGGAATTGATGTATATACACTACCAAATATAAAATAGATAGCTAGTGATAAGCAGCCGCATCGCACAGCGAGATCAGGTCAGTGCTTTGTGACCACCTAGAGGGGTGGGATAAGGAGGGTGGGAGGGAGGTGCAAGAGGGAGAGGTGGGGATATGGGGATATATGTATACGTATAGCTGATTCACTTTGTTATACAGCAGAAACTAACACACAGCATTGTAAAGCAATTATATTCTAATAAAGATGTTAAAAAATGATAAAATAAAATATGTTGAAGTTTTCATAATGGCAAAGTAATAATCTTGGTATAAAATGGAAACATCTAGAATTTTAAAATATGTTTGTTTCATTAATACATAAAAATGTAATGATGTTGTATAATAAGGGACATAAAAGAGTGAAAAACGTGGGATTCAGAACTATTGTTACCTTTTATTGGGGGAGAGAATTGTATGTAAGGAATAGAACATATAATTGTGCTTATATTCTAACCATATGGTTAGAAGCATATTGTTGTAACACTCCTAGCTTCTGGTTTGAATTGTGGAATCTTGTTTCCAATTAAATATTTAGAATAACCAATCACTATGTTTATAAAAATCCATGTTTTTACCATTCAGAACTATTTCAAACATACACAAAAGGGCTGGAAATAATATAGCATAACTCCCCTAACCATACCTGATTAAATTATGTTAGCATTTTTCTTTGTTTGTTTCAGATCAGAATTTTCTGTATGTATATTTAAAGAAATAATGTATTACGGGTATTGTTAAAGACTTTTAACACATTCTTTTCTTCTCCTTATTGCTCTAGACAGAACCACTACCTCAAAATGGTGTGTCTCATTCCATGCAAGGTTAAATACTTTCACTACATTTGCATATAGTAATAAATGATATCTTCAATTTTTTGTGATCTTAGATCTTGAAAAAAAAATAGCGTTATATTTTGAAACACATTGAAGAAGATATATTTTAACTGCTGTACACTAATCCGTTATATTTAAAAATCATAGATTGTTTATCCATTCCTCAAGTTTTTCATTATTATGAATAGTAAATATTTATTTTGTATGTCCTTCTGGGTACGTACTTGTATCTCTAAGATGTAACTAGTAGTGGAATTTTACTAGATTATTGTAAGAATGCTCTTCAAAAGATTTTAACAAGTTACACTGTTAACAGCAATGAATGATTAGTACCATTTCTTACATCCTTGCAACACTTGATGCTCATTCCTTTTTTTAAAATAAATTTACATTTCCCTGAAATCCAAATAAATTAAATTTCTTTTAAAATGTTAAGTTATTTTTGCAAATTGCTTGTCTATATTTTTTGCCTTATTTCTATGAGTTCATTTATCTTTTATTATTTATTTGTAGTGGTGTGTAAATACATACACACTTGAACAATCTGTTCACTAATCCTTTGTAGGTTTTATGTATTATAAATATATTCTTCTAGGCTGAATCTTAACTTTGTACTTTGGTTGATGAAGTCTTTAGTCATTCAAAAGTTTAAGATGTAACATAGGTAGATTTATCACTTTATATTTTGTGCTTTTAATGTCTTATTTAATAAATCCTTCCATACCTACATGTCATGAACATTTTTTACTGTATTTTATGTTAAAAAAAATCAACGTTTTTTCCACTTATAGCTTCTAAATCTACTTTGGATTTATTTTGACACGTCATATGAAGCAAGATTTTTTCCTTCCTCATATTGATAAACTGGTTGTCTTGTCACCATTTATGTGAATATTTCATTATTTCTTTGCTGTTTTGTAATGTGGGCCCTGAAATATACCACATTTTCATATACACATATGTCTGTCTCTGAATTGGTTCCAATGGTCTATTTATCTTTACATGCAAATAATATAAAACTATAAAAATCATTATACTTTTACAGTAATTTATACAAGCATGGAAAGTCCTGTATTTTTCTGCTTCTACAAATTTATCTTCAAATTTATCTTGACCTTTTACTTTTCCAAACTAATTTAGGATCAGCTTGTCAAAAAATTTCTTGGAAATGAGATCAATTTGAGGAGGAATTATCTTAATAATACAGAGTTTTCTCATCCATGAATGTGATGTGCCTTTCCATTTATTTAGGTTATCTTTAATGTATTTTAATAATATTTTATAATTTCATCCATAAAGGTATAAAATAGCTCTTGTTAGAATTACTTCTAGTTACCATATTGCTTTTCTTTCTATTGTAAATGAAGGAATTAAAAAATAAAACAGTAATTGCTATTGGTTAAAGAAATGGTATTGATTTTTGTTTCTTAATCTGTTATCCATCAGCTCTCTATTCTGTTCTACTGATCTCTTTGTCTGTTCTCTTGCCAATATCACACTCTTTATTACAGTTGCTTTATAGTAAGTCCTGAAACCAGGTAGTGTCAATCCTCCAACTTTGTTCTTCATCTTCAGTATTGGCTATTCTGGGTCTTTTGTCTCTCCATATAAATTTAGAATCACTTTGTCAATATGTACAAATTAATTTGCTAGGATTTTGATTGGGATTGTGTTCAATATATAGATCAAGTTGGGAAAACTGTTTTCTTGATGATATTGAGTATTGGTTTCCATGAACAATCTCTCCATTTATTTAGTTCTTCTTTGATTTCTCTCATCAGAGTTTTGTAGTTTCCCTCAAATAGATCTATTACATATTTTGTTAGATTTATACCTAAATATTTCCTTTTTAGGGGTGCTAAAGTAAATGGTAATAATTTTAAATTTCAAATTCCACTTGTTCATTGCTAGTATATAGAAAAGTGTTAACTTTTGTATATTAACCTTGTAAATCCTGCAACATTGCTATAATTTCTTACTAGTTCTGGCAGTTTTTTGTTGATTCTTTTCATATTTTCTACATAAGTGCTCATGTCACCTGAGAATCAAGACAGTTTTATTTTTTCCTTCTCAATCTGTATATCTTTTATGTACTTTCCTTGTCTTATTGCATTAGCTAGGACTTCCAGTACAATATTAAAAACCAGTGATGAGAGGGGACATCCTTACCTGTTCCTGATCTCAGTGAGAAAGTTTCTAGTTCACCATTACGTATGATGTTAGCTGTAGGTTTTTTGTAGATGTTTTTATCAAGTTGAAGAAGTTTCCCTCCATTCTTAGTTTGCTAAGAATTTTATCATAAATAGGTGTTGGATTTTGTTAAAATGCTTTTTATGTATCTATTGATATGATCATATGATTTTTCTTCTTTAGCCATTTGATGTGAAAGAATATATTAATTGCTTTTTGAATGTTGAACTGTACTTGCATACTAGGGATAAATCCCACTTGGTCATTGTATATAATTCCTTTTATACATTGTTGGATTTGACTTGCTAGTGTTTTATTGAACATTTTTGCATCTATACTCATAAGATATATTAGTCTGTGGTTTTCTTTTCTTATAATGTCTTTGTCTGGTTTTGGCATTAGGGTAGTGTTGGCTTCATAGAATGAGTTAGGAAGTATTCTTTCTGTTTGTATCTTCTGGAAGAGATTGTAGAGACTTGCTATAATATCTTTCTTAAATGTTTCCTAGAACCCACCAATGAATGCTTATGGCTCCTTCCTCTCCTGCCTATTTAAATCTGTTTTCTCTGCCTGAAATGCACGTCTTCATCTATTAAAAGGTGAAACCATGACTTCACCTTTTAAAAATTTTTCTCTGGGAGAAGTTTACCATATTTCTATTTCTCTCCCCAAAGCCCTTGGATCTGTACTACATTTTTTTTACTACCTTTCACTTTGTCCCCTCTTTCTTTTTATAAGCCTGTCCACTGTATGAGGCACAATATCCAACTCCTTCCTTTCCTCTACCTTTGAAGGCATGCCCACAGGTCCTTTTTAGTGCAAAAGCTTTATTGCTTCTCATTGAGTAGCAAAAATAATTAAATGGGATTTAATTCTTTTATTATTCTTAGAATAATAATCTCTGGCCTATGTTTCTCACTTCTCCTTTGAGTTTTAGATTTATAAAACAATCTATTGACTAGGTTATAATGTGGTAATAAATAACGCCCAAATATCAGTGGCTTATCACAACAAAGTTTATATCTTCTTCATGCTACATTTTCATCATGGTCACTCGGGCCCAGACTAATGAAGAAGCAACCATTTCCAACACTGCTGGTGGTGGTGTTGCAGGAAAAAGCAACTTAGGGTGGGGAGGGAGTGTGTGTGGATCTTGCTCTATGTGCCCTGAAGAGACACATACCTTCCTTTTAGAACTCATTTGCCAAACCTAGTCACATGGCCCTACTCAATAACAAAGGGATCAGGACATGGTGAAAAACTGGACATATTTGAGGGAACAGTATTAATGCCTACCACAGTGAACAAAATCTTCTTTATATTTCTTAGGGAGTGGTCCACAACTCTAACTGTTCCAACTCTTTACCAAATTTAGGGGAAAAGCCTGCCAACCTGCTCTTTTTCTTCACAGTATGAAAAAAACTTGCTGAGAATGTCGGGATAAAACAATACATGTCTTCGTGTTTTAAAAGGACAGTTTTCACCTCTAAGAATATTAGTGTGAGAGATACTTATCTCAGGGTCTCTGATTCACACAGAAATGATTCTGTTTTATGCATCTGGATTCTAATCTTAACTTTAATTAGCTCTGTAGCCTAGAATTAATAATAATAATAATGATTAAACTTGACATTAATTTGGTGATTACTATATTCCAAGTCTAAGAAGTCTGTATGCATTAATTTATGTAATTCTCACAACATCTGTCTGAAGTAGATAGTATTAGTAACCCCATTTTACAGGTGTGGAAAATAAAGCATCAGAGAGTTAGAAACTTTCCCCAAATTCTCATAGCTAGTAAGTCAAGGAGTTAGGTTTCTATTATGAGCAATCTGACCTAACTACTAAAGTAGTCCAGTTTTATGTTTTCCAGTTTCTTAACCATGCCACTTGATATGCCAATTTTATTTTATTTTGTTTTTGTTTTATTTTATGTCCATTGTCTAGATTAGTATGTGCGGTATACACCAGAATGACCATCCTGAGTCAGTGACAAAGTTTACTAATTTTTTCCTCCTTGCTCTCAAATATATTATGTTTTACTCTATTTTTAGGTGTTTTTGAACCATTTGATAGTCTTAGCTACATTGAACTAATGGTATTGACAAAATGTCATGGGCCATGACATTGCCTCTCCACAAATATCCTAAAGCATGTCATCTGTTCCATTTTCAATTTATCAGTCATGGTCCAGCCAGAAAAAAAAACCTCATTAGGCATTTTATACAGAGGGAATTTATTCAAAGAATTGGTTCGATGTGAGAGAGGAAAATAATCAAATAGGGAATCCAGAGACTAGTAACAGCTGAAAGCCATTTCTACCTCTGGGGCTGGAAAGACAGTAGAAGGAAGTTTGTTTCCAGAATCCAAAGGGCAGGACAACTTAGTAAGAGTTAGACAATGATAGGGGGCTGCTAGAGGACCCGGGACCTCAGAAGGAGGAGATTCTAGTGGTAGCTTGAGTCAAGGGGGAAACATCCTTCTGCTAATGATGACAAGAGAGGAAAAAATATCCTGGCTTTCTCCCGTCTTCTCTTGGCTATTCTACCAGTTCCTCACTTGGCCATAAATTTCCAGATGCCAAGGAAGCCTAAGAAATGGGGTACCTTCCAATCCAGAGGATACTGGGGAAGGGCAGATAATGGATTTGAGAACAAATGAACAAATGACTGGCACACTAACCATCTCTGTAATTCTCACTGAAAGAAAGGGATATTTCAATTTAGTATTGCTCAGTCAGTGCCATCTAAAAATTATCTCTTAAATTTCTCTCTTAAACATATGTATGTGATACAATCAACTTGAATTAATTTTTCACTTTTAAAGTGAATGATTTGATATCATACGGACACAGTCATACTTAATAAGTTTTACTAATTATTTAAAGGTTATAATTTCACATAGCAGGCAAAAGTTAATTATTTATGGTCTATCATATATGATTATATAATCCTTTCCAGCCCTCTTACCATTCTAGTTGCCTGAAATTACAATATTTTATCTCAGGATTACTCACTGTGCTCTCCAGTGAAGCCCCAGGAATAACAAGTTTTCAAATGACATGTAGGATTATGATCCTTAAGGGCAAAGCAAAGATCTACAGCTATGTCTATGTGACATAAATTTACCTTGTTGAAAAGGGAGAATAAAATCTACTAAACTACTATGGTGAGTCATATAGAACAGCACTTCCCATACTGTGTTTCAGACACAAATCATGCAAGATGCTGTGGAAGAAAACAAACTGTAGCAAAATAAATTTGAGAAGATCTCACAATTTATCCCCCTCCAGGAAAGTCACAATGTTTAATAAGGGGTTGGTAACAAAAAACTGTTTAATCCAGCATTCCAAAACTAATATGTTTTAAAAGAATCAGGCTGCCACCATCATCCAGGTAGAGGTAGATGTCTGAATTAAGGCTGTGATCACAGCAGTGATATGATCCATGAAAGAGACAATGTGGACATTGAATTGATAAGGATTGCCTTAAAATTGGACTGGTAGTGGTATTAAGTTGAAAGAAGTCACAAGAAGCCAGCATTTTCAGTGTTCAAAAGAATAGTTGTGTCAACACACACGAGATGTATAAGGATTTTTTTTTTGGCTGAGTTGGGTCTTCGTTGCTGCACGCGGGCTTTCTCTAGTTGCAGAGAGTGGGGGCTACTCTTCGTTGCAGTGCATGGGCTTCTCGTTGTGGTGGCTTCTATTGTTGCAGAGCACAGGCTCTAGAGCACAGGCTCAGTAGTTGTGGTGCATGGACTTAGTTGTTCTGTGGCATGTGGGATCTTCCTGGACCAGGGTTTGAACCTGTGTCCCCTGCATTGGCAGGCGGATTCTTAACCACTGTGCCACCAGGGAAGCCCAAGGATGTTTGTTGAATCACCATTTATAGTAGTAAAAATCTGAAAACAAAGATGCTTATCTATGATAATTATTAAATAATATATATTGAATATTATATAGAATATATGAATGTACATATATATGTATATACATACATATATCTGTATTTCAATATACATTCATATATTCTATACAAACATATAAGATTACATCCCTATTAACAAGAATAAGTAATCTCTATACTAACAGACTTGAAAGAATTTACATGATGTTCAAGTGACAAAAGCAAGCATGTAGAATATGATCAAATTTTAGTAAAAAAAGACAAAATATGAAAATGTAAAAATGTTTATTTGTTATGGTAGACTCCATTGCTCTAACAAATTAACTCCAAAATAAAAGTGACAACACAATAAAAGTTTCTCTTGCTCTTATCATAATCCAATGTGGATCAGCAGAAGTTCTTCATTCCTCTCCATTCAGGTGGCAGATGCAGAAAGAGGACAAAGTATGTGGAAGAATGATGTGCTTCTTTTTATGAGTCAGGCCTGGCAGTGGTGCACATTACTTTCACTAACATTCCTTTGGTCACACCCAACTGCAAGGGAGGCTGGAAAACGAAATCCAGGCATATGCCCAGGAGGGAGAGGGGAACACAGATGTTGGTAAGCATTGGCAGTCTCTTCTTCAAAGAGTTATCATTAATCCCTGGCCATTGTGGGAGGGCGGTGAAAGACACAGGAAATAAAATAATTATAATAGACACTGAAGTCAGGCTGAGATATTGAGTAAGGAGATGGGAAGTTATAATTGGCTTAACTTCTGGAATAATCAGGGGTGCTGATGAGATACCTTAAAGAAGAGACCAAGTAGGCAGTAGGAAATGCAAATGGATCATGGAAGAGAAGTAGGAACTGGAGTAAAGTATTGATCCGTTTGCCTGGGATAAAACACATGCAAACTGAAAAGGCTGCCATGGACCACGGACAATATATTCATTGACTTCTATAAAAGGAAGTGGGAGAAGAAAGCCAAAGAAAAAGGGCAAACTAGGCAGAGAAGTAGGAAGAGAACCAGAGAACCATAGTGCCATGGATGCTGAGCTTGATAAACTCAGGTTCTAAGCAACAGTGGCTGCAACAGGTGATGTGTTTTAAAATTCTTTATTTTATTTATTTATTTTTGGCTGTGTTGGGTCTTCGTTTCTGTGCGAGGGCTTTCTCTAGTCGCGGCGAGCGGGGGCCATTCTTCATCGCGGTGCGCGGGCCTCTCACTATCGCGGCCTCTCTTGTTGCGGAGCACAAGCTCCAGATGCGCAGGCTCAGCAGTTGTGGCTCATGGGCCCAGTTGCTCCGCGGCATGTGGGATCTTCCCAGACCAGGACTCGAACCCGTGTCCCCTGCATTGGCAGGCAGACTCTCAACAACTGCGCCACCAGGGAAGCCCGGTGATGTGTTTTTATAAAAAAATTTGGGAATGAGACATAGCTGAAGAACTCATCTCAGTAGGTAAGAGGAAGACATTAAGAAGAATTACAATAGTTTTTATGAAGCATTGTGCCTCTAGCAGCTCATTTCCTCTTGACTCAACACTTCTCTCTCTCTCCAAGACTCCCTTTGCTTGACTGACTCTCTTTCTATGTGTAGCTCACTTACATACCTTCCAAGAGAGGAGTTGATTGGTGCAGGTTGTTGTTATATAATATAGAGGCTCTTGTGACAGAGGTCTAGGACTGGGTTTCCTCAAGAGCTATTGGCAGAACTTCTAGTATAAACATGGTTGGTTAGCTCAGAATCTAATCCATTTTTCCTCAGGGAATAAAACAGAACAAAGATGCGTGCACGCACACACACACACACACACACACACACAAACACACTTTGCTTTCAGTGAAACCAGGAGGCACATAAAATATGGGCACTCCAAATATTGTGTAATGATGGCCAGAAGTGTCTGAGAAGCAGAGCTATGTGGGAAGTGATGTTGGAAGAGGTGGGCTGGATAAGCTCAGATACTCAGGGTCCTGAGAGTTCAGGAAGAACTCACAGTACAGTCCTTTAGGAGAGAAACCAAACCTGATAGTACAAGAGCTGAAACTTAAGCTGATGTTGCTATGAGAAGATCTAAGCTCAAACAGGGCTAAGGTCAGGTCGTAGTCACCTGCACAGGGCAGGTGAAGAGCAAAGGGGCAGAAAGTATTACAGAGGAGACTATTAAACTTCAAATTATAGAGACTCCAGGTAAATAGTTTTGGAAGAACTCAGGAGATACAGTTGATCCTTGAACAATTTAGGTTTGAACTACATGGGTCCATTTATACACTGATTTCTTTCAATAAATATGTACTGCAGTACTGTGTGGTCTACAGTTGGTTGAATCTGTGGATGTGGAACCTTGGATTTGGAGGGCTGACTGTAAAGTTACATGCATATTTTCCACTGCATGGAGGTCAGCACTTCTAACTTCCCCCTAGAATTAAGGGGAAAAAAGAAAACTCAATTTTGGAATAAGGAGGTGAGAAGTATAATAAGCTTTTTGATTGTTTCATTTTTATTCCAACTAGATCAGCTGCACATGTATTAGTTACAATTATTGTTCCAGGAAGACAAAAAAGTTTTAATGTGGCAGACAAAGGAACACTCTGAAACAAGATGTTTCACAAGTATCTCTCAGACTAATATTCTGGGGATTTATGTTTATTTTGCAAAGTGCCTTCCTCTCCTTAATTGTACTTGTGGTAACTTGTGCTTGTCCTTTTTAAGAGATGACTGAGGGTAAATAGAGCTAGCATGTGATCTGTAGTCCCAGGAAGATGTGCCCCAAAGCCTGGCTTCACGATGGTTGTTTGGGTCTGGACTCGGCTTGAGAATGAAATGTTGGGCCTTTACCACCCTGCAGACTCTCCTTCCCTTGTTTGTACTCAGGTGAGCTTGGTTGACGGAGTACAATTATTTGTGAGGGTGATAAATATTTGTCCCTTTTCTTTCTCTCTCAGCCCTGTGGAGACAAATCTCCTCAATTGTCCCCCTGCATCACTTGTATCCCAGAACCCTTGCTGAGAACAGCTTTATGGAGATTTGAGGATGGTGATTGTGAGGTTTGCCTGAAAGGCCAATCTCTCTGTTCCCCTGAGGAAACTTTGTCCTGTTGTATTGTCTGCTGCTGACTTTTTATGAGCTTATTTTAATTAAACTTCATAGTGAGTGCCAAGTCTGCTTTACAGAAGTCAATGTGGAAAACAAAAGAGAGAAGAAAAATGGTTAGCATAGCACAGGGAGATCAGCTCGGTGCTTTGTGACCACCTAGAGGGGTGGGATGGGGAAGGTGGGAGGGAGGGAGATGCAAGAGGGAAGAGATATGGGAACATATGTATATGTATAACTGATTCACTTTGTTATAAAGCAGAAACTAACACACCATTGTAAAGCAATTATACTTCAATAAAGATGTTAAAAAAAAAAAAAGCACCAAAATAAACTGGTGAGCTTAATCAAATCAGTCTGATTTTTTTTTCCATAAAGTGAATTCATCCATTTGCTTGTTTGGGTCAGTTGACTGCATAGTAATGATCACATCCACAAGGATGGAAGAACTAGCTGGGCTATTTCCACTGCATGGGTGACACGAAGAGGGGAGGTATGGTTCATGGTTCAGACCGGCTGGAGTTTGTGTTCAGTCATGAGTGATGGGAACTTTCTCATCAGTGTGATTTACAGAATTGAGAAAGGGCCTTGCCCACAAATGACCCTTCTGTGTTTCATGAAACCCCAACATTGTTTGTCCCTACATTCTTGGGTCCTGAAGATTGATGTATAAATGTGATATAAAAATACCCTGTGGGAGGAATAACACATAAAATCACTATGATGCAGTCATACCGCAGCTCAAATTCGTGTGTAAAAATAACCTTCTTGGAACCCACAAGGGGCCTAGTACATGGGGTGGAAGGAGGAAGATTTTCATGAACAAAAAGGAGACAAGAGAGTGCAGAGGGCACAAAGGCTACCTGAATAAGGGACTAATGTAGTGTGCATGGGAGCCTTGGAACAAGGGCTAGAAAAGGGTTCTGAAAGGGGAGCTTGGGGCCAGGAATTAAGTTGATTTATTTTCTAATTCTGCATAGGGAGGGCCTGCCTCTGACAGAAATGGAAATTTCACATACACTGCCCTGGCCTCCTTTCCTAACGTTATGCTGAAAAGCGTCTTCTGTTTGGGCTAAGAGGTGAAAGTAAGGAAGACAAAAGGGCAAAGATGGGTCAGTTATTTAGGGTAGTCAGAGGGAGAACATACGAAGTAGTTTGGTTAAAATTGGACAGAAAGAAGCAGCAGTTAAAAGTCAATCTGTAGGAAATTAGGCCAGAGGGTGGACTTTAAAGCTCCAGTTTTGCCTCTGTGAGTGTCATCTTTTTGATCCTTCCCAAGAAAAAAGGAGAACAGTGAGGTTTCTCCTGGCAAAGGCCAGGAATCAGGAGTGGACCTGTGGTGTGTGATACAGTTTCATGTTTAGGAGTAGATAAGAACTGCCTTCAGATCCATAGACTTGTGCCTCTAATTGTTTTTTCCATTGGGAATTCACCGGGATTTAATCCTTTGCTTGGAAGCGTCACTGTGTGCTGAGTACTTTGTTTAGGGGACTTACCCGCTGAGCCAATGTTTTGGAACTCCAGGTTGAGGGTGTTGACAAAGGACAGGGCTGAGTGGAAGCAGAACCCCAGAAGTGCAGCCCTTGGGAATGAAAATACCGCCAAACACGTGACTATGAACACCTGAGAACAGGGACTGTACCTTATAAGTTGTTGTTGGTTGGGTCCCCCGGGAAGCAGGCTCTGAGATGGAAATCAGCATGCAGGGTGTTTCACAGGGAGTGATTTTGAGATCAACATCTGTGGAAGGGAAGGGAAAGAAGCAGGATGGGGCAGAGGAAGAAGTTGAGTGAGCCCCATAGGGAGTTCTGCAGCTAGTGTGGCCCTCTGGTTGACATGAGTTGGAGGAAATGAAGGCATGAGTGGATTCAGGCTGTCTGGGTAAAGAGGTGTGACCTTGGGTAAGGCAGGTTTCTCCTGCCAATGAAGCATCAAAGACGGAGATGGCTCAGAGCTATCTTTCACGAATACTTTCAGCAGCTGGGGAAATGAGTCCATAAAATCTGACATCCTCAACACCTAACACAATACATCGCAGACAGTCAGTGCTAAGACATATTTTTTGACCAGATGTTCAACTGATTTTCTAAGAAGTAATAAAAACATCACCTCTGCAAGGATCTAATCTCCATCAGTCCTGTGACATCCTTCTGCACTTATCCTTGGCAGGATGGAATGGGTTAAAGTGGATTTATAGAAAACCACTGCCTGAACATTGTTGAAATTAATGTACACAGAATCAGTTACATTCTTCCAAGGTGAGAGTCAAGTGGCTCTCAGTTGGGGTGTTTTTGCCTCTGAAAGACATTTGGCATTATCTGGAGACATTTTTGATAATCATGATTGAGGAGGGCGGTGCTACTGGCATCTACTGTGTTGATGTCAAGGATGCTGCTAAACATCCTACAGTGCTCATAACAAAGAACCATCCAGCCAAAATGACAGTAGTGCTGAGCTTGAGAAACCATGTCTTGGCCCATAGAGTAACCATGAAAGCGCCTGGTGCTCTCTCTCTCCCCTTGACGTGCACTCCTTCAACCCCACTGCATGTATTTTGTGGCTACCTCTCCTATTCCACTTAACTTCTGTCTTGATTCAAATATTGTTGAATACTTGTCTCATTCCTTTAGGAGACTATGAGTGCCTGAAAGGCCTGAGTAGTTTTATTTACTCTAAATCTCTCATAACACCTAGCACATGGTAAGAGTAAAGTTGTACTGAAATACATTGTAAGGGCGTTGATTTTTCAGGCTGATATCTCTGTTCCAGACCATACTGGTGCTCCTTTCATCATCTCAGGTACTCACTAGGAGGTGTCAAGAGCTTGGGTCCTGTTTGGAGTCATCAGGTGAGCTGGACAGAGGATGATTTATATGTTAGGGTAATTCAAGACACATAAATCCCAGTCTGAAGATGGTATGTAGTTGTTCTTTATTTCCTCAGGGTCTCAGAGGTGGAGGCTAGCTAAAAAGGACCTCTGAAGCTGAGGACAAAAGGAAGCATCCAAGGAAGAGAGGGTTGTTTCTTTTTTATGCCTTGTTCCTTTCATCCCCCCAGTGCTCTGGGCTCACTCATCTTCCCTCCTTCCCTCCACACATAGTCCAGGGAGAAGATGGCCCTGTTCCTTATTTCTCTGGGTCTCTTGGAATCAAGACCATCTGTAAGCATGTATATGGGGCCATGCTCAGAGCTTCAGTCTCGACTGAAGAAAGAGGAGGTGTAAGAGCCTCTTGTTTTCTCTACATTTTCTTGCCTGGGAGGAGATGGCAGAATTACTAATCAATTTTCAAAACTTGATTTAGAGACAGGCTGGATCCCAGTCCCCACTGACAATAACCCTGTGTCTGCCCACTCAACAACCATTTTAATGTCATTTTAATCTGCAAGTTTATTAGACCACCCAATGCAATCAAATCAATGTACTAAAACTGCTTCAGTGTAGAGTATATATTACTGTTCATGGAGCAATTTATTTTTCCAGATTTTTCTGGAAGAAAACTATAATTATTTCTTGCTAGTGGTGGAGCAATAGGGACTAAAATCCTTGGTCTTGAGTTTCGTGGGACTTATTCTAAGTGGAATAAGTCCTCCCTCTCTGGTCCCTGAAGATCTGCTTTTTGGTGTTCAGCCCTGAAAGAGTCATGAAAGGTGATGTTTTGCCCATATCAATAAAATGCATATCCCCCCATCCTGCAGAAGATTATGTCATTTACATAACATATTCAGCCCAATTGACACTGTTGTCATCTATCATTCAATTAGGTATTTAGCATATGTTCTATTCTGGTCATAATAAAATCATTATGCAAATTCATGGAGAAATGTATTCTTCTCGGGCAGACATTGGCTTTTAAATTAGAACATCTCCACTGTTATTATTAATTGTTTTTGTGTGAAAATATCATAAGTGATTGGACCAAATTACAAATCAGTCCTCTGCCAAATTAAATTCTTAAAATCACCATCATTATTGGGTTATGCTATTGTGAAAGAGAAGCAATCAAACCTAGGAAACATTAGAATATTCTTACATGCCTAACAAGTAGAGAAACAGGTTGATGCTTTCTGAAATGTCTCACTCCCCAAACCACCCACTCCTTTATCATCCCCTCGATGAGTGCGTCTGTATGTGCATGCATACACACATACATGCACACACACAAGTACACCCCTAAAGATAACCTAGCAGTAGATCAAAGTCATTAAAGCCTTAAATCCATAAGTCTAGTCACATTTGGAATAAGGACTTGATAGCCTCATCATTTGTGATCAGAATCCAACTGGTTCACTGTTCCCTGGATGTTTATTCCCAAATATGAGATTTGGTATTATACTTAGGAAGATACACAGAATTTTAAAGTAATTTTTCTAGGGAAGATAAGCAGGAGAATGTTTTATTAATAATAGGAAAAACTACAGGATATACAAGTTCGATTATTTATTTATTTGAGGCTCAGAAAATTCAACATGCTTAATATAAAATTTAAGCAAATTTGTATATGTGCAACCTCCTGAAAACTTTATTTTCCAGCTTTATTGAGATATAATTGACGTATAATATTGTGGAAATTTTAATATGTACAATGCAAGGATTTGATATATATATATATATATCGTGAAATGATCACCCCAATAAGATTAGTTAACACTTTCATCCGTCATCTAGTTACAATTATTCTTTGTGTGTGCAGTGAGAACTTATAAGATCTACACTCAGGGGGACCTTCAAGATGGCAGAGGGGTAAGATGTGGAGATCACCTTCCTCCCCACAAATACATCAAGAATACATCTACATGTGGAACAACTCCTACAGAACACCTACTGAACACTGGCAGAAGACCTCAGACTTCCCAAAAGGCAAGAAACTCCCCACGTACCTGGGTAAGACAAAAGAAAAAAGAAAAAACAGAGACAAAAGAATAGGGGTGGAGCCTGCACCTCTTGGAGGGAGCTGTGAAGGAGGAAAAGTTTCCACAAACTTTTTCAAAAGATCAAATTTTGAATTCATTTAACCAGAGTAAATTGAAGAAATAAAATTAATTGAAGAAATAAAATTAACTAAAGGATATGAAACAGTGAGGGGAAGATTATGGTAAATGATTCTCTTTAAATTCACTTAGGGACTTCCCTGGTGGCACAGTGGTTAAGAATCCACCTGCCAATGCAGGGGACACGGGTTTGAGCCCTAGTCCGGGAAGATCCCACATTCCACGGAGCAACTAAGCCCGTGCACCACAACTACTGAGCCTGCGCTCTAGAACCTGCAAGCCACAACTACTGAAGCCCCCATGCTTAGAGCCCGTGCTCTGTCACAAGAGAAGCCACCGCAATGAGAAGCCCACGCATCACAATGAAGAGCAGTCCCCGCTCACCAGAAATAGACAAAGTCTGCACACAGCAACATAGGCCCAACAGAGCCATAAATAAATAAATAGATAAATTCACTTAAAGGGAAGTTTATATATACACGTTTTAAAACACACAAACACACTTTAATTTTGCAAGTCATAATGAATTTTTAGGCTACCATACTCATCTAATTGAAGATAAAATATCCACCAACACACATGGCAAGGAACCCCTGAAAGCAGAAATCCATTTCCCTAGAAATGTATTTATTTTGCCATTAAATAGTAAGTGACGGAGTGAAAGAAGAAAGAAGGATGCTTCTAAAGAAATGTTAGCTTCAGGGCCCAGATTTTTAAATTACAGCTATTGCATCAGAAAGAGGACTATACCAGAAAACTGAAAATAAGAATTTGGGTCCTAGCTTTGCAATTTACCAGCTCTATTACCTCAGAAAAATAACTTTACTGCAGTATTTCAGTCTTAAAATATGTATAATCGTAACAACTATATAGTTGTTATATATATAGTTAGTATATATTGGATGCTCAATAAATATTGGTTAAATGAATTAAGGGTGTTTGTGAGATTACTTTGCAAACTGTGTACACAACAGTATTTCCATAGCACTTAATAGCACCTGAAACAATGACACATATTACTCATTTATTTTTTGATTTCTGCCTCTCCCCCAACTAAAGGCAAGCTCTATGAAAGCAGGATTTTTTTTTGCCTTTTCTGGTTTTGTTTCTCAATTTTCTTCACCTTTAAATTTAAATTTAGGGAGACCTTCAAGATGGCAGAAGACTAAGACATGGAGATCACCTTCCTCTCTACAAATACATCAGAAATATATCTACATGTGGAACATCTCATACAGAACACCAACTGAATGCTGGCAGAAAACCTCAGACTTCCCAAAAGGCAAGAAACTCCCCACGTACATGGGTAGGGCAAAAGAAAAAAGAAAAAACCAAGACAAAAGAATAGGGATGGGACCTGCACCTCTGGGAGGTAGCTGTGAAGGAGGAAAAGTTTCCACACACTAGGAAGCCCCTTCACTGGTGGAGACAGGGTCTTTGGAGCCATGGAGGAGAGCACAGCAATAGAGGTGCAGAGGGCAAAGAGGAGAGATTCCTGCACAGAGGATTAGTGCCGACCAGCACTCACAAGCCTGAGAGGCTTGTCTGCTCATCCGCTGGTTCAGGAGGGGGCTGGGTGCTGAGGCTCGGGCTTTGGAGGTCAGATCCCAGGAAAAGAAGTGGGGCTGGCTGAGTGAACACAGCCTGAAGGGGGCCAGTACACCACAGCTAGCCAGGAGGGAGTCCAGGAAAAAGTCTGGACGTGCCTAAGAGGCAAGAGGCCATTGTTTCAGGGTGTGCAAGGAGAGGTGATTCAGAGCACTGCCTAAACGAGCTCCAGAGATGGGCACAAGCTGTGGTTATCAGCACGGACCCCAGAGACGGGCATGAGATGCTAACGCTGCTGCTGCAGACACCAAGAAACCTGTGTGCAAGCACAGGTCACCATCCACACCTCCCCTCCTGAGAGGCTGTGCAGCCTGCCACTAGCAGGGTCCTGTGATCCAAGGACAACTTCCCTGGGAGAACACACGTCATGCCTCAGGCTGTTGCAACATCACGCTGGCCTCTGCTGCTGTAGGCTCGCCCTGCATTCCATACCACTCCCTGCCCCTGGCCTGAGTGAGCCAGAGTCCCCTAATCAGCTGATACTTTAACCCCGTCCTGTCTGAGTGAAGAACAGATGCCCTCAGGCGACATACACACAGAGGCAGGGACAAATCCAAAGCTGAACCTCAGGAGCTGTGCAAACAAGAAGACAAAGGGAAATTTCTCCCAACAGCAGCAGGAGCAGCAGATTAAATCTCCAAAATCAACTGGATGTACCCTGCATCCATGGAATTCCTGAATAGACAAAAATCATCTCAAAGTTGAGGCGGTGGACTTTGGGAGCAATTGTAGACTTGGGGTTTGTTTTCTGCATCTAATTTGCTTCTGGTTTTATGTTTATCTTAGTTTAGTATTTAGAGCTTATTATCATTGGTAGATTTGTTTATTGATTTGGTTGTTCTCTTCTTTTTTTTAAAATATGTATATATTTTTTCCTTTTTCTGTTTTTGTGATTGTGTATGTGTATGTTTCTTTGTGTGATTTTGTCTGTATAACTTTGCTTTTACCATTTGTCCTAGGGTTCTGTCTGTTTTGTTTTTTTTTTTTCTTAGTATAGTTTTTAGTGCTTGTTATCATTGGTGGATTTGATTTTTGCTTTGGTTACTCTCTTCTTTCTTTTTTTAATTACTTTGTATTTTTTAATTTTTAATAATTTAATTTTTACATTTTCTATTAATAACTTTATTTTAATTTCTTTCTTTCTTTCTTTCTTTCTTTCTTTCTTTCTTTCTTTCTTTCTTTCTTTCTTTCTTTCTTTCTTTCTTTCTTTCTCTCCCTTTTGCTCTCAGCCGTATGGCTGACAGGGTATCATTTAAAGCTTGTGTTTCCTTATTTATTTTCATTTTGGATGATCTGTCCATTTGTGAAAGTGGGGTGTTAAAGTCCCCTACTATGATTGTATTACTGTCGATTTCCCCATTATGGCTGTTAACATTTGCCTTATGTATTGAGGAACTCATATGTTGGGTACATAAGTATTTACAATTGTTATATCTTCTTTTTGGATTGATCCCTTGATCATTATGTAGTGTCCTCTCTCTGTTGTAATAGTCTTAATTTTAAAGTCTATTTTGTCTGATATGAGAATTGCTACTCTATCTTTCTTTTGATTTCCATTTGCATGGAATATCTTTTTTCCATCCCCTCATTTTCAGTCTGTATCTGTCCCTAGGTCTGTAGTGAGTCTCTTGTAGACAGCATATATACGGATCTTGTTTTTGTATCCATTCAGCCAGTGTATGTCTTTTGGATGAAGCATTTAATCCTTTTACAATTAAGGTAATTTTCTGGTAGCATCTTTAGGATTCTCTATGTATAGTATCAGGAGAAAAACAAATACTGTATGCTAACAAATATATATGGAATCTAAAAAAAAAAAAAAGGTCATGAAGAACCAAGGGGAAGATGGGAATAAAGATACCGACCTACTAGGAAATGTACTTGAAGACTTGGGGAGGGGGAAGTGTAAGCTGGGACAAAGTGAGAGAGTGGTAGTGTATAAATGGACATATATACACTACCAAATGTAAAATAGAAAGCTAGTGGGAAGCAGTCGCATAGCACAGGGAGATCAGCTCGGTGCTTTGTGACCAGCTAGGAGGGTGGGATAGGGAGGGTGGGATGGAGGGAGATGTAAGAGGGAAGAGATATGGGGATATAAGTATATGTATGACTGGTTCACTTTGTTATAAAGCAGAAACTAACACACCATTGTAAAGCAATTATACTCCAATAAAAATGTTTTAAAAAAAATAAATAAATGAAAAAGAAATGAAGGAAACAATAGCGAAGATCAATAAAACTAAAAGCTGGTTCTTTGAGAAGATAAACACAATTGATAAACCATTAGCCAGACTGATCAAGAAAAAAAGGAAGAAGACTCAAATCAATAGATTTAGAAATGAAGAAGAGAAGTAAAAACTGACACTGCAGAAATACAAAGGATCATGAGAGACTACTACAAACAACTATAGGCCAATAAAATGGACAACCTGGAAGAAATGGACAAATTCTTAGAAAAGCACAACCTTCCGAGTCTGAACCAGGAATAAATAGAAAATATAAACAGACCAATTACAAGCACTGAAATTGACACTGTGATTAAAAATCTTTCAACAAACAAAAGCCTAGGACCATTGCCTTCACAGGTGAATGCTTTCCAACATTTAGAGAAGAGTTAACACCTATCATTCTCAAAATCTTCCAAAATATAGCAGAGAGAGGGACACTTCCAAACTCATTCTATGAGGCCACCATCACTCGGATATCAAAACCAAACAAAGATGTCACAAAAAATGGAAATTACAGGCCAATATTACTGATGAACATACATTCAAAAATCCTCAACAAAATACTAGCAAACAGAATCCAACAGTACATTAAAGGGATCATACACCATGATCAAGTGGGGTTATCCAAGGCATACAAGATTTCTTCAATATACACAAATCAATCAATGTGATACACCATATGAACCAACTGAAGGAGAAAAACAATATGATCATCTCAATAGATGCAGAAAAAGCTTTGGACAAAATTCAACACCCATTTATGATAAAAACCCTCCAGAAAGTAGGCGTAGAGGGAACTTACCTCAACGTAATAAAGGCCATATATGACAAACCCACAACCAACATCGTTCTCAATGGTGAAAAATTGATACCATTTCCACTAAGATCAGGAACAGGAAAAGGTTGCCCACTCTCACCACTATTATTCAACATAGTTTTGGAAGATTTAGCCACAGCAATCAGAGATGAAAAAGAAATGAAAGGAATCCAAATCGGAAGAGAAGAAGTAAAACTGTCACTGTTTACAGATGACATGATACTATACATAGAGAATCCTAAAGATGCTACTAGAAAACTACTAGATCTAATCAATGAATTTGATAAAGTAGCAGGATACAAAATTTATGCACAGAAATCTCTGGCATTCCTATACACTAATGATGAAAAATCTGAAAGAGAAATTAAGGAAACACTCCCATTCAGCATTGCAACAAAAATAATAAAATACTAAGGAATAAACCTACCTAAGGAGACAAAAGACCTGTATGCAGAAAACTATAAGACACTGTTGAAAGAAATTAAAGATGATACAAACAGATAGAGAGATATACCATGTTCTTGGATTGGAAGAATTAACATTGTGAAAATGACTATACTACCAAAGCAATCTACAGATTCAATGCAATCCCTATCAAATTACCAATGGCATTTTTCACAGAACTAGAACAAACAATTCACAATTTGTATGGAAACACAAAAGACCCCGAATAGCCAAAGCCATCTTGAGAAAGACAAACGGAGCTTGAGGAATCAGACTCCCTGACTTTGGACTATACTACAAAGCTACAGTAATCAAGACAGTATGGTACGGACACAAAAACAGAATTATAGATCAATGGAATAGGACAGAAACCCCAGAGATAAACCCACGCACATATGGTCACCTTATCTTTGATAAAGGAGACAAGAATATACAATGGAAAGACAGCCTCTTCAATAAGTGGTGCTGGGAAAACTGGACAGCTACATGTAAAAGAATGAAATTAGGACACTCCCTAACACCATACACAAAAATAAACTCAAAATGGATTAAAGACCTAAATGTAAGGCCAGACACTATAAAACTCTTAGAGGAAAACATAGGCATAATACTCTATGACATATATCACAGCAAGATCCTTTTTGATCCACCTCCTAGAGTAATGGAAATAAAAACAAAAATAAACAAATGGGACTTAATGAAACTGAAAACCTTTTGCACAGCAAAGGAAACCATAAACAAGATGAAAAGAGAACCCTCAGAATGGGAAAAAATATTTTCACATGAAGGAAGTGACAAAAGATTATTCTCCAAAATATATAAGCAGCTCATGCAGCTTGATATCAAAAAAACAAACAACCCAATCCCAAAATGGGCAGAAGACCTAAATAGACATTTCTCCAAAGAAGATATACAGATTGCCAACAAACACATGAAAAGATGCTCAACATCACTAATCATTAGAGAAATGCAAATCAAAACTACAATGAGATATCACCTCACACTGGTCAGAATGGCCATCATCAAAAAAATCTACAAACAGTAAATGCTGGAGAGGTTATGGAGAAAAGGGAACCCTCTTGCACTGTTGGTGGAAATGTAAATTGATATAGCCACTATGGAGAACAGTATGGAGGTTCCTTAAGAAACTAAAAGTAGAACTGCCATACAACCCAGCAGTCCCACTACTGGGCATGTACCCTGAGAAAACCATAATTTAAAAAGAGTAATGTTCCACAATATTCACTGCAGCTCTATTTACAATAACCAGGACATGGAAACAACCTAGGTGTCTACTGATAGACGAATGGATAAAGATGATGTGGCACATATATACAATGGAATATTACTCAGCCATAAAAAGAAACGAAATTGAGTTTTTTGAAGTGACGTGGATGGACCTATAGACTGTCATACAGAGTGGTGTAAGTCATAAATAGAAAAACAAATACTGTATGCTAACACATATATATGGAATCTAAAAAAAAAACTTTCTGAAGAACCTATGGACAGGACAGGAATAAAGACACAGATGTAGAGAATGGACTTGATGACACGGGGAGGGGGAAGGGTAAGCCGGGAAGAAGTGAGAGAGTGGCATGGACACACATACACTACCAAGTGTAAAACAGATAGCTAGTGTGAAGCAGCCACATTGCACAGGGAGATCAGCTCGGTTCTTTGTGTCCACTTAGAGGGGTGGTATAGGGAGGGTGGGAGGGAGACTCAAGAGGGAAGAGATATGGGGATACATGTATATGTATAGCTGATTCACTTGTTATACAGCAGAAACTAACACACCATTGTAAAGCAATTATACTCCCATAAAGGTGTTAAAAAAAAAAAAAACCTTGATTTCCTAATGCTCACAGAAGTGACAGAGTACACACACTCGAGAAACTTCATTGAATGGATGATAGAATAAATAAATAATTCTTTGGATTTTCTGGAAAAAAAATCTACTCTCAGCAACTTTCAAATATGCAATACATTATTTTTAACTGTAGTCACTATGCTGTATATGACATCTCAAGTACATCATCTTACAACTGGAAATTTGTTCCCTTTGATGACCTTCACCTCTCCCCTCCCCCTTCCCTTGCCCCCTTCCCCTAGCAACCACCAATCTACTCTTTTTGTCTATGAGTTAGTTTTTTTTCATCTTACAATAAAATGAGATCATACAGTTTGTGTTTGATAAAGATCTTAATAATAAATTTAAGTATTAATTTATCAAATTAATTCATTGAATTAGATTTGTTTGTTTATTAAATTTATTATTCAGAGACAAAAGTCAACTCTAAGTTCATAGTTTATCAGGCAGTTATGTGAGAAATGAAAGAAGAAAAATTATTGCTATTAAAACATCAACTGGAACAACCAGAAAATATACATTTAGGGAATCAGAGATTCCAAGAAAGTATAGCGAAAAGATGATGAAGTTTGGAGTTGGAAAGCCCAGGTTAGGTATTTAATGTTTTTGAGTCTCAGCTGTAAAGTCAAATATACCTTCTAGGTTAAAGTAGAAATCAAGGAGATAATATATATGAAGTCATTTTATAAGCTCCAATGGCATATCCGATATTATTTAACATCAACATCATTACGTTGTTTTAGTACTTATACATTGACCCTTGAACAATGCAGGGGTTAGGGATTCTGATGCCCCGTGCAGTCGAAAATGCAGTATAACTTTTGATTCCTCCCAAACTTAACTAGTAATAGCCTACTGTTGAATGGAAGGAAGCCTTACTGATAACATAAACAGTTAACACATATTTTGTATGTTAATTTATTATATACTATACTCTTACAATAAAGTAAGCTATATAAAAGAGAATGTTATTAAGAAAATCCTAAGGAAGAGAAAATACAGAGTACTGTACTGTATTTATTGCTACTCTAAGATTAGTCATCTGTTTACAAGATGAATTGTCTGCTAGTACCTACATCAGTATTGTCTTAAATGATACAAAACACTGTATACATTATACATATTACACTAGACATCAGAAAATGAAAACATAATGTTAAAAAGACATATTTATTTACAGGTATAACGATTCATGCATTGATAATGTAGAAGCAGCAATATTATTGCTTTATGCCTAATGTAATCAATGCAATTGTTTCACGGTAGCCTATCTTATACACTAATGAATGGATAGTTATAAAATTTTTATGGCATACAGTATTACAGTCATATTCATAATATAGTATTGGAAACATTATTACATTTCTTAAAAAAACACTTGCCTGTGATGATAATTTGATATGCAGTTTCTCCAATTACCAGAGCAAGCGAGAATGAGAGCACGAGAGAGAGAGAGAGGCATACTGTACTGCAATGTAATTCTTTGAAGGCAAAGTTATAAAACAGTAAGAAAACTAACACATTGTTAGCTTTATATGAAATATCACTCACCTTATGCCTATATAAGGACAGGCTATCCATTTCAATACAAGCCTTGCACACAATGTTCTTCTATGTCTTCTTCCTCATAGTCTGGAAATGGTCCTGGAAGCACTCATCTCCATCTTCTGTTAATCCCTCTGATGTAGTGACAATTAGCAATTGAATTTCTCCAAGATCCATATCTTGCAAACTTTCGCTCTCTACCTTTTTTTGCCATATCCACAATCCCTTTCATGATTGGCTCTGTCATAAATCCTGTGAAGTCATGCACAATATCTGGACATGGTTTTCTGCAGCAGGAATTTATTGTTTCAGGCTTGATGGCTTTCATGACTTTTTCTATAGCAACAATAGTATCTTCAGTGGTGTAATCCTTCTAGACTTTCATGAGGTTCTCTCTAGCGGGGTTCTCTGCTAGAGTGTTGACAATCCTTTCCATGTGTAATGAGCCTTAAAGGTCCTTACTGGTACCCTGATCTAAAGTCTGAACTAGAGACATTGTGTTTTGGGGTCAAGTAGGCCACTTTGAGGCCTTCAGTGATGAACTTGTGGGGTTCTGGGTGACCAGGAGCATTATCCAATACCAAAAGAACTTTGAAATGTAGTCCCTTATTGGGAAGGTGCTTCCTGACTTCAGGGACCAAGCATTGATGGAACCAATCCAGAAAAGTGGTTCTCATTATCCAGGCCTTCTTGTTGTACAACCGAAGAGTGGCAGCTGGTATTTATATTTTCCCTTCAAGGCTCAGGGGTTAACAGCTCTGTAGAAAAGGGCAGTCCTGATCATAAACCCAACTGCATTTGCACAAAACAGTAAAGTTAGCCTGTCCCTTCCTGTCTGAAATCCTGGTACTCACTTCTCTTTCTTACTAATAAATGTCCTTTGTGGAATGTTTTTTTTTTCTAGAATAGGGTACTTTCATCTGTATTAAAAGGCAGTTTCAGGCAAATATCCCTTCTCCTTAATGATTTTCTTAATAACGTCTGGGAACTCATCCGCTGTCTCTTAGTTCGCAGAAGCTGCTTCTGTTATCTTGTCATTTTTTAAGCCAAACCTCTTTCTAAAATTATCAAGCCATCCTTTGCTTGAATTAAATTTCAGTGAGAAAGGTGAGTTTTAGATCCTCATCTTACTCTTGATTTAAGTTGTCATATAATGAATTCATTTTTTCTCAAATCATATTAGAGTGTGTAGGTATGTCTTTCCTATAACAATCCTGCACCCACATCAAAGCTGTATTTTCAATACAAGATTAAAAGGTATTTCACAAAAAGTGCAAGGTTTTCATGCCTGCTGACATAGCTGTGGCCACAACTTCACAGATTTCCTTTTCTTTTTTTACAGTGATTCTTCAGCTGGATTCATTTATCTTGGAATGGTGGTCAACTGCAGCTGCAGATCTCAATCTATGATACATATAAAGCAATTCAACTGTTTCTTGTAATGTCATGACTTCTCCTTGCTTCTTGGGAGCAAATCCAGCATCACTAGTGACACTGTATGGGTTCCACAGTGTTATTCAGGTTTATGGTATTGCACTACACACGATGAAAAATATGCATGAACTATGAGTGTTCACTTATCACTGTAATACTCAATTTACTGGAAAGATGAACTGCTCACATGGAGATGATTAGTGTCACACAGCATTTTAAGCAGAACACTTGAGCTCACTGCAATAGCAACAAGAGGTGGCTATGAAATTATTACCGTGGTACAGTATGTTCTACAATTAATTTTATGCAGGTATGTTTAATAGTTCTTGACTGCGAATGGCATCATATATGGTCTTATTGTGTGGGTAAATTTTAAGTTTTTAGAATAGATTTGTGTATATTTTATGGTGATATATGATAAAATAAACTATCTACATATATTTTATGCATTCATATGTATTTTATGACATACATAACTTTTCCTTAGTATTTTTGATATTTCTGGTCTATGTGGTTCATCTGCAAGTTTTTTGCAAATTGTTGCAAATATCCAGAAAATTGCCCAATATATTTGTTGAAAAACATCTATATGTAAGTGGACCCACACATTTCAAACCCATGTTGTTTAAGGGTCAACTCTGATTTTTATTAGAGCAGGGTACCGTGTTTTAGTTTCCAGAGAATAGCAAGCACAGTTTTTTGAAAAATAGAGATAATTCTCAAATCTGACTCATTAGGAATATCATTTTCAACAATTTCTGATTTTCTTTTCTGAAGTGTTTTCCACAACTGTAATAAAAGGGCCACTATTTGTCTAGGGCAGGGTGGTTTACCTAATTTCTCAATCATCACACATTTCCCTAAAGAAGGTCCCTGTCTCAGGAATGGGGAACAGGGACAGTCCATTTGATAAGGGAAATGTGGCAGTGGTAGCACAAAGCTGCTGGGTCACAAGGCATGTGGTTGAGGGTATCTGGAGTGGCACAGAGTTAGAGAGATAGAGGGTCCTGCCAACTAAGATGCAGGACAATGTACAAGCAGAAAAGAGCTCCAAGCTTGCTTTATAATATCAAAGGCCAGCTCTGCTCATGAAAGATTCATAATTACAGGTCTTCAGTATTTCCCACCAAGAAATCCCTGGGTGAATACTGGTTTTATACATTTGGCTCTCTCTAACGCCTTATATGTGGTTATCCTTTTTTGTTATTTTCTTCTTTGGCAAAAAAAAAAAAAAGATTGTAAAATACCAACATTGACTAGACTAGAGATGATGTTTAATTCCTGGTTGTCTGGGATTCCGATCTTGGAGGAGGCAGGCTGAGTCCTAGACAGACAGCAGATATGCATTAGGAGAGGGGAAACAGAAATTTTGCCCTGCTTATTGGGTTGACAAATGAGGGGTGGGGTGGAAGGGAGTAATTCTTTGGTGCAGAGTCAGCAAATGTGCCCAGGCATGAGCTTAGGGGACTCTGATGGAAATGAGCAGCTGTGATTGCATCACCTGTCCAAAAGCATGACCCAAGTCAAGTCGGGGCCAGTGGAGGATGCAGGCTACTGATGTGCAGCTAGCCTCAGAGAAGACTGACTGGATCACAGCAGGAAGGTGGCAGTAGGGGATGTCAGGGTAAGTCCTTACTTAGTAACAGCATAGGCAGTGGCTTGATAAACAGCCCCTGATTTGGATAGGATGACCTCAGTGCCCAGGTCTCCTCTGGGTGCTGGTGCCTCCACCTCTCTCTGGGCTCTGCTGGCCTCAGGCAGCTATTCTCTCTTGATGCTTTTCTGCTTGGCTACTTGACCTCTGACACACTGCTTTTCCCTGCTCCTCAGTTTGTGAGTGTGCCAAGATCCCTGTCACAGGTGTATAAATTATTCAACTAGTCCTTTCCTGTCTTCACAGACACTCTCCATGGCTTCTATTGCTGCTTATAATCCCAGAAATCACAGGGCCCTGGTAGGGGAAGGCATGTTCTAGAACAAAAATATATACAACAGGTAAACCAATTTTATTTCTGCAAGATGCTACTGAATTCAGTTAAACAACTACTCAATTTGGCCAGAGGTGAAGGGAATATGAGTTGGAAAAAAATCAGTTAAAACAGCTGGATTAAACTGACTAGTCATTTCAGCCTAAATGCTTGATCATTTTGGACTGCATAGACAAAGCCTTAGAGAGCTTCTGGAACACCGTTCCCATAGCAACTATACAAAGAGAAAGCAGCAATAAGAAACAGTGCATATGAAATTTATTTTATCTTCTTTGCCTGACTTCATTTAGGCCCATCTCATATTCCCTTAGGCCTTGGTCATCTGGGCATGTTATTTACTTATTTTTTTAACATCTTTATTGGAGTATAATTGCTTTACATTGTTGTGTTACTTTCTGTTGTATAACAAAGTGAATAAACTATATGTATACATATATCCCCATATCCCCTCCCTCATGCATCTCCCTCGCACCCTCCCTATACCACCTTACTAGGTGGTCACAAAGCACTGAGCTGTTCTCCCTCTGCTATGCGGCTGCTTCCCACTGGCTATCTGTTTACATTTGGTGGTGTAATTATGTTCATGCTACTCTCCCACTTCATCTCAGCTTACCCTTCCCCATCCCCGTGTCCTCAAGTCCATTCTCTATGTCTGTGTCTTTATTCCTCTCCTGCCCCTAGGTTCTTCAGAACCTTTTTTTTTTTCTTTTTTTAGATTCCATATATATGTGTTAGCATACGGTATTTGTTTTTCTCTTTCTGACTTACCCCACGCTGTACGACAGTCTCTAGGTCCATCCACCTCACTAAAAATAACTCAATTTCGATTCTTTTTATGGCTGAGTAATATTCCATTGTATATATGTGCCACATCTTCTTTATCCATTCATCTGTTGACGGACACTTAGGTTGTTTCCATGTCCTGGCTATCGTAAATAGAGCTGCAGTGCATATTGTGGTACATGACTCTTTTTGAATTATGGTTTTCTCAGGGTAAATGCCCAGGAGTGGGATTGCTGGGTCATATGGTAGAACTGTTTTTAGTCTTTTAAGGAACATCCATACTGTTCTCCATAGTGCCTGTATCAATCTACATTCCCACCAATGGTGCAAGAGGGTTCCTTTTTCTCCACAACCACTCCAGCATTTATTGTTTGTAGATTTTTTGATGATGGCCATTCTGACCAGTGTGAGGTGATACCACATTGTAGTTTTGATTTGCATTTCTCTAATGATTAGTGATGTTGAGCATCCTTCCATGTGTTTGTTCACAATCTGTGTATCTTCTTTGGAGAAATGTCTATTTAGGTCTTCTGCCCATTTTTCGATTGGGTTGTTTGTTTTTTTGATATCAAGCTGCATGAGCTGCTTGTATATTTTGGAGATTAAACCTTTGTCACTTGCTTTGTTTGAAAATATTTTCTTCCATTCTGAGGGTTCTCTTTTCATCTTGTTTATGGTTTCCTTTGCTGTGCAAAAGGTTCTAAGTTTCATTAGATCCAATTTGTTTATTTCTGTTTTTATTTCCATTTCTCTAGAAGGTGGGTCAAAAGGGAAATTGCTGTGATTTATGTCATAGAGAGTTCTGCCTATGTTTTCCTCTAAGAGTTTTATAGTGTCTGGTAGTGTCTTATAGTGTAGAAACAGTTTGGGAGTGTTCCTCCCACTGCTATATTTTGGAAGATTTTGAGAAGGATAGGTGTTAGCTCTTCTCTAAATGTTGGATAGAATTCGCCTGTGAAGCCATCTGGTCCTGGGCTTTGTTTGGTGGAAGATTTTTAATCACAGTTTCAATTTCAGTGCTTGTGATTGGTCAGTTTATATTTTCTATTTCTTCCTGGTTCAAACTCAGAAGGTTGTGCTTTTCTAAGAATTTGTCCATTTCTTTCAGGTTGTCCATTTTATTGGCATATCATTTTTTGTAGTAATCCCTCATGATCTTTTCTTTTTCTGCAGTGTCAGTTGTTACTTCTCCTTTTTTACTTCTAATTCTGTTGATCTGAGTCTTCTCCCTTTTTTTCTTGATGAGTCTGGTTAATGGTTTATCAGTTGTGTTTATCTTCTCAAAGAACCAGCTTTTAGTTTTATTGATCTTTGCTATCATTTCCTTCATTTCTTTTTCATTTATTTCTGATATGATCTTTATGATTTCTTTACTTTTGCTAACTTTGGATTTTTTTTTTCTTTTTGGTTCTTCTTTCTCTAATTGCCTTACATGTAAAGTTAGGTTGTTTATTTGAGATTTTTCTTGTTTCTTGAGGTAGGATTGTATTGCTATACATTTCCCTCTCAAAACTGCTTTTGCTGCATCCCATAGGTTTGGGTCATTGTGTTTTCATTGTCATTTGTTTCTAGGTATTTTTTGATTTCCTCTTTGATTTATTCAGTGATCTCTTGGTTATTTAGTAGTGCATTGTTTAACCTCCATGTGTTTGTATTTTTTATAGTTTTTTTCCTGTAATTGATAACTAGTTGCATGGCGTTGTGTTTGGAAAAGGTACTTGATATGATTTTAATTTTCTTAAATTTGTCAAGGCTTGATTTGTGACCCCAGATATGATCTATCCTGGAGAATGTTCCTTGAGTATTTGAGTAGGAAGTGTATTCTCTTTTTTTGGGTGGAATGTTGTATAAATGTCAATTATGTCCATCTTGTTTAATGTATCATTTGAAACTTGTGTTTCCTTATTTATTTTCCGTTTGGATGATCTGTTCATTGGTGAAAGTGGGGTGTTAAAGTCCCCTACTATGATTGTGTTACTGTCAATTTCCCCTTTTATGGCTGTTAGCATTTGCCTTATGTATTGTGGTGCTCCTATGTTAGGTGCATAAATATTTACAATTGTTCTATCTTCTTGGATTGATCCCTTGATCATTATGTAGTGTCCTTGTTTGTCTCTTGTAATAGTCCTTATTTTAAAGTCTATTTTGTCTTATATAACAATTACTACTCCAGGTTTCCTTTGATTTCCATTTGCATGGAATATCTTTTTCCAACCCCTCACTTTCAGTCTGTATGTGTCCCTAGGTCTGAAGTGGGTCTATTGTAAACAGCATATATGGGTTTTGTTTTTGTATCCATTCAGCCAGTCTATGTCTTTTGGTTAGAGCATTTAATCCATTTACATTTAAGGTAGTTATCAATATGTATGTTCTTACTACCATTTTCTTAATTATTTTGGGTTTGTTATTGTAGGTCTTTTCCTTCTCTGGTGTTTCCTTCCGAGAGAAGTTCTGTTAGCATTTGTTGTACAGCTGGTTTGGTGGTGCTGAATTTTCTTAGCTTTTGCTTGTCTGTTAAGGTTTTAATTTCTCCATTGAATCTGAATGAGATCCTTGCTGGGTAGAGTAATCGTGGTTGTTGTTTTTTCCCTTTTCTCACTTTAAGTATGTCCTGCTACTCCCTTTTGGTTTGCAGAGTTCTGCTGAAAGATCAGCTGTTAACCTTATGGGGATTCCCTTTTATGTTATTTGTTGCTTTTTCCTTGCTGCTTTTAATATTTTTTCTTTGTATTTAATTTTTGATAGTTTGATTAATATGTGTCTTGGCATGTTTCTCCTTCGATTTATCTGGTATGGGACTCTCTGTGCTTCCTGGAGTTGATTGACTATTTCCTTTCCCATATTAGGGCAGTTTTCAACTATAATCTCGTCAAATATTTTCTCAGTCCCTTTCTTTTTCTCTTCTTCTTCTGGGACCCCTAAAATTCGAATGTTGGTGCATTTAATGTTGTCCCAGAGGTCTCTGAGACTTTCCTCAATTGTTTTCATCTTTTTTCTTTATTCTGCTCTGTGGTAGTTATTTCCACTATTTTATCGTGCAGGTCATGTATCCATTTTTCTGCCTCAGTTATTCTGCTATTGATTCCCTCTAGAGAATTTTTAATTTAATTTGTTATGTGGTACATCATTGTTTGCTCTTTAGTTCTTCTAGGTCCTTGTTAAACGTTTCTTGTATTTTCCCCATTCTATTTCCACTATTTTGAATCATCTTTACTGTCATTACTCTGAATTCTTTTCAGGTAGACTGCCTATTTACTCTTCATTTGTTTGTTCTGGTGGGTTTTTAACTTGCTCTTTCTTCTGGTGCACATTTCTCTGTCTTTTCATTTTGCTTAACTTACTGTGTTGGGGCCTCCTTTTCTCAGGCTGCAGGTTCGTAGTTCCTGTTGTTTTTGGTGTCTGCTCCCAGTGGGTGAGGTTTGTTCAGTGGGTTGTGTAGGCTTCCTGGTGGAGGGGACTGTTGCCTGTTTTCTGGCTGATAAGTCTGGATTCTGTCTTTCTGGTGGGCAGGACCATTTCTGTTTGTGTGTTTTGGGGTGTCTGTGAACTTAGTATGATTTTAGGTAGCCTCTCTGCTAACGGGTTTGGTTGTGTTCCTGTGTTGCTAGTTGTTTGGCATGGGGTGTCCAGCACTGGAGTTTGCTGGTTGTTGAGTGGAGCTGGGTCTTAGTATTGAGATGGAGATCTCTGGGAGAGCTCTCGCCAAGTGATATTACGTGGGTCCAGGAGGTCTTTGTTCGTCCAGTGTCCTGAATTCAGCTCTCCCACCTCAGAAGTTCAGGCCTGACACCCGGCCAGAGCACCATGATCCTGTCAGCCACACAGCAGTGAATGTGGCAATCTCCATTATGAAGTCCGATTATGAGGGTCTACAATAGCTGTTCAGCTAGAACAGGCTGACTTGGGAGCACTTTTTCTATGAGGCTGTCTCCAGCAGCCAGTGGCTAAAAGAGTAGGTCTCCGCATGTGCTGCCAGAATCTTAAACGTTTGTATAGAGGTCTTCACTGTGTTCAGTCATGGATTCAGTATAGATGGTCTCAAGAACACCTTACTCTCTCAAGTTTGTGTGCTTGAAACAGCTCCTAAGCCTGAGGGTCTGCAAGCTGCAGGAAGATGAGACCACCCAGGGCGTCCTGCAAGCCATGATTCTTGCCACGAACCCTGCTGCTGCTGTCATGGAAGCCAGCTTCCCCCGCCCTTCTGCAATGAGTTTTCAGTGAAGCTTTCTCTCTGTTCTGATGAGATTCATGCTACCTGAGTTGCCCAAAGTCATAGAGTGCTTAAATGTTGGGGCTGGGGTACAAACCCTGCAAATCTGTCTCCAATATCTGTGTTACCTCACCCAACGAGAGTGGGGAGGCCACACACCTAAACGTCTCACCCCTGTGAGCCTCCTCCTCAAACCTGCACCACCGCAGGAAGCTGGGCATGTTCTTTTTTTCCAGGAAGTTTCCCCTAGGAAAGAACTTTGCTTGAAATGCCCTTTCTTACTTTCCTCTGACTGAGAGATTGAGATTCTCATTTGCAATTGTGAACTTCAGTCCTTTGTGTCTCTACTGAAATCCTGCCTCAAACTGTCCCCGTCCCTCTCCCTTGAACTTTACTGGTTTCCTTTGCTATAGGGTTACAGAGTTTATTGCAAAAGGGATTAAGATTTTAGCGCCAGGACCTGTTGGAGATGATTTCTCTCAGGAAGCACATCGTTTTGCACACAGCAGTTCCTGGAGCTCTGAGAACTTAAAGGGAAGTCCAGCCTCAAGGTATCTCACTCTACAAGACGACTCCCTGCCCCTCTTTTTATCACTAACAAGTGGGTGATTCAGAATATTCCTTGTTTGGTCCTTTTACAGACTGATTTTTTTTTTAATATCTTTATTGGAGTATAATTGCTTTACAATGGTGTGTTAGTTTCTGCTTTATAACAGAGTGAATCAGCTATACATATACATATATCCCCATATCTCCTCCCTCTTGCACCTCCCTCTCACCCTCCCTATCCCACCCCTCTAGGTGGTCACAAAGCACTGAGCTGATCTCCCTGTGCTCTGCGGCTGCTTCCCACTAGCTGTCTATTTTACATTTCATAGTATATATAAGTACATGCCACTCTCTCACTTCATCCCAACTTCCCCTTCCCCTTCCCCGTGTCCTCAAATCCTTTCTCTACATCTGCATCTTTATTCCTCTCCTGCCCCTAGGTTCTTCAGAGCCATTAATTTGTTGTTGTTGTTTTTAGATTCCATATATATGTGTTAGCATACGGCATTTGTGTTTCTCTTTCTGACTTACTTCAATCTGTATGACAGACTCTAGGTCCATCCACCTCACTACAAATAACTCAATTTTGTTTCTTTTTATAGTTGAATAATATTCCATTGTATATATGTGCCACATCTCCTTTATCCATTCATCTGTTGATGGACACTTTGGTTGCTTCCATGTCCTGGCTATTGTAAATAGAGCTTCAATGAACATTGTGGTACATGACGCTTTTTGAATTATGGTTTTCTCAGGGTATATGCCCAGTAGTGGGATTGCTGGGTCGTATGGTATTTCTATTTTTAGTTTTTTAAGGAACCTCCATCCATTGTCTGGATGTACCAGAATTTATACATTCACCTGCTAAAGGACATCTTGGTTGCTTCCAAATTTTGGCAATTATGATATAAACATCGTATGCAGGTTTTTGTGTGAACAAAACTTTTCAACTCCTATGGGTAAATACCAAAGAGTGCAGTTGCTGTATCATATGGTAAGAGTATATTTAATTTTGTAAGGAACTGATAAACTGTCTTCCAGCATAGCTGTACCATTTTGCATTCCCACCAGCAATGAATGAGAGTTTCAGTTGCTCCACATCCTTGCCAGCATTTGGTCTTGTCAATGTTCTGGATTTTGGTCATTCTAATAGATGTATAGTTGTCTCTCATTGTTATATTTGCATTTCCCTGATGACATATGATGTAAAGCAGGGGTCCCCAAACCCCGGGCCATGGACTGGTACATGTCTGTGACCTGTTAGAAGCCAGACCACACAGCAGGATGTGAACAGTGAGCAAGCCAAGCTTCATCTGTATTTACAGCTGCTCCCCATCACTCACATTACCACCTGAGCTCCGCCTCTTGTCAGATCAAAGGTGGCATTAGATTCTCATAGGAGCTCAAACCCTACTGTGAACTGTGCATGTGAGGGCTCTAGGTTGCACTCTTTTTATGAGAATCTTATGCCTGGTGATCTGAGGTGGAGCTGAGGCAGTGATGTTAGCACTGGGGAGCGGCTGCAAATACAGATTATCATTAGCAGAGAGGTTTGACTGCACAGAGACCATAATAAATCAATCGCTTGCAAACTCATATCAAAACCCTATCAGTGAGTGGCAAGTGACAATTAAGCTGCATCAACAGAGTAGACTGGACATAAGCAACACACTTCGGGTTTCACTGTCTCCCATCACCCCCAGATGGGACCATCTAGTTGCAGGAAAACAAGCTCAGGGCTCCCACTGATTCTGCATTATGGTGAGTTGTATAATTATTTCATTATACATTACAATGTAATAATAATAGAAATAAAGTGCACAATAAATGTAATGTACTTGAATCATCCCAAAACCATCTCCCTGCCACGGTCAATGGAAAAATTGTCTTCCACGCAACTGGTCCCTTGTGCCCAATATGTTGGGGACCACTGATGTAGAATGTCTTTTGATATGTTTATTTATCTCTCACTGCATGTTTTCACCTTACCAAGAGATAACCAGGGAATTAGTCTGAAAGCTGTGAAAGTAGTTTCAAGTATAGTCTGGACTAGAGTAGCTCCAAGAGGTGCTGTAAGTTTGAAGTAGGCAGTCAGTGACAATTTACAAATTGCCAGGCATTTTAAGTAAGGACTGTGTAGCTGTACTGTGGTTAATCAAAATGGACAGGTGACGGTATCTATATTGCGTACATTACTGGGTCCATTTGGAAAACAGAAGCACTGAAAGATCAGACCCTGATCAAAAATTTCCTTGGGAGTCATTTGAATCTATTCAAGGGAAAAAACATTGATTCTTTATTTTCATATTTATAGAAATAATTATGGTATATTTGGTCATAGCCTCCATTTACTCTTGGTAACAATAGCTCTCTTTTTCTTTTTTGCTTTCTGTCTTCTCTAGAACATAAGCTCCAAGTATCTCCTTGAGAGAATTCTTGAGCAGCTTAGTGCAAATTTGCAGTGCCTTTGATGGGCCCTGCTCCACTCATGGCTTCCTCGTGCAGCTTCATTTTTGATCCACATGTAGAATCCTTCCCAAGATGACTTTTGTTCACATTGAGAAAATAGTGGGACTACAAGGGACTTCACAGTTAGGGCGTATTATAGAAAGTGTATGGATTGAAGGTAAGGTGGACTGGAGTATGAATCACAGCTCTGCCATTTTCTGTCTCTGTAAACTTGGAAAAATTACTTAGCCTTTGTGAACCTCAATTCCCTTATCTGAAAAATTGGGATATGATCGTCATTAGTTGATATTACTGTGATTGATAAAATATATTGATTATTTACAAAGTACTTGGAAGGGTGGCTACAAAGATCAAGTGAAACAATGCATATTTTTATGTAAAATGTAATGCATGGTGAATAAGAGCTTATATTGCTCTCATTCTTATTCCTGACTCTTTATGAGTTTCTACTTCTTACACTGTGCAGACCTTCCTCTCATGACCAGCTCATCCACACATTTATGTTTCTTAAAGTTATTAAATTTTAAACAAATAATTAGTCAACCAATTAATAAATCAGTCCACAAGAATTTATTTGTTATGAGTATATGTACTACCCTGGGGTCTCTAATAAGTAGTTATTTTTGTTATAGGCTAGGAAAATGTACATCTTTGGAATTTCTTTTTTCTAGAAGGGATCAAGCTGGACCTCTCTCCAACTCAGTGGTCTTCAGGTGGGGACAATTTGCTCCCCCAGCAGACACTTGGGAATGTCTGGGTACATTTTTATTGTCACAACTGGAGGGAGGGGGTACTCCTGGTAAGTCTGGGATGCTGCTACATATCTTACACTGCACAGGACATGTCCCTCCCTACAACAAAGCATTATCTGGCCTAAAATGTCAATAGTATTACTACTGACAAATCTCACAGTCCAACTGAGGAGAATGGGAAACTTTAAGTGAAGAATGGATTTTGAAAAATTCTCACTCTTACCTTAAGAATGATGCTGAATTTGGACATAGGCAGAGAGGTGTCTAATGGTGCTGAACTGTTTGGGTAATTCACATTGAGACTATCTCTGCAAAAACCCATGTGGCTCTGGTTGATTTAATAAATAGAAGGAGCAGAACTTCTATCCTCTTATTGCTGACAGATTAAGGTAAATGACTCAGAATTTCTTGGCAGAAATTACTGACAACAATCTTGTTTTCAACTGCTCCAGAACCTAGGATTTAAAAGTACACAAACACGAGATGACAACCAAAACACAAGCTCTGCGCTGTCCTGTCTCTCACTCATCACTTAAGCTTTCTTTAGGTTTGAGTCTTTGGATGCTCAGGGAATGACCCACCCATTTCTCTGGAGCTGTATTCTGAGGTATTGAAGTGTTTGCATAGTTCTCTTGGGCAGATTATAATGTGAGGATCCCAGGATAAGTTTCCCCACCACCCACTCTACTTCCTCCTTTCCTCTTACCTCTGGCCATGTGGAATCTGGGAGGTTCACCTCTTATGTTGCATGTGGCAGTTGACAAATCTGAGTTCAGGAATTGAACTCAGAATTCAGGATCAGGCTTAATATATCAAAAGTTGTTTCAAATAACAGGACTTTGCTGAATTACACCAAGAGGGGGTCAGAAATTAAAAATCAAGGGAGAAGCTAAGCTAAAATCTATAGTGAGTAATGTGGCAGAGTCTGGCTAGCTATTCACCAAATCCGTTTCCTTTTTCCTCCCAAGCTCACAGTTAGACTTTCCTAGACTCTTTTGTAGTAAGCTGTGGCCATGTGATGGACCATTGGAACATGGGAGTAAATGATGTTTGCCACTTCAGGCTAGGCCTATAAAAACATTCCACATATCTGTCAACGGGATTTGGATGCTTAGGGAAAACTTTGAAGTCATATGTTGAAGATGGCAGAGCCTGTTCCTCCCATAAGTAATATAATAGCCAAGGTATGAGAAGCAAGAACATATCCAGAGTCCTGAATGGAAGCCTCTTGGGGACCAGAGAAGTCAGCTGACAATCAGCAGGAAGAAGTAGATGCGATAAGGCATTGATGACTATGAAAGAGGGGTATGTCTGATTTTTTCCTAACCAAGTATTCCTTGTCAGAGAACTTTCACTCTGGCTGCATCTTACAGGTACCATTCAGCTCTGGACAATGATTTTGGACAGCCAGAGAGGAATCTGATAAATGTGAGAGTAAAGAATAATTATGTTTAAGTCACTGTGATGAAAAGCACAGCCTTCACTCTGACAGGTCTGCCTGGAGAGGCAGAAGTCAAGGATGGACAATTTCACTCTAGAAAACATTGTTAATGTCTTCCTCCTATCCACAACTTGCAGTTACTCTGGCCAAATATTTTTCCTTTATTCTGCTCCTTAGGGTAAAAAGAAATTCTTTTTCACAAATAAAAAGGCATACTAATGAAAAAAACAAAAAACAAACAAAAAAATTCTGTCCTGAACGTCCTATTAAAACACCCTCAGGCTTTAATTAGGAAAGGCCCTTTTTTTTTTCCCACCTCAAACCTGGCCTTCCTGAACAGCACAGGTGCCCATAGAAATCACTTGGAAATGACCTGGGAGCTTGTTTAATGTCACTGCCTAATCACTTTGCTAAATGTCACTGCTTCAGAGCATGCATTTCAGTCTTAAATTTCTTCTATGTTCATCTTCTCTTTGAGGTAGGAGTACCTCAATGCATCTACAAGGAAGAACAAAACCTTCTCCAGCTTGATTTCCCTCCTTTTTTTTTTTTTTTTTTTTTGAAGTTTTGGGAGAAACTCTAGGCAGGGGATACTCATACAAATGACCAGATAGTGTTTCTGTTGCAATAAAGAATTTCTTAATTTATGACAACTAAGATTCCCTTTAATGAATAGAATTAGGGTTTTATATATATTTATGATTCTTCCAAACTCTTGAAATTTTGGCAAGAACTTCTGCCACCCTGACCCCCTACCTCAGACCTGTTTAGATACACAAGGGCATAAATAGCACATCTCAGTTTTCTCTAAATATTTCATTGGCATACAAAATTCCTTTGCTCTTTCTTCCAGATTCAGTCCTTGCCCCAGACTTTTATTCCATGCTCATTTTCCCCAACTGATAAAGAACAGTAGTACATTTAAAACATATCTTAAATAAACCACAAAAAGAAAAGCACAATATAGGTTATTCTTTGGGACCTTAACATGAAGGAATAGCACAGATGAAGGTGATGGATGGAGACGTATGTGGAACAAAGGACATTGGAGGCTTAATCTGGCCATTTTACCTCAGAATCTCTGAACTTTACCAGGTTAAATATTGTTACTCTTTTTCTTCATCGTCCTCTACTTTTGAAACAATGATAATATTGTCAGATTTCCTCTCTTTTTCATGTTCCTTTTGGTAAAGTGGGCATTTTTATTTAATAAATTGAATAATAATAGCAAACCTCACAGAGTAGGGAAATGAGGGCTGCCTTAAACAGTGGGAAACACCACTTTTTACTCAGCAAGCATCAACTTCTTCCATTTCAGAGATGGAAATAAGTCGTTACTGTGTC
Source organism: Balaenoptera musculus (assembly GCF_009873245.2). Classification (NCBI taxonomy): domain Eukaryota; kingdom Metazoa; phylum Chordata; class Mammalia; order Artiodactyla; family Balaenopteridae; genus Balaenoptera; species Balaenoptera musculus. The sequence continues at coordinate 20,338,920 of NC_045792.1, forward strand.
CTGAGAGTTCCTGGTTCAGTGGTAAGGAAGGATGTATTAGAACATTATTACAAGTATAAATACCTTTAGGAAGGTGACCAGACACCACAGGAGTCAAAGAAGGAAATCCTTCTTTGGGAAGGGAAACCCATGGGAAACTGAGGAAAGCTTTTGAGAAGATGAAGTACTTATTTAACTTGATTGGAAAATGATGAACCGTGCTATTAACTCAATGGGTGAGAATGTGGAAGAAACAGTTTTAGGGAAAGATGATTTTAAACTGGCTGTAGGACATCAACATGGAGGTATTGGTCTTGCAGTCAAGATGTGTAATAGCAGATCTGTAACAGACAATGTAACAATAGATTTGGGTATCTGTGGCAGATAGTAGTTGCAGTAATAGAACTAAATTTTCCCAGGAAGAGTATTTAAAGTGCTAGAGAATGAATGTAAAGGCCAGGTGGATGGTGGAAGAAGGAATATGGTACACAAGAGGTCCTCAGTAAAAGCCAGTAGAGAAGAAAATGAAAGATACATTTCAAGAAGGATGACTTGTCAACAGTGTAAAACGCTGAACAGGGGATAAGTAAGATTGACATATCCATTAGGCTGGACTAAAATTTGTGTGTTTAATTCATCTATCAGAAGATTATCCACAAGACCTATGTTTTATATTATGGAAAACTTTAGGTGCATTTCCTGTTCAGTATAATCCTAGAGATTCTGACCAATGTAATAAGATAAGAAATAAAAAGCATAATCATTGGAAAGGCAGAAACAAAATTATGATTGTTTGCATATTATTTCAATAAAAGCCTAGGAAAATCAGCAATCTATTAGACTAATAAGAGAGTTCAGCAAAGTTACTGGATTAAAGATTAGCAGTAGCATTTTTCTACATCAGTTAGCAATAGCTAATTAGAAAATGTTATAGTAAATACATACCTCCCAGAGTAGAGAGATCAAGATGGCAGAGTAAGAGGATGTGGAGCTCACTTCCCTCCACAAACACTCATCAAAAATACATTTACATGTGGAAAAATTTTCATGGAAAACTAACTGAAAACTGGCAGGACTATACAGCCAAGGTTTTAAGAAAGATACACACATAATTGAGTAGGATGGGAAGAAAAACATCAGGTCACGACTTGTGGTCCTGGGAGGGGACTAAGAGGAAAAGGGAGATTCCATGGGCAGACACTTGCCCTGGAGAGGGAGCGGGTTGAGCCACAGACTGGGCATCCCAGTCTTGAGACCCTACGTGTAGGAGACAAACTGCCCCGGCTGCTTAGAAAACTGCTGGGACAGATAGAAAGGCTGGAGAAACCTAGACTTCACTTGTGAGAAGTGTGAAGGTGCTAGCTTGCCAAGAGACAGGGTGGAGGGAGGCCTACCCCTGTGGCTGCTGCTTCACCTTATTTCCCAGTCCAAGCCAAATGAACACCCTGACGCTGCTCACTCCAAGTAACAGCATGGCATTGGATCTAGGATGGCCAGAAACTGGGAAAAGACTCAACCTAGGGATGGAGAGGGGACACAGAGCCCCTAGATGTAGTCCAGGTGGGGCAGTGGTGGCCATTGTTGGTGCTTGCTCAAACAGCACTCCAGAGGCAGCCCAGACTTCTGATGGCAGCATGGTTGTCAGAACTCCTGCAACCACCACATTGAGCTCCCCATTCCCAGCTGAGCTAATGCTCTGACCTCAACCACACCACACCACAGCCTAGCACTAGTTCTGGGGCAGCCAGAAAAGGGGAAAGGATGCAACCATGGGCTACATCTGAGTGGAGCCACAGATGCCTAAATAGGCAGTGCCTCAGACTTTGTTAGTGCACAAACCCCACTTGCTTCAGTACTCCCTTCCTTTGTAACAAAGGCCTCGGTATAGGGAGAAGAAAAAACAAAAAGAACAGAGCCAGCTGAGCTTGACTCTCAGGGCTTCCACTCCAGCAGTTTGGGAGCAACCCCTGCCCCTGACAGAGTGGTGATAGCCACTGAGTGGAGAGTCTGCTGCACACCCTGCACAGACCCTAGCTTCTCCATTACCAGCCACACCCCTTACCAATGTGATGGTGGCCAGCACATCCTAAGGAAAGATGTGACTGGCATCCACATCAAATCCAGCCCCCCATGAAAGGCATTGGGCACTAAAATTCTACATAGGGACACTCCCTCATAAGAATACCCCTTTAATACCACAATAAGAACTGTTTCACCTAAATTCGAAGAGAAAGTGAAAGTTAAATAAAATGAAAAGGTAGAGGAACTGCTCTCAATTGAAAGAGATAAAAAGTCTACCAGACAATGAATTCAAAACATTAGTAATAAAAATTCTAACTGAATTAGAAAATAAAATTGATCTAAGTACAGATCATTTTAACAGGGAACTAGAAAATATAAAGACCCAATCAAAAATACAGCATTCAATATCTGAGTTAAAAGCACCCTAAAAGTGATAAATAACAGACTAAATGACACAAAAGAAAGTCTAAGCGATCTGAAAGATAGAAAAATGGAATTCACCCAATCCGAACAGCAGACAGAAAGGAAAAAAAGAAAGCAATGTATGAGATCTATAGAATAACATTAAACATGTCCACGTTTGCATTATAGGAGTTCCATAAGGAGAAGAAAGAACATTATATACAAAAAAGGCAGTATACACATTCTTTTCAAGTGCACATACAATGTTCTCCAGCATAGATCACATACTAGTTCATAACATAAGCCTCAAGAAATTTAAGAGCATAGAAATTATATAAAGCATTTTGTCTGACCACAACAGTGGGAAACTAGAAATCAACTACAGAAAAAAAAAAGTGGTAAAAGAACAAACACATGGAGATTAAACAACATGCTACTAGAAAACCAATGAATCAATAGACAAATTAGAGAAGAAATCAGAAAATACTTCAAGAAAAATGAAAATGGAAAAACAACTTTCCAAAATCTATAGGATGAAACAAAAGCAGTTCTAAGAGGGAGGCTCATAGCAATAAGGCTTTCCTCAAGACACAAGAAAAATTTCAAATGAGCAACCAAAACTATCACCTAAAAAACTGGAAAGAGAAGAACAAACAAAGCCCAAAGTCAGCAGAAGGAAGAAAATAATAAAGATCAAAGAGGAAATAAATAATATGGAGATCAAAAAATAATAGAAAAGATCAATGAAACCAAGAACTCATTTTTTGGAAAGATAAACAAAATTAATAAACCTTTATGAAGGCTCACCAAGAAGAAAAGAGAGAGGACCCAAATAATCAAAATAAGAAATGAAAGAGGAGAAATAGCAACTGACATCACAGAGATATAAAAAATCATAAGAGAATACTATTAACAGTTATATGCCAACAAATTGGACAACTTAGAAGAAATGGACAAATTTCTAGAAACATATGACCTGCCAAGGCTGAGTCAAAAAGGAAAGGACAATTTGAACAGACTGATCACTAGAAGTGAAATGGTATTTGTACTTAAAAAAAAACTCCCAGCAAACAAAGTCCAGGACTAGACAGCTTCACAGTGGAATTCTATCAAACATATAAAGAAGAACTAATACCTATGCTTCTCAAAGTATTTCAAAAAATTGAGGATGCGGGAACACTCCCATTCTATGAGGTCATGATTACTCTGATACCTAAACAAGACAAAAACACTACAAGAAAAGAAAATTACAAGCTAATATCTTTGATAAATATAGATGCAAAAATCCTCAGCAAAATGTTAGCAAACTGAATCCAACAATACATAAAAAGAATCATAAACCACACTCATGTTGAATTTATTCTACAGTCACAAGTATAGTTCAACATACACAAATCAATCAATGTGATACAATACATTAATAAAAGGAAAGATAAAAATTACATGATCATCCCAATGGATGCAGTAAAAGCATTTGACAAAATTTAATACCTATTCATGATAAAAACTATCATCAAAGTAGGTATAGAAGGAACTTATCTCAACATGATAAAGGCAATTGATGACAAACCAACAGCCAACATAATACTCAATGGTGAAAAGCTGAAAGCTTTCCCATTAAATTCAGGAACAAGGCAAGGATGACCACTCTTGTCACTTCTATATAACATAGTATCAGAAGTCCTAGCCACAGAAGTCAGACAAGAAAAGGAAATAAAATGTATCCAGATTGGAAGGGAAGAGATAAAACTGTCACAATTTGCAGATGACATGAGAACCCTAAAGTCTCCACCCCAAAACTATTAGAACTAATAAATGAATTCAAAAAGATTGCAGGGTACAAGATTAATATACAGAAATTTGTTTTGTTGTTATACACTACTATTGAAACATAAGAAAGAGAAATTTTTTAAAAAACTATTTTATTTAAAATCACGTCAGAAAAACCCCTATGAATAAACTGAACCAAGGAGGCGAAAGACCTATACTCTGAAAACTATAAAACATTGATGAAGGAAATTGAAGATAATTCAAAAAAGTTAAAAGATATCCCATGTTCTTGAACTAGAAGAATTGATATTGTGAAAATGACCATACCATCCAAAACAATCTACAGATTCAATGCAATTCCAATCAAAATACCCAGGACAGTTTTCACAGACCTAGAACAAATAATCCTAAAATTTATATGGAACCACAAAAGACCCTGAGTTGCCAGAGCAATCTTGAGAAAAAGGAACAAAGCTGGAGGTATAACCCCCCTCCAGACTTCAGACTATATTACAAATCCACAGTAGTCAAAACAGCATGGTATTGGGGAAAAAAACAGACACATAGATCAATAGAAAAGAATAGAGAGCTGAGAGATATACCCATGCACCTCTGTTCAATTAATTTACGACAAAGGAGGCAAGAACATACACTGGAGAAAAGACAGTCTCTTCAATAAGTGGTCCTAGAAAACTGGGCAGCCACACTTAAACAATCACATCATATACAAAAATAAACTCAAAATGGTTTAAAGAGCTAAACGTAAGACCTGAAACCATAAAACTAGAAGAGAACATGGGCAGAACAATGTTTGACATAAATTGTAAAAATATTTTCTTTGATCATTCTCCCAAGGGGAAAGAAATAAAAGCAAAAATAAACAAATGGGACCTAATTAAACATAAAAGCTTTTGCACAGCAAAGGAAACCACTGTCAAAAGGAAAGACAACCTACAGAATGGGAAAAAAAGTTTGCAATGATGCAACCAACAAAGGATTAATATCCAAAACATACAAATAGCTCATACAACTCAATATCAAAAAAACCAAACAACCCAATCAAAAAATGGGCAGAAGACCTGAATAAACATTTCTTCAAAGAATACATACAGATGGCCAATAGGCACATGGAAACATGCTCAACCTTGCTAATTATTTGAGAAATGCAAATCAAAACCACAATGAGGTATCCCCTTACACTGGTCAGAATAGCTACCATCAAAAAATCTATAGATAATCAATGTTGGAGAGGATGTGGAGAAAAGGGACCACTTATACACTGTTGGTGGGAATGTAAATTGGTGCACCCACTGTGGAAAAAAGTATTGAGGTTCCCTAAAAAACTAATAATATAACTACCACATGATCCAGCAATTCCACTCCTGGATATATATCTAGAAAAAATGAAAACACTAATGTAAAAAGATTTTACACCCCAATGTTTATAGCAGCACCTTTTAGAATAGCCAAGACATAGAAGCAACCCAAGTGCCCATTAACAGATTACTGGATTAAGAAGATGTGGTGTATATATATATGCATACATATATAAAAGAATAAAATGCTGCCATTTGTCACATAGTGGATGAACCTAGAGAATATTATGCTTAGTGAAGTAACTCAGGGAAAAACAATACTGTATGATATCATTTATATGTGGAATCCAAAAAATAATACAAATGAATGTATATGCAAAGCAGAAACAGACTCACAGATATAGAAGATAAACTTGTTTTTACCAAAGAGAAGAGGGAAGAGGGGAGGGACAAATTACCGGTTTGGGATCAACAGATACAAACCACTAGATATAAAATAACTAGATAAATAAGAAAAATATACTCTATAGCACAGGGAATTATACCCATTATGTTGTAATAACCTGTAATGGAGTATAATGTGCAAAAATAGTGAATCAATATACTTTACACCTGAAACAAACACAATATTGTAAATCAGTATACTTGAAAAAATAATCCAAAAATAGAAAATGCATACTACTTAAAATAGACAAAAGCCTATTAAAATATTTAGTAATTAACAAATTATTCACAAATTTTTGAAAATTAAAAAATAGGGAAAATGAAGAGACTTTTTTGAACAGGATATGACAAGCTGATTCTAAAATTTATATGGAGAAATAAATACTTGTGTACTAAATAAATGTTTTTGAAAAAGAAAGCAAGGAAAGCAAGAAGAGTAGACCCAGCCTACCAGATACTAGGAAATAATATAGTCATAATAATTAAAACAGTGAGTCCTGGTGCAGATACAGATACATAGACAAACAGAACAGAATGGAAACCAGAAACTGGCACAATTTGTACAAAAAAATTGGTATATGATAGAAATGATATTGCAAATTAGTGAGAAAAGGCAGTTACAAAACGGGAAATAAAAATTACTCCTAAGTATATGAAAAGATGCTTCATCTCACTGTTAACTGGAGAATTGTAAATTAAAAATCAATTAACTAAAAAGAGAAAAGAATTAAAACTTATCACAGCAAAAAAAAAAAAAAAAAAATGAAACAAAGAAAGACAGCAAGTGAGGAAAAGAGGAACAAAAAGACCCTACACAACAGACAGGAAACAATTAACAAAATGACAATAGTAAGTCCTTCCCTATCAATAATTACTTTAAATATAAATGGGTTAAACTCCCCAATCAAAAGGTACAAAGTGGATGGATGGATACAAAGAAGACTCAACTATATGCTGTCTACAAACACTCACTTCAGATTTAAAGACATACATATCCTGAAAGTGAAGGCATGCAAAAAGATGTTCCATATAAATGGTAAACAGAAGAGCGCATGAGTGACCATACTTATATCAGAGAAAATAGACTTCAAGTCAAAAACTGTCACAAGAGGCAAAAAAGGACATTATATGATGATAAAGGGATCAGTTATTCTGGAAGATAAATGTATATGCACCCAATGTCAGAGGACTTAAATATATAAAGCATAAATTGACAGAACTGAAGGGAGAAACATACAGCACTACAATAATAGTAGGAGAATTCAATATCTCACTTTCAACAATGGAACTAGATCAATGAAAACATCCAGATGGACTACCAATAAGGAAGTAGTGGACTTGAACAACACTGCAAAATAATCGACCTAGTAGACATATACAGAGCATTCCACCCAATAACAGTAGAATGCACATTCTTCTCAAATGCACACTGAAGGTTCTCTCAGATAGAGCTTGTTAGGCCACAAAACAAGTCTTAACAATTTTAAGACAATTGAAATCATATATTTTTTGAGCAAAATAGAGTGAAAGTAAATGTCAGTAACAGAAGGAAAATTAGAAAATTCACAAATATGTGGGAATTAAGCAACACAGTCTTGAACAACCACTGGGTCAAAGAAGAAATCAAAAGGGAAAACAAAAAATATCTTGAGACAAATGACAATGAAAACAAAACATATCAAAACTCACGCAGCAGAAGCAGTGCTAAGTGGGAAGTTTAGGGTGATAAATGCTAACATTTAAAAAGAGGAAACATCTCAAATACACAACCAAATTTACAGCTCAAGGAACTAGAAAAAAAAAGAACACATTAAAACCAAGATAGAAGAAAGAATATTTTAAGATTAGAGCAGAAATAAACAAAATAGAGAATAGAAAAACAATGAAAAATCCATTTTACAGTTGGTTTTTGAAAAAAATAAGCAAAATTGAGGAACCTTTAGCTAGACCAAGAAAAAAGAGAGAAGATGCAAATAAACTCAGAAATGAAAAAGAGACATTAAAACTGATGCCACAGAAATTTAAAAAATGGTCATAAGAGACTACTTTGAACCGTTAAATATCAGCAAACTGGATAACTTAGAAGAAATGGATAACTTCATAGAAACATAAAACCTACAAAGACTGAACCATGAAGAAATAGAAAACCTGAATAGATCAATAATGATTAAGGAGATTGAATCAATACTCAAAAACCACCCAAGAAAAGTCTAGGACCAGATGGCTTCATTGGTGAATTCTACCAAACATCTAGAGAAGAATTAATGCCAATCCTTCTCAAACTTCCAAAAAACTATAGAGGAGAAAACACTTCCAAACTTATTTTATGAAGCCAGCATTACCGTGATACCAAAGCCAGGCAAAGATACTACAAAAAAAGAAAAATACAAGCCAATATTCCTGATAAATAGAGATGCAAAAATCCTCAACAAAATATTAGCACACTGAATTCAGCAGTACATTTAGAAGATCACATATTATGACCAAGTAAGTTTTATCCCCAAGATGCAGGTTGATTTAACATAACATAAATCAATAAGTGTGGTACCTCACTTTAACAAAATGAAGGATAAAAATTACATGATCAACTCAATAGATGCAGAAAACTTTTTGACTAAATTCAACACACTTTCATGATAAAAACTCTCAACAAACTAGGTATAGAAGGAATTTACCTCAACATAATAAAGGCCATATATGACAAGCCCACAACTAAAATCATACTCAACAGTGAAAAACTAGTTGTCATTTAAGATCAAGAACAAGACAAGGATGCCCACTCTCACCACTCCTATTCAAAATACTACTAGAAATCCTAGCCAGAGCAATTAAGCAAGAAAAAAAAGACAAGTAGACAGGAAAAAATAAAATGATCTCTGTTTGAATATGACATGCTCTTATATGTAGAAAGCCATAAGGACTACCAAAAAAATTTAAAACAAATAAATTACTTAGTAAAGTTGCAGGATACAAAATCAACATACAATGAAATCAGTTGCATGTTTATTCACTAATAACAAACAATATAAAAAGGAAATTAAGAAAAAAACCTATTTAGAATATCATCAAAAACAATAAAATATATATGAATAAACTTAACCAAAGATATTTAAGATTTGTACACTGGAAATTACAAAATATGGAAGAAAGAAATAAAGAAGATACAAATAAATGGAAAGATATCCAGTTTTCACGGATTAGAAGACTTGATATTGAAAAAATGTCTATGTCATTCAAAGTGATCCACAGATTCAATTCAACCCCTATCAAAATCCCAATGGCATGTTTTAACACAAATAGGAAAAATATCTTCTAAGATTCATGTGAAATTACAAGACTCTGAATAGGACCCAGGGCAGAGACAAGATGGTGGAGTAGAAGGATGGGAGCTCACCACTTCTTACAAAAACGCTGAACAACCATTGACAAAAAAACACTGGAACCTACCAAAAAAGATACCCTACATTCAAAGACAGCAACAAATGAGATGGTAGGAAAGGTGAAATCACAATAAAATCAAATCCCATACCTGCTTGGTGGGTGACCCACAAATTGGAAAATAATTATACCACAGAAGTTCTCCCACAGGAGTGAAGGTTCTGAGCCCCATGTTATGCTCCCTGGCCTGAGGGTTTGGCAATGGGTGGAGGAGATCCCAGAGAATCTGGCTTTGAAGGTCAGCAGGGTTTGACTACAGGAATTCCACAGGACTGGGGGACACATAAACTCCACTCTTGGAGGGCACACACAAGGTCTTGTGTGCACGAGGACCCAGGGAAAAAAGCAGTGACCTCATAATGGATGGGGCCAGATGTACCTGCTAGTATTGGAGAGTCTGCTGCAGAAGTGGGGGTGTGGTGGCTGTGGCTCACTGCAGGGACAAAGACACTGGCAGCGGCAGTTCTGGGGAGTACTCATTGGCATGAGCCCACTTGGAGGCCTCTATTTTCTTACCAAGACTTGGCCCCACCCAACAGCCTGCAAGCTCCAGTGCTGGGATGCCTCAGGCCAAACAACCAACAGGGTAGGAACACAACCCCACCCATCAGCAGACAGTCTGCTTAAAGTCTTCCTGAGCCCACAGCCCTCTAGATAACCTCCTTGGCCCAGCCCTGCCCACCAGAGGGACAAGAACCAGCTCCACCTACCAGTGAGCAGGAACCAGTCCCTCCCACCAGAAAGGCTGCACAAGCTTCTTAGACATTCCATCAAGGGACAGACAGCAGAAGCAAGAAAAACTACAACCCTGCACATGTGGAATGAAAACTGCAATCACAGAAAGTTAGACAAAATGAGATGGCAGAGGAATATGTCCTAGATGAAGGAACAAGATAAAACCCCAGAAGAACAACTAAGTGAAGGGGAGATAGGCAATCTACCAGAAAGGGAATTCAGAGTAATGATAGTAAAGATGATCCAAGATCTCAGAAAAAGAATGGAGGCACAGATTGAGAAGATGCAAGAAACATTTAGCAAAGACCTAGAAGGAATCAATAGCAGAATAACTGAGGTAGAAGAATGGATAAGTGAACTGGAAGACAGAATGGTGGAAATCACTGCCACAGAAGAGAATAAGGAAAAAGGAATGAAAAGAAATGAAAACAGTCTAAGAGACATCTGGGCCAACATTAAATGCACCAACATTCTCACTATAGGGGTCCCATAAAGAGAAGAGAAAGAGAAAGGAATTGAGAAAATATTTGAAAAGATAATACCTGAAAACTTCCCTAACATGGGAAAGGAAACAGTCACCCAAGTCCAGAAAGCACAGAAAGTCCCAGGCAGGATAAACCCAAGGAGGAACATGCCAAGACACATAGTAATCAAATTGACAAAACTTAAAGACAAAGAAAATATATTAAAAGCAACAAGGGAAAAGCAACAAATAATGTACAAGGGAACTCCCATAAGGTTATCAGCTGATTTCTCAGCAGAAACTCTGCAAGCCAGAAGGGAGTGGCACAATATATTTAAAGTGATGAAAGGGAAGAACCTACAATCAAGAATACTCTATCCAACAAAACTCTCATTCAGATTCAATGGCGAAATCAAAAGTTTACAGAGAAGCAAAAGCTAAGAGAATTCAGCACCACCAGACCAGCTCTACAATAAATGCTAAACAAACTTCTCTAGGCAGAAAAGAAAAAGCCACAACTAGAAACAAGAAAATTACAAATGGAAAAGCTCACTGGTAAAGGGAAACATACAGTAAGGTTAGAAATCATCTATATACAAATATGAAATCAAAACCTGCAACTGTGGGAAGACGAGAACACAAATACAGGATATTGGAAATGCATTTGAAATTAAAAGACCAGCAACTTAAAACGATCTTGTTTACATATAGACTGCTATATCAAAACCTCATGGGAACCACAAACCAAAAATCTACAATAGATACACACACACACACAAAAAAGGAATCCACACACAACACTAAAGTTAGTCATCAAATCACAAGAGAAGAGAACAAAATAAGAGGGGAAGAAAAAAACGTATAGGGCTTCCCTGGCAGCGCAGTGGTTGAGAATCTGCCTGCCAATGCAGGGGACACGGGTTCGAGCCCTGGTCTGGGAAGATCCCACATGCCGTGGAGCAACTGGGCCTGTGAGCCACAATTGCTGAGCCTGCACGTCTGGAGCCTGTGCTCTGCAACAAGAGAGGCCACGATAGCGAGAGGCCCGCGCACCGCGATGAAGAGTGGCCCCCACTTGCCACAGCTGGAGAAAGCCCTTGCACAGAAACGAAGACCCAACACAGCCATAAATAAAATATAATAAATAATTTTAAAAAAACCGTATAAAAACTAATTCAAAACAATTAACAAAATGTCAATAAGAACATACATATTGATAATTACCTTAAAAATGTAAGCGGATTAAATGCTCCAACCAAAAGACACAGACTGGCTGAATGGGTACAAAAATAACACCCATATCTATGCTGTCTACAAGAGACCAACTTCAGATCTAGGGACACATAGATACTGAAAGTGAGGGGATGGAGATATTCCATGCAAATGGAAATCAAAAGAAAGATGGAGTAGCAATTCTCATGTCAGACAAAATAGACCTTAAAATAAGGACTGTTACAAGAGACAAAGAAGGACACTACATAATGATAAAGGGATCAATCCAGGAAGAAGATATAACAACTGTTAATATATATGCACCCAACATAGGAGCACCTCAATACATAATGCAAATAGTAACAGCCATAAAAGGAGAAATCGACAGTAACACAATGATAGTGGGGGACTTTAACACCCCACTTTCATCAATGGATAGATTATCCAGACAGAAAATCAATAAGAAAACACAGGCTTTAAATGACACATTAGGTCAGATGGACTTAATTGATATTTATAGAGCATTCCTTCCAAAAGTAGCAGAATACACATTCTTCTCAAGTTCACATGGAACATTCTCCAGGATTGATCACATGCTGGGCCACAAAGCAAACCTCAGTAAATTTAAGAAAATTGAAATCATATCAAGCATCCTTTCAGATCACAAAGCTAGGAGATTAGAAATCAACTACAAGAAAAAAAACTATAAAAAACACAAACACATAGAGGCTAAACACTATGCTACTAAACAACCAATGGATCACTGAAGAAATCAAAGAGAATATCAAAAAATACCTAGAGGCAAATGCAAATGAGAACACGATGATCCAAAATCTATGGATGCAGTAAAAGCAGTTCTAAGAGGGTAGTTTATAGCAATACAATCTTACCTCAGGAAACAAGAAAAATCTCAAATAAACAACCCAACCTTACACCTAAAGCAACTAGAGAAATTGGAAAAGAAGGAGTAAAACTATCACAGTTTGCAGATGACATACTATACATAGAAAATCCTAAAGATGCTAACAGAAAACTACTAGAGCTCATCAATGAATTCGGTAAAGTTGCAGGATACAAAATTAATACACAAATCTGTTGCATTTCTATACACTAACAATGAAAGATCAGAAGGAGAAATTAAAGAAACAATCCTATTTACCATGGCATAAAAAATAATAAAATACCTAGGAATAAACCTACCTAAGGAGGCAAAAGACCTATACTCAGAAAACTACAATAGACGCTGATGAAAGAAATCGAAGATGACTCAAACAGATGGAAAGGTATACCATGTTCTTAAATTAGAAGAAACAATATTGTCAAAATGACTACATTGACCAATGCAATCTACAGTTTCAACGCAATCCCTATCAAATTACCAATGGCATTTTTCATAGAACTAGAACAAAAAATCTTAAACTTTGTATGGAGACACAAAAGACCCCAAATAGCCAAAGTAATCTTAAGAAAGAAAAACGGAGCTGGAGGAATCAGGCTCCTTGACTTCAGACTATACTACAAAGCTACTGTAATCAAAACAGTATGTACTGGCACAAAACAGAAATATAGATCAATGAAACAGGATAGAAAGCCCAGAGATAAACCCACGCACATATGGTCAATTAATCTACACTGTTGGTGGGAATGTAAGTTGGTGTGGCCACTATGGAGAACGATATGGAGGTTCCTTAAAAAACTAAAACTAGAGCTAACATATGATCCAGCAATCCCACTCTTCGGCATATATCCAGAGAAAAGCATGGTTCAAAAGGATACATGCACCCCAATGTTCATTGCAGCACTTTTTGTAATAGTCAAGACATGGAAGAAAGCTAATTGTCCATTGACAAATGAATGGATAAAGAAGATGTGGTACATATATACAATGGAATATTACTTAGCCATTAAAAAGAATGAAATAATGCCATTTGCTGCAACATGGATGGACCTAGAGATTATCATACCAAGTGAAGTAAGTCAGATAGAGAAAGATAATAGCATATGATATCATTCATATGTGGAATCTGATTTTTTTAAAAATTATAGAAAAGAACTTATTTACAAAAGAGAAACAGACTCACAGATTTAGAGAACAAACCTATTGTTACCGTGGGGGACCATTGTGGGGAGGGATAGTTTGCAAGTTTGGGATTGACATGTACATGCTGCTATATTTAAAATAGATGACCAATAAAATTTTCGTAGTAATCATACTAAAAAAAAACACAAAACAAACTTCTGAATAGCCAAAGCAATCTTTAGAAAGCAAAACAAAGCTGGAGGCATCACACTTGTTGATTTCAAAATATATTACAAATCTACAGGAATTAAAACACTATGGTACTGGCATAGAGACAGACACATAGACCAATGTAACTGAATAGAGAGTCCAGAAATAAACCCACACATATATGGTCAGTTGATCTTTGACAAGGGTGTCAAGAATACCCAGTGAGGAAGGATAATCTTTTCAACAAATGGTGTTGAGAAAACTAGATATCCAGATAAAACAAAATGAAACTGGACCTTTATTTTGCACCATACACAAAAATCAACTCAGAATGTGTTAAAGATTTAAATATTAGTGCTGAAGCTGTAAACATCATAGATGAAAACATAGGTGAAAAGCTTCTTGACAATGATCTTTTGCCATGATTTTTTGCATATGACAACAAAAGTACAGGCAACAAAAGAAAAAATAGACAAGTGGAACTATATTAAAGTAAAAATCTTCCACACAGCAAAGGAAACAATCAACAGAATGAAAAGACAACCTATGGAATGGGAGACAATATTTGTAAATCATATATTTGATAAAGACTTAATATCCAAAATATATAAGGAACTTCTACAACTTATTGGAAAAAAACAACAACAAATAACCAGGTTTAAATATGGGCAAAGGACTTGAATAGGTATTTCTCCAAAGAAGACAGACAAATGGACAACACCTGTATAAAAATGTGCTCTACCTCACTAAACATCATGGAAATGCAAATCAAAATCACAAGATACCACTTCACACCTGTTAGGTTGACTATTATAAAAAAAAATAATAATATGTTGGTGAGGATATGAAGAAAAGGGAAAACTTGTATCATTTTGGTGGGAATGTAAATTGGTACAGCCATTATGGGAGTACAGAGTTTCCTTAAAAAATTAAAAATAGAACTACCATATGATCCATTAATTCCACTTCTGTGTATCCAAAAGAATTTGAAATCACTATAATTAGAGATAATAAAAATGTCCTTCATTAGTGTATGTGTAAGTAAGTTGTGGTATATGTATAGAATAGAATACTATTACAAAGTCAAGAGAAATAAAATAGATTTATATATAGAAATATGGACATATGTCAAAAATACCTTGAACAAAGGAAGAAACAAAATTATTTTTATAGCTCAACAACATTTGTGTAAATTTTACAGATAGACAATGGTGCTATGCATTTTAGCGTGTGAAGTGAGACTGCTTTCCTACATAGTTATCATTAGAAAGAAAGTAAGCTATCAAAGAAGTTCAAAAGTAAGGGGTAGGAAGAAGATTCTAGAGAGGGCATACTTATGTGAGATTCTTGAACCAGTTGATAGATGGAGAGAAGGGGATCAGGAGAGGAGATGCAGTTGAGTTGAAAGTACCAAGAGAGTGATGCTGAAAACTCAACCTCTGTGCAACGGTGTCAAATCAAATCTCAGAGACAGAGTTGTGGGTGAAGTAGAAAGGATAGCTTTATTGCTTTGCCAGGCAAAGGGGGACACAGTGGAGTCATGCCTCAAAAAACTGTGTGTCCCAACCCGAGGGGATTTGGTGAGGAGTTTTATAGCAACTGTTCAGGGCAGGGTTGCTGATAAGGATCAAGGTGTGTCCAGGGCCTGCACTCCTTTAGTCTGGCCTCAGGTGGTCTCCTCCCTTGACTCGGCATCCCCTCCTTTCTGTGATTAACAACTGTTCGAATCTACCCTTTGGAACTCAGAGAAGGTCATGGAGGAGAAGGTTCTACTCCCTACAAACAAGAAACGAGGGACACAGAAAGGCTTCCATGCCCAGGAGCCACACAGGGTCCTGCTCGGTTTCAAGAGCAGCTGGTTCTTAAAAAGAGGTTCCTCAAGAGACAGAAAGGTATGGAAATCCAGAAAAATGGATCCCAAATGCTGTTCCACACACTAGAGCTTGGTTGGTTTCATTAGATCACCTGGAATATACACTGTATACATAGCCTCGCCCGACCTTTTTTTTTTTTTTTTTTTTAATGAAACACTTTACCACAATGAAATGGATTATCAGGGAGCTTGTCAAATTTCAGATTCCTGACTCTTACCCTCGGGGGTTTAAATTCAGCTGAGTGGGTCTTGGGAATCTATATTTTTAAAAAGCTCTCTGAGTGATTTCTATGCTTCTCAAATTTGGAAACACTCATTTAGGACACAAGTGAAGAGAATAATCTTGGGCAGAAGTAAGAACACTTATTTTGAGACATAAAAAGATTTAAGGATGGGTGTGGATTCAGAAACATTTAATGGCTAAACAAGGTTGGTCTCTGGATGTGTCATCTGCTAAGAGGAGTGGGGAAAATGTGTGCAGCATTTAGAAACATGGTACCAGAGCCCAGAAGGAATCTCCTAGTGTAACAGTGATTGACATTGCTCTAAAAAGGCCTCAGAAAGAGAAAAACAAATACCGTATGCTAACACACATATATGGAACCTAAAAAAAAAAAAAAAAAAAAGGTTCTGAAGAGCCTAGGGGCAGGACAGGAATAAAGACGCAGACGTAGAGAATGGACTTGAGGACACGGGGAGGGGGAAGGGTAAGCTGGGATGAAGTGAGAGAGTGGCATGGACTTATATATACTACCAAATGTAAAATAGATAGCTAGTGGGAAGCAGCCGCATAGCACAGGGAGATCAGCTCCCTACTTTGTGACTTCCGAGAGGGGTGGTATAGGGAGGGTGGGAGGGAGACACAAGAGGGAGGAGATATGGGGATATATGTATATGTATAGCTGATTCACTTTGTTATAAAGCAGAAACTAACACACCATTGTAAAACAATTATACTCCAATAAAGATGTTAAAATAAATAAAGATAAAGGAGTTTCATGCCCCCTCCAAATAAAACAAAAAACAAAACAAAACAAAACAACAAAAGGCCTCTCTCCCCGGATCAGGGAAGTTCTTAAACTCAAAGAGTAGGATGGCTACAACTTTGAGACTAATTGACCCATAATGCTATAGAGGCTGAATCTCCAATGTCCATCCAGAGCAGCAGAGTGGAAGCAGTTAGGATTAAGCAGTGGCCATAGAACTGACCACAACTGGAGAGCAATAAGAAATACAACAGGAAATACAGCAAAGAGAGGAGAATGAGTCAGGACTTCTACTTCTCAATGAGTGTGTGAGGGGAACTGTGACGGTGGGGTGGAGAGAAGCATGGGTTGGGGGAGACTGATAGGAAAACTACCAGCTGGAGTTGAACCCCCATTCTCTGTTTCCTTTCTGTGCTTTATCTATGCTTGAATCCTGTTCTTCTCCACACTGTCACCCATACAATTCCATCTACCTGGCACACTTGAGCTCATTTTCCAAGAATTATTTTAAGCATCATTTTCAAGCATTATCTTCTGTGAGGCTTCCCCTGAATCCCAGAGATATGTGTTTTCTTTCTCTATGTGTCCAAAGGATAATGTTTATGTCTGCCATTGTAATATATACCACATTGCCTCATTTCCCCCCGGTACCTTAAAAGACACATTATACTTTTTCAATAAATAACCACAAATTAGTTAATAAAGTAATAAATTAAGTGATGGGGGGAGCCAAATATTTTTGTGAGGCAGGGATGTCCTGGAGAAAGAAGAATTATAGGTAGGTATGATTTCTACACCAAGAATTGAGACAGGTCTACAGACATTCACTGCCAACTAGCCAGGAGCTCTAGAAGCATGAAAGTCAACAGATACAGTTTTACCCCAGGTAATTTAAAAGTGCTTAAAATGTTCCTAAAGTCTAGTGGGATACGTTTGCTTGTCCTTGGTGAAATTATTTAAGGAAACTGAATTTAAAGATGATTTTACCTCCTGTTTTTTAGATATCGATAAAACACAAACTCCTGAGTGGGAAATGGACCGTTTTCAAAGATAGAAAGCAGGTGATTTGTGTTTAGCTGAACATCATCTTCCTGGAATCTCCCATCATGTCATCTAGACTTATTCTCCCAGATAATATACACATCTGTGTATATTTCTATACAATTATAATTGACTTACTTATGATATATGCTTACAAGTACCATCACCATGATTATATATTGTACATATGAATAATCTCTCACAGGGTATCTAGGTCACTGTTTTTACACAGGAGATGTGAAATCATAGAATAGTAAAGAGAATATAACACCAAATTATTATTTTGCAAAAGAGAAACCTGAGCCTCAGAGATATACAAACTTGCTTTATATTACATATTCGTTTAAACAATGAAAGAGTCATCAAATCATTTATTCATTCAACAAATATTCCAGTGACTTAATGTCCAAAACAGAGAGATATAAGATATAAAGATGAATAACACAATCCCTGACATCAAGAATTTCACAATTTTCTTGGGAACAGACACATAAATAGCACTATACTGCTAGTGCAGTGTATACTTTGGTTTCAATCTTTGGAGAACAGTTTGACAATATATACGTTTTTAAAAAAATGACTGATTCTTCAATTCTACTCCCAAGAATTAATCCAGTGGAAATAAGCTTGGTTGTAAGCAAAGATTTAGCCATAAAGTGTTATTTTTTTTCTTTATAAATAGTAACATTGCTATGAGAGTGTTGCTAGTTTTCAGAATAAACTATGGTATATGAGATGTGGAATTCTTTGCAATCATTAAAACATATGTTGAGGAAGAATATTAACATAGTTCATGACGTATTGTTGAGAAGACAAGAGAGTAGATACCACTTCAGTTTATATTTCATGAACCAATTTTTTAAAAGTTCTGCATGTCTTATTTATGCCTAGGAAAAAATTCTCTAAGTATTAGCAGTGGGTATCTCCAAATGGTAAATTACAGACACTGTTCTTTTTTTTTTGGTTCCTTTTGGCAGTATTTTCTAAATATTTTACAATGTTTTACATTCTTTTTAAAAGAATAAAGTTACTTTTAAAGAAATAAAGTATCTGGATATCAAGGCAGTACTTTAGTTCCTGAGTATCTGTACCTATCCACATGGAGCCAAGGGTGGGAAGGTGTGGCCTGTACTTAACCATTAATCACTGACCCACTGGACACAGGCAGTCGTTTTTCACTGAATTGTCAAATTGAGCATTATATGTAAATACTTTTTAAATGTCATGGAAGAAAGCCTAGAACAAATTTTTTTTTCTAAATTTTCATAAGGAAGAAACAAGTAACAAGTAAATACATCAGAATCAAAGGTTCTGTCAAAGCATTTCCAGAGCACGTGAGCACACAGCTCTGCTCATTCTCTTGTGCGAGCCAGAGCTGTCACCACTCCTCCCCACGAGCTCCACGTCACCCAGCCTCCAAGGAGGTCCCAAATTACCAACTACCTCAGTGTGTTAGGACTGGCCATGTGTTGTGATAGGTCCTATCTTTGAAACTGGTAATTCAGAGCTATGTGCTAACTCTTTATTGGGCAGAACAGCAAGTTGCTCAGAACATCCCACTCTCTGGTCATCCAGAATGGACAGGTATTTACTGGTTATTAGATCTCACTAATCTCTCTTCTCAACACAGAGCCTTCAGTCTATTAGGGAGGCATCAGCATGACATCAAAAGGACGAACTGAGACAAATTCAATGGGAACGCTGCACCAAGGTCAGAGTGAAAACAATATTTACCTCGCAAAAACCTTCAGGCACTCAGGCAGATTAAATTAGAACAGGAATGAGTACATGCTCTCCTTTATTTATTTAGTTGGCAGAACATGCTTTATTTTATATGGATCACATAGCTATCATTGAAAATGTGATCTATTTTCAAAGTGTCACAACTTGTGGGAGAAATCTGACTTCTTAAAGGACATGGTGTAGTCTACAGGGGCACGGAAAGAGGGAAGAGGCAGAGAGCGAACATTTCCTGAACTTCTGTAGGGATCTCATACAACCCTTCCCCTTGAATTCTCATCGATCTCAATTCTGAGCCCTTCTGGGGAGTTATTATGATTCCCACTTTGTAGATGAACAAATTTAAGGTTGAGTTTCAGAGAGTTTAAAAAATAAATCCATGTTTGCAGAGTTGGTTAAGTGGCAGTGACGTATTTCAGACCCAGGTTTATCAGATCCCAAAGCCTATGCCTTTTCTAAAGCTTTCTGCTATTTCTGAAGGTCAGACAGAATGAATGCCACAGTGTCATGTTAAATCAAAAAGGAGGCAGAGAGATCAAGTGACAGGGAAAGTGGATTTGACATTTAGTCATTGAAAACATTCTACAAAGTTGTCACATACCTTCCTATCTTGATATCAGCAGATATCTCTGGGAGATGCTAAATTCAAGGGAGTAGGAGAATATGACCAGGTTATAGCACTTTTGCAGGAAGCTACTCAGTAGGACTGAACCTCAACAATGTCAAGGTGCAGGTGGTCATTATCTCTGGTGTTGAATGGGCCTGCTGCTTCAAGATGGGGCAGAAGACAAAGGCTGTAGTGGGAATCCAGAGCCCAGGAGATTCAGCCTAGACAAGTCTTGCTCCATACCTTCACCCTGCTGCCTTCCCACTCCTAAACTCCCCCTGACTTTGTTCTACAAGCTTCTGATTTTGAGTCTGCCTCAGCTCTAGCTTTAGTGATTTATAATCTGTGTTTCTACCCACAGAGATTTGTTTCATTTGCAGGGAGTGGTGGTGGGATAGGCCTGTCTCTAACTTTCTGATTTAAAGAATCAGGACTGAGCTCATAGTAACTGATTCTTCAGTGACCTCCAACATACAGCTCCTTCTCTCATAAGTTGTTCTCCTTGAAGCCCATTTGGGTTCTGACCCTCTGCAAACCTTTTTTCAGGCACTCAGAATCATGCTGTACTTTACAGGATTTTGTACCAAGAGAACCATTAAGTCGCAGCCCTCTAGGATTGAACATCTCACTGAACTTTGCTCTCCCATGTCCCCTTCCCCTAGGCCCTGCAAAGCTACTGGTTACAGTCAAAATTTTTAAATCACGGAATTTTAACTTTAATCTTAGAAGTTAATAGAGTTCAATCTCAAATCTCTGCCTATTCAACTATTTCCCCATTCAAAAATAATTATTTGAGAACTAGGTCATATGTTGAATCAAAATCAGCCTCTCACTGGTCCCAATTCTGCCCTCTGAGATTATGCAGCCCACAGGAAGGTAATGTTAAAGAATGCTTAAAAGAACTGATGCCCTTAATGAGATTGTTAAGAGAGGTTTCTTGTAGGAGGAAGTGTAGTAGGAGAGCAAGATTCAGGCAGGCCTCAGCCAGGAGTTACCTTTGAATCCACTGGGATCCCATTTCCTCTGTTAGGTGGTGCTTGGAGTTTCTGTTCTTCACATGAAACAAGCCAGGAATAGGCAGGCCTCCAGTTCCAGGCTGCAAATCCTCTGAGGACAGTTTCTATTGCCAAAACTTTAGAGAGGATGGACTGCGTAAGGAGAAAATCTCAGACTTCAGAATGGTCCCACTCGACCTCTCAAACAGAGCTAAAGCTCTGGCTGGAAGAAAGAGGAAAAGCAAATTCTTTGTGAGTTTTGTTTTTGACAATTGGCTTTCAAATAAACAGATGTAAATTATATAAGGCTTGGTAGAATATTTAATATACATTTTATTAGTACAGAAAAAAATAATAGGCACTTTGTGCATTATATAATACTGACTATAGCTCGCCTGTTGGGTGCTGGATCATTGAAAACACAGTATCCATAGGCTCAGAAAAGAGCAAGTTAGCCCTTTGGGTCCTAGTGATTAAATGCTCCAGGCCACACCAGCCCTGCTTTTTCTAATAGTTGAATCTCCTGGCTGTTGGGGCTCAAGGAGCCAAGCCAAGTGTAACCACTCCTGGGGTCAGGGGCCTAGCCAGTGGAGGATGTATCCACCTGAACTGATGAAAAGAGCAGGCTTTGCAGATAGGCAGACTTGGGTTTGAATCCTGACTTCATGTCTTAGTAGTTGTGTGCCCTTGGTCAAATTATTTAACCTCTTATTTTCTTCATCTATAAAATGGAGATACTTCTCTAACCCATAGGGGTGTTTCCAAGGATTAAATGTTTGCAAATGCTGTATATTATAGTAGTTGTTCAGTGACTACTTGTCCACTTTCCCTTTTCTGCTGATATCTTCCTTGCCTTCAGCTCTTTCTCTAGAGCTCTTTCTCTAGGGTGTAGAGAATAAGGACACATCAGAAAGTGCTTTAGAAAAGATATACTTCCACCCCCTGCTCTTTGGGAGCTCTGTCTCTGCCTCCTGCTACTGCTTCCTCTTTCGACGGTTTTGATCCTCATCATCACCTCCATAGAGAGATGAACCAGAGGACATGGAAGAAGCAAAACTCAAATCCATCTGCTCAGTTCTTCGTATGCACGACTTTTGGAAGGAAGCTAAAAGCCATTAATGGAAATGAGTATGTATGAGTCTTTTATTTATGACGCATCTATTCTAGACAGTACAGAAGAGGAATCAAATATGTTGCCTTCCTTCCAGGGCCTTGGTGTCCGATGAAGGAGTTGTACATGTTGGTAAGTAATTTTAGGAATGTGGTAAATGTTATAAACGAGTTGTGCCAGGTCATCAGATCATTAGGATCCACAGGCTCTGCTCCTTTCCCTCTCTTTCTCTCTCTCTCCCTGTGTCTCTTTATTGCAGATAAAGAGGGTTCCTGGCCTGTCACTGTTTAAGTGACAACTTACTATGAGTCTGGGAAGGACATCAGCTTTCTTAAGTTCTCTTTAAGTTTGGCTACTAGTGAACTAGATGGTGGTGGAGAACTTAATGGCAGCTTGCTATTGTTAACAAAGAATGACAGATGTGGAGATAATTTTGAATTATGTTAATGTTCTGAGGAACAAATGAGCTCCTGTTGACATAATACCTGATTTAAATAATGGATTACAGTGCATTAACTTTCAGTGCCCTTGGCAGAAAACTCAAATCTTAAGAGCAAGAGGTGTTCTTTGAGATCTGATATCATTATAATCCCAAGAGTTTTCTTTTTTCTTTTCATTAAAGAGGAGAAAAATAAGTTTCTTTGGATTATCTAATCAAATTCCTAAGAATAAAAGTATTACACTTGAAAGATCTTTGTAAATCAACATAATCATGCCAAAATGTATCCTGTAATGCAAAAATGATATAATTTAAGACTTTTTTTTTTAGAATATCTGTCCTTTTTTTGATATTTGGTTTCTTGATGTTGATAATGATCACAAACTTATTTGAAAGAAAATATACCTGTGTTTCCAATAATATGGATCAAATGGCTTCCTGTTCTCTTTAACCCATCAGACCTGAGTATGCAGTGGCCATCTCTATTCTTCCACATGGCATTCCTCTGACATTTCAGCCTTGAAGTCAGGTGAAGATTGATTATATGTCACCAGTCCTGACATCATGCCTCCATAATTTCAAATAATCCATGAAGTCTGTGTAGATCCCTTAAGTACTTTGGATGTTCCCATCATCTACTTCTCTTTTCTATGCTATAAAATCATTAAAAATAGAGAGGGAGGTTTGGAGAAAGGAAAGGGAGGCTGGACTAGAATCCCACTATACATTGGAGGCTATGAGAATTTCCATTTGCCAAGTGCCTTCTGTGTGCTTGGAAGTTTCCAGATACATTTTAAAAGTTGACTTCGTGCTATAAAGTAGGAGTTTGTTCTCCCCATGTTACAGAGGTAGAAATTGAGGCTCACAGAGATTAAATGATTCAAAGTTTTCAGAATTAGTGGTGGCTGAGCTGGGGTCTATACTTAAGTTTGTCTGGTTTCAAATCTGCTACTGAAGTTGGTCTGAATCAGCAAACTAGGGGCTCATGTGTATGATCCAGCTCACGGTCAAGGTGTTTTGTTTGGTCAGCATAGAGGTGTGCTCTCCCTGGCTAGCTGTTTTTACTCTCTTATATCCTGATATAATATATATATATATATATATATATATATATATATATATATATATATATATATATATATATATATATATATATATATATATAACTCATACATTTATTTCCTATCCCTCATTGCTGGTAGCATTTAGAGTTAGTGATCTCCCTCCCTGGTATAATGGAATGATTGTGTGTTTTGGATCCAGACAAGTCAAGCATTTTAGTCTGGGCCTAGCCAGTTACTAACAGTATATGTGCTTTGTGTAAGACTTAAGCCCAATTCCACCATACAAGTGGGAATAACCAAACCTAGGTTGCAGAGCTGTTGTAAAGATGAAAAGGAAACACATGTAAAATGCCCAGTATATGGTAAATATTAGTGCCCTCCATGATCCCCTCCCACTCTCATCACCATCTTTTGTGAAATCATTTTGAAAAATTTCCACATGCTCTGTTAGCTCCAAAGACTGTTCTGAGAGAAGTGTTGGTTGAGGCTATAATCTCAACTGCTACTGTAAGGGAGTATTAGACTAGAATTTTCTCCATGTCTACTGAGGGGTGGAGTTAGAAGATACCAAATACCAAAGAGAATGTAAGACCCACCTTCATATTTATGTGTGATAATTTATAATAGAAATATTCAATAACCACCTTCATGATCCTTGGTCCCTTAACCATATCAAAGATGTAAAAAAGGGTCATAATAGGGAGGGGTGGGAAGATGGGTGAAAAGATTTCCTAGAAGTTGGCTGTTGCTGTGTTAAATGTCTTTACTCCTCCCATCCTTTGCCTCAGCCAAATGGGGGTGGCCTTCTATGTGGCCCTTTGGAGAACTAGATGTATATGTTACTGTAGAAGTTGGTGGGAAGTGGGGGGAGCTCCGTTGACTTGGGTCTGATTTTCAGGCAGGAAATCTAGAAGACAAAAGTCTGACAGACTGCTTTGGTGGTAGAACCAGGGGAGAGTTGCTCAGATCTCAGTAATCTGTGTTCCTGGATCTCATCTGGCAAAGGTACATGAACCTTTCTGATGGAGTTGATTAGGCCACACAGAGGAGCTTGTAGCAGATGCCACCAGTGCTTCACACATATCCCTTAGGCCCTTCCATTTCAGTTTGCTCCTAGTAACTCCAGTCCTAAGGATTTTTCTAGAAATGGTGAGGGCTACTCTGCCTGGGGGTGAAGTAGACCAGAAGTGTCAGGGAATTAATTCCTCCTTGGAGCAGTCTTAGAACAAGATTGACTTGAAGTGTGAGACTGAGGTGTATTTGTATACTACAAATACCACAGTTCCCTTGTTTCTAAGCTGGGCTAATTCTGAGACATGTGTCTGACACTACTCCCAAAATGTCCCTGTGGACATGAATGAAACTCTAGTGGCAGATGGCTTTGTGTTGTGCTCTTCACTAGTTGTCTCCTCTTCCTTCATTATCCTGCTGGTGTTCTCTGCAACTCCCAAATAAACTACTTGCATTCAAATCCTTGCCTCAGGGTCTACTTCTGGAGGAATTCAAACTAAGACAATTGGCACTAGAGGAGGTCCAAGGAAGAACACCCTTATGAAAGGATTCTGGAACTTGTCAACCAAATCACAAAAAGGGCCCCGTTACTGGTGGTGATAAGAGAGGTGATGATAATCCTTGGCATGCTGAGCATCACAATTATAAATATTCTCATCTGTGGTGAATTGGAATGGAGTATAAGCTTATACAGTATCTCACGTTTTTAGATATAGTGGCAATGGTAATTATGGTAATTATGAGGACTGTGGAATTGGTTATTGTTGTCACAGTGGCACTGAAGGGAAAAAAAGTGACAGCCTCAATTCAACAACCATCAAATTATTCTCAGTGTGAATCCCAGAAGACCACTAATACAGCATTAAAAGAGACCATATCTCCTGTAGCCAGAGGGCAGATACAGCTGAAAATCGGGTGCAGACCTGAGTGGAAGAGGTAGAACTGCAAAGACTTAATTCTCAGCCCTGACAAGTCTCTTATGCAAAAATTGGGGCCTTGATAGGGAAGGAGTGTGGCTCTGAGAACTGAAATGAGGAGATGTACTTGAAAACCTTGAATCTGCAGATTTTCTTGAACCCCTGGGCTTACAGAAATGGTTCACTCCCCATTGTTATAGGATAACAGATTTTTTCATTGCAGAGAAATTACAAGAGGCAGACTCTTCATGAGATGATACTAATCTTCTTCAAAGTTTACCTCTACCCCACTCACAGATTCTAGGACAATAACTAGGATAAAAAACTCAGCTTGAACTCCTGGGAAAATACATTCCCTGCTCCAGGAAAAAAGGAATCATCTCAAAAGAGCTATAAGACTTGGCCGTTGTGTCCCAGCAGAATCAGGAGAACATACCTGAAAGTGGATTTTGAGGGTACCAGCCCAGCAGGGAGGACTATAAGACTGCATACAGAGGATTTTGAAATGGGCACATTCCCCCATGACGTCAGGTTTAATGTACTGCAAAGGACTCCTGTAGTTGATGCTAACATGCTGCTGGGATAGTTACTTGAAGCTTGGAAAAGGATGGCCTGCAGCAAATGAGATGCAATTGGTGTATAAATACCCAGCTCTCTTGCTCCTCAGGTGGGAGAATCCTTGGATGGGTGTTGAACACTCTTTCCTAGAGTTTCCCCTTAGGATTAAGCTGCAAAAACCTGAATAGATTCCTGGGGAGTGAAGAAATAGTCACCGGTGACAACTGAACAAAGGGCTGAATGTCAATGGGTAAAGGAGGAGGTTCTCCATCTTGAGTCAACCTGGACACCTATCGGGACCCAGGATTGTAAAGGCATATTGGGACAGAACCAGTCTAAGTAAAATTTTCCTATCCCTTTACCATTTTCCCTCCCCTTTGCTTTGACTCCAGAGATAAAAGAAACTATCTAGCAATCTAGAGATGGGAAGTGAGGAAAAAGAGGAGACATATAAGCCAGAGAAATAGACAAGAAGCCAAATACTACTTTTTATGGTTCTAGGCTTTCATTTTAAAATAAGCCCAAGCTGTGAGGAAAGAGAAAATATATGATTAATCAGTTTTTGAATTTTTGTAAATATTTTAGATTAGATAGTCTAATTACTGAATTGACATTGTGTTCTGATTTAAAAGGATGTAAGAGTGTCTTTTAA
The DNA here is from genome assembly GCF_009873245.2 of Balaenoptera musculus. Classification (NCBI taxonomy): domain Eukaryota; kingdom Metazoa; phylum Chordata; class Mammalia; order Artiodactyla; family Balaenopteridae; genus Balaenoptera; species Balaenoptera musculus. The sequence goes on from NC_045792.1 coordinate 20,365,925, forward strand.
CTAAAACTGATTCAAAAAGTCATGATACCTACCAAATTTTCATTCAGTTGCAGGGAAGATATTTCTGGACAATATCTAAAGATCCAGTGAAACAAACAAAAAACCAGATTCATTTGATTACGTCAAGTGCGCCTCTTCAACATGCCCCTTCTACTACTTCATTATTGCTTTTGTCTATTCCCCATATAGTCTGTTACAGTAATAAAAACATAGTTGACAGCAACTGATGTAGAGGAAAGGTAATTTAGAGTACAGGAAGAAATCTAAGCTGTCTCATATGTTTCTTTCCTAGTTAGTCATACTTTAGGGTTGACAACTGCTTTAAAGCCATATTCACATTGCTTCATTTATTTGCTTTTTCAAGCATAACAGGACATATAGACAATGAAAAAAAATGTACAGGAGATAAAGTTTGAAAACCATGGAGCCATTTGGCTTTCTTTCTTGATTCTCAAAATAAATACAGTAATGTTTGCTTCATAAGGAAGAGAGAAACAGGAGGAATTGAGATGGTCACCCACAATGTGGAATAAGTCATTTACTATCATTTGTTCCATCAGAATCTTCCAGATCATTGAGCATTGTGTGACCACCAACAGCTCTGTGACCTGAGCCAAGTGTTTCTGTCTTACTGTGAGCTTTTGTGTTATAGAAAACAAAATCCAAAGCTATACTCAAATCCAGCAAGATCACTTCCTCTTTCTTTGCATGAACCTTCATTTACCATGAAAGGTAGCAATTTTTGTTGGCACTATTTATTCTTCTCCAAACACTCTTGATTGATCCCTGGGACCTAATATTTTTTTAATTTGTTACAGATTGATTTACTACAGCATTCCTCACTCTACATCAGATTCATTCTACATTCCTCACTCTACATCAGATTGATTTACCACAGCATTCCTCACTCTACATCAGATTGATTTACTACAGCATTCCTCACTCTACATCAATTCTCTTGGTCAAATTCAGTAACTCAGAGAAAACAATAACTGAAATTGTCATAAAATATGGGTAGGGCTCAAGATGCGCATCTCTTCTTTTGAATCATTGGTTCTTAACTTTGCAGAGAGAAGTTGTATGTCTAGGCCAGTGGTTCTCGACCAGGGTGATTTTGCACCCTCACCCCCATGACATTTGGCAATGTCTAGAGATATTTTTGATTGTCACAACTGGGGAGTGGTACTGAGGCCATCTAGTGGGAAGAGACCTGGAACACTGCTAAACATATGTAGTAGTTTCCTATTGCTGTGTAACAGAGCAGATTAAAATAGCACTCATGTATTCTCTCACAGCTCCATAGGTCAGAAGTCCGAGGGGACTGGGAGGGGTATTCAAGCAGGTTCTCTACTTAGAGTCTCACAGGGCTGAAATCAAGGTGTTGGCCAAACTGGGCTCTTACATGGAATCTCTGTGGAAGAGTCCATTTCAAAGATCATTCAGGTTGTTGGCAGAATTCAGTTCCTTGCAGTTGTAAGACTGATGTCCCCATTTCCTTGCTGGATGTCAGACATTCTCAGATCCTAAAGGACATCCACACTAGTTTGTTCATGTCCCCTGCCATCTTCTAAGTCAACAACAGCATGTTGAATCCCCCTTGTGCTTTGAATCTATGATTTCCTCTTCTGCTACCAGCCCAAGAAAACTCTTTACTTTTAAAGGGTTTACTTAACCAGATCAGGCTTATCTGAGTAATCTCTATATTTTAAGGTCAACTCTGTGGGAGTTTAATTACATCTACAAAAATCTCTTCACAGCAGTACTTAGATTAGTTTTTGATTGAATAATCAGGGGACTTAATCCTGGGGGACCATCTTTAGAATTCTCCTACCCCAACAGTCCATAATGCCTAAGACAATCTCTCACAGCAAAGAATTATCTGACCCCAAATGCCAGTACTGCCAAGATGGAGAAACTCTGGTTTAGGCATATCATTTTGTTCATGGTGGAAATATTTTGTTTATCTTTCTCATGAAAGGCAGATTCACAGCCTGCAGCACTTGAAAGAAGCATATTCCAGTGGGTTTCTGGTCATGAACCAGAACTCTCATTTTCTAGGAGCTGTTGGTCACAAAGATTTTAAGGATTATTTGACATTTGCTGGTCCTAACCCATCAACTTCTTAGCTTTACATCCATCAGTCTACCTAGTTTACATTCTTCTGTTCTTTGACACACATGATATTTCATTTAAAAATATTAGAAAAAAAGAGGAATATTAAACATTCTTTACCTTTGGCTAGAAAACCAGAATGTGATCGTGTATGTAACTAGAATGCAAGTTCCTGATTACAGAGACATTCTTGTGGTCACTGATGTACTGAGCACCTAGCACAATTTGAGGCACATGGTAGGCATACAGTGAATATTCATTGAGTGAATGTTTCCCAGTCAAGGATAATGTAGCAAGAGGAACCTTGACTTTCTGTACAAATATTCAGATATAACGGGTCTGAGACTTGAATGGAGAATGCTTTTATTATGATGTATAAAGAGATGAAGCATATACTTATGCAGCTTGAGACTAGAAATGCCCTGATGGGTATATAAAGGTGTGTAGGCTCCCAACCTTTCCTAAAATTAGAGAAGCCACCTGGTTTAAACTCCTACTCTAGGAAGACATCTACTGTATGACATCCCTGATGCATCTAGTTTGTGTTTGAGCCCTTCTAGACAGTGTCAAGGGAGTTGGACACTTTGGAATAGAAATCTTCCAAGTTTTTTTTTTTTTTATGCCTGAATACTCCCTAAAAGAATTTTGGAAAATCATAGACCCCTTTGCACATTTTAATTTGACATCTAAAACTTTTTAATCATAAGTTAACAGTTGCAAAGAATGTAATTTCTGGCATATTCCATATCACGTATGTACTTTAAATATATTTTGTCAAAACATCCAGATTGATAGATTTAGTTTATTCAATTTGTATAATATGTCTTCCATACTATCAGGCAAATGCAAATTGTCAATCCAAATAGACAAATCAGGCTTATTTTCTGTGAGAAAAAATCTGTATTCATTTTTCAATTTAAATAAACTGAACTACTTGTATCCCTGTGACAACCATTTCACTTCCAAATTCTAGTTCTAAGATAAATCGATATATAGATAGACATAGAGCCTTAAAATTAGTCTGTCACCTGGATGAAATAAGGCACTGTCCCATCAATATTTCTTACAGATGATCTTTTTGCTTTGCTGTCACTACCTCAGGAGTTATACACCCCTCAAGGTATTCCTTTGTTGGTTCCCCAAAGGTTTTGACACCCTGAATAATGCATGATAGTAAGACTGAGGATTTCTGAACATAGGTTTTTCCTTTGTAAAGTAGGAGAAATACAAGGAAAGGTGACAAAGGATAAGTTTTAACCTCAGATAGATACATTTTGGGGAAAAGTACACATAGAGGTTGAGGATTTGGGAAATGATTCCTTTAAAACTATACATACTCATATACCCCTGGAAAAATCTTAATGTCCTCCCAGGGATATAAGTCCCCCGGTCTGAAGACAGCTGGTTTAGTTGATAACCTGTTACATATAGAAAAACATCTTTTCAATTATGAAATAGTGAATTGAAATATACTTCGTACCATATATCTATTCCACTATGTTTCAGTTCTCTCTTGAGTACCTAGAGCAGGATAAATTCATCTTCTATTGATGATGCTCTAAACAATTGAAGTTTCTATGATGCATCCAATATGTCTCCCCATCTCTAGGATTCATAGTCCCAGTTCCTTGAGTGACTCATTATCTATTATTGTTTTCAGACCCTTCACCCTTATAGTTATCCTCCCATAAAAATACTCAGACTTAGGGCTTCCCTGGTGGCGCAGTGGTTGAGAGTCTGCCTGCGAATGCAGGGGATACGGGTTCGAGCCCTGGTCTGGGAGGATCCCGCATGCCGCGGAGCAACTAAGCCCGTGCACCACAACTACTGAGCCTGCGCGTCTGGAACCTGTGCTCCGCAACAAGAGATGCCGCGATAGTGAGAGGCCCGTGCTCCGCGATGAAGAGTGGCCCCCGCTTGCCGCACTAGAGAAAGCCCTCACACAGAAACGAAGACCCAACACAGCCAAAAATGAATAAATAAATAAAGAAAGAAGCTTTCATTAAAAAAAAAAAAATACTCAGACTTATAAAAATTTTCCTGGATTTTGATATCCCAAACAGTATAATGCTTCTATTGTCATGGTTAAAATATTAATCTTAGTAATAGCTTTACAGTGTAAAGAGCTACCATTCACTGAATGATTAGTATATGCTCAGTGCTTAAAATAAACACTGCAATGAAGATACTACTCTCATTTTACAGATGAGAAGAATGAATCAGGAAAAAACTAGATAACTTGAATAAGGTCAAGAGCTTCATTCAGCACCTTGTGTATTAATTAGTTGCTGGCTGGGCCAGTAGTTGATTTAACAGCAATATGACAACATACAGAGCATATCTCTGTAGGTATTCAAGGAGCCAGAGTAGTCGAGATATGTGATTAGGCAAAATGTTAAGATCACCTGAACAGCCTCTGGAAAAGTCCCTGTAAATCTAAGAGGAGCCTGGCATGTATCATGCTGCACCCTGTTCTAGAATAACCTGCTTAGGTGACCTAGTGCAGTACAAGGGTTTCCAAACTGGACGCTGCTCAGTCCAAGGAATTATGTGGAGCATCTTGTGGACTGCTTCTGGGGAGAGGGGAGGACCCTGGTGATAAGGCTTCTCAGCACCCCTCCTCTGTTTCAACCAAACAACTCTGCTTTTCTCTAGTTTTATTTTCTTACATTCCTCCAATCAGCAGTAGATAGAGATAGAGATAAAATTGTAACAGAGGTAGAAATAGAGATATGGGTGTGGGGGGGTGAGAGAGAGAGAGAGAGAGAAACCACTAGTCATGAAAAGAATACTCACTTTGGAATCAGTTTGCTTGGGTTTGATCCCAGCACTATACTATTAGGTGACCTGGGCATGGTCTTTAGCTACTCTGAGCTTTAGTTTCCTCACCTGACATATGGCAGGTACTCAAAGATTTTTGTTGAGCAAATAAGTGAATGAATAAATAAGTAATTTTGTATTCTGGCAAAAAATAACCTTGCAGGGTTACTTTGAGGTTTAATGCTGTTATAAGGAGAGTTTAGTAAGCTTGGTACATAGGAGGCATTTTGCAAATAATAATAATAGTACTTATTATTGCTGTTGTTGTAATTATTATTGATTCAGTGCTTTTTTGGATTGATGTACCAGGTGCCCATGTGGCACTTCTGTCTAAGCTAGTTGGAGATTCCTCATCAAACTTGAGAGCAAATATTATATGTTGCTGAATATTTGGAATGTGCCTGAGTTCAGAGGGGCTTTCCCATCACAAGAGGAGATTATGGGAGTCCCAGAGGCTTCTTGGTCCTCCACTCTTGCAAGTGTGACCTGAGGAGTTTGGTGGCAAAAACAGTGGCAACAAGTTGTCTGGAAGAAGTCTTGCCATTGTGCCAGATGTGCCAAAATCATATAGCAACTCACTGGGATCAATTCTTGTAGACCAAGAGGTGTGCATGTTTGCTGCCACTGGTATTCTTGGGGCTTGAATCATACTACCCAGTGATATCCACGTCTATCTATTTAGCACATTCATTCTCTGGGTAAGAACAAATTATAAACCTACAGACTATTCTTCTTGAAGGAGAAAGGAAAAAAAGTGTACTGGGCTTTTGATCTGAAAATTGATGTCTTTAATCTACCTAAATCATTTCCAGTTAAATACAATTGTCTTGTGGATCACATTCATCTGCTGCAGATTGTAAATTCTCCAAGGCAACACCTTGTCTTTTCATAGGTTGTGTAAATTGGTGCAAACACTTTTAGCACTTGTGCTATAACAGATGACTATAATTTATAACAAAAGAATAAGAACAATGACAGCCTAATCACATGCCCTAGAAGCTTGGTGTGAGAAAGGAATCCCATTATATACATATTGTAATCCCATTACAACATATTGTGAAGGCATGTATGTTTCTCACTGGGAGAACCTGACAACTAATTTTTTCAAGCTTAGAAAACAGACCAATGAGAGTTAATTCTAATTATGAAAAACTTCTTTGCTTTACAAGACAGCTTTTCTAAAGAGTCTCTTTAAATAGCCCGAACTCTTTTTGGAGTATTCAAAATTGAATTTGCTTTACAAAATGTAGATTAGACTCAACTTTTCAGGAACAAAGTATGCAAAAATGGGGCATTGCATGTCAAGCGTCAATAGTGAGGTCTCATGTAGTGATCACAGTGAAAACAAGGCTCACCCTTCTAGCCCTTGAGCCCATCAAATTCAGAATGTCCAAATGTGGCAGGTGTCTTTTACAGGGCATTAGGTGTCCTCATTCCAGGCAAGAAAGCTAAACCAGCATTGGTGTCATTGGCTGTCATTAACTGTGTGACTCTGGCACACAAAGGCATCAATCCGTGCTCTCAAGAAACCATGCATTATTCAGCATGTACTGCACTATTAGCTTAAGTAGAGATATTTTTTTTTAATTGAAACAATTATGAAGAATAAGTTGATGACTTTTGTTCAAACAAATGAAAGAATTTGGGAGAGAAATGATGTATTTCTTTCTCCGTATATAAGTCATGGGCAAGGAGAGGAAAAGGAGAAGTTGGAGTAGGACTAGATAGCAACACAGGCTCAGAAGAAGGGACCACCAGATTACAGATAACCTTTACCCCGCGAGTCAAACTGTCTTTCTTACAAAACACTCTGCTTGCAAATACAAGCAGATAGGTGAGCATCAGTCATTGCTTTTCTCTCTCAATTCTGAGGCATAGCAGGAAAAAGCAACCACGTATACTGCAGCACTCAATTTAGCAAGTGAGTATTGCACAGGCACTGTGTTGGACTCAAAGATGGGAAGAAAACAAAACAGTAAGGGAAGAAGGAAATGTACATTTAATAAGACACCTGAATGCCTTCAAAGACCATACAATATCTTTGAAACTGCTGTTTTCTACAGTAGAAATATAAGAATACTTTATTTTGAAGTTGGCTACTGTAATCAAATGCACTATTCATATTTTCTCAAGGGTTCTAAACCAATAGTTGATTAGTCTCTGCCCAGATTTAGGCAGGCTGATGAGAATCTTTCAGGAAGTCCTATCCATTGTGCAGAAAGGCTCTTGTTAATACTACAGAAAAGCACCAAGCACTTTAACAAGTATTAGGGCCAATGAAGGGGTACTTTGTAAGAGGCACAATGCCCAGAATTTTCATAGGGTTTCATTTCTGCACTCCTCTGAGTGATTTTCGTCTTCCTGCCTTATAAGCCTTTTGTGAGCTTTGTGTGCTCATGAGTGTCTGGATTGTCAAAATAGAAGGAGTATTTAATACACGGAGTGGGTCTTGGGCCTGGAGATGAGTGTGTGAGGGAAGAGAGGAGGATCCTGAGTCGGGTGGAGTGAAAGATAATTTGGAGACTCTGATCTGATTGGAGAGGAAAACGGTTCATTTAGATTGTTTGATGTTAAATACACGTTCAGATTTGTATTTCAGGTTCTGCCACACTAGTGTTCAGAAATGCCCCTCTCATGCACTGTTTCTGTTCAGAGCCAGGCCAGCGTAAACAGGATTGGAGAAGGGAAAGATCCTCATCAGCAGAGGGAGAAAATCTATTGTGTGCCCTGAGGGGAGATGGATCTCTAGAGTGTAAAAATGTGTGCTTGGGACCACGTGGGAAAGGGTTGAGGGTGAGGAATCGGGCAGCCAGAGAAGTGAAGCTTCAGCCCTTCCTAAGCAGAGGAGTGCGGAAGGTGCGTTGCTCACAGGGTGGAGGTGGGGGTTATTGCTCAGCCCCTGAGCAGGGGATCAACAGGGAACCGGGAACGTGTGTGGCAGAGGCTGGCTCTGCCAGGACGAGGTGCTGGGGGTATGAGGGTGGGGTGGGGGCCTGAGGGGTGGCTCGGAGCCCTGGCGGTGGCTGCCTGACGTCACCGGCCTCTCTGGCAATAGGCTGCGAGCTGAGCTCCCCGAAGCGGCGGCGGCGGCGACAGCGCGGTTTGGTCTCTGGCCCCTTCGCTCCGCGCCTTCTGCAGCCGTTCACTGCAGCCGCGCGGCGGGGCTCCCTCCTTGCGGCCAGCTGGCGGCCCCAGGTAAGGGACACGGTGCGGCTAAAGCTCCAGGCGGCCGGGTGGCCGGGCGCGAGTGGGTAGGACAGCCCCGGCGGCCTGCGCAGGTACCCCTGGCCGTAGCTTCGGCCCCCGCCCCTGCCCCGGCCCGGGCTTGCAAGCCGCCTCCCTGCTCCGCAGTGCAACAGTTTGCAGCTGCCTCTTGAGAGCGGCAAGGGGGCTCTGCTGCGCGCTACGGGTCTGCCTGGCTCTGGTCCCCGGGAAGAGCCTCAGGGCCCTCGGGCTGGGACTGGGAAGGCCCGAGAGAAGGTCTGTTCCCCAAACTTTGCAGGCGGGAACCCTCCCCCTTTCATTTCCAGCACCCTTAGAAAGAAGCAGGATACTGTCAAGTGGGGGGCACAGAGAGATGTGGAGAAGGGGGCGTTTGCAAGGATGTGCTTTAGCTGAGAAAGAAAGGTGCTTCAGCTTTTTTTTTTTTTGGTTGTGTGTGTGTGTGTGTTGGGGGGGTGGTTGGGGAGGTACCAGGGAAGAAGGATGGAGAAAGGATGGAGCGCGATCCTGCGTGTCAGCCGCAGCCGCGGACACAGGCGGAGTGGTATGTGGCTCCAGGGTTACCCCCATGGGATTGGGACCCAAGGGATCTGACAACGTCCAGGGTGGGAGAGTCTGGAGGGGGAGGGAAGGGAAGGGAGGATTGCGTACCCGGAGCCGGCTCGGCGGCCCGGGGTGGGTGCTGGGAAAGGTAGGATCCAGGCGAAGACATCCATTGAGAGGGCTCCGGAAAGAGGAGAGTCGGCGCTCTGGGAAGCAGGGACCGCGTTCCGAGGTGGCTGAGGGTCCGTTGCGATTAGAAAGTTGTGGAGTGCTCAGGGTGGCTGCTTTATCTGCTGAGTAATCGGCATCTCCGCGGTGCCGGCGCAGACCCTCTTCCCCGCAAAGTGGCGCGAACGCGGAACTGGAGGCTTTGGTGCGCGGCCAGGGGCGGGCGGTCGGGCTGGGGTCCGCGGGCTGCGGAGAAGACGGGCAGCGCCCAGCTGAGGCAGTGTGCTCAGAGGGCCGCTTTGCAGTGGCGGTGATCATTCCGGTTCTCGGCGCTCGCCCGGGCAGCGGCTGGGATCCTAACTAAGCCTGTTCTCTTTGCAGCCTGGTGCCTTGGCAAAGGAAAAGGGCGCGCGAACACTCGTTCGAGGCGGGGCCGGAGAGGATCTCCTGGGCACCGCTCCCTCCCTGGCCGGCTTGCTTGCCCGCAGTTGCTCCCTCCGTCCTTCGCTCGCTGGCGCACCCCCTCCCACACCAGGGAGTAGTTTTGGGTGGCGCGGGCTCCGTCCTCTTCTTGGCTGGTGGGAACCGTGTGCCCAAAAGAGGAAGTCTGGTGTGCCTGGCCCCTCCCAGCCCAGCGCCGATGAGTGCCAGGGAGCCCAAGGAGCTGAGGCTGGCGCTGCCGCCGTGTCTCCTCAACCGGACCTTTGCTTCCCCCAATGCCAGCGGCACGGGCAACGCGAGCGCCCGTGGCCCGGGCGCAGGAGGCGGCGGCGGCACATGCATCACGCAGGTGGGACAGCAGCTCTTCCATTCGTTCTCCTCCACGCTGGTGCTGATTGTCTTGGTCACCCTCATCTTCTGCCTCATCGTGCTGTCCCTCTCCACCTTCCACATCCACAAGCGTAGGATGAAGAAACGGAAGATGCAGAGGGCTCAGGAGGAATATGAACGGGATCACTGCAGCGGCCACCGCGGCGGCAGGGGGCTTCCCCAACCCGAGGGCGGCCAGGCCCCAAACCAAGCAAAAGAAACCCGGCTGGAGAAGCAGGGCCGGGACTCTGCCTTCTGCGCCTCATCCAACGCCTCTTCTTCCCCTGGCCTCCCGTGCCAGGGTCCCAGTGCTCCTCCGCCTCCACCACCGGCCCCCAGTCCGCAAGGAGCACACAGAGCCTCTTCCTGTTTGGACCCAGCTGGCGAGGGCCTTTTGCAAACGGTGGTACTGTCCTGATTGTCTAGCCCCTCTCCTCTTCCCTTCCTCGTTTCCAGCATCTTTGCCGTCCTTGCTTTTTTTTCCCTCCGGCCTTCCTCTTCCACTTTCCTGTGGCCTCCGTTTCCTCTTCCTTCTTTCCTTATTTGTCTTTCCCCCTACTCTTTTTCTCCTCCGCCGAGGCACTGTGCGGTATTTGTAAATATTGGGCGAGGAAAGTCTCGGAAGAAGAAATAACGCTGATAATAATACTTTATTATTAATATTTATAGTAATTATTATAATATTAATAACACGATCCAAGCGCATGACAAATCACATAAGTTCTCATTGTCAGTGAAGGATGCGTCTTCCCTCTCCACCCTGCGCCCCCCACAATACGGAGGAGAGACCGCACAAGCTACCAAACGTGTAAAAGGCATTGACCCCCTGAACAAAGGGAGTGGAGGGGGCCTGGTATGTTGTACATAGCTGTCAAGTTAAGGTTCAGTTACCTTTCTTCCCCTTCAGCCCCACTTTTCCTTCAGATTCCCTCCCTTCCCCATTCCTACGTTCAGCCGGACTCAGGCAATAGTATATTATAAAGAAAACGTAAACATTAAGCACCAGGACTACAAAAGGCCAGAGACTGTCCCAGAAAAACGTTTATGAGAGGTACCGCTCTCCAGTCAGCCCTCTTCTCACCTTTAGTTAACATTCTCTTTTCCAGGACCAGGCATTTTAATTTACTTTTAGAAAAGTCCCTCACTGGCCGAGCATAAGTTCATTAAAAATCTATAAATGAGTTTTAAGAAGAAAGAAAGAAAGAAAGAAAGAAAGAAAGAAAGAAAGAAAGAAAGAAAGAAAGAAAAGAAAGAAAGAAAGAAAGAAAGAAAGAAAGAAAGAAAGAAAGAAAGAAAGAAAGAAAGAAAGAAAGAAAGAATCTACTGCTTTAGTCCTTGCCCTGCTCCCCATCTGTACACCTTTGACTTGTGGCATTTTCAGGATTCACAGAGGATCCGGGAGCTGTCCAGACAGGTCTGGTGCTGAAATTGTCTCAGAACTGGCTACATTCTTTGGTTGTGCAAGTCGAGGAGGGGATGTTTTGGAAAGTGTTCTAGCTTTTTGTTGGTTTCTTTCCTCTTTTTCTACAATCGGGTTTGCGTGTACTATTGGTTTTCTTCTTATTAAACATTGCATAAGTTACCATCTTTTGTAAAAAAAAAAAAAAAAAAAAAAAAAAATTAGGTGATGTGCAGTACTGAAAGTGCAGTATCTAACCAACCAGAATGTTTCTGTTTAATTTTTAGAACAAGTGCACCTTTGTTATATATTTATTATATTGGTATCAAATACAGAAACAAACTATAATTCTGTACTACGTCCTCCAAACTGTATATTCTTGTTCTTAATTCCCAGCTGTTGATATAATTGTTACCACTGGATGAGGAATTCAGTGGTGCAGGCCTGGCTTCTGCTGTTTCCAGAAGTGTTCTTTTGTACCTTATTCTGTAGTAGATTGTTATAAAAATATGATACATATGTTTTCTTATTTCTTTTGCGAATAACAAAACAACCACAACAGAAAACAAACAAATAATGGATGTGCAGGAATGCCATCTATTAAAACATGGTTAATATTTAAACAGTGCCTGTAGTCCTCCCTGCATGCAATTACCACCTGGAGGCAGTGGTGTGTGTGCTTGCTTGTACTGTATGTGTTTGGGGGTGAGACTGGTGGGGATGTTGGGCAATTTGGACGACAGGACATGCAAATTTTAAAAGAAGTTAAATCCAGTAACTGCTTGTAGGATAAAAATGTTTGCAGCTTATTTAGTTAGATATCTGTGCCTGTAACTGAGATGCAGCTAAAGAAGGGCTCTCTTTCTCTTTCTCAGTGTGGCTTACCTAACTTCATTGAATGTATGAAGAAAGAGTAAGAAAAAAGAAAGTGAGAGAAAAAGATCAATACTTTTGTTCCCTCTCCTAATGCCAGACAAGGCCACCTATGTTAGAAATGGAGTCCACCTATGGTTATTTACCACTTGTTTCCTTGGGTTGATGATAGAAGGGGCCAGAAGCATATTATAATCTTAACCATATGCAGGCATCCTTTCTTGGGAACAGATTTGGAAAATGTATGAATGAGAATGTTCTACAAAAAGCTCAACCAAAAGAGACCTTACTAACCTGCAGGATGTAAGGCAAAATTGCCCCTAAGTGCATCCCTCTCCCAAGTAACTAGTAACTCTAGATTCTCTGTCTTGGTTCCAGGCATATGTGCTCTTATCCAGAGAAAATATTACCTCTGAGGTTTTAGGTCATCTATTAAATTGCCCAAACTCAATCTACATCTTTTATAAAAATAATTTAGTAAGCTAAATTTTAATCACCAGTTAGATATCCACTCAAGACCTTTCCTGAAGCACAGAGGATCATCATTTTAGCATGCCGTGTTGTAATATTAGGAAGACTAAGTGTAATCTTTGAGTGCAATATATTAAACAATGAACCAGATTTTCTCCAGTGCCTTAGTCACTTCCTAGTAATAGGTAAAAGAGTGCATTAACTCCCTCAGGCCACTAGGGAATCCTTTAGTACATCAGAGCTCTACATTGTACATCAGAATGACTAAGGCACTGTGAAGAAGAAAGTCCATTAATTTTTGTAGCTCACTCTCATCTAGCTATAGCTCTTTAATACCTTATTACAGAATGACTTTTGGACTTGAAATTTGAATAGAATTAGGGATTCAGAAGGGAGCTTCCTCATTTCCAATGAGCTCCACTAAGTGCATGGATATTACTTTGTCCCCCTTATTTGGTGCACTTTTTACAGTGAATAATTTCCCATTTTATTAAAGCAATAAGATGTTCTGTTGTGAGCAGTGCTGGATGATGACTCCATTTCCTTGGTGCTGAAGCTACTCATACGTTTTGCCTTATGAATCATAGTGCATTCAAGGCATGCAATAACAATCCCCTTTCAAGGAGCAGCCTGTACACTCTAGGGGGTAATTATGAAATCGTCCTGTATAATTTTTCCCCAAAAGAATAGAGGAAACAGGAGAAATAAAAACATTATGTACATTGTTTTAAAAAGATCTTGATACCTCTAATCATGGGCACACATCCATAATATGCTCTTAATGTGCACCTTTAAATATGTATGCCTTTCTCCATTAATTGACTATGGCTTAATATTTTTAATAGTGCTCTACGTAAAGATGATGTGATCTGTGAGTCAAATTTCATGCTGAGTTAATATTCTCAGAACTCTATAAGCTGGTGGTGTCACTTCAGATTTTTTATGAGATAGGGAATTACATGAAATTCTAGTAATGCCAGTCCCCACACCAAATTATTGCAATAAGCACATATCCAAGCAATTTGCACAGACCCTGTTTAAAGCATTGCTTCTTATAGAGCTCAGTTGACAGTCTAAGGAGTTTGGGATGCTACCAACAGGGCATTTTGGATTCCATTTTATATGAAACAAAAAGCAATCTGGAAATAGACAAATTTATTTTAAGGATTTTATTCACTGATGTCCCGTCAAACTAATTGCTTCAAATCCCTATAGCTACAGCTCAACTTCTGCACTTGCTATTCAGTAGTCATAAGGTGGCATGCTTGATTCTTATTGTTTTTAAAGATTAGAAAATTGGAGAGAGAATACCATTATGTCAACTGTATGGGACTCTGAATCTTAAAGATGTAGATGGATATAATCTTCCTTAGAATTTATATACACCCATAGATATGTATTTATATATGCATACATTTTGTACAGATTTACAATGGACTTTTTGTATTCTCTTTTCACAAGAATGAGATGGAAACCAAATAGTTGTTCCACCCTCTTATCCAGAGAGGATACTGAGAAGTCGAGTATATGCATGCACCTATTTCTCTGGAGTTAAATTTGATGACTTTCTCTTTATTTAATGAAAGGGGAGAGTCCTGTTTGACTCGGGAGAATTGGTAATTAGATAAGCTTCCTTTCCTTGTTAGTGACTCAGATGTAGCAAGATAATGAATTTATGACCATATCTATGTGGTCTGAATATCTAGATGGAAAGCAAAAATACCTAGAAGAGATTTAGGGCCATCTAGACCACAAACCTGAATTGTGGCTCGATTTTTAATTTTCAACCTATATGTGGTGTGGAGATACAACTTATATCTGCATAGCTAAAGGTAAAGTGAAAATATGACCATTATCTCTTTAGTTTGATAAGTAGTTTTTGGAAAATATGGATAAATTAGCTTTAAAAAAAAACCTTTGGCATCTGACTTTTTCCACCGTTTCTATCTATATCAATGAATTAATTAGATAATGGTTAAAACTCCATTTTCCATTGTGTAGACATGCTTTAACTGCTTTTCTGTGGGTGACAGTTGAGCAATTGCTAGCTGATATTATGTGGAAGTTATAGGTTAAATCAGAACCAGAAACTTAACCTGATCAGGTTCCTCAGGTCCATTCCCATGTGAATCTGGACTTTGAGTCTAAATCTGAAAAGCCACTTATCTGAGCCACCCTTTTTTGGAACTAGTGTTTGTGGCTCATATGTGTTTTAGCTTACGTTAGAATAAATTGACCTACCTATTGAGGGGGTATTTAATCATTGAATTGAACATAAATCTTATTCTGATTTGGTTTTGATTTATTTGATAACATTTGAGAAACAGCTTCAATGGTTTGAAATCAATATTTATTAATGTCACCAACCTAATAATACAATTGGTGCCATGTAGGAATGCTTAGCTTAGAATAAGAATTTAATTAGCTTTAATTGGGGACAATGTCTTATCAAGATGGTCCTACCTGTATGAGGCAAGGGCATGTGATTTCACTGTTTTTTTTCTATAGAGAGGTTAACAGCAACAATAATGATAACAAGACCAGCAACAGAAAAAACTGATTTTGGAACTTGAGCATATCCAACAGACAGAATAAAACAGATACCAGAATTTGTGGAAATTTTGTTCTGCTTTTCTATCAATAAAAGAGTTTTCTTGTTAATTGGCTTTTTGGACACTATTTCCTTATTAACTTAATTTGTAAAATAGGAGGATTACAAAATTATTCATTCTATTACCCCCAGATGCTCAAAGGAATTTTTTTAAAAATTCCATTACTCACCTGATCTTCCTCACAAACCAACTGCATGTGAGAAGTGGGAAGTGTATACATTTTAGAATAACCCAACAAACTGAGTCCAGTACAGTAATTCAGCAATCCTTTTAAGCAGATGCTCAGGCTCTTTAGGTCATATGCTTAGTCTCTCAGATTTCCTCTCTCCCTGCTCATGCTTCTCTAATATAACCAGATGTATGGGGAAAGGATATGGTTGACATGATTTTGTGGGAGTGGGAGGAAATGGGAGCCTCAGATTCATATAAATTCCTATGGATTCTACCTGAACACTGCTGAAAACCAGCTGATTGGGACTGCTTTCTACTCTGAGGTGCTATTGCTCTATCCATTTTTTGTGCTGGCATTCACCACTGCAGTCTTAGACCCCAGAACTTTGTCCCCAGGCTCAAAGTCATCATCCATAGGAATCTATACATCCTGCCCCCTGCCATCCCCGGGTCCAGAAGTGCTCTCACACCTTACCCCCTTCTTATAAATATAGGAAGTTCTGTGTCCTGCATGCCATGGACTTACTATTGAAAGGCATGGATGCCACAACCCAGTCTCCAGCCATGGTCTTCTTTACTCCTAGGAGGTAATATTCTTTAACCTCAGCTGTTTGACTCAAGAGATGGATGGGTGTTCATTTAGCTAGGTCTCACAAGACTGACACTGAATCTACTTGCTCACTCCTTGATTATCCCTATGTTGACTTAGTTAATTTAATGCTAGCTGGATATTCTCTCTGATTGGTTGTTGAAATCCAATCTCTTTTTCCAAAAGTACCTCTCCAAATATGTCCCAGTCTTGAATTGATGCTGATAGTATTGGGCTTCCCTTTCCAAAAAGTTGACTCTACTTTTCAAAACTTTGTAGACCAGAAACAGCCTCTAGTAAAACCTTTTATTAATCCCTCTTTCCTACCTTATGTTGACCATCCTCTATCTGCATCTGCAGATCCTCTCCCTGGGTCATGGCCCTGACACAGGATTTTTAATTTTAGCTTGGAGGGTTATGTATATTACTCCATGTTAACAAAAATTTGCTCCACACGGATTTTCAAAAATCCTGGGAAAACCCCTCAAATACACTGAGATGGCAAAAAATACTCACTTTTCACGTACAGATGTGCAAAGCAAATGTGACTACTCTATTTTCCTATAATTCATCCAATCTTTCTCATAGGAACCAACTGGCAGGGTAGCCCTTTTAAGAAAAAATTCAAACTCTCAAATTTTCTCTTTCCCCCCTGCTTCTTTCCAAGTTAGTGTCTGCAATGACTTACATGATCTCACGGTGACAGAAGAGGAAGGTTCCTCAGAGCTGTGCATTGTTAAACAGATCTTTGCTTGTTTGGGCTGCAGAGTGGCCAGTCCAGTCTACTTCCTGGGAAGCAAGTTCCAGCTAGTACCCACCACTGTAGCCTATGATCCTAGACATTTTATATAGTCTCAGAATCTGAGTCTGCAAAGGACTTTTTGTTCCAAATGCAAGATCTTGCTGTTTTGCTGTGTTATAAGCATCTCTAGACCTCCTCATCCGGGACAAATGAGAATCTCTGGGTACATTAGTACAGCCCATTCAGGCAATGGGAAATAAAAAGACTTCCAGTAGGTGGTGCCTATTGTCACCACCATCATCCCAGTGCCACTGCCTTTCTATAGGAAAAAGGAGAATGCATTAGCTCTCCCTGGTAATGGTTCCTCCTAGCATAGCCAGGGAGATTTTCCAAACTCTCTACTCTAAAGTCCTCAGACTCTTTGAAACTGTTAGAATGCTTATCATTTGAGCCCTCTCTATTGCTATTTGTCCCTGAATTAAGGGGCTTGGGGAACAAGAACACTGGAACCTACCCTCCTCAATTAATATTTGAATCCCTTCTTTCCCCCAAATTGGGCTGAAAGGGATAGACTTTTTCTATATAGTTCCTTAAGGACTTCCTCTGGTATAGCCAAACAAGAAGGGATAGATTTGGGGATTTTTGCTTTCTAAATGCCATGTCCTATACCCTGACTCCAACCTCGCAGGTAAGTCTTAAAACGGAATATAGCATGTGGAAGTGTGATTAGCCTACTTACTGATAAACAGGCCTACAATGGGAGGTACTTTGGAAATATTTTATTAGTTACACTTGTTTACACAGAGCTGCTTATTTCGAATTGAATGGCAGGAATTCAGGGTTGTCAGAAAGACATTATCTCCTCCCTCTACTTGCCAGTGTGTGAAGTCCCTAAGTTAAGAGCTTGGTTCCAGTGGTTTATGTTGTATCCCTTGAGAGAGATCATAGGTGTCACCAGTATTTTGTGCCTCAATATGTATCAGCCTTTTCTAGAGATCCTGCAATAGAAAAGAGAGGAAGAAGTAAAGGTCCCTAAGTTTCAAAAGTGGCAGATATCATCAGAGAAGAACAAAGAAGGAGAAGCTGGAAGACACACTTCTCTAGCTTTGCCATTGTGGGCTGGACCCCCTTAACCTGTCACAGTGTGTCCTGTGATTACGCCCTACGTATGAGAATGTGGCCATGCTGTGGCAGGTTTATTTGCAGGATCCAGGTTAGTCCCATTCTTAGCCTCATAGGTAGCTTCATTCCTTTGCTGCAGTTATACTGCCCTGTTTCTGACAGTTGTCAATCAGCCTGCAGTCCCCACTGTTTGGTTACATTCCCATAGCTAATCCTGGCTTGGCCACTGACAATTTTTGTTTTGAATCTGATTGATGAGATGATCTCTTTGAATCTTTCACTTCTAACATTTAAGAGTTCATTCAATCAACAGATATTCACTGAGAACAAACTATATGCCAGGCATCATTTTTGGTGCCAGAAATACAACAGTGAACAATATAGGCAAAATGTCCTATCTTCAGAGATTTCATTCTAGTGGAGAGAGACAATAAACAAAAGTCATAAGTAAATAATGGAGTATCTTATAGGGATAAAAGTGCTATAGAGACAAAAAAGTAGGGAGGGGGGATAAGGAGTGCGCCAGGAGTGTTAGGTTAGGGTGGTCAGTGAAGGTTTCACTGAGAAAATGATATCTGAGAAAAGACTTGAAGAAGTCTCACAAATATATGTATTAGTTAACTGATGAAAGGTTTTTTGGCTGGAAAGAGTTGTAAAACCCATTTCAATCAAGGCCCTAGTTTTGTAAATGAGCAAATAGAGATTTTGGTTTAGAAGGAAGGCAAGAAACTGATACTTACTGAACAGGGTATCAAACTGACACTCCCCAAGTAGGGAAGAGGGGTAAAATCTGTGCCTAACATTGAGGAGCTCATAGTCTAATTAACCAATAAATTTCAATTCAGTTCATTTGTGGTAATAAATATATGTAAAAAGTACTTCAGGACCACAAAGTAAGTAGCAGCAAAGTCTGTAGGGGAAGGTTAAAAAAGGTTTCCCAGAGGAGGTAATACTTTAGTTAGGTTTTAAAGGATAAGTAGGAGTTCACCAAGAGAAGGAAAAACATTTTAGGCAAAAAGAAAAGCATGTCTGAAAGCACAGAGGTAAGAGTGTTGTGCATATTTGGGGAATGTTATGAGGTTCATACTGGAAGTGACATAAAAGAAGTCTGAAAAGTAAAGTAGGCAAGACCATTAAGGATCCTTCAAGGTGATCAAGTAAGACATATTTCTGTTCTCTGTCTAACCTTTATGACATCTATGGAATCACTGGATCCACCAAACAAAATATCAGTTCTAGAAAGTATAGAAACAAGAGGCCTACTCAGACCCAAACACTACTTCCCAATATTCTTAGAGAATTGCTATATTTCCTGCACAATATGGCAGTAATCGGCCCAGATATAGATCTTGTAAGCCCCGTGGTATGGGGACCAACAGTACACATCCCACTTTATGGAGAACCAACACAAAAGGGGGTGATCAGTAGACATTAACAGAAAGGACTGAGCCAGAATGCATCAGCAATAATAATAACAACAATAATAATAGATCTTGAATGGGCATGTGTTTGTCAGATATGTACAACATTCAGTTTAGAATCCTTTGGTTTTGCTAACTGATGAATAAAAGAGGCCACCCTCTCTAGGGCTTAACCCATGTTCTATTTTCATGAGGCATAAATAACATCAGGTAATTTATCAGTGTATAAAAATGCCTTTCTTCTTGTTAACCTTGCTAAAATAGAATTTTACATAGTTTAAATGTAAATCTCAAAGCCTCAGTTTACCTAGCTCAGGGTTCTTTTTGTTCCAAAACATAGTAGATGAAGGAAAAGTCTTCTGACAACAAAAATTTAATAATTAAAATGATGGTAAAAATTTGTGCACAAAACTTATTGGAAAAATCTGCATTTTAAAAACGTAACTACAAAGAAAAGTAAACAATTTTAAATACATTTCTGTGATTGCATTTTATGCAATACCTAAAGAATAATGCATGTAAATTTAAGACTTTTTCCACTATAGATCCAGAATCATATCTGTATCACTGTACTGGGCAAAGCATATTTGTAGTTCAGAAGTAGGTAGATATTTTTTAAAATATATCACTTATGATTATATATAATATGCTCCTTGACTAGTTATTTCTGTGTGTATGATAACACATCCCATGGTCTATTTAGTAAAGGACTCCAAAAATTGGGGAGGAGGATAAAATTTTTTAAGTGTGGTTACAGAACTAACATAGAAAAGCCTTCAAGGAAAAAAAAAAAAAAAGACCTTGCTTGTTTTGACTCACAAAATCGTAATATAGAGATTCCTTCGTTATAAATAACTGAAAATTAATATTAAACCACTCCTTTCTTTCAAATAAGCTCTGATGAATTGAGGTATATAATGTTATGAATTAAAATTTAGCCATGTACAGCAGATTCTTAGGAGAAAAGATTGTGTGATGAAGATAAGAAATTTCCAATTTTCAGATTGCTTTTCAATTTTCTTGCTGTTAAAATAAAAAGTGTCATTGAATTTACAAAAAAAGGATCCTTCAAGAGTAGGTTTTGAGAATAAGTTTTTCTGTTGTGAGTGGGGAGTCAGTGAGGAATTTTGAATGTAGATCAGCAACAATGTATATAATAGATGCAATGGTGTTTGTAGAACTAGATGTAGAGACACCAGATAGAAAGCAACTGCAATAATCCTGCAACAACTGATGACAGTTTGAACCAATGGGGATGGAGATGAAGAATAAGTGTTTACTCAAGAGAATGCTAGGTTATTGATTGATGGAGTTAGTGATTAGTAGAGGCATGGTGTGAGGGAGAGGAAACAAACAGAAGAGGAAAATGCAGAGAGTAGATTTATGCTTTCTATTTTGTGGATTAGGACGACCTTGGCCTGAGTGCTGCTTAGCTGTCATGAATTGGGGACAAAGCTAATCATTAACAACTGGGAGTTCAAATGGAGGTCTGGGCTTTGCTGGAACAGCCTGAATGGGTTTTTTCCCAGGCCACACTCAGACTGGTAAAGCCTTGCTCTGTGGAGCAGCCTGAAATTTGGCATTTGAGATTCAAGAAATAGCACTGTCACTATCATGTAATTCCTAGATGACTACTTATCGTCTGTCAACTTATAGGAGTTCTCCATATGTCTGTAAGTGTGTGTGTTCTGACATTAGCTTCTAGGCCGTTTGTTGCAATTCTGAGACATGCTTTCAGAGAATTGTGAAGTTATATAGGATCTACTATAAAGCCTCTCTTGGAATAGAGAAATGATCAGATATGACACCATTGACAGTGATAAGAATTGATACTGCTGAGAAGGAATCCCAGGGTGTTGGTGAATTTGTTGAAGAATGAATACAACCAGGATTATGGGGAAATCTTGGCTCTGCCCCTTGGTATCCATGAGACCTTGGATAAGTTCCTTAACTTTCCATGCTTCAGTTTTATGAAAGTTTGTTGTGTGAATTAAATGAGAAAGTATGTGCGAAGGTCTACCAATAGTGGGCAATGATTGTATGGTAGTTTATATTTTTGTTTCCTTTATGAGGATTGTGTAGCAAAGGGAGGAGGTAGTTTTCTGGTAGATGATTAGCAGCAAACTTATGTTCTTTGTGCTCTAAAAACACAGTCTAATCTCTGGCAAAGTGCCTGACACATAATAGTTATTCAATAAAATGTTATTGAATAAATAAGTGAATGAATGAATTGAAATTTTATAAACACATTCCTGTTAAAGTACTTTGATACTACTGTAGGGATCTAGCCAGAATCACACCAACAACAGAAAATTAAAAATCAACAAGATATTTGTGACAGTCATATGTTTCACTTGACTTCTGGATGGTAATAGTGTGTCCCTCTCCTAATATCATCTGTGACATATTCCTTTCCTTCTCAGAACATTACTCTTTGCAACATTAAGCATGGTTATTTGGTATTTATCACCAATAATGACTATGATGCTTTAAGATACTATTCTCATTTCACAGAAGCCTACAATACCTTAGGTAGGAGTGGGTATTTCAGAGCCGGATTCTGGGTGTATGAGTGTTGATCTTGGTACCGTTCTGATCATATCAAAGGAGTAACCACCTACTTTGCCCTCAAGAGGCAAGACCCAGAGCAGATTAAGACCCATAGAGGCCTCAGGCTTTTAAAAAATTATGGTTTCCCAATCTATCTCCATCACATGATTTAATAGAAAAAAAAAAAGTTATATAAATCAGGAGGTCCATTAATACAGTTCTGGTTTTCCCCATGACAGCTATTGTAACGCTTTGTTAAAATAACAGTTCTTATTTTTTCAAGTTTAGTCTGCCCGATGGAAAATCTAGCCAGCACCAAGTGGACTTAGTGAAGTAACTAGTGTGAACTCTACAAGGGTCAACATCTTGGATCATGACCGAGGGGCCGTCTATGGAAAGCTCATCAACCAACCCTCTAAACCTACTGGGCTCAGTCCCCAAGGAAGGGGCACCTTAGACTTCACATCAGTGTGGTTCCTCCTATGCAAGGAGGGGGTACACTGGTGCCACAGGGTCTTGTCAGGCCTGGCTGACACTGATTTCTAAACTCTCCTTCAGGTCTGAGGATCATTTTGGTGAAGTGGAACATGAGAAAGAAAGTGTTCACTCTTACACCTTCTAATCAGAAAGCTCTTTGACTCTTTGGATGCCAGAACCTCCACAGGAGCTAGTCCAGGACCATCAGTCATCATGAATTACACTCACTCTGGGTCACTCCACTTGTGGGCCTGCAGTGGAGTCTGCCCAGCCTTCATTCACTTTCCTGGATTGCAGAAGGAAAAAAATACCAGGGGCAAAATCTCCAGGAAGGTCCTGTTTCAACCCAGCAGAGCATCATTGACCTCTCGTCTTTCTCCTTGTAGAAATGCTCATCAACATCATTTAAAGGAAGCGAAACTTTAGCACCAATTATGAAGTATCCTATCCAGACTCAAAGTAGGTGTTTTTCTTTGCACCTGTTTTATATTCAACAAAGGTATCTCAGTTAACCTTCAGGGTAAAATTTCAAGGATAATTATTCTTATTTTATAGACTAAAAACTGAGGCTCAGGGTGATTAAGTAATTTCCCCCAAGATCACTCAGTGAGTAACTGACCGAGTCTGGTTTTGAATTAAGATTTGCTCCTAATTACAAAGGGCATATGCTTATTAATTATTTACTGTGCTGGTAGAACAGAGATGCTTTTTCTTTGTGTACTAACATGTAGCATTGGAATCAAATGGAATGACCCAGATTTCTGAGCTCTGTTCTTTTTTGTTGGCATGAAAGGGACAAAAGAACCTCATGACCCTCAGACCTTGCTGTAAGAGTCAGTAGATCTGGCAGTTCTCCCCTTCCAAAGACAAGTAAATAGAATTATGCAAATTGGGTTGGCAAAGTCATTTCCTCTGAAACAAACCCCAAAGCCACAACCACCCACCAAATTGCATAAAACAGAGCTGTGGCCCAGATTGGGTACACAGAA
This sequence comes from Balaenoptera musculus, assembly GCF_009873245.2. Taxonomy (NCBI): domain Eukaryota; kingdom Metazoa; phylum Chordata; class Mammalia; order Artiodactyla; family Balaenopteridae; genus Balaenoptera; species Balaenoptera musculus. The sequence goes on from NC_045792.1 coordinate 20,389,016, forward strand.
GCTCCAAATGCAGTGAAATAAAACGCTAGCAGTATAGCTGTTGGGATATAACATCGTTGGTGAAATAATCCGTTACTCCTTTAGGACTGAAGAATGTCATATGCTATATCGGAAGTACTATCATTATTTTCCAAGGAGGCAGACAAAAAGTGAAAAAGTTCTAATTAGGCCTAGGTGGAGGGAAGAATGAAGAAAGGGTCTTCTATAAGGAAAGCGAGGCCATAGCTATCAAGGGTTTGAAATGTAGATTTGAGCTTATTTGTTTTTTAAAAATGTTGTAAATGGAAATATTGGAAATGTTTCGCTATCGTTTCTTCAATAATAATGAGCTGCATAAATGAAGCTTAGAATTTTATCTTATTCATTCTTCACAAAACTCTGTGAAGTGGGGGTTGTCCTCACTCGTAACTTGCTGATTAGGAAACCTGGGCTTAGCAAAGGCTAGTGACTTGCCTGTGGCCACAGGGTGAGTTACAGAGTCCCCGAGTCTGGCCCCAGAGCCCTGTGTTCCTCTAATCTGGCAGATTCACCTTATTCCTGTATCTTCTCTGTGTTCCCATCCAGGTTTTTTGCTAACATCAGGCTATGCTTGGTCCATCATGAGAAGTTTTCCTCTGCTCCATGAATGCTAACCCTAACCAACCTCTCTTGCTACTGTTTCGGCCTGTAGCAAAAGGTTCAAAATCCCTCCCAGCTTATTTACCCCGCTTGTCCACCTTTCTGATTGAGAAATGTCTGACAAGGTGCAGATGACCCATTTTTGAATTGTGGTAGGACATGGCAAGATCATGGGGTCTAGAGCCAGACCACCTGGGTTTGAACACTGCCCCCATGACTTACTAGCTGTGTGAATGTGATTTTGTGCAGGTTACTTAATCTCTCTACTCCTCAGTCTTCTAATTTGCAAAACTGATATGAGGATGAAAGAGTGAAGGGGCTGCAGTGAGGATTAAATGAGTTAATATATTAAATAAATTAATATGTGCTCAGAACTGTGGCTAGCACAGAGCAAATGCTCAATAGATGATGTTGTTGTGTTTGCAGTTGTTAAAGACTAGTAATTAGAAACTTCGGGGCCATTTATATGTTAATATATAACATTACATATCACAATCCATGAGAAGTGAAACCAACAGTAACTTTCAGAGACAAAACAAGGAGAGGTTCTGTGGCTAAGAGTGTGGACTCTGAACCAGACCACCTGTCTTCAGGTCTTGGCTTGTCACCCACTAGCTGTGTGACCTTGGATGATTTGCTCAACTTTTTTGTGCCTCAATTTTCCCTTTGAAATATGGTAATAAGAAGATGATTTACCTTGTAGGAATATTACAGTAATTAAAAGCAAGTTAACATTTCTAAAGTGCTTAGAAAATGCCTGGCACAGAGTAAGAACACCTAAGTGTTCATTAATGGACAAAAAATCAAAGGACCAACTGAAGATGACATTATTGAGGCTCTTTCTTGAAAGTGTGGATTTTCTAACCATCTCGTCTATGTGTGTGACCACTGCAGTTTTGCCAGGTGTTCAAGTCAGACTTTTTAGCAAATTCTGGGAATGTGTCAACTTCAATTGATAAATACCAAATTTCAGTAACCTTAGACTAAAGGCCTTAGTGGCTTACATGATCATACACAAAAATAAAAATTGATGTATCGTGAGAACTGAAAAAAAAACCTTGCATTTTTGGATCAGTTCTCTGATCATCAAGAAAACTCTGGTAGCCCACTATAGGCCACGGATTATGCTTTGAGAAATTTGGGCCACAAACTGTAGGACCTTCCTCTGACAATGTGAAAATCCCCCTTCATACCATGGAAAATGTGAGAGGAGGGCAGCAGCGTATACAGCCACCCACTGATGAACACCAGGCACTGCCCCTGGCAACCCCACAGAGAGTATCCCTTGGCAATGTCTAAACCTAGTTTAATGCCCAGGGGACCAGTGCATGTGGATGAGTTCCTCTGCAGGACACAGGAAGAAGCAGCTTGTGGAGGAAAGAGCATATAGACTTTGGCCTGTGTTAAATTCCTGTTACTCCCTCGCCAGCCATGGGACCTGGAACAATTTGCTCAGACCCTCTGAGCCTTTATTTTTTTCAACCTTAAAATGAAGATAGAGATACCTATTTATAAAATAACTTAGATTTTTTAGTAAAATAATTCATATCATGCATCTAAAACAGCAACAAAACATAGGTTGTCGTTGCCCTTCAATAGCGGCAATCATTTATTGTGTACTTGCTAAGGACACAGCCACTTAGGATACAGTATTCACTGTATCTCCACAGAGTTCTATGAGGTACATTCTATTAACTCCTTTTTCTATAGATAAGGAAACTTAGAGTTGGCAAGGTTATATAACTTGCCCAGAGTCACATGGCCAGGATTGTGGGAGCCACGATTTGATCCCAGTTTCGTCTGAATCTAAACTCATGCACTTTATACCACATTTCATACAACCTTCTCCTCTCCATCCCCTCTATTTCACCACAATTCTTTCAGGTCTTCAAAGGCAACCACCCAATCTTAGAGCAAATATATGGACTACAATATTAGTTATCCATAAACTTAGTCCAGGGTACTTATTTATGGTCAGGACTTTGGTAAAGGGCAAGGCAGCTGGGGGTGAGCAGAGCAGAGCCAGGCAGCAGAGCTGATTGATCCTGTTAGATACAGTTTATTTTCAGAAGGAAGATGCATTTGGGGGTCTGATCTTCAGCTCTTCCTATCTTGTAGTTCTGAAACAACCTGCTCCAGAAAGGGCAGGCTAAGATTTACCGTTCCACACTGGTTTGGAGATATCACTCTGGCTTAACCTGAGGCCTCTGATTAAAACTCTAGCACATGATTGTCAATGATGTTTTCACTCATTTTTCCTTGAATGAGGCTCCTAAACACCTTCTAATAGCACCACCTTGACTTCTATATTTCTATTTCTTATATTAGTAAATCCAATGAAGGCTAATGGGCCTCCAAATTTGGGAACTAATGCACCTGGACATTCAGTGAAGCATTGGTTTTACAGTTTTATAAGAGCAGCTTATTCAAGCAGGGAATTCTCCTAAGTAATGGACTTCACTTACCCTAGCTTAGGAATGAGATAAGCAAATTAAATAGCAACAACTCCCTGAGCACAGACAATGTTCCCTAATGGGCATCAGGATCCAAGACATTCTTCTTCAGCTTGAAACCAGAATGAAATTGACATGCACAGCTCACACACTGGTACATATTAGACATATCTGCCATTGGACATTGTGAGATTTTTGCTTTTCTGGTTAGGAATACCCTTGTGCAGAGATGAGACAACTTTCTTCTAAAAGGATTGGCGATATTTATCCTCCCACTCTGGAGGGAAGGAGGTATTATTGCCCTTTTACAGAGATGGTCTCAGGAATGGCTGTTATACTGCTAAATATGAATCACCACTCAGTCTACCAATCTGTCTCCATGAAATGGGTCCAATATACCAATACACGCTGGGTAAGTATTTCTTAGCAGCCACCAGTAATCCTTTCCAAAGTTACTTCAGGCCACCCCCATTTACTTGCTCTGCTACTTCTCTCTTTGCTCTTTCTTTTCTTCACAACATGCTCCATGTTGGCTGCATACCATGGCTCCTGTTCTTCCTCCTAATCATTGAATCCATGACCTAGTTTCAGCCTTGTTGTCTATGGCAGAAGCTGTCAGTGCCTCCCCTATATTCCCTTGATATTAGTGAATGTCATGAGGATTCCCTTACATGTGGATGTCTTCTTACTGCAAACATCGCAACTCTCTGCCTGAATTCTTTTTCAGGATGTAGGAACACACCATGCCTCCTCCCGTGGTAGCCAGCAGTCCCACAGAGTTGATATTCCCCAAAGGAGACCACTACCAATTTCCCCTGCTTCCTTGCCTCTAAGATAGATCAGTTCTGAGATGTGTTCTATACAGTCTCCTAAAGACTCTCCTTGAATAATTTTCCCCCTCCTCTAATGGTGCTCCTTCGAATCACCTCCCAAATAAATGAACCCTATTTAAATCTTTGTCTCAGGGTCTGCTTCTTGGAGTAGCCAACCTACAATAGACATGAGCCTTTAGACATGAGCCTCCTCCAGTACATAAACTTATATCTGTCTTCTGAGACCTAAAGTAAGAGATCCCAGCCCTTAAGTCCTACCATAGTCTCCTGAGAAAGACCCCAGTCAAACCTAATCTTCACCCAGGTTCCTCTAGGCAGGAGAAGCTTGAAAGATTACACATAACTAAGTTGATGCCAAATTTCATGACTAATGCAAGTGAATAGACCAACTAAGGTAGTTTGTGAAAAACTGTCCCAAATTACTTGATTACTCAAAAAATAATTTTGTATGAACTTGCCTTGGTATGATGAGGCAATATATTATCATGGTTAGAAGCTTGGTCCCTAGAGTCAGCCCTCTTGTACCCCTCTCAGTCAGTGCCTTTGTGGTATAGCTTTAGGGGGAAGGCACAACCTCTGAGGTATTTCCGGGGGAGGTTACTTTCATTTGCTGAGGATAATTCTCAGCAAAAGGATATAGCTGTGTACTGCTATCAGCCAACACTACCAGTGGCTGAGGGTCAGGTGCACTGCTTGGTAAAGAGGATCTAAGTGGGACCTCAACAGACACTACAGAGCTCCTCTACTTCCTAAAATGTGTATCATATTGTTAATAACAGAGTTCTACAGTCATGTCTGCTATGGTGATTAGAAAAAAAAATCCACCAATGCTTATCTTGTTTCTTGATCAATTAGCAACACAAAGTATTCTGATGTTTTGCTTCCTCTCTCCCCAGCCTCCAAGCATATGACCTCTTGCTGGACATAGTGGTCATAGGCTATTATCAAGGAAGACTTGTAGAAACATCTCTCCATCTGGTACCTCATAAATTTCCTGCTAATCTTAGGGATTCTGAATTTGCTCTCAGATCGCACTTGGGCAGCATCTCTGCATCTATAAAAGTGTTGGCAGAGGAAGGCAATTCCACTGTCTGGTGGGTTTATGAGAAACCCACCAGCCTGTTTTTGGACAGACTGCCTATATTGCCACAACATGCTTTGGGTCCAGGGACTAAAATCTTGGACCCATTCCATCCTCTTTCTGAAAAGTCATTTTCTGTTAATTCTCCCCTTCACATGCATAGATACTCTGTTTACTAATGGATAACAGAGTTCTTGAGCAAAATGGGGTGGTGGGAAAACACTGAATTAAGAGACCTGAGTGTGAATCCTGGTTTTACCACCTCCCAGTTGTGGAAACCTCAGCAAGTCACTTTTCTGCTGGGCATCCTTTTTCTTCTTTATAGAACTGCTTCAAAAGACCTGCCATGAGTCCTTCACAGGGTCATTGTGTGATCAAGTGAGAAAACACATACTAAAGAGCTTTATAAAATGCTATCCCAATGTAAGTTATTAATATTATTGCCACTGTAATTATTCATATATTTACCTTTGACTGTCTCTATCCTTATAACTTTGGTTGATGAGTGGTATAGCCCCAAATAGAATCCCATGGCAGCCTCAGCAATGGCTCCACTTTCCCCTGAGCAACATCCCTTAGCTCCTCAGTGATCTATTTTCCTCCATCTCTGACATCCAAACAATTCCTCTGGGGTTACAGAGAAAGAGATTTTCTCAGATTCCACAAAAGATTTACTAAGAAAAAGCCAATGGAAGTATCAACGAGTGACTTCCTACTGAGTCCAGTCTTCCTTTTCTGGTAAATTATTCAACTTTTATCCAATATTAGCTTTACAGAGAAATAGAATTATGCTGCTATACCAAGGAAGATAATTTCAAAATCAATTAAAATGAATAATTTAACATTAATATATTTGTTTATCTAATCGCTTTTAACACAAAAGTTAACTTTTCTTTCAGTGCTGTACTGAGAACCCTTCAGTACTATCATATGTGATATCTGTAACATAGAGCTTGCTTCAAATCCTAGTTCTGATTCATGCCATCTATTTGGCCTGGAGCAGAGTACCTAACCTCTCTCTAACACAGTTCCTTTAATCTATAAAGTGAGAATGTTAAAAATAAAAACTACCTCAAAGAGTTGTTGTGAGACTTTAATACCATAACACTAAAACCCTTTTCAGAGATCCTAACACATTATACATATCTAAATAAGTATTGTCTATCATTAATATGTCATAATATGGCCCAAGGCATAAAATAGCTTTATGCCCTATTTTAAGAAAGAGAAAAGCATACATGGATAAACACAGAAATCTGTAGATTCCATCTTCCTACTACAGAATAAGTGGAGATTTGGGGGGAAAACATGATCCCTTTGGATTAATACATTGCTCCTGGTTTTAGAACTTGTCCCTTAGAAGCAGAGTCTGATATGGGCATTCTTGTACAAGTGATTTATTGTGGGAGAACTCTCAGGTAAAACCTGCAAGGGAGTGAGGAAAGCAGGATAAGGTCGAGAAATTAGCAAGAAAGTAGCTATAGATCCAGCTGAATCTAGACTCAGCTAATCCCTAGTCCCAGGGAGTTTTGGGGTGTGAATTCACCACTGAGGCAAGGGGGAAGCATTTTCTGACACAATTGTTAACCTCTTTGTTCTTCTTTAGGTCTGTTAGGCTAAATGGGCTTATGAAAAATTTAGATATTCCTAAGCAAACTCAGTTTCAAACAAGCTCCTATAGCTAAGTGTTTCTCTAGTCCCTAAAGATCCTTGCTAACAGCACTAAAATTCTAATAGAATATATTAATCTAAAAGCATGCAAAACCTTTTCGAAATATCATTTATTTATTTAACATTTTAAAATCAGTTTCCCAATGATACTACCCAGCTCTTCATATTTTCTTAACCTTGCAAATAATTCTATATGGAAAATTGGTATCCAGGCTGCCTAACATTGCTATCTAGCCTATATAAATGCAGAAAAGTCAAGATTCTATTATGAAGTTTAAGGGGTTTTTTTGCCCCCAAGTACTTAGCATTTAAATTTCTGGAATGAATGGTTTGCTCCTATTAACTTCTCACAATAGGCTTCCTATGGAAATGGATTCTGTTATATGTTCGACCAAACATTCATTATTTTTAGCTCTTTCCTGAGAGACATTAACTTACCATGAAGAGGACATGTTAAAATATTGTATAAATCAATGGCATAGTTATTAATGGTATAATAATGGGATGTCAGGCTCTGGAAGCCTGACGACCACCTAATATGGAAGTTAACAGCAGGAGAGTCATGAAATAGTATGTCTGCTTCTTATTCTGAGGGAAAAAAATGAAAAACAACATGTTAAGGCTGCAGCTTCAGAGTTAAAATAGCATCATTTTCCCTTTGAGGTGAAACGTTTCTTCCTGAAATCATCTTTAAAGTAGCATGGTGAAATATGTGCTTTTTAGTGCAGTGAGTACCTTGCTTAATGCCAGGTGATCATCTGCTTGCTTATTTATTCAAAAATATTTATTTAGTGCCTCCCTTTCACTGAGCACTAGGAAGACAAAACAAAAAGAAAGACATTTCTTTTCTTTTGCAGCTGATAGTCAACTGTAGTAGAGAAGTGAATTGATAATTCCAATTACAAGTAGAGGTAATCATTCCCAGAAGCACCCAACCTTTCCTTTAGAGCCAGGCAAGGATTCCAGGGAAGAAAGCATAGTTCTGAGTTTCCAAAAAGGTGGGAGCATAATGTATTGATGGAAGGCATTCTGAGTTCCCTCAAGTTCCACAGTGGTAGAATCTATGTCTGTTCATCTTTCTATCCCATCACTTAACACAGCACCAGTACGCTGTAGATTATCAATAAATATATGTTGAAGTAAGGGAGAGCATGGGAAAAAATAGATGGCATGTTCAATATAGTGTCAAATGAAGTTATGTGTGTATGTATGTATGTGTGTATCTGAAGCTACTTATGTCAATTGACATCTCTATACCCACCTCAGCCTTACAGTTGTTTTTTTAATGGCAGAACTGATTACTGTTCCTTACACAGTTGCTTGCCTGAGCAGTGGATTTAAGAATGATTGCTTTAGCCGTTCCTCTGTTGATGGACATTTAATTTGCTTCCATGTTCTGGCTATTGTAAATAGCGCTGCAATGAACATTGGGGTGCATGTATCTTTTCAAATTACAGTTTTCTCCGGGTATATGCCCAGGAGTGGGATTGCTGGGTTATATAATAGTTCTATTTTTAGTTTTTTAAGGAACCTCCATACTGTTCTCCATAGTGGCTGTACCAATTACATTCCCACCAACAGTGCAGGAGTGAAGTAAGTCAGACACAGAAAGACAAATATCATATGATATCACTTATATGTGGAATCTAAAAAAAAAAAAGGTACAAATGAACTTATTTACAAAACAGAAGTAGAGTCACAGATGCAGAAAAACAAAATTATGGTCACCAGGGTATTAAGGGGAGGGGATAAATTGGGAGATTGGGCTTGACATATACACACTACTACATATACAATAAATAACTAATAATCTACTGTATAGCACAGGGAACTCTACTCAATTACTCTGTAATTGCCTATACGGGAAAATAATCTATAAAAGAGTGGATATATGTATATGTATAACTGATTCACTTTGCTGTATACCTGAAGCTAACACAACATTGTAAATCAACTATAATCCAATAAAAATTTTAAAAAAGAGTGATTGTTAACTCTTCAGTTGGATAAAATAGACGATCATTTTTATTTTCCAGATGACTAAATAAGGCTTCCGCTCTTGCTCCCTCTATTGTACATTATTCATACAACAGAGAAAGGTTTTTAAAGAATAGGATAAGATTCAGATCAAATGTAGAAACTAATTAAATTACTCATTCATCAAATACCTATTGAGATTCTACTGTGTGGCAGGCTCTGTAAAAAGTCTCAGAGATAGGAAAATGAAAAGACACAGTCTTTATCCTCAGGGTGTTTACAGTCTTTGAGGGAGAGAAATGTTGAAACAATTATTTACATTGTGCTGTATGCATTATCATTAAGGCATATATAAGATGCTATGAGACCACAGAGGAGGGAAAATGATTAGGTGTGTAGGGTGAGGTAGAATTGGTTATCAGGGAAGATTTCTTAGAGAAAGTGACACCTTGGCTGAACATTATAGGATAAGTAAGGATTAGGTTATGTAGGTGGTAATGGAGAAGAAGGATGTTTCTTACAAACATTGGGATGAAAGGAATTATGTTGTATATTGGTAATGGAAAGTTAGCTAAGTGTAGCATGCAAGGAGAAGTAAGGAGAAGAGATCAAAAAAAAAAAAAAAAAAGGTGGGAAATGTTCATCGCAGCACTATTCACAATAGCCAAGATAGGGAAGCAGCTGATGTATCCCATCAACAGATAAATGGATAAAGAAATATGATGTATACATATAATAGACTATTTTTCAGCCTTATAAGAAAGGGAATCCCACCATTTGTGACATGATGAACCAGGAGGACATTATGTTGAGTGAAAAAAACCAGTCACAGAAGAACAAATACTGCATGATTCCACTAATATGAGGGATTTAAAATAGTCAAACTCATAGAAATGGAGAATACAACAGTGGTTGCAAGGGGTTGGGGAAGTGAGGGAAATGGGGAGTTGTTATTCAATAGGCATTAAGTTTCAGTTATGCGAGATGAATAAGTTCTACAGATCCAAAGTATAACATAACAATATGGTATTGTGCACTTCAAAATTTTTTATACGGATAGAACTCATGTCAAGTGTGGGTAGAATTCATGTCAAGTGTTCCTACCACACACACATGAAAAGGATTCAAGGAGCTCTGGAAGGTGTTGGATATGTCTATTACATTGATTGTGGTGATGGAATCATGGGTGTTTGCCTGTGCCCAAACTCATCAAATTCTACACATTAAATATGTACCTAACTCACTTATAACTCAGTAAAGCTGTTTTAAAAAGATAGTGGGAAATGGGACTAGAGAGATAAATGGAGTCAAACCATAAATAACCATGTATGTTATGCAAAAGACTTAAGACAATTCTATAGAGAATTTGAAAGTTTTGAATAAGGGAGTAATGTGGTCAAATTTGTATTTTAGAAGTATGGCACTGGCTGCAAAGTCATCAGGAGATGACTTAGAAGGTATTGCAGTCCTCCATGTGATTAGTTATGAGAGCCTGAGAGATATGTATGGGCTGAGTAAAGGGATGTTTTTGAAGCACATATCAAGAGTGAGAGAGATTATTGGGAGAGGAGAGAGAGGAGATAATTGCTGGAGTGAGGTCTTGATGAGTCAGAATGGAAATGAATCTAAATCTCAGGCAGGAATTAGACCTTCACAAGAGGAGAGTCTTTTTCTCCCAGGGAATTCCGAGTCAAATTGTCAGTTGTCTATGAATGCAGGTAATGAGATAAGAAGCTCATTATCATTCAGTTCTTGCTGCAAAGGAATTGGACACTATCTCCCCCACTTCCATTCTAACCAAGTTATAGTATTCCTGTGGGCAGGATCTTTGTCTTATTCTTTTTTAATATATACTCATACCTGGTACAGTAAATGACACACAGTAGATAATAAGTAAATGTGCTTTTTTTCTTGCAACTCAGTATGAGGTCAGTTATCTCATAAGAATTCAGTATGTGAGTAAATGTGTGCTTAAGACTCTGTAAATTACTTTGGGTTTAATAGTGTTTGGAATTAACCACATTCACAGCTTTTCTTGAGACACAACTCTACATAAGTACCACAGATAAAGGAAATATCCTTGTATATTCCTTTAAGGAGGTTTATTACATTATAGACCCTGGAAGAAAGGGTCAGTAGGAGAGAATCTTCATTGTTGTTTTGAAGTTTATCTCAAGAAAGTCATAATTATGTATAGAGTGAATGATGAGAATTTTTTCTATGAGTATGTGTGTATTATGTCTCCAGCACTTGCTGGCATGGCTAGAAGATAAAAGATATGATAGCATGGGAATACAACAGAGGTGCTCATGTTCATGGAAAAAACTCTTTCAAAAATCAAATTAAGGCACTCCTGACAGAATTTTTTGGCCTCCAAGAACACTAATAAAGAGTTAGAGCAGTAATTTAAAGTTTACATGGGATTCAATTCAACTAAAAAATGTATATGGAGCACCTGCTATGCAATGGATGGTACTCAAGGTTACTGTGCTTTTGTGGAGTTAAAAAAAAAAGCACCCCTCCAGGAGGATAAATTATGAGATAAAGTCTTTGTTTAGCAGAGGAATAGTAACTTACACTTTTCTTCAAGCCCTGGACCAGGACAAAAAGCTTGACTAGTAGTCCTAGAAATCATTCAACTTTGACTTGCCATGTTGATGCAGCACCTTTGTGTAGTGCACAAGCTGCATAGCCTTATGTAGGAGTCCTGACTATTTTGGGAATCGAGAATACAAAGCTGAAGTAGATCAGTCCCTGACCTTAAGCACTCTCATCTTGGTTGAGAGAGACATATACAGCTAAACATCAAATTGACTCTAATGCAGGGCAGAGGAGCATTAAGTGTTCTAACTGAGGCACATACACAGTTCTATAGGTATTTATAAAACAATAGGAAGTAAAACAGACATATCTATCCCAATGGCAGCATGACATTATGAGGAGGCTGCCACGGGTTTATACAGCCTAGCAACAAATGTAGACAATGGAGGGGAACCATTTGTGAAAATATGAGTGGTCCCATTGCATATAAACACTCAGATAATATTTTAATTAATTAGAGTTTCATGGCTATAGAAGTGCAGATCTAAAATTATATTTCTAGGGAAAGAATAAAGATATCATTATATACTGTAGTAAGTATTGGCTAGAGTTGTGAACAACTAAGTCAAGCAAGGTCAAAACTAATTATGGGGATTAGGAATTATTTTTCAAAAGAAAGTGAAATTCCACACATTGCATAGTGAACAGACAGTACACATTAACTCTCAGAGAAAGTTTACAGATACAGATGTCAAGAAAATTAATGTGTAAATAAAGTGTTTACAATATATATTTAAAGATAAATGAGAATTTCATAGTATTTGTGGGTAATGTTAAAAGTAATCTTCATTTCTTATTATAATATGATACTTCATAACATGCCTCAATGTGAGACAAAATGCTGGCATGAGTGGGTTATGAATCTCTCCAGGAAGGCGTATCTTTGGTTCCAAGATTGACCTGGTAAGTAGAAAACACAAAGAGACCTCTACTCTTACCTGAACAACCAAAATAATCTGCATAAATTACAATATCATATTTTCTTTTTAATTCATCAAAGAGCTAAGAATATGATGCAAAGAAATTTAAATTAATTAACCTCAGAAAATGACAAGTCTCATAAAAGAGAGGAGACCAGTGGCTGCTCTCATCTCAGATAGAGTGATGGGAGGTGGTATCTGCCACAGACAGGAAAAAGGAGAGACAAGACAAAATATTAAGTAATTTAACAGCATAGATAGTCATGATAGATTAGAATTTCAAGGTGGCCCAGGCATGGAGTGAATCTGAATTACCCTTTAACGCTTTCTTTTGGGGATTTACCAAGGGCTCAGGGATAGTAAACTAAAAGCTGGAGACAAGACAGGAGAACTGAGAGAGAGACTCTCTGAAGCATGGGGCATTTACTCCAAATGAAAGTCGGTCACTCTCCAAAGAGAGAGAAAAGTCATGAGAGTTGAGAGAAATCCATCTGAAGCTCTTTAGAAATTCATCTACCAAAGACTTGGAGGAAGCTCAGAAGAACTGAGAGAAACCCTTTTGAGGCATTGAAGATATTCATCAAATGCAAGGTATCTCTACTCCAAAAACTGGAGTCAAAGAAGCAGGGATGAGAGAGTTTACCAAGGTACAGAAAGCTGGTAGTGGTACCAGAGAGCAGTAAGAATTCCCCAGTTACTTAATAAGCTGCCAGCCAGCTATAATGCAGAAAGGGAGACCTTTTATAGTTAAGAAAGCTGGTGGTTCAACTTTAAATCATAATGAGAACTCTGGAAACTTACCACTGCTCAGATCTTAAGTCATGCAGAAAGGAAATCCCTGGAGAACTGAGTAAATGAAGCCAAAGGAGAATTGAGGAAAACTAAGCAACCAATCTAGAAGTGTGACACAACAAGGAAAGTGTCCTTTTTCTGGGAGTGAATATTATTTATTTCAGTGTCTACTTTTTTATATATAATATATCTGGCATAAAATAAATAATTACAGTATATATTGAAGCCCAAAGAAAATATGACCCATGGACAATAGAAGAAATAATCAATTCAAGCAGAACCAGAGCTGATGCAGAAGTTGGTATTATCAGACAGAAAAATTAAAATACCTGTTATTCTTTTTGAATTTGTGTTTTTGTTTTTGTTAGATATATATTCAGGAGTGGAATTGCTAGGTCATATAGTAGTTCTATTTTTAGTTTTTTCAGGAACCTCCATACTGTTTTCCACAGTGACTGTACCAATTTACATTCCCACCAACAGTGTACTAGGGTTCGATTTTCTCCACCCTCTCAACAACATTTGTTATTTGTGTTCTTTTTGATGATAACCATTTTGACAGGTGTGAGGTGATATCTCATTGTGGTTTTGATTTGCATTTCCTTTATGATTAGCAATGTTGAGCATCTTTTCATGTGTCTGTTGGCCATCTGCATTCCCTCTTCAGAAAAATGTCCATTCTATTCTTCTGCTCATTTTTCAATCAGGTTGTTGTTTTTGTTATTGTTGTTGTTGTTGAGTTGTTTGAGCTGTTTATATATGTTGGATATTAATGCCTTATCAGTCATATCATTTGCAAATATTTTCTCCCATTCAGTAGGTTGTCTTTTTGTTTTGTCAATGGTTTCCTCTGCTGTGTAAAAGCCTTTAAGTTAATTACGTCCTGCTTGTTTATTTTTGCTTTTATTTACTTTAGAAGACAGAGTCAAAAAAATATTGCTACAATTATGCAAATGTCCAAAGGCACATGAAAAGATATTCAACATTGCTAATATATATTCAGGAGTGGAATTGCTGGATCATATAGTAGTTCTATTTTTAGAACTACTATAATGGAATATTACCCAGCCATAAAAAAGAATAAAATTTTGTCACTTGCAGCAACATGAATTGACTTGGAGGACATTATGCTAAGTGAAATATGTCAGACAGAGAAAGACAAATATTGTATAATATCACTTATATGTGGAATCTAAAAAATACAAAAACTAGTGAATATAACAAAAAAGAAGTAGACTCACAGATATAGAGAACAAACTATTGGTTACCAGTGGGGATGGGGGAGAAGAGCATATAGGGATGGGGGAGTGGGAAATATAAACTATTGTGTGTAAGATAGGTCAAGGTGTATGGTACAACTGGGGAATATAGACAATATTTTGTAATAATTTTAAAGAAACATAACCTTTAAAGATTGTATAAACTTTTTTTTAATAAAAAAACTAAAATAAAATACTGGTGATTTTTTTTTAAAAATGTGCTGAAGGATTGTGGAATAAGTGGACAAAATGTATGAACCAATGGGAAATTTCAATAGAGTCATGAAAACTATGAAAAAAGAATCAAGTGGAAATACTAGAATTGAAAATTAAATGGAAGAAATAAAGTGTTCTTTAAATGGGCAGGGTAGAGACAACAAGGAAAGAATGAGTGAAAATAAAACAGGTCAAAAAAAGTAAACTGAAATATATATTAAAAAAAGAGTGAAAAAGAAACAGCACAAAGTGATCCAAGGTTTGTGGAATAATATCAAAAAGATATACATGATTGTAACTGGAGTCCCTGGAAATGAAAGCAGAAAATTATTTGAAGAAGTAATGGCCAAGAACTTTTTATCATAGATATCAAACCAAAAATTCAAGACCAGTAATCCCAAAAAGCATAAACAGAAGGAAAACCACAGGTAGGCACATCACCAACTGTTATTTTTTTTTTTAAGTGCAATTAGTTAAAAAGCCAGAGAAAATAAAACATACTGCACACACAGGGACAATAAATTACAGATGACTTTTCACCATGAACAATGGAAACCAGAAAGCAATGGAATTACATCTTTAAGAAGTTGAGAATAAAAATACTGTCAAGCTAAAATTCCATTTCTAGAAAAAAACGTTTTAAAATGAAGGTGATTCAAATTACTGGCAGTTAAGGCAGACTTTTAAATAAATGAATCTGGGACAACTGGGTAGCAATTTGCAAAAAGTTAAAATTAGATCCACATCTCACACCATACACAAGATTAAATTACAAGTACTACAAGAAATTAGAGATTTATTCTTACTTTGCTGTAGGGAAATGTTATCTAAATATAACTCAAAATCCTGAGTCAATAAAAGAAAAGATTTATAAGTTTGATTACATAAAAATTTGAGGGACAAAAGATTAAGAACTTAGTAGAAAAATAACAGATTTATGAAGAGATAATTTGCAAAGATATACAAAATAGCTCTCAAACTCACTCATAATGAGAAAATGAAAATAAAAGAACATTGAGAAACCATTAAAGACTGATTAGACTGACAAAACTAAAATTCTCCTGGCAAGGCTGTGGAGAAATAGGCACTAATACAGTGCTCATGGAAATGCAAATTGGCTCAACCCTTATAAAAGAAAATTTGACAATATCGACTAATGCCACTTATGTACTTACCTCTGACTCGTAAGTCCTCCTTCTAGAATACAACCTGAAGATACACCTCAAAAAACAAACAAACAAACAAACACAAACACACACACAGATACACAAGCTTATTCATTGCAGCATTGTTTGTATTAGCAAAATATTGGAAATAATCTAAATGTTCATGTATACAAGAGTGGTAGTTGAATAAATAGCACATCTACACAAGGAACTATTAAGCAGTTGTCAAAAAGATTGAAGTAGATTTCTATGAACAATTTTGGAATGATTTCTAAGATATACAATTGAGTAATAGAAACAAAATATAAGAGTAGCTCTACTATGCTACCCTTCCAGGAAGAAAGAAGGGGATATAACAAAATACACATGCTTTCAGTCTTTTGTGTAAAGGAAATACAGGAAGGCTACACCAGATATTAAAAAGATTGGATACATTTAGGGGGGTGAGAAAGGGGTGGGAATTAGTGGGGAATGGAAACAAGTTGTTAGGGATGAGGATGAAGTGATACTTCTTGAAGCATAACTTTTTGTATAATTTTGACTTTTAAAACCATAGTAATATTTCATATGGTCCAGAAATTAAATAATTAATATTAACCAATTAGAGAGAAGCCAAAATGGAATCCAAGCAATATCCAATTAACCCAAGTTTGTTACAAATGCAGTATACAACTGAATAACATAACCTCATTGCAGGATATTGGGAAGAAAATAACTAACAGAATTAACTTTGGAAAACCATATTTTGCTAAAGGCAAAAAGAATTACCCTGAAATACTGCAGTCTAGTTAGTAATTCTGTTATACATTGGGATATGAGTTACCAAGTCTGCAATTACTTTATGTGTATTCTGAGATTAAACAAATCAGTGAATATATTATAGATAAGGAAAGCAGGATTTCTCATTGTTGGGGAAAAATTTTACAAATAAGGAACAGGAAAGATTAAAATAAACTTATTGTATTAAATTGCTATATACTCTGAGTCCATTTATATAACATTTTTAAAATGACAAAGTTTTAGAAATGAAAACTTGAATATTGTTTGCCAAGGGTTAGAGACTGTGATATCATACTGATATACATATTATAAGTATACATGCACAAACACATACACATGTGTGTGCAGTTTAGGATACTTACATATATTTCAATCTGTCTTCTGAGAGGACCTAGGAGTAATGAGAATATCTAGTAGCGTAGATATTGAAAAATACCCTTTTCCAATAAATGAAACCAGAGCTCCTTGGAGAAGAAGTTTGATTCTAGGACTGAGATACAGAAAATGTAAGATAAACCTGAAACATCTTGTGATATCAGAATACAAGGAAGTGCTTAAAAATGTATGGGGAGAAAATGAATCACTCATATATAACTGGTAGAAATCTAAAATTGTACAGCCATTCTGGAAAGCAGCTTAACAGTTTATTATATAAAAGTAAGTATGCAATTATCATAAGACCCAGAAATTGCACTCTGGGCATTTACTCAAGAGAAATAAATACTTATGTTCACCCAAATATCTGTACATGAATGTTCATAGTAACTTTATTAATAATAGCCAAAAACTAGAAACAACCTGAATGTCCTTCAGTGGGTGAATAGTTAAAAACCTACTGTAGATCCATACCATGGCATACTGCTCAGTGACAAAAAGAATGAATTATTTGTACACACAAAAACTTAGGTTAATCTTCAGGGAATAATGCTGAGTGAAAAAAGCCATTCCCAAAAGTCTATATACTCTGAGTCTATTTATATAACATTTTTAAAATGACAAAGTTTTAGAAATGAAAAATGGATTATTGTTTGCCAAAGGTTAGAGACTGTGATAGGGTTGGTGGTGATGAGGGGTAGATGGGGGTTTATAAAAGGGAAACAAGGGATTCTTATGGTGTTGAAACTGTTCTGTTTCTTGACTGTGTTGGTGAATACATAAACATGTGATAAAACTGCATAGAACTAAATACATACACAGACACAAATAAGAACAAGTTAAAATGGGGAAATATGAAAAAGACAGGTGAAATGTACTGTCAGTATCTTGATTGTGATATTTTACTAGAGTTTTGCAAGCTCTCCCCTGGGGAGAGCTGGGTAAAATGTACATGAGATTTCTCTCTCTATTATTTTTTTTTACAACTGGATGTAAATCTACAATTATCTCCAAATTAAAAGTTTAATTAAAGAAAAAGATGGTGGAATGACAAAAGAACACAAATGCCAAACAGAAGCAGTTCCCAATGGCCAATGCAATTTGAACAACAAAATAAATGAGTATTAGATTACAAACCATATAATAAAATAAAAATCCATGAGACTAAACTGATACAAATTAATGAATAATATACAAATGGAAGAGAAGGGATAATTCTTCTCTACAGAGGAGGTCCAAATAGAAGAAATTGAGAAATATAAAATAACCATTAGGCAAATACTTCAACTGTGTTAAAATCAGTGGGCAAAAATTTGAGGAGAAACAGGCTGTTGACGTAGTCTCAAAGTATCTCTCCCAAGGTATTTATCAAGTAAAAAGGAAATGCTATTGTGAATAAAGCTGCTATGAACAGAACATTCATGTACAGGTTTTTGTGTGAACATTAGTTGTCCTTCCTCTGGGATAAAAGCCCAGTAGACCCCACTTAACTCAATGATCCAAGTTAATAAAACTAGTAGTAAGACAAATTAACATAATCTTCTCTTATAATCTAATATACTTAGAAAGACTGTGAGTAGAGTTAACACAGCAGGTCCATTTCCCTCAGTTCTTGCTTATCTCTGTAGCTATAATGATTACCCATTGTCAAATTCTGAGAACTGCTGAAATGATCACAAAATTACTTGGTAATGATGTTTTTCTATATGCCTAAAGCAGTGGGTGAAGATAAATCACGTTGTTGGAATGTTTAAAGTAAAAAAGAAGATTCATAATATATACCTAGTTCCAGGTTTAAGGTCTGGTCATATGAAAGAGATGTGCCTATATGACCAGCTCCCTTTAAGAACTCTGGATCCGAAACTCAAGCTGGCCGTTTTAGACAAGGGAATCTCACACATACCCCTGCAGTTCATAGCTAGGAAGAAAGACATGTCTGTAAATCTTTGTCCTGCAAAGAGATGACAGAGCCTGTATTTGACTTTTATAGTATAGCCTATATGTATCATTTTTCTGCTGAGTATTCTCTGCCATAACATTTTAGCTGTGAGTATAACTTTAAGTAGAGTTCTGTGAGTCCTTCCAGTGAATCACCAAAATAGTGAGCCTTAGACAGGGATCCTTGAGATAGGGACACAATATCACATCTACTGTATTCTTGGCAAAAAATGTATAACTCCAATCTATTCATAAGAAAACAAACTTAAATTATGAAATAGTCTGCTAAATAACAGAATAACACTCATAAAAATTCAAGGTCATGAAAGTCAAATAAAGAATGAGGAACTGTCACTTGTTGAAGGAGACTAAGGATTTCCATAAATTGAATGCAATATGAAATCTTGGATTGAACCTTGGACAGGAAAAATGACATTAGTGGGGAAACAGATGAAATTTGAAAAAATATAGAGTCTTATAGTTTATAGTATAGTACAGTATAGTTAATTGTACTGTATGGATGGTAATTTCCTGCTTTTCTTGTAAGCGTTAACATCAGAGGAAGCTGCGTGAAATGTATATGTAAACTCAGTCCTGTTCCTGAAATTTTTATGTATATCGATAATTATTATTTCAAAGTACAAAAATGAAAAATCAAGATGAAATAAAGATGTTTTCAGACAGACAAAAGCTGAGAAAATTCATTTAAGCAAACTTGCATTACAAGAAATGTTATAAAGCAAAATGTTCTTAAGTCTGAAGGGAAATGATAGCAGATGAAAGTGAGGATCTGTCAGGTGGAATTAGTAACACCAGAAAAGGTAAATATAAAATTGCCTAGTAATTGTTTAAAACAAAAACAATATATTATGGCCTTATAGCATAATGTAGGAAAAAACAAGAGCATAAAAGGAACGGGGAGTAAATCAAAATATAAATTAAGTTTCTTACACTCTTCTTGAGCAGTATAATATTTGGAGGCAGACTGTGATCATTGAAAGATGCATATTGAAATATCTATAGCAACCTTTAAAAACTGAAATGTTAAAAAATAGAGATAAGATACAATAAAAATATTTAGTGAGTTAAAAAGAAGACAGGAAAAGTTAAACTGGAACAGAACACAGATGGGTCAAATAAAAACTAAACAGGAGGATGGGAGGCTTAAGTGTGGCCATATAAATACTTACATTAAGTATAAATATACTGACACTTTAGTTAAAAGGAAGAGACCATCAGGCTGAATAAATATTTGTGCTTCATAAGAAAAATATTGTAAATGTAAAGAAACAGGTTGAAAATAAAAAGGTGAAAAAAGTTATATCATACAAACCTAACCACAGAGAAGCTGGTATGACCACATGAATATCAAACAAGCAGACTTTTCCCAGTTTTATTGAGATATAATTGACATACAGCACTGTATAAGTTTAAGGTGTACAACATAATGATTTGACTTACATACATCATGAGATGATTACCACAATAGGTTTAGTGAACATCCATCATATAATATAGGTACAATATTAAGGAAATAGGAAGAAATATTTTTTTCCTTGTGATGAGAACTCTTAGGGTTTACTCTTTTAACAACCTTCATTTATAATGTACAGCAGTGTTAATTATCTTTATCATGTTCTACTTCCTGAGTACTTATTTGTCTTATAACTGGGAGTTTGTACCTTTTGACTACCTTCATCTAATGTCCCTTCCCTCCACCCCCCACCTCTGGTAGCCACAAATCCGATATCTTATTCTATGAGTTTGTTTTTGAAGTATAACTGATGTACAACACTCTGTTAGTTTCTGGCACACAACATAGTGATTCAATATTTCTATACATTTCAAAATGATCACCATTATTAGTCTAATTGTCATCTGTCACCATACAAAGATATTTCATAATTATTGACTATACTCTCCACATTGTACATTTCATACCTAAGATTCATTTATTTTGCAACTGTTAATTTGTTCCTCTTAGTCGCCCTAACCTGTTTCTCTCCTTCTCCCACCCCCTGCCATCTAGCAGCCACCTATTTGTTCTTTGTATATGACTGTTCCTATTTGGTTATGTTTACTCAGTTGTTTTGTTTTTTAGATTCCACATATAAATGAAATCATACAGTATTTGTCTTTCTCTCTCTTACTTATCTCACTTAACATATACCTCTAGGTCTATTCATGTTGTCACAAATGGCAAGATTTCATTCTTTTTATAGCTGAGTAATATTCAATTGAACATATACACTACATCTTATTTATTTATTCATCTATTAGTAATAACTTAGATTTCTTATATATATTGGCTATTATAAATAATGCTGCAATGAATATAGGGGTGCATACATATTTTCTAATCAGTGTTTTTGTTTCCTTTGGGTAAATAGCCAGAAGTGGAATTGCAAGATCATATAGTAGTTCTATTTTTAATTTTTTGAGGAACATCCATATTGTTTTCCATAGTGGCTGCACCAATTTACATTCCCACAAACAGTGCATAAAGATTCC
Organism: Balaenoptera musculus; assembly: GCF_009873245.2. Lineage (NCBI taxonomy): Eukaryota > Metazoa > Chordata > Mammalia > Artiodactyla > Balaenopteridae > Balaenoptera > Balaenoptera musculus. Next base: position 20,410,207 of record NC_045792.1, read on the forward strand.
CTTTCCTCCACATCCTCACCAACTCATAATTGTTTTCTTTTTGAAAACAGCAATTCTGACAGGTGTGAGGGGATATCTCATTGTGGTTTTGATTTTGCATTTCCATGATGATTAGTGATGTTGAGCATCTTTTATGTGCCTGTTGACCATCTATATGTCTTCTCTGGAAAATGTCTATTCTGGTCCTCTGCCCATTTTTAAAACAGAGGGCTTTTTTTTTTTTTTTTGATGTTGAGTTGTATGCATCCTTCGTATATTTTGGCTATTAATCCCTTGTCAGATATATCATTTGCATTTTCCCATTCAGTAGGTGGCCTTTTAGTTTTGTTGATAGTTCCCTTCTCTGTGCAAAAGCTTTTTAGTTTGAGGTAGTCCTATTTGCTTATTTTTGCTTTATTCCCCCTTGCCTGAGGACACATATCTGAAAAAATACTGCCAACACCAGAATCAAAGAGCATACTGCCTGTGTTTTCCTCTAGAAGTTTTATGGTTTCAGGTTTTACACTTAAGTCTTTAATCCATTTTGAGTTTGTTGTTGTATATGGTGTGAAAAAGTAGTCCAGTTTGGTTCTTTTGCATGTAGAAGTCCAGTTTTCCCAACACCATGTGTTGAGGAGGCTGTCTTTTCCCCATTATATTCTAACCTCCTTTGTTATAGATTAATTGTGCACATAAGTTGGGTTCATGTCTGAATTCTCTATTCAGTTTTTATTCGTCTGTGTGTCTAGTTTTAGGCCAGTATCATGATGTTTTGATTACTGTAGCTTGGTAGTATAGCTTGAAATCAGGGAACATATTTCCTGTTTTGTTCTTCTTTCTTAAGATGGTTTTGGCTATTTGAGGTTTCTTTTTTTCCATACTAATTTTATAATTATTTGTTCTAGTTCTGTGAAAAATGCCATTGGTATTTTGATGGGAAATACATTGAATCTGTAGTAGTAGCCTTGGGTAGTATAGTCACTTTAACAATATTAATTCTTCCAATCCATGAGCATGTATATATTTCCATCTGTTTGTGTCATCTTCAATTTCTTTCATCAGTGACATAATTTTTTGAGTACAGGTTTTATATACCCTTAGTTAGTTTTATACCTTGCTATTTTATTCTTTTTGATATGATTGTGAATGGGATTGTTTTCTTAATTTTGCTTCCTGATACTTCGTTGTTAGTGTATAGAAACACAACAGATTTATGTATATTAATTTTATATCCTGTAACTTTATTGAATTCATTGATGAATTCTAGTAGTTTTTGGTGGCATCTTTAGGATTGTATATAGTATCTGTATATAGTATCTTGTAATTTACAGACAATGACAGTTTTACTTCTTTCTTTTCAATTTGGATTTTTTTTGTGTGTGTGTAATTGTTGTTGCTAGGACTTCCAATACCATGTTGAATAAAATAATGAGTGTGGGCATCCTTGTCCTGTTCCTGATCTTAGAGGAAATGCTTTCAGGTTTTTATCATTGAGTGTGATATTAGCTGTGGGCTTATCATATAAGGCCTTTATTATGTTATGTTTCCTCTATACCCACTTTATTGAGAATTTTTATCATAAATGGATATTTAATATTATCAAAAGCTTTCTGTGCATCTATTTACATATCATATGATTTTTATTCTTCAAATTGTTAATATGATGCATCACATAGATTGACTGGTGGATATTGAAGCATTCTTGCATACCTCTACTAAATCCCACTTGATCATGATATATGATCTTTTTAATATATTGTTGGATTTAATTTGCTAATATTTTGTTAAGGATTTTTGCACCTATGTTCATCAGTGATATTCGCCTATAATTTGTGTGTGTGTGTGTGTGTGAGTGTGTGTGTGTGATATCTTAGTCTGATTTTGGTATCAGGGTGATGCTGGCCTCATAGAATGAGCTTGGAAGCTTTCCTTCCTCTGCAATTTTTGGGAATAATTTGAGAAGGATAAGTGTTAACTCTTCTCTAAATGTTTGGTAGAATTCACCCGTGAAGCCATCTGGTTCTGGATTTGTTTTGGAGAGTTTTTAAAAATTACTTATTCAGTTTCATAGCTGATAGTTGGCCAGGTTATATTTTTTATTTTGTCCTATTCGGTTTGGGGAGATTGTACGTTTCTAGGAGTATGTTCATTTTTTTCAGGTTGTCAATTTTATTTGCATATAATTGTTCTTAGCAATCTCTTATGATCCTTTGTATTTCTGTGGTGTTGGTTGTAAATTCTTTTTCACTCTTGATTTTATTGATTTGGGCCCTCTGTTTTGTTTTTTTGTTTATTTTTTGGTTTTTTTTCTAGATGAGTTGGGCTAAAGGTTTGTAAATTTTGTCTATCTTTTCAAAGAATCAGCTCTTGTTTCATTGACCTTCTCTATTTTTTTTAGTCTCTATTTCATTTATTTCTGCTCTGATCATTATGACGTCATTCCTTCTACTAAGTTTGCATTTTGTTTGTTCATCTTTTTCTAGTTCCTTTAGGTGTAAGGTTGGCTTGTTTATTTGATATTTTTTCTTGATTTTTGAGATAGGCTTGTATTGTAATACACTTATCTCTTAAAATTGCTTTTGCTGTGTCCCATAGATTTTGAATTGTTATGTTTTTGTTTTTATATGTCTCCAGGTATTTTTTTATTTCCTCTTTGATTTTTTCAGTGTCCCATTAACTGGTTAGCAGCATATTGTTTAGCCTCCATATGTTTGTGTTTTTTGCAGTTTTTTCTTAATGTTGATTTCTAGTTTCATAGCATCATGGTCAGAAAAGATGCTTGATATGATTTCAGTCTTCTTAAATTTGCTGAAACTTGTTTTGTGGCCTAGCCTGTGATCTATTCTGGATGATGTTCCATGTGCACCTGAAAAAAAAATGTGTATTCTGCTGCTTTTGCATGGAACATTGTACATATATATAAGTATATCTGATCTAAAGTATTGTTTATTGTCAGTGAATGTTTCCTTATTGATTTTCTCTCTGCATGATCTGTCCATTGATGGAAGTGGGGTGAGAAAGTCCCATACTATTATTGTGCTATTGTCAATTTCTCTCTTTATGTCTGTTAATATTTGCTTTTACATTTAGGTGATCCTATAATAGGTACATAGATATTACAATTGTTATATCTTCTTGTTGGATTGATATGTTTATCATTATGTAAAGTCTTTCTTTGTCTCTTGTTACAGTCTTTGTTGTAAAGTCTATTTTGTCTGACATATGTATTGATACCCTGGATTTCTTTTTGTTTTTTATTTGCTTGGAATACCTTTTTCCATCCCCTCACTTTTAGTCTATGTCTTTAGATCTGAAGTGAGTCTCTGGTGAGCAGCATATATATACATGGGTCTTGTTTTTGTATCCATTTAACCACTCTATGTCCTTTGATTGGAGCATTACTCCATTTACATTTAAAGTAATATTTGATAGGTATGTACTTAATGCCATTTTGTTAATTGTTTTTGAGGTTTTTTGTGGTTCTTTGTAGTTCCTTCTTTCTTCTTTTGCTCACTTCCTTTCTGATTTGATGACTATCTTTAGTGTTATATTTGGATTCATTTCTCTTTTTTTGTTTATATCTATTATAGGTATTTGGTTTGTGGTTACCCTGAGGCTTATATATAGCAATCTCCCTCCCTCCCTCTCTCCCCCTCTCTCTCTCTCTCTCCTCTCTCTCTCTCTCCATATATATATATATATATATATATATATATATATATATATATTATTTTAAGTTGCTGATATTTAAAGTTCAAACACGTTTTAACAACCCTACATTTTATCCCCCCCTCCACATTTACTGCTTGTGATATCATATTTTACATCCTTTTGATTTTTGGGTCCTTTAACTACTTATTGTGGCAACAGATGATTTTACTATTTTTGTCTTTTAACCTTCCTCCTAGCTTTATAAGTGGTTGATTTACTACTTTCTTTACCTGGTGTTCACCACTGAGATTTTTTTCTTTCATAATTTTCGTATTTATAGCTCTGACCTTTTCTTTTCCACTTAGAGAGTTCCTTTTAACATTTCTTGTAAAGCTGGTTTTGTGGTGCTGAACTCTTTTAGATTTTGCTTGTCTATAAAACTGCGATCTCTCCTTGATATCTGAATAAAAGCCTTGCTGGGTAGAGTACTCTTCATTGTAGGTTTTTCCTTTTCATCACTTTAAAGATATTGTGCAATGCTCTTCTGGACAGCTGAGTTTCTGCTGAAAAGTCAGCTAATAGTATTATGAGAGTTCCCTTGTATGTAACTTGTTGCTTTTTCCTTGCTTCTTCTAATATTCTTTTTGTCTTTAATTTTTGCCATTTTAATTACAATGTATCCTGGTGTGGTTCTCTTTGGTTTGGTTATGTTTGGGACTCTGTGATTTCTTGACCAGGGAGTCTGCTTGCTTTCCCATGTTAGGAAAGTTTTCAGCTATTATGTCTTCAAATATGGTCTCTGCCCCTTTCTCTCTCTCCTCTCTTTCTGAGACCCCTATAATGTGAATGTTAGTATGCTTATGTAGTCCCAGAGGTCTCTTAAACTGTCCTCATTTTTTAATTCTTTTTTTCCTCTATTCAGCTTCAGTGATTTTCACTACTCTGTCTTTCAGATCACTAGATCTGTTCTTCTCTCTGTCTAATCTATTGTTGATTTCTTCTACTGTATTTTTTATTTCAGTAATTTTATTCTTCAGCTCTGTTTGTTTATTTACATTTTCTAGCTCTTTGTTAAAAACTTCTAACTTATCACTCTGTTTATTCATTCTTCTCCCGAGTACTTTGAACACCTTTATGATCATTACCTTAAACTCTTTATTGGGTAGATTGCTTATCTCCATTACACTTAGTTCTTCTTCTGAGGTTTTATCTTGTTCTTTCATTTGGAACATATTTCCTTATTGCCTTATTTTGCCTAATTTTTTGTTGTAATTTTTATGTATTTGGTAGGTTGGCTACATTTCCCAATCTTGGAGAAGTGGTTTTTATAGGAAATGTCATCAGGGCCACCAGAGTTATATACTTTAGGGGTACCCTCTATGTGAGCTGCATGAGTATTCTTTTGTGGCAGACTGACTACTGTGGGTATGCTAGTAGATGGTTCATTGCTGGCCTTGCCTTGTGTGGAGGCTTTCAGTTGCTGGTTGGCAGAACCTGGTACTGGCATGGCTGGATGCTTGACTGGGGTGATCCTTGTGCCATCATGCAGGTGAGCAGTATTGGGTCATGAGAAGATGGGCTATGGAACCCCATGGGGTGCCAGGTCTAGTACTGGATGAATGGTGAGTAGAGCCAGGTCCCAAGGTGGCTGGCTGCTGGCTGGGGGTCTCAGAGCTAGTGATGGCCTGCTGTGGTCAGGGACATGATTGGGGGTGGGGGTCCTGGGGCTGGTGCTTGCCTGCTGATGATTGGGACTGATTCTTCTTATGGCTGGCTCTAGGGTTTGAGGTGTCTTGGAGCTTGTGTAGGTCTACTGTTACATGGAGCCTGAGCCCAGGGCATACAGGTGTGGTTTTAGCTGGCTAGTGTGGGGCTGGGTCTTGTCGCAGCTCACTGCAGGCTATAGTGGTCCAGGGGCTGGTTGGCCCACTGGTAGGCAGGGCCAAGGCCCAGGGTGTCCCAGTACTGGTGCTGACTCAATAGTGGGTGAGGCTGAGTCCTGGTGCTAGTGTCAGCCCACTGGTGAGGGGAGCTGGGTCCTAGGTTCTTTGGCTGTGAGTTCAGGGGACCTGAAGCTAGTGTTGGCCTGCTGGTGGGTGGCTCAGGGGCACCCAGGGCTAAAGCTGGCCCACTGGTTAGCAGAACATGGTCCTGGGGTATCTGTCTACAGGGCCCTGGAGGTTCTAGTGTTGGTGTTGGCCTGCAGGGGTCCTGGTGCTGGTACCAGCCTGCTGGTAAGTGTGCTAGGTCCTGACACAGCTGGCTGCAGGGCCTCCATGTTCATAAGACTGGTGTCTGCCCACTGTTGGTTAAGGTTGATCCCAGGGCTGGTGCTGGCCCACTGGTGGGTTGGGCCATGTCCTGGGCCCTCTGGCATTTGGGGTTGGGTCCTGGTGTGAATGGGAGATCAGCTAGCCAGCTGGTGGGTGGGGCCATGTCCTTGAACTAATAAACTAGTGGGAGGATTCCAAAATGACACTTGCTAGCGCCAGTGTTCTTGTGGTGGGATGAGCTCTAAAAAGTGGTTATTGCCAGCATCTATGTCCTTGGGGTGAGTTTTCAATTGCCTCCTGCCTCTCCTGGAGGCTCTCCCAGAAATCAGCAAGATCAGCAACTAGGTTTGATTCACGTGCCTTTCAAATTACTGCTTCTGCCCTGTGTCCCAAAACATGTGAGATTTGATGTGCACCCTTTAAGAGTGAAGTCTATTTCCCACAGCTCCCTGGCTCTCCCTAAAATAAGCCCCACTGGCCTTCAGAGTCAAATATTCTGGGGGCTCATCTTCCTTGAACAGGACGCTTAGGCTGATGTGGAGCTTAGATCCCTTACTGCTTGGGCAGAACTTCCACAATTTTAATTATCCTCTTGTTTGTGGTTTGCTCACTTGGAGGTGTGGGTCTTGACTATACCATGCCTCCTACCTTTCTCATTGTGATTCCTTTTTTATATCTTTAGCTGTAGATCTTTTCTGCTAGATTTCAGGTTGTTCTCATGGATAGTTTCTTTGTAAATATTTGTAATTTTGGTGTGCCCATGGGAGGAGGTGAGCTCAGGGTCTCTGCCATCTTAGCAACTCCTCAGATTTGAAATAAAATGCATTATTAGATATGAAAAAGGTTATTTCATGATGATAAAAGGATCAACTCATCAGCAAGACAAAATAATCCTAAATGTTATACAACTAATAATGAAGCTTAAAAATTCATGTAGAAAAAAGGACTTTAGGGAAAAGAGAAAGATCTGCATTCATTTTTAGAAATTTTATTAACTTTTTTCTTCAATTGATACAAGACATAGACAAAAAAAAAAAAACAGTAAAAATAAAGAAGAGCTGAACAACTTGACCAACTTGACATTTACAGAATACCCAACAACTTCAGAATACACATTAATTGTTTTCAAGTGTAAATCACATGCTGAGCCTTAAAGTATCCTTCAATAAATGCCAAAATCTTGAATCATACAGTGTGTGTTCTATGACACTGTAGAATTAAATTAGAAATTAGTAACAATATGATATCTTTGAAATCCCCAAATATTTTGAAATTAATACCACACTTATAAACAATGAGATCATCAAGACATAGAGAGTCATGATTCCAAGACACTCATGGGTGTGTTTTGTTGCTATAGAGATTAGAACTTTAGTCTTTTAATTTTATCCTCTGGGAGAAACAAGACTTCATAACAAAGGGACACTTCAGGCATCTAGAGGAGAAGTCCATGTGCTGAATTTTGAGGATGTTACATCCAGGAGTATCATCAGGTTCTCACAGTAAAGATCCAAGAAAGATTTCATCGTAGCACTGATAGGAGGAGGAGCAGAGTTATCACTGTGAAATAATTCAGAGTATTTCTCCAAAACGAAGGCTGACCCTTGAGAGGGAAAGGCTTTACCAGACTGTTACCTCAGCTGGGATAAAGAGATCTATCTGACTCCAGGTTTACATAGACTTCCTGTTTCACCTTGGTGGAAAGGTAGAACTATACCATTGGAGAAACATTTGTGAAGGTCCCAGCTCAGAGACACAGGCCCACAAAAAAAGTGATATTAAGTCACACTCCCTATTCCTACCCTCTATCACCACACTAATAGAGTTCCAGTATAACAACAGGGGATTAAAGCTGAAAGAGCTGCAAGATGTAGACTTCTTCTGAGGAAGAGTACTAAGGAAAGTCCAAATCAAGAGGGGAGACAAAAACAAGGACACCAGAGGAATTTCAAGGCTCTGGCACCTACAGTTAGAGCATACATTAAACACAGCCCAACTCTCCCTAGCTAGATTAGCATAGATCTTCACAACAGAGACCTATTTACCGCAGTTCCCATTATCCAATACAATAGGTCTGGCTTTCAGCAAAAAATTACAAATATGTCAAAGGCAAGAAAAAATTACAGTATTAAAAGACAAAGCAAGCATCAAAATCAAAATCAGATATGACACAGTTGTTGGAATTACCAGACAAATAATTTAAAATAGCCACAATTAATATGTTAGGAGTTCTAATGGAAAAAGTAGATGACATCCGAAAGCAGGTGAGTAATGTAAGCAGTAAGATAGAAACTCTAAGAAAGGATCAAAAGGAAATGTCAGAAATAAAAAAACACATTAAAAGAAATGAAAATGCCTTTAATAAGCTTATCAGTAAACTCAATATAGGTGGTGAAAGAATTAATAAGCTTCAAGAAAATTCAATAGAAACTTTCCAAACTGAAATGAAACAAGAAAACAAAAATGAAGAGAAGAAGGAGAAACAAAGAACAGAACATCCAAAAGCTGTGGGAAAATTTTACAAACCATTACAAATATATATTTGGAATATCAGAAGGAGGAGAAAGAAAACAGAGCAGAAAAAACTGTTTAAAGTAATAATGACTGAGAACATTCCAAAATTAATGATAGACAATATTACAGATCCAGAAAGCTCAGAGAATACAAAGAAGACTAAATACCAAAAATATCTACACCTAGGAATATATTTAAGCTGCGTAAAACCAAAGAAGATAAAATATTGAAAAAAGCCAAAGGTGGAGGAAGGGTGGAAATTACCTATACAGGAGCAAAAATCAGAGTTAGAGCAGAGTTTCCATCAGAAGCTGTGCAAGTAAGAAACAGTGTAGTAAAATATTTAAAGTGTTAAAAGAAAAAAACCCCACCAACTTAGAATTCTACATCTAGCAAAATTTGTCCTTCAAAAATGAGGGAGAAATGAAGACTTTCTCAGACAAACACTGAAGGAATTAATCATCATCAAACCTGCCCTGCAAAAGACGTTAAAATAATTCTTCAGGAACATGGAAAATTATATAGATCAGAAATTTGTGACCTATATCACAATGGACATAGTACTGTAAAAGGAATAAATTTTTTATTGTTATTGTTCTTAGTTGATCTAAAAGACAGAAATTTATTTAAAGTATTAATAGTAATAATGTACTGGTTGATTATGGTCTTTTAAATTTTTATATTATTATTTTTTTGGCTGTATTGTGCAGCATGCGGGATCTTAGTTCCCCGACCAGGGATTGAACCCATGCCTCCTGCAATGGAAGTGCAGAGTCTTAACCACCGGACTGCCAGGGAAATCCCTGATTATGACATTTGAATGTGAGATAAATTTCAGCAATGCCATGAGGAATGGGAGGATTTGGAAATGCTCTGTTATAAGGTACCTGTATAACACATGAAATGATACAGTGTTATTTAACTATGGATTTATATTAATTAAAAATGAATATTGGAAACTCTGAAGAAACTCCTAAATTTTTAAAAGAAGTATATATGCTAAGAAAGGAGATAAAATGAACTCATAAAATGCTAAATTAAAAATCAGAAAAAGGAGAAAAAATGGGGGGAAAAGATATAATAGATAATGCCACAAATACAAATATGGTAGATAAACAGTTACAAATATGGTAGATATCAATATCTATATCACTTTAAATCACAATTAAAAGACAGATTGTCAAAGTAGATAAAATAAGGCAAAATTGTGTTTTTTCTATGAGAAATCTAGTTTAATTATAAAAACTTAAGTTAGAAGTAAAGAGATCTTTTAAAAGATGTACGATGTTATCACTAATCAAAAGAAAGCTGGCTTATCTATATTAGTTCAAATGAAGCAGACTTCAGAACAACAACAACAAAGCTATCAGGAATAAGGAGGCCATCATATAATGATAAAAGTTCAATTCTCCAAGAAGAAATAACAATCTTAAATGTGTATACACTTAACAGTGTTGTGTCAAAGTTCATGAGGCAAAAATTGATAGAACTGAAAGGAGAAATAGGACAAATTCACTGTCATAGTTGTAGATATCAACACCTCTCTTTCAGTAATTGATAGATCAAGCAGAAAGAAAATAATTAAAAACATCGTTCACCTGCTCAGCACTATCAGTCAACTTTATATAATTCACATCTATAGGAAACTCTTCCCCAAAACAGAATACAGTTTTATCTCCAGCTTACATGGAACATTAACCATGATAGAACACACTCTTGGCCATAAAACAAAACTTAAATTTAAAAGATTAGAAATCAAAGTATATTCTTAGACCACAATGGAATTAAATGAAAAATCAACATCAGAGAAATAACTAGACAATCTCCAAATGTATGTAAGTTAAACAACACTCTTTTGAATAACTAATGGGCCAAATAAGAAATCTCAAGGGAAAATTTAAAACATCTTGAATTAAATGAAAGTAAGGATATATATTAACACAACATGCCAAAGCTTATAGGAATGCAGTGAAAGCAATGCTAAGACATTATGTGTATATGTATATATGTATGTAAACGGCTTTTTATATATGTATGTATATATAAATATATAAAACTATATATATTTATGTATACATGGCTATAATATATATGCACGTATGTAATACATTACACTTATATTACACTTACAGTGAAATATGTAGCTGTAAACACTTACATTGAAAAAGAAGACCTTAAATCAGTAGCCTAACTTTACACTTTAAGGAACTAGAAAAAGAACAAACTAAACCCTAAGCTAGCAGAAGGAAGGAAACAATTATCAGAACAGAGATACACAAAATAAAGAATAGAAAAACAATAGAGAAAGTCAATGGAAACAAGAGTTGTTTCTTTGAAAATATCAACAAAATTGTCAACTCTCTAGTTAGAATGATAAATTAAAAAGGGGAGACACAAATAACTAAAATCAGAAATAGAAGTTGAGACATTGCTACCTACCTTACAGAAATAAAAAGAATTAGAAAAGAATATTATGAACAATTTTATGCCAACAAATTAGATAAAAGAAGTGGGCATTTTTCTAAAAACATACAAATTACCTAAACTGATTCAAGAAGAATTAGAAAATCTTAACAGACCTTTAATAAAAAAAGGGGTAAAATCACTAATCAAAAGACTCCCGCAAAGAAAAGTTCAGGACCAGACGACTTCACTGATGAATTTTACCAAACATTTGAAGAAGAATTAACACCAGTTCTTCTCAAATTCTTCTAAAAATTTGAAGAGGAGGAAACACTCCCAACTCATTCTATGAAGCCAGCATTATTCTCATATCAAAGCCAGAAAAAGACATCAAAAGAAAATTAGATTACTGATGAATATCCCTTATGAATATAGATGCAAAAATTCTCAACAAAATACTATCTCACCAACTCAACAGCATATTGAAAGGATTATATACTACGACCAAGTGGGATTTATCCCAGTAATTCAAGAATGGTTCAACATAATAAAATTGATCAATTTAATAAACTACATTAATAGAACAAAGAAAAAACACATAATCATCTCAATTGATAAAAATCAATCTCATTTGACAAAATCCAACACCCTTTTATAATAAAAATACTCAGAAAATTATAAATAGAAGGAAACTTCCAAAACATGATGAAAGGCATTCATGAAAAACTCACAGATAACATCATATTTAATGGTGAAAAACTGAAAGTTCTGCCTCTAAGATCAGTAACAAGACTAGGATGCCTATTTTATCCAATGCTTTCAACATCATACTGAAAGTTCTAGTTGGAACAATTTGATAAGAAAAAGCAATAAAGAGCATACAAGTTGGAAAGAAGTAAAACTATATTCTCAGCTGACATGATTCTATATACAAAAAACCCCCAAAACCCAAAGAATCCAAAACAAAGCTACTAGTGCTAGTAAATAAATTCAGCACAAGATTAACATTTAAAATCAGTTGTGTTTCTATACACCTGCAAAGAATAATCTGAAAAGAGAATGAAGAAAGCAATAACATTTGTAATAGTATGTAAAAGAATAAAATGCTAGAAGTAAATTTGACCAATAAAGTGAAAGATTTATACACTGAAAACTACAAAATATTGCTGAAAGAAATTAAAGTGGTAATAAGTAAGTGGAAAGACATCCTGTATTCATAGATAGGAAGACTTTGTATTGTTAAAATGTCAATACTACCCAAAGTTACTTACCGATTCATTGTAATTTCTATCAAAATTCCAACAACTTTATTGAAGAAATAAAAAAGCCAACCCTAAAAGTTGTATGGATTGCAATAGACTCCAAATAGTCAAAACAATCTTGAAAATGAACAACAAATTTGTTGGACCAACACTTCCTGATTTCAAAAGTTAGTACAAAGTTATGGTGATCAAAACAGTGTGATACTGGCATTGAGATACATATGTTGACCAATGCAGTATGATTGAGAGTTCAAAAAGAAACCTGTACATCTATGGCTATTTGATTTTTTTTTTTGAAATTTATTTATTTAATTTATTTTTGGCTGTATTGGGTCTTAGTTGCTGCGTGCAGGCTTTCTCTAGTTGGGGCGAGCAGGGACTACGCTTTGTTGCAGTATGCAGGCTTCTCATTGCGGTGGCTTCTCTTTATTGTGGAGCACAGTCTCTAGGCACTCTGGCTTCAGAAGTTGTGGCACGTGGGCTCAGTAGTTGTGGCTCACAGGCTTAGTTGCTCCGCTGCATGTGGGATCTTCCCAGACCAGGGATTGAACCCGTGTCTCCTGCATTGGCAAGTGGATTCTTAACCACTATGCCACCAGGGAAGTCTGCCTATTTGATTTTTGACAGTGCCAAGTCCCTTCAATGGGGGAAGAACAACCTCTTCAACAAATGGTGGTGGAACAACTGTATTTCTACATGTGAAAGAATAAATTTGGACCCCTACCTCACACCATATAGAAAAATTAACTCAAATTTAGCCAATGACCTAAATATTAGAGATAAAACCACAAAAATCTGAGAAGAAAACATAGGGGAAAATCTTAATTACATAGATTTGGCAATGGATTCTTAGATATGACACCAAAACATTAGCAACAAAACAAAAAAGATAAATTGGGTTTCATCAAAATTAAAAGCTTGTGTGCAAAGGATCTTATAAGTAAAATTAAAAGATAACCTACAGAATGGGGCAAAATATTTACAAACTATATGTCTGATAAGAATTTAATAGCCAGAACTTATAAGAAACTCCCACTAGTGAAGAAACAAAAGACAAACAAACTAATTTTAAAAATTGGTATGGGGCTTGAATAGACATTTCTCTAAAGGAGATACACAAATGACCAACAAGAACATGAAAAGATGCTCAAAATCATTAGTCATTAGAGGAAGCAAAGTCAAAACCACAATGAGATAACACTTCATACCCACCAGGGTGATGATGATGATGATGATGATGATAATGAAAAATAATTATTGGTGAGAAGGTAGAGGAATTGGAGCACTCACACATTGTTAGTGGGAATGTATGATCATGCAGCTACTGTGGAAAGAGTTTAGTGGTTCTTCAGAAAGCTAAACATAGAATTACCATATGACTCAGCAATTCCTAGTTATATACCCAATGCAATTGAAAACAGGAACTCAGATATTTGTACATCAATGTTCACTCCAGCATTATTCACCATAGTCAAATGGTAGAAACAAACCAAGTGTCCATTCAACCGATGCATGAATAAACAAAACATGATATATACCTAGAGTGGAATACTTTTCAGCCATAAAAAATGGTATGTAGTTCTGATACACGGCTACAACATGAATGAACCTTGAAAACATTACATGAAGTAAAATAAGCCACACACAAAGGAAACATATTATATTTCATTTATATGAAATATCTAGAATAAGCAAATTCATAGAAAGAGAAATTAGATTAGAGGTTACCAGATGCTGGAGGAAAGGAAAAGTGAGATTTTAAAAACCAAAATCTTGAGCAGTCATTTCACCAAACAAGATATAAGAATGGCCACTTAGCACATGAGAAAATAGTCAACATTGCTAGCCATCAGATAAATGTAAAGTAAAACTATCTAACCCACTATAAGGCTAAAATCAAAAAGTCTGGCAACACTAAATGTAGCCAGGGATGTGGAGCTATTAATCTTCTATTCATCGTTGGTGAGAGTGTGGAAAGGTACAATCCCTTTGGGGAACATTTACAGTTTTTCACAACATTAAAGGTATATATATTCTACAATTTAGCAATTCTACTCCTATGATTATATCTAAGAGAAAGGAAAGCATATCTCCACAATATGACTTTTGCAAGAATTTTTTGGCAGCTTTAGTCATGATAGCTAACACCTGGAAACAATTTAAATGTCTATTCAGAGGAGAATGAATAAACAAACTATGTTATATTTTCTTAAATTTTTTTTTATTGTGGCAAAAGTCACATAATATAAAACATACTATTTTAACCATATTCAACTGTACAATTCAGTGGCACTAAGTATATTCACATTGTTGTGCAACTCTTCCCATCCTCCACTTCCCCAAATTTTCACCTTCTTAAACTGCAATTCTGCCCCTTTAAACACTAACTCCCCATTCCCTCTCCCCAACCCCCACTCCCGGCCCCTGACATCTACCAATGTACTTTCTGACTCTATGAAAATGACTATTCTAGGTACCTCATACAAGTGGAATCAAACAGTATTTGTCTGCACCTAATGTAGATTAGAATGCATTTTTAAGGTTAACCTAATATATGTCCTGCAAACAGATTGTACCACCTACCCCCCCACCCCGCGTGCTATACAGTAGGCACTCACCAGCCATCTATTTCATTCACAGTAGTGTACATACGTCAATCCCAATCTACCAATCCATCCCATCCCCACCCTCTCCCCTTGGTGTCCATACGTTTGTTCTCTATGTCTGTGTCTCTATTTCTGCTTTGCAAATAGGCTCATCTGTACTGTTTTTCTAAATTCCATGATTTAGAAACTTAATGATTTCTAATACCATTAATATATGATATTTGTTTTTCTCTTTCTGACTTACTTCACTCTGTAGGACAGACTCTAGGTCTATCCACGTCTCTGCACATGGCACAATTTCATTCCTTTTTATGCCTGAGTAGTATTCCATTGTATATATGTACCTATGTACTACATCTTCTTTATCCATTCCTCTGTTGATGGACATTCAGGTTGCTTCCATGTCTTGGTTATTGTAAACAGTACTGTGATGAAATCTGGGGTGCATGTATATTTTAAAATTATGTTTTTTTCCAGATATATGACCAGGAGTGGGATTGCTTGGTCATATGTTAGTTCTATTTTTAGTTTTCTAAGGAACCTCCATATTGTTCTCCATAGTGACTTTATCAGTTTACATTCCCACCAACAGTGTAAGAGGGTTCCCTTTTCTCCACACCCTCTCCAGCATTTATTGTTTGTAGATTTTTTGATGATGGCCATTCTGACTGGTATGAGGTGGTACTTCATTGTAGTTTTGATTTGCATTTCTCTAATAATTAGTGATGTTGAGCATTTTTCATGAGACTCTTGGCCGTCTGTAAATCTTCTTTGAAGAAAAGTCTATTTAGGTCTTCTGCCCATTTTTTGATTGAATTTTTTTTTTTTTTGATATTGAGCTGCATGGGCTCTTTGTATATTTGGAGATTAATCCCTTGTCAGCTTGTTTCATTTGCAAATATTTTCTCCCATTCTGAGGTTTGTCTTCTAATTTTGTTTATGGTTTCCTTTGCTGTGCAAAGCTTTTAAGTTTGATTAGGTCCCATTTGTTTATTTTTGTTTTTATTTTCATTACTCTAGGAGATGGGTCAAAAAGATCTTGCTGTGATTTATGTCAAAGAGTGTTCTGTCTATGTTTTCCTCTAAGAGTTTTATAGTGTCTGGCCTTACATTTAGGTCTTTAATCCATTTTGGGTTTACTTTTGTGTATGGAGTTAGGGAATGTTAGAGGAAGGAACACTCCCAAGCTCATTCTGCAAGGCAACCATCACCCTGATACCAAAACCAGACAAAGATATCACAAAAAAGGAAAATTACAGACCAATATCACTGATGAACATAGATGCAAAAATCCTCAACAAAATAATAGCAAACAGAATTTAACAACACATTAAAAATATCATACACCATGATCAAGTGGGATTTTTCCCAGCGATGCAAGGATTCTTCAGTACATTCAAATCAATCAATGGGATGCACCATATCAACAAATTGAAGAATAAACACCACATGATCATCTCAATAGATTCAGGAAAAGCTATTGACAAAATTCAGCACCCATTTATGATAAAAACTCTCCAGAAAGTGGGCATAGAGGAAACCTACCTCAACATAATAAAGGTCATATATGATAAACTCATAGCAAACATCATTCTCAATGGTGAAAAACTGAAAGCATTTCCTCTAAGATCAGGAACAAAACAAGCATGTCCACTCTTGCCACTTTTACTCAACATAGTTTTGAAAGTCCTAGCCATGGCAATCAGGAAAGAAAAAGAAATAAAAGTAATCCAAATTGGAAAAGAAGAAGTAAAACTATCACTGTTTCCAGATGACATGACACTATACATAGAAAATCCTAAAGATGTCACCAGAAAACTTCTGGTGCTAATCAATGAATTTGGTAAAGTTGCAGGATACAAAATTAATGCACAGAAATCTCTTGCATTCCTATAGCCTACCAATGAAGGATCAGAAACAGAAATTAAGGAAACAATCCCATTCACCACTGCAACAAAAAGAATAAAATATCTAGGAATATACTTACCTAAGGAGGCAAAATACCTGTACTTAGGAAACTTAAGATACTGATGAAAGAAATCAAAGACAACACAAACAGATGGAGAGATATACCATATTCTTGGACTGGAAGAATCAATATTGTGAAAATGACTATCCTATCCAAAGCAATCTACAGATTCAGTGTAATCCCTATCAAATTACCAATGGCATTTTTTCACAGAATTAGAACAAAATATTTTACAATTTGTATGGAAACACAGAAGACCCTGAATAGCCAAAGCAATCTTCAAACAGAAAAATGGAGCTGGAGGAATCAGGCTCCCTGACTTCAGACTATACTACAAAGCTACAGTAATCAAGATGGTATGGTACTCACACAAAATCAGAAATATAGATCATTGGAACAGGCTAAAAAGCCCAGAGATAAATCAATGCATCTACGGTCACCTAATGTATAACAAAGGAGGCAAGAATATATAATAAAGGAAAGACAGTCTCTTCAATAAGTGGTGCTGGGAAAACTGGACAGTTACATGCAAACTGTGTTATATTAATCAATGTAATACTACTCAGCAATAAAAAGAACAAACTACTGATAAACATAATATATGGTTAAATCTCATAGACATTGTTCTGAGGGACACAAGCTAGAGACAAAAGAGTACACACTGTATGATCTCAAATATGTAGGGTTTTAGAACAAGCAAAATGAATTTATCTTGTTACTCAGAAAGTAATTCCCTTTGAGAGATTGGTTACAGAGGATTGTTAGAAAACTTTTTGGAGTGATGGATATGTTCTGTATCTTCTCTTTGTTATTGATTACATGGACGTATATTATTGTTAAATCTTATTGAACTGAGCATTTAGGATATATTGTATGTAAATTACATCCCAAGAAAAAAGAAAATGAAAATAAATAAAATTTACCTTGAAAATTGGACATAAACTTTAATAACAGAGAGTGTGACTTACTCTGAATTATTTGAATATGCTCAGGAACATGGTTTGAATTACTTGCATGATAGATTATTACCTGTTTCAAGTGAGCTATATGTAAACTTTATTTTTACCAGCAGACTCATCATTTTCACCTTTGATTTTTTAAAATTAATGGGAAAACCGTTAGAAAGTCTTTCTTTTTACATAACACTATTCCTTGTTCATATATGCTAATGAAGTGCTGATAATTGTTTTAAATTCTTCTTGATATATTTTTAATCTTATTTTTCTCAGCTTTATTGAGGTGTAATTGACAAATAAAAATTGTATACTTTTAAGTTATGCACACGATGGTTTGATTTATTTACGCACTGTGAAATGATTAGCACAATCAAGCTAATTAACACATCCATCACCTCACATAGTTACCATTTTTGAAGAGGGGGTATGGTGAGAACATTTAAGATCTGCTCTCTTAGCAAGTTTCAAATATAAAATAAAGTATTATTATCTATAGTCACCATGCTGTACATTAGATCCCCAGAAGTTACTCATTTTGTAACTGAAAGTTTGTACCCTTTGATCAACATATCCCTATTTTCCCCACCCCTTAAGCCCTGGTAACCACAGTTCTACTCTCTGGTTCTATAGTTCAATGTTTTTAAATTCCACATATAAGTAGGATAATAGAGTATTTCTCTTTCTCTGTCTGGATTATTTCACATAGTGTAATGTCCTCCAGGTTTAACCTCATTGTAGCAAATGGCAGGATTCTTTCTCTTTTTTTAATTTTTATTTTATATGGGAGTATAGTTGGTTTACAATGTTGTGTTAGTTTCAGGTGTACAGCAAAGTGATTTAGTTATACATATACAAATATCTGTTCTTTTTCAGATTCTTTTCCCATATAGTTTTTTACAGAGTATTGAGTAGAGTTCCCTTGTGCTATACAGTAGGTCCTTGTTGATTATCTATTTTATATATAATAGTGTGTATATGTTAATCCCAACCTCCTAATTTATCCCTCCCCCTCACCTTTCCCCTTCAGTAACCATATGTTTATTTTCTAAGTTTGTGACTCTGTTTCTGTTTTGATATATGTTTTTAGGTTATTTAGGAAAGATTATAGTAGAAAAAAGGAAAAAGTGAGGAAAATATTCATTTGTCTTTCTTGAAAAATCTGTGTCAGGTCATTATCTCTATGATGATATGATTTAGTCACCAAGTAAAAAAGATTTGGAGTTGGGGGTTGTGTATTCTGCTATAACTGTTAATTTTTTGGTAATGAAGCAAGTAAGACAACTTCTTATCCAAGACCACTACCTCCAGCCATGAATGGAAATGAAACTAGATATTCTCTAAGAGTCACCACTTTAACCTGTAAAACCTGAAGTATTTATTTAGGAGAACTTTTATTTTTGCCTCATAATTAGGGAATCAACTTCTGCAGATACTCACAAATGCCCATGTGTCTAAACCTTTACCAGACACTATAAACTGCTGAAAGTCCATGAACAATTTTCATGTTTAGATCACAGTCCTCAGGAATTTACAGTCTAGCTGGTATAGGTGGACATGTGATATGAAGTGGTGAAGAGGATAAAGAAGTAGGAAAGCGAGACATACAAATATAAAGCAATTAAAGAACAAGGTACAGGCACATATAATTAAATTAAAAATGTCTATCCAGATAGCAAAGGGCTATGGGAAGTGAGGAAGAGGAGAGATTCTTGAGGGTTAGAAGTATAATGTTTTCTCCGTTAATAAAAATAGTGTTTGATGTGCATATGGGAAGGTGGAGGTGGAGGGGCATTGAAATTTCCTTGCACATACCCAGTTCATCAAACGACTGAATCCCTGGGCCTGCATAATTTTCATTTAGTTGATTTTTATTGATTTCTTACAATTACCAATAATTTAGTTCTCATTTAGTAAGAAAACACACTTAAGTTAATGATTTACCTAAGATTACAAAATTTGTGAGGGCAAAATGGGATTTTAACATAGATCAATGTGGTTGCAAAAATTTAACCATTTTATACCGTCTTTGATTTCTAACTCAAACATCTGGGGCCTATGGTATTTTAGACTCCTAATAATAATACCAAAGTAGTACCAAGAAAATCCAAGGAACATGTGATCATTGACTCATTCAAGGATACAAGGCATATGCTACTCTATTTGTAGGAAAACTGTTGGTTTCAAGGTAACCTAATGGGAAAACCCTTTCTCTCCCTCTCCTGTAATCTCCAGGGCAGTGTTGAGCTTCAGAAAGTTAGTGATGTGAGCACCTAATCCCATCCTCAGGTCACAGGGCCCAGAGTAAATTCAGATCTTATACTTATCTTTGAAAATGTCCCAGCAGAACCTAGAGATGATGGTATGTGCCAAACCATCAAATTGTGTTTAAATTAGTAAAAGTTTTCTGAGCACCTACTCTATATTCCCCATGGTGCCTTGTATAGTGTTTGGAACAACAATAATTCAGTGCTATGTTGTAGCTGACTTCTACAATCTCATGAGTCAACTGTTAAATTTTCAGGCATTTTGTGAGTTGGTTAAACACAGTCACTGTTAAAAATTAAATTATATAAACTTAGAGTTAAGTAAGATACATTAGTAAAAGGACACTGAAAAATCACCATTCCCTAATTATTTTTCTATAATTTACTATTCTCTATGCTTGAATGCTATTTACATCTATTGAATCTCTATAGTGGAAATAATGCTGTGCTACTGCACGTCACCTCCTGGCTTTGCATTGAGGGGCATTATATTCGTAGTTTGAAATCAGCTGTGGTGGGAGTATTTACACTGTGGATACTGGAAAACACTACAAATGATGATGTGATTTCTTGTTTGATAATTATCTAGATTTAAGAAAGTTATAGAGAAAGTGTTAATAATACGTATTAAACTTGAAAGTATGTCATGTCTCTAACTGTTACATTGTAAATACAGTAGACCATTGAACAAATGGGGGTTAGGGGGCTCCGCTGCATGCAGTTGAAAATCCGTGTGTAATTTTACAGTCAACCCTCAGTGTCCAGTTCTGCATCCATGGATTCAACCAACCATAACTAAATATGTATTAATGATAAAAATCTGAGTGTCAGTGGACCCCCAAAGTTCAAACCCATGTTATTCAAGCGTCAACTGTAGCACAAAAACTTGAGAAAATATTCGTCCAGTATTCAAAACTATTATCCAAATCAGTAAAGAAGTCACTCCTGCCACTGAAAAAAATGAGTAAAGTTCCAACATACATTTGCCTTGTTTCACTTTTGTCTTACTCATTAACATAAACAAAATATCAAGCAATATTCATATCAGAGATACACTTGTGTTAGGCACTGAGGCAGCCCATGAATTCAAGGTGTTTACTTTTAGAAGCAGAAATATATAAATCTAAATAACTGGAATACAATGTGAACAGCTTTACAGATGGAGAAGTGAGCTACACTGGGCTTTGGAGCCTGTCATGAAAAGAAGTAGACAAAAGAAGGCAAGTGAAGTGAGTCTTATAGGATGAGTAGGAGAATTTGATTTGCAAAGGAGAAAAGAAAATTGCAGGCACAATCAAGCTGCAAGTAATGCAGTTTGGGGAGAATATATGTTAGTGAGAGATTAGACTATGAGTATATAGCATGAAAGAATAAAAAGAGGCATCGGGGAACCACAGAAAGATTTGGGGAACAGATATAACAGATCAGAATATGTAACATGAACTTTAGGGTGGTAATTCAGCAGTTGTATAGAGGACAGTTTAGAGGCAAAAATAAAGGCAGCAATATCAGGAAAGAGACCCTCATCATATTCTAAACCATTATTCCAAAGAAAAAGTAATGAGGGCCTGAGCTAGGATTGTGGCAGTGAAATGTAAAGGAAGACAAGGATGTAAGAAGCACTGTGAAAATGAAAGGATTTGGCAACTTATCGGCTCATCAGTTTAGGCAAATTTAGCCTTGCTGCTTTTGTACTAGGGCATCATGTACCAGCCCTAATGTCTGAATCTTCTCTAGACATGTCTGTGGCTCCACATTTGTCCATGAGTTCTCCAAAGCCCAACTGATGTTTCATTTATAACAGAGCTCAGGTGTCTGCCCTTTGTGCAAACACAGTGGCTTCATAAACATCAAGATGGCCTTGATCAATTAGGTCTCATCCCTTTTATGAAATAGAATGATTGTTTGCTTAGCTGACAGGCTTACAAAGAGCAGTTCCTCTGTGTTTTCTACAAGGGTGCATTGATCAGGTTATAGCCTTACCTGAAATGTACACCCAAGCACATCCTATGAGGATGTACAGTGGTGCTGACAAGGGCCAGCAGGGTTTTGAGATGGAATTCTTTATATTATATTTTATTTTGGTTCATCTCTCCTAAAATGTAAACGGCATATTTTTTGACAAATGAACCTAATTTAATTAAAATTCCCTGGCAATAACTCACAGTTTCATTTATTTTGCAAGTAACACATATAATAATTCTTTAAATAACTAAATTATAGCTGTTTTGAATAAAAGTCTAAATGTAGCACTCAAGAGTTGACTTTTTTCTCCACAGAGTAAAGCCAATTAATTTTCTTGTTTTTTTTTCTCTACCGATAGTGAGGTCATGGAGTTTAAACACAAATATAAATAATCCTTTTCTGTCTCATTAGTCTCCAAATCAGAGATTATATCATTTCTTCAATTATTCATTACTTATAGCTTCTTTTTATTCTTTATATGTATTGAGAGGGGTAGTTTTCTTACAGAACTGTATATTATTCTAATTGGAAGCCACAAATTTAATGTAAACCAGTTCAAGTTATTCTCCTAGAGCTGAGATACCCTAACCTCTGAACAAAAGAGAGCTCTGTCAGATAGATTCAGTTCAGCTCATCCATCACAGGAAGGTAACTGAAGAACTGCAGAATTATTATGGCAATGGTTTAACTGTTTTAGACACAAGCACTACAGATACAATATCTCAGTGGGAATTACAATTAAACCAAGTCCAAAAATATTCTTTATCGAATATTCACCCAGCATGAAAAGAACGTTCTGATGATGACAGTTACACTGAGTGGTACTCCAGCGATGATTCAATGATTACAAGAGGGTTTTTCTTACTGTAAGTATTAGATTTATGACTAAGTGTCATAAATCTGTCTGCATTACAGTGTGTAGCCAAAATTGGGAAAATAACAATGAAAATACTTGCATTTGGAGAAAGCCATGAGACAACATTGTGTTTTAGTCCTGTGATTGTTTTGTCTTCTCTGCTTAATTCTGTGATTGTTTTGTCTTCCCTGCTTAATTCTGTTACTTCACAAATTAGGTTTCCAATTGTCATAGTACATTTTTCTGAAGAATCCATTATTTCTCTACTGTTTTCCACTAGACAGTGTGTTGTATAAGTTTCTATTTATGTGTAAAATATCCTTTTTTCTTCTATTCTATTCTTCTATTTTCTTTTCTTCTAGTTGTATAAGACTAAGCTTTTCTGTTTCTTAAGAGAGGTGGTTACATATCTACACAGCTGTCTAGTTGTGGTGCTTGCTTTGTTGGTTGATTGACAGTTACTCATTAGATATCTGTAATAGTTAAGGATTATTTAAGGATTTTTGTCACTTTGATAAATTTTCTATGAATTTCAATGGCCTTATTTTTTATCTCTCTTTCATGTTTCCACCCCTTTGTCTCTCTTGCATATTGCATAACTTTTCTATTCATATTTCTCTTCCTGGTCTTTACTTCTCTCTTTAGTTGTGTTTATTCTTTAAAACTATCCACTGTGTTTTGTAATTTTAACAAAATATTTGTTAAAGTATAATCCATGCAGAAAAGTTCACAGTTGATAAGTGAACAGCTCCATGAATTTTAAAAGTGTGAACACACTAACGTAACCACAACCCACAACAACAACAACAAAAAATTAAATTACAGACTCCTAGAAGTTTTTCTTTATGTCTCTTTCTAATCATTATCTTCTCATCCACAAGGCAATCATTATCCTTACTTCTAACACTGACTAATGAGTTTTACCTGTCTTTAAACTTTATATAAATGGAATCATGTAATTTGATCTCTTTTGTGTCTAGCTTCATTGCCAGTTAATAAATAAAGTTTTTCAATTTTGGGGGCTTTTCAAAGAATAAACTTCTGATTTCTTTGATTTTATTGATTTTTTTCTCTTTTCTGTTTTATTGATTTGAACTCTGATGTTCATTATTTTCTCCTGTATTTAATTTAGAATTGATTTGCTCATCTTTTTGTAACTTCCTAAGATAGAAGCTTAATTATTGATTTTAGTTCTTTCCTTCATCCTAATATAAGCTTTAAAGTTTTAAATTTCCTTCTAATCACTGCTTTAGTGGCATCACAAAAATTTTTATATGTCATGTTTTCATTTTAGTTCAATTAAAGATGTTTTAATATTACCTTTGTGATTTTTCTTCAAACTGTGGGTTACTTAGAAGTGTGTTATTTAAACCCCCCAATTTTGGAGATTTATCAAATTTCTTTATGTAGTCAGTTTCTAATTGGATTCAGAGACTGGAGAACAAATTTTGTATGAGTCCAATCCTTTTCGATTTACGGGGACTTGTTTTATGTCTTAGAATATTGCATAAACTGAAAAATTTTCCATTTGTGCTTGGAAATTATGTGTATTTTGCTATTGCATGGAATGTTGTATATGTCAATTAGGCCCTGATAGTTTATAGTGCCATTCAATCCTATATATCCTTGCTTATTTTATATCTAGGAGCTTTCAAATATATAACTATAAATGTTGAATTGTTTACTCCTCTTTTCAAATCTAACTTTTTGCATCATGTGTTTTGAGACATTTTCTTATGTGCATATACATTATGGTTATTCCTGCTGATCCTTTTATCATTAGGATATATCCTATTTGTCCCTAGTGATATTTCTTTATTAAAATCCATTTTGTCTGATATTAATATAGCTACTCCAGTTCTCTTATAATTACTGTCTGTATGGTATATCTTTTACTATCCTTGTATTTTCAAACTATTTGTGCCTTTGAATCTAAAGTGTTTGTCTAATAGAGAAATAGAGTTGTTTCTTGATTTTATATCGAGTTTGACAACCTCTGCCTTTTGATTGGAATGGTTAATCTGTTCATATTTAATATAATTTTTTATACAGTTTGATTTTCCTCTGCCATTTTGCAGTCTGTTTTCTATATATCACATGTCATTTTGTTTCTTTTTTTCTTTACTTCTTTCTTCTGTGTTTAAAAATATTTGTTAGTGTACCATCTTTTTTGTTCATTTTAGCTATATTTTTTAAGTGATTTTCTTAGTTGTTGTTCTAGAGATTATTCATGTTTAACTTATTGCAATCTACTTCAGGTAAATACAAAAATTCTAGTAAAATATACCAACTTTGCTACAATAAGCTCCATTTCTTCCTCCTCCTTCATGCATATACATTACACCTACATATGTTATAACCCAACAATAAAGTGTTATAATTACTGTTTTAAACAATTATATCTGTTTAAGTTAGAGAAGAAAAGACTGCTTTTTCCTAAGTATTGGTCATACTTTCCTGTTTCTTTGTCTCATTTTTTTATTGAAAACTGAACATTTTAGATGAAATATTGTATCTACTCTAGATTCTGATTTATATATCAGATACTTACGATGTCTGGTGATATTGTTTCTTTCCATAGACTAGGGTTCCCGTATGGTGTCCTTTTCTTTCAGCCTGAAAGACATTCTTTATTTCTTTGAGGGGCAGATCTGATAGCAACAAATTCTTTCAGTTTTTTTTTTTTAATGTGAATATCTTTATTTAACCTTCACTTTTGAAAAATCATTTTACAAGGTATAGAATTCTTCAGTGACTTTTTTCCTTGATTCCTAATGAGGACACCCTTCCTGGCTTGCAGATAGCTGCCTTGTCACTGTGTCCTCACAAGGCAGAGAGAGAGAGAGAGAGAAGGCTTGCTGATGTTTCTTCCTATAAGGGCACTAATCCCATCATGAAGGCCCTATTCTCATAAGCTAATTACCTCCCAAAGGCCCTATTTCTAAATACCATCACACTGAGAATTAGGGCCTCAGCTTATAAATTTTGGGGAGACACAAACATTTAGTCCATAACAGGAGAGATGGAGTAGGGTATCTCACCCAGAGAAGGCTGGAGAAGGTGCAGAATATGTAGAGTAGGACAGGATGACTGAGTCAGAGAGAAAGCAACAGCTTAGAATGTGTTGGCATAGGAAGGGGGAGCAAGATGATACTCCAAAGCTACAGCATTAGTGACACTAAAGCACATGTGGAATGGAAGAGCATTGTTCAACATGATGAACTTCAGTGATTCTGGGAGTGACAATGTAAGTACACTTGACAGAGGAATGGAAACTGTGGGCTTTTCTGCACAAAAATCTATTCAACTGGATTCAATTGATCTGAAAGAATACATTTTTCCTTCCTCTCTGGTATATTCTCACAAACCCTGTAATTCAATATTCTACCTTCCTAGAAATTTATCTATAAGTATCAGTCAGGAAATAGGAGAAACACATACTTACAGTTCTGAATAATTAGGGCTGGAAGAAAACCTATTTGGCAGTGCAAAGCTTTTTAGTTTGATACAGCCTCATTTGTTTATTTTTGCTTCTGTTTCCCTTGCCTGAGGAGACACCACCACCAAATATTAATCATATCAATGTCAAAGGGCTTACTGTAAACATTTTCTTGTAGAAGTTTTATGGTTTCAGACCTTACATTAGTCTTTAAACCATTTTTGAATTTGTTTTTGTGCATGGTGTGAGAAAGTAGTTCAGTTCAAATATTTTCATGTAGCTTTTCACTTTTCCCAACACAATTTATTGAAGAGCCTGTTTTTTCCCCACTGTATATTCTTACATCTTTTGTCATAGATTAATTGCACATATAAGAGTGGATTAATTTCTGGGGTCTCTATTCAGTTCCATTGACCTGTGTGTTTGTTTTTGTTCCAGTACATACTCTTTTGATTAGTGTAGCTTTGTAGTATAGTTTGAAATCAAGGCATATGATACCTGCAGCTTTGTTCTTCTTTCTCAGGACTGTTTTGGCTATTTGGGGTCTTTTGTGTTTCCATAAAAATTTTAGAATTACTTGTTCTAGTTCTCTAAAAAAAATACCATTGGTATTTTGATAGGTATTGCAATTAATCTATAGATTGCCTTGGGTAGTATGATAATTTTAATAATATTAATTATTCCAATCCATAAGCATGACATATCTTTTCATCTGTTTGTGTAATCTTCAATTTCTTTTAACAGTGTCTTATACTTTTCCAAATATAGGTCTTTTAACTCCTAGTTAGATTTATTCCTAGGTATTTTATTCTTTTTATGTGCTTGTAAATGGAATTTTTATTAATTTTTTCTGAAAATTAGTAATTAGTGTATAGAAATGCAACAGATTTCTGAATATTTATTTTGTATCCTGCAACTTTACCAAATTCATTGATACATCCTTATAGTTTTTTAGTGGCATCTGTAGGATTTTCTGAGTATGGTATCTTGACACCTGCAAACAGTGACAATTTTAATTCTTCCTTTCCAATTTGGATTTCCTTTATCTTTCTTTCTTGTCTGACTGGCATAGCAAGAACTTCCAATACTCTATTAAATAAAAGTGGTGAGAATGGACATTCTTGTCTTTTTTCTGGTCTTAGAGAAATGCTTTCAGCTTTTTGCCATTGAGTATGATGTCAGCTGTGGGCTTGTCAAACAGGGTCTTTATTATGTTGAGGTATATTCCCTCTATACTTACTTTGTTGAGAACTTTTTTTTTTTAATTTTTTATTTATTTATTATTTATTTTTGGCTGTGTTGGGTCTTCGTTTCTGTGTGAGGGCTTTCTCTAGTTGCGGCAAGCGGGGGCCACTCTTCATCGCGATGCGTGGGCCTCTCACTATCACGGCCTCTCTTGTTGTGGAGCACAGGCTCCAGACGCGCAGGCTCAGCAACTGTGGCTCACAGGCCTAGTTGCTCTGCGGCATGTGGGATGTTCCCAGACCAGGGCTCGAACCCGTGTCCCCTGCATTGGCAGGCAGATTCTCAACCACTGTGCCACCAGGGAAGCCCCGAGAGCTTTTAACATAAATGGATATTAAATTTTATTAAAAGCATTTTCTGCACCTACTGAGATGATCATATGATTTTTATTCTTCAACTTATTAATGTGATGTGTCACATTGATTGATTTGCTGATACTGAACCATCCTTGCATCCTTGGAATAAACCCCATTTGATCATGGTGCATGATCCTTTTAATCTATTGTTGAATTCGGTTGGTAATATTTTGTTGAGGATTTTTGCATCTATGTTCATTGGTAGTATTGGTTGTAATTTTCTTTTTGTGTGATATATTTGTCTGGTGTTAGAGTCAGTGTGATGCTGGCCTTGTAGAATGATTTTTGAACCATTCCTTCCTCTGCAATTTTTTCAAATGGTGTGAGAGAATAGGTGTCAACTCTTCTCTAAATGTTTGGTAGAATTCACATTTGGTCCTGGACATTGTTGGAAATTTTTTGATTACTGATTCAGTTTCATTACTGTTATTTAGTTTGTTCATATTTTCTATTTCTCCTTCTATTTCAGTCTTGGGAGATTGTACATTTATAGAAGTTTGTCCCCTTCTTCTAGGTTGTCAATTTTATTTGTATATAATTGTTAGTAATAATCTTTTGTATTTCTGTGGTGTCAGTTGTAAATTTTCCTTTTTCATTTCTGATATTATTGATTTGGACCCTCTCTTTTATTCTTGGTGAGTCTGGCTACAATTTACCAACTTTGTTTATCTTTTCAAAGAACCAGCTCTTAGCTTCACTGATTTGTTTTATTGTTTTTTAGTCTCTATTTCATTTATTTCTGCTCTGATCTTTATGATTTCATTCCTTCTACTAACTTTGCATTTTGTTTGTTCATCTTTTTCTAGTTCCTTTAGGTGTAAGGTTGGCTTGTTTATTTTATATTTTTCCTTGCTTCTTGAGATAGGCTTGTTTTGCTATAAACATATTTCTTAAAATTGCTTTTGTTGTGCCCCATAGATTTTGGATCATTGTGTTTTGCTTTTATTTGTCTCCAGGTATTTTTTAATTTCTTCTTTGATTTTTTCAGTGATCCATTGGTTGTTTAGTATCATATGATTTAGCCTCCACATGTTTGTGTTTTTTCCATTTTTTTCTTGTAGTTGATTTCTAGTCCCAAAGCATTGTAGTCAGAAAAGATGCTTGATATGATTGCAATTTTCTTAAATTTACTGAGACTTGTTTTTTTGCCTAGCATATGATCTATCTTCAGAATGTTTCATGTGCACTTGGAAAGAATGTGTATTCTGTTGCTTTTGGATAGAATGCTTTCTATATATCTGTTAAGTCCACATGATTGAATATTTTGTTTAAGGCCAGTGTTTCCTTATTGATTTTCTGTCTGAATGCTGTTTCCATTGGTGTAAGTGGAGTATTAAAGTCTCCTACTATTATTGTGTTGCTGTCAGTTTCTCCCTTTTTGTCTGTTAATATTTACTTTATGCAACTTAGGTGCTCCTATATTGGGTGCATAGATATTTACATTTGTTATATCTTCTTGATGGATTGATGGTTTGACCACTATGTAATTTCCTTATTTGTCTCTTGTTACAGTCTTCACTTTAAAATTTATTCTATATGATATAAGTATTGCTTTCTCAGATTTCTTTTCATTTCCATTTGCATAGAATACCTTTTACCATCCCCTCACTTTCAATCTGTGTGCATCTTTAGATCTGAAGTCTCTTGTGAGCAGCATATACATGGATCTTGTTTTTGTATCCATTCAGCCACTCTGTCTTTTGATTAGAGCATTAGTCCACTCACATTTATAGTAATTATTGATAGTAATTGTTGATACCTATCAATAATTGCCATTTTGTTAATTGTTTTTGTTGTTTTTGGTTCTTTCTTATTCCTTTCTTCTTCTTTTGCTCTCTTTACTTGTGATTTGATGACTATATTTAGTGTTATTTTGAATTCCTTTCTATTGTGTGTGTGTGTATCTATTATAGATTTTTGGCTTGTGGTTACACTGAGGTATATATATAGCAATCTACCTCTCTCTCTATCTATCTATCATCTATCTTTCTTTCTATCTATGATTATTTTAAGTTGCTGATCTTTTAAGTTCAAACACATTTTAGTAGCCCTCTATTTTTACTCTCCTTCACCTGATTACCGCTTTTGACATGTTCTACAGCTTTGTGTTTTGTGAATCCCTAACCACTTATTGTGGATATAGTTGATTTTACCACTTCTGCTTTTAATCTTCCTACTGGCTTTGTATGAGGTTGATTGCTACTTTTTCTATATATTTTCCTTTACTAATGAGAATTTTCCTTTTGTAATTTTTATATTTCTATATTTCTAGGCCTTTTCTTTTCCACTTACAGAATTCCCTGTAACATTTCTTGTAAAGCTGGTTTTGTGGTGCTAAACTCTTTTTAACTTTTGCTTTTCTGTAAAACTTTTGATCTCTCCTTCAAATCTGAAGGACAGCCTTGCCCAGTAGAGTATTCTCAAATGTAGGGTTTTGCCTTTCATCACTTTAAATATATCATGCCACTCCTTCCTGGCCCATGAAGTTTCTGCTGAAAAGTTAGCTTATAGCCTTATGGAAGTTCACTTGTATGTAACTTGTTGCTTTTCCCCTTGCTTCTTTCAACATTCCCTCTTTATCTTCAATTTTTGCAGTTTAATTACAATGTGTCTTGATGTGGTCCTCTTTGATCTCTTTGATCCTGGTTGATCTTTTTTGAAACTTTCTGTGCTTCCTGGACCTACATGTGTGTTTCCTTTCCCAGGTAGGGAAATTTTAGCTATTATGTCTTCAAATATGTTCTCCATTTATTTCTCCCTTTTCTCTATCTGCCACCCCTACAATATGAACTTTACTAAACTTGGTGTTGTCCTAGAAGTCTGTTAAACTGTCATCATTTCTTTTTATTCTTTTTTCTTTTATCTGTTCAGCTTCAGTGATTTTCACTACTCTGTCTTCCAGCTCACTGATCTGCTCCTCTGTATTATTTAATCTACTGTTGAAGTGTACTTTTTATTTCAGTTATTATATTCTTCATCTCTGGTTGTTCTTTATATTTTTTAACTCTGTTAAAGGCTGTTAAAAGCTTCTAACTTCTCACTCTGTTCCACCAATTTTCTCCCTAGTTCTTTGAACATCTTTTTGATTATTTCCTTGAACTCTTTGTCCAGTAGATTGCTTATCTCCACTTCACTTACTTCTTCTGGGGTTTTATCTTATCCCTTTCTTTGGAACATATTCCTCTGTCACCTCATTTTTCCTCTTTTGATTTTTGTTTTTATATATTTGGGAGGTTGTTTACTTTTCCCAACCTTGGAAAAGTGGATTTTGTAGGAGACATCCTATACCTCCCAGTAGTGCACTCCTCTCTGGTCACCAGCACTAAATACTCTAGGGGTGCTCCTTATCTGGGCTCTGTGGGTCCTTCTTTAGTGGTGAGCTGACTACTCTGGGCAGTCTGGTATTTATGACTGGCCCCTGGTCCCGTTGGCTTCCAGGCCTGTCTTGTTCAGAGGCTTCTGGACACTGGTGGGTGGGGCCAGGTCATGTGGCAGCTGGCTGTGGAGACCTGGGTGGCTCGCTGGTAGGTGAAGCCCAGTTCTGGGGTGGTTGGTTACAGGGCTGGGGTTCCTGGATCTAATGTTGGTCTGCTGGTGGGTGGGGCTGGATTTCAGGGTGGCACTGAGTGGTCTAAGTGGTCTTGCCACTGCTGTCAGCCTGCTGGTGTGTGGGGCTGGGGCCCTGGGTGTCCCAGGACTGGTGTTGACTTGCTGATGAGTGGAGCCATGTCCCAGGGTCTCTGGCTGCAGGGATATGAGGGTCCCAGAGCTGTTGTTGTTCCTCTGGTGGCTGGGGTCAGTTCCTATCATGGCTGGCTGCAGGAGTTAGGTTGTCATGAAGCTAATGTCATCTTGCTGGTGGGAGGGGCTGGATCTCAGGATGGCTGGCTGAGGGCCCCAAGTTGCCCCAGAGCTGGTGTAGTATGCTGGTGGGTGGGCTGGGTCCTGACATGGCAGGCTGTGGAGCTTCAGTTGTCCTGGCGCTGGTGCCCACCCACTGATGGGTGAGGCCATGTCTTGTGGCTAGTGCCAGCTCACTGGTTGGTGGAGCTGGGTCCTGGTGTTTCTGGCTGCAGGGCCCTGGGTGTCCTGGAATTAGTGTTTTGTTCCTCTCATGGGCAGAGCCTGGGCCTGGGGCACCTGGCTAGTGCCTGCCCACTGGTGGGTGGAGCCATGTCCTGGTGTCTTTGTCTGCAAGGCTCTGCAGATCCTGGTATTGTTGTTCCTTTGGTTGGCAGGACCAAGTCCCAGGGCAGTTGTGGGCTCAGTGAGTCGTAAGGCAGCCAGCCTGCTGGAGGGTGGGACTGTATCCCCACCCAACTTGCTGCTTGTCTTGGCCTGAGGTGTCCCAGTATTTGTACCCACAGGCTGGTGGGTAGGGCTAGGTCCTGGTGCTAATAATCTAAAGGGAGTATTCCAAAGTGGTCCCTGCCAGCACTAGTGTCATTATGGCAGAACTAGCTCATCAAAATAGCTGCTACCAGCATCTATATCCCCAGGGTGAGCTCCAGTTGCTTCCTGCCTTTCTGGGAGGTTCTCCAAGATCAGTAGGTGGGTCTGATCCAGACGTTTCACATTACCCCTTTTGCCCTGAGTCCTAGAGGGTATGAGATTCTGTGTTCCCTTTACGAGTGGAGTCTCTATTTCTCATAGCTCTCTGGCTCTCTGAAAGTAAACCCCACTGGCTTTGAAAGCCAAACATTTTAGGGGTTCATCTTCTCAGGGTAGGACCCCCAGGCTGGGGAGTTCAATGTGGGGAGAACGTACGCAATTGTAATCATCCTCCCGTTTGTGGGGCGCCCACCCCGGGGTATGGATCTTGACTATACCACGTCTCTACCCCTCTTGTGCATCGCATTATAGTTTCTTCTTTATGTCTTTAATTGCAGAAGATCTTTTCTGCTAGTCTTCTGGTCTTTCTCATCAATAGTTGACCTGTAAATAATTGTAATTTTGGTGTGCCACGGGAGGAGGTGAGCTTAAGGTCTTTCTTCCACCATTTTGACCATGCCTCACAATAGTCAAAAAAGCATTTGTTAATAGTTACCTATGTGATCACTTTCTTCATTGAAAATATAAAAGACACCATTTGGTTTACTGAAGGACTCCTGAGAATATTTTATTGATATTGGGCTTTATTTTACAGAGCTCTACATCTGTTTAATGACTTCTATGTGCCAAGTATTGTTCTAGATATTACAGATATAGCAGAAAACAAGACAAGGTCCCTTGTGTAATTTACATTTGAGTGAGAAACAGACAATAAGCAGAAAATAAATAAACTATCATTAGTATAATTTCCAATAGTGATAAGTTCTATGGAGAAATTAAAGTAAGGCAAAGAGACTGGGTTGGGGTGAGGAGATGGACAAAGGTGTAGCCTGAGAAGATATTGCTGAGGAGGTAATATTTGAGCTGAGATCTAAAACAAGAACAGATGAGGAAATATCCTTCTATATGAGAGAGAAATGCAAGTGTAGAGGCTCTGAGATAGGAATGAAAGAAGACAAATGTGGTTGGAGTACAGTCAAGTTGAGGGAACAAAATAAGATATGAACTCTCAGTTACGTGGGAATTCTAGGCCACGAGAAGGATCTGACTTTTAGTTTACGTGTAGGTGGAAATCATTGACAACTTTATTCAGGGGAGTGACCTATGACCTTTTAACAGTTTTAAAAGATCACTTTGATTCCTGTGAAGAAATTGACAGAAGTGGGTCAAGAAAAGAGACAGGGGGACCAGTGAGGAGGTTAGTGCAGTAATCAAGGTAGAAGGTACCTCTGGCTTAGACTTGGGTTTAGCAGTGGAGGTGGGGAAAAGTGGTGAGATTTATACTAACTACATTTTGGCAATGGATCCAAGGGAACATCCTGATGGTTTGCATCTGAAGTGTGAGGGTTTGGATCTTTCGAAAAACCAAGAATTCCAGGACAGATTAGATTTTGGGCATTTTACTAGTTTAGGAAGACTTGTGGAGGAGGTAGCTAGAGTGGGCAGTGGTGAAGAGATTTCTTTTAGATACCATTATAGATCACTAATAGACATCCAAATGGACATATTTAGTAAGCAGTTAGATATCTAAGTCTGGAGATCAAAGGAAAGATCTAGGCTAAGGATATGGATTAAAGATTAATCAGTTCAAATATAAAATTTAAATCCTCAAACTTAATTAGAGTGTAGATAAAAAAGAAGAAGACCAGGGAAAATGCCCTGGAACAATATAATACTTAGACCCAGAAACTTCCTACCACAGAAATAACATATTTTCATTCCACAGAAATATCATATTAGATACATGATAAATATTTGGTAAGGGAATAAATTATTTTACCATAGGGATTGGATAATATGTTAGGAAAAAGAATTATATGCTGTGGCCTGGGCCAATACACTTGATTTATCTACTAAAATGTATTAAATTTATCATTCTTTTTTTTTTCTTAACATTTTTATTGGAGTATAATTGCTTTACAATGCTGTGTTAGTTTCTGCTTTATACCAAAGTGAATCAGTTATACATATACATATATCCCCATATCTCTTCCCTCTTGCATCTCCCTCTCTCCCACACTTCCTATCTCACCCTTCTAGCTGGTCACAAAGCAACGAGCTGATCTCCCTGTGCTATGCGACTGTTTCCCACTAGCTATCTATTTTGCATTTGGTGGTGTATATATGTCCATATATATACTACCATTCTCTCAATTTGTCCCAGCTTACCCTTCCCCCTCCCCATGTCCTCAAGTCCATTCCCTAGTAGGTCTGTGTCTTTATTCCAGTCTTGCCACTAGGTTCTTCATGACCATTTTCCTTTTTTTTTTTAGATTCCATATATATGAGTTAGCATACGGTATTTGTTTTTCTCTTTCTGACTTACTTCACTCTGTATGAAACACTCTAGGTCCATCCACCTCACTACAAATAACTCAATTTTGTTTCTATTTATGGCTGAGTAATATTCCATTGTATACATGTGCTACATCTTCTTTATCCATTCATCTATCGATGGACACTTAGGTTGATTCAATGTCCTGGCTATTGTAAATAGACCTGCAATGAACATTGTGGTATATGACTCTTTTTGAATTATGGTTTTCTCAGGGTATATGCCCAGGAGTGGGATTCCTGGGTCGTATGGTAGTTCTATTTTTAGTTTTTTAAGTAAGCTCCATACTGTTCTCCATAGTGGCTGTATCAAATTACATTCCCACCAAGAGTGTATGAGGGTTCCATTTTCTCCACACCCTCTCCAGGATTTATTGTCTGTAGATTTTTTGATGACGGCCATTCTGACCGGTGTGAGATGATATCTCATTGTAGTTTTGATTTGCATTTCTCTACTGATTAATGATGTTGAGCATTCTTTCATGTGTTTGTTGGCAATCTGTATACCTTCTTTGGAGAAATGTCTACTTAGGTCTTCTGCCCATTTTTTGATTGGGTTATTTGTTTTTTTGATATTGAGCTGCTTGTAAATTTTGGAGATTAATCCTTTGTCAGTTGCTTCATTTGCAAATATTTTCTCCCATTCTGAAGGCTGTCTTTTCATCTTGTTTATGGTTTGCTTGGATGTGCAAAAGCTTTGAAGTTTCATTAGGTCCCATTTGTTTATTTTTGTTTTTATTTCCATTACTCTAGGAGGTGGTTGAAAAAGGATCTTGCTGTGATTTATGTCATAGAGTGTTCTGCCTATGTTTTCCTCTAGAGTTTGATAGTGTCTAGCCTTACATTTAAGTCTTTAATCCATTTTGAGCTTATTTTTTTGTATGGTGTTAGGGAGTGGTCTAATTTCATTCTTTTATATGTAACTGTCCAGTTTTCCCTGCACCACTTATTGAAGAGGCTGTCTTTCCTCCATTGTATATTCTTGCCTCCTTTATCAAAGATAAGGTGACCATATGTGCGTGGGTTTATCTCTGGGCTTTCTATCCTGTTTCATTGATCTATATTTCTGTTTTTGTGCCAGTACCATACTGTCTTGATTACTGTAGCTTTGTAGTATAGTGTGAAGTCAGGGAGCCTGATTCCCCCAGTTCTGTTTTTCTTTCTTAAGATTGTTTTTGTTATTCGGGGTTTTTTGTGTTTCCATACAAATTGTGAAATTTTTTGTTCTAGTTCTGTGAAAAATGCCAGTGGTAGTTTGATAGGGATTACATTGAATCTGTAGATGGCTTTGGGTAGTATAGTCATTTTTACAATGTTGATTCTTCCAATCCAACAATATGGTATATCTCTCCATCTGTTTGTATCATCTTTAATTTCTTTCATCAGTGTCTTATAGTTTTCTGCATACAGGTCTTTTTAATCCTTAGGTAGGTTTATTCCTAGGTATTTTATTCTTTTTGTTGCAGTGGTAAATGGGAGTGTTTTCTTAATTTCACTTTCAGATTTTTCATCATTAGTGTATAGGAATGCAAGAGATTTCTGTGCATTAATTTTGTATTCTGTTACTTTACCAAATTCATTGATTAGCTGTAGTAGTTTTCTGGTAGCATCTCTAGGATTTTCTATGTATAGTATCATGTCATCTGCAAACAGTGACAGCTTTACTTCTTCTTTTCTGATTTGGATTTCTTTTATTTCTTTTTCTTCTCCAATTGCTTTGGCTAAAACTTCCAAAACTATGTTGATTAATAGTGGTGAGAGTGGGCAACCTTGTGTTGTTC
Source organism: Balaenoptera musculus (assembly GCF_009873245.2). NCBI lineage: Eukaryota > Metazoa > Chordata > Mammalia > Artiodactyla > Balaenopteridae > Balaenoptera > Balaenoptera musculus. The sequence goes on from NC_045792.1 coordinate 20,446,611, forward strand.
CTGATCGTAGTGGAAATGGTTTCAGTTTTTCACCATTGAGGACGATGTTGGCTGTGAGTTTGTCATATATGGCCTTTATTATGTTGAGGTAAGTTCCCTAGATGCCTACTTTCTGGAGGGTTTTTATCATAAATGGCTGTTGAATTTTGTCAAAAGCTTTCTCTGCATCTATTGAAATGATCATACGGTTTTTGTTCTTCAGTTTGTTAATATGGTGTATCACATTGATTGATTTGCGTATATTGAAGAATCCTTGCATACCTGGGATAAACCCCACTTGATCATGGTGTATGATCCTTTTAATGTGCTGTTGGATTCTGTTTGCTAGTATTTTGTTGAGGATTTTTGCGTCTATGTTCATTAGTGATATTGGTCTGTAGTTTTCTTTTATTGTGACATCTTTTTCTGATTTTGGTCTCAGGGTGATGGTGGCCTCGTAGAATGAGTTTGGGAGTGTTCCTCCCTCTGCTATATTTTGGAAGAGTTTGAGAAGGATAAGTGTTAGCTCTTCTCTAAATGTTTGATAGAATTCGCCTGTGAAGCCATCTGGTCCTGAGCTTTTGCTGGTTGTAAGATTTTTTAATCACAGTTTCAATTTTAGTGCTTGTGATTGGTCTGTTCATATTTTCTATTTCTTCCTGGTTCAGTCTCGGAAGATTGTGCCTTTCTAAGAATTTGTCCATTTCTTCCAGGTTGTCCATTTTATTGGCATATAGTTGCTTGTAGTAATCTCTCATGATCCTTTGTATTTCTGCAGTGTCTGTTGTTACTTCTCCTTTTTCATTTCTAATTCTATTGATTTGAGTCTTCTCCCTTTTTTTCTTGATGAGTCTGGCTAAAGGTTTATCAATTTTGTTTATCTTATCAAAGAACTAGCTTTTAGTTTTATTGATCTTTGCTATCGCTTCCTTCATTTCTTTTTCATTTATTTCTGATCTGATCTTTATGAATTCTTTCCTTCTGCTAACTTTAGGGGTTTTTTGTTCTTTCTCTAATTGCTTTAGGTGTAAGGTTAGGTTGTTTATTTGAGATGTTTCTTGTTTCTTAAGGTAGGATTGTATTTGTATAAACTTCCCTCTTAGAACTGCTTTTGCTGCATCCCATAGGTTTCGGTTTGTCGTGTTTCATTGTCCTTTTTTTCTAGGTATTTTTTGATTTTCTCTTTGATTTCTTCAGTGATCTCTTGGCTATTAAGTAGTGTATTGTTAGCATCCATGTGTTTGTATTTTTTACAGATTTTTTTCCTGTAACTGTCTAGTCTCATAGCATTGTGGTCAGAAAAGATACTTGATACGATTTCAATTTTCTTAACTGTACCAAGGCTTGATTTGTGATCCAAGATATGATCTATCCTGGAGAATGTTCCATGAGCACTTTAGTAGAAAGTGTATTCTGTTGTTTTTGGATGGAATGTCCTTTAAGTATCAGTTAAGTCCATCTTGTTTAATGTATCATTTAAAGCATGTGTTTCCTTATTTATTTTCATTTTGGTTGATCTGTCCATTGGTGAAAGTGGGGTGTTAAAGTCCCCTACTATGGTTGTGTTACTGTCGAGTTCCTCTTTTATGGCTGTTAGTGTTTGCCTTATGTATTGAGGTGTTCCTATGTTGGGTACATAAATGTTTACAATTGTTATATCATCTTCTTGGATCGATCCCTTGATTATTATGTAGTGTCCTTCTTTATCTCTTGTAATTGTCTTTGTTTGAAAGTCTATTTTGTCTGATATAAGAATTGCTACTCCAGCTTTCTTTTGATTTCCATTTGCATGGAATATCTTTTTCCATCCCCTCACTTTCAGTCTGTATGTGTTCCTAGGTCTGAAGTGGGTCTCTTGTAGACAGTGTATATATGGGTCTTGTTTTGGGATCCATTCAGCCAGTGTATGTCTTTTGGATGAAACATTTAATCCTTTTACAATTAAGGTAATTTTCAATATGTACGTTCCTATTACCATTTTCTTAACTGTTTTGGTTTTGTTATTGTAGGTTTTTTCCCTCTCTTGTGTTTCCTGCCTAGAGAAGTTCCTTTAGCATTTGTTGTAAAGCTGGTTTGGTGGTGCTGAATTCTGTTATCTTTTGCTTGTCTGTAAAGCTTTTAATTTCTCCGTCAAACCTGAATGAGATCCTTGCTGTATAGCGTAATCTTGGTTGTAGGTTTTTTCCTTCATCACTTTAAATATGTCCTGCCACTCCCTTCTGGCTTGCAGATTTTCTGCTGAAAGATCAGCTGTTAACCTTATGGGGATTCCCTTGTATATTATTTGTTGTTTTTCCCTTGCTGCTTTTAATATTTTTTCTTTGTATTTAATTTTTGATAGTTTGATTAATATGTGTCTTGTCATGTTTCTCCTTAGATATATCCTCAATGGGACTCTCTGTGCTTCTTGGACTTGATTAATTATTTCCTTTCCCATATTAGCAAAGTTTTCAATTATAATCTCTTCAAATATTTTCTCAGTCCCTTTCTTTTTCTCTTCTTCTTCTGGGACGTCTATAATTCGAATGCTGGTGCGTTTAATATTGTCTCAGAAGTTTCTGAGACTGTCCTCAATTCTTTTCATTCTTTTTTCTTTATTCTGTTCTGCAGTAGTTATTTGCAATATTTTATCTTCCAGGTCATTTATCCGTTCTTCTGCCTCAGTTATTCTACTATTCATCCTTTCTAGAGAATTTTTAATTTCATTTTGTGTTGTTCATGATTGTTTGTTTGCTCTTTAGTTTTTCTAGGTCCTTGTTAAACCTTTCTTGTATTTTCTCCATTGTATTTCCAAGATCTTGGATCATCTTTACTATCATTATTCTGAATTATTTTTCAGGTAGACTGCCTATTTCCTCTTCATTTGTTAGGTCTGGTGGGTTTTTACCTTGCTTCTTCATCTGCTTTGTGTTTCTTTGTCTTCTCATTTTGCTTAACTTACTGTGTTTGGGGTCTCCTTTTTGCAGGCTGCAGGTTCATAGTTCCCGTTGTTTTTGGTGTCTGTCCCCAGTGGCTAAGGTTGGTTCAGTGGGTTGTGTAGGCTTCCTGGTGGAGGGGACTAGTGCCTGTGTTCTGGTGTATGAGGCTTGATCTTTCCTTTCTGGTGGGCAGGTCCACGTCTGGTGGTGTGTTTTGGGGTTTCTGTGACCTTATTATGATTTTAGTCAGCCTCTCTGCTAATGGGTGGGGTTGTGTTCCTGTCTTGCTAGTTGTTTGTCATAGGGTGTCCAGCACTGTAGCTTGCTGGTCGTTGATTGGAGCTGGGTCTTGGCACTGAGATGGAGATCTCTCGGAGATTTTTGCTGTTTGATGTTACATGGAGCTGGGAGGTTTCTGGTGGATCAATGCCCTGAACTTGGCTCTCCCTCCTCAGAGGCACAGCCCTGATGCCTGCCTGGAGCACCAAGAGGTTGTCATCCACACAACTCAGAAGAAAAGGGAGAAAAAAAGAAAGAAAAAGAGAACATAAAATAAAATAAAGTTGTTAAAATAAAAATCAAAAAATAATTATTAAAAAAAAATTTTTTTAATAATTTAAAAAAAGACAACCAAACCAAAAAACAAATCCACCAATGATAACAAGCGCTGAAAACTATACTTAAAAAAAAAGCAAAACAAACAACAACAACAACAAAATAGACAGACAGAACCCTAGGATAATGGTAAAAGCAAAGCTATACGAACAAAATCACACAGAGAAGCATATGCATACACACTCACAAAAAGAGAAAAAGGGAAAAAAATATATATATCGTTGCTCCCAAAGTCCACCTCCTCGATTTGGGATGATTCATTGTCTACTCAGGTACTCCACAGATGCTGGGTACATCATGTTGACTGTGGAGATTTAATCTGCTGATCCTGGGGCTGCTGGGAGAGATTTCCCCTTCTCTTCTTTGTTCGCACAGCTCCTGGATTCAGCTTTGGATTTGTTCATGCCTCTGTGTGTAGGTCGCCTGAGGGTGTTGGTTCCCGCTCAGACAGGATGGGGTTAAAGGTGCAGCTGCTTCATGGGCTCTGGCTCACTCAGGCCGGGGGGAGGGAGGGGTACAGAGTTCAGGGTGAGCTTGGGGCGGCAGAGGCTGGTGTGAAGTTGCACCAGCCTGAGGCGTGCCATGCGTTCTCCCGGGGAAGTTGTCCCTGGATCACGGGACCCTGGCAGTGGCGGGCTGCACAGGCTCCCAGGAGGGGAGGTGTGGATAGTGACCTGTGCTTGCTCACAGGCTTCTTGGTGTCTGTAGCAGCAGCCTTAGCGTCTCATGCCCGTCTCTGATAGCCCCAGCTCGCGCCCTTCTCTGGAGCTCCTTTAAGGGGCGTTTACCAGGAAACAAAATGGCAAGAAAAAATCTCTTGCTTCTTCCGCAGTTCCAGACCTTTTCATGGACTCCCTCCTGGCTAGCCGTGGCGCACTAGCCCCTTCAGGCTGTGTTCACACTGCCAACCCCAGTTCTCTCCCTGGGATCTGACCTCCGAATCCCAAGCCTCAGCTTCCAGCCCCCACCCCTCTTGGTGGGTGAGCAGACAAGCCTCTTGGGCTGGTGAGTGCTGGTCGGCACTGATCCTCCATGCGGGAATCTCTCCGCTTTGCCCTCTGCACCCCTCTTGCTGTGCTCTCCTCTGTGGCTCCAAAGCTTCCCCCCTCCGCCACCTGCAGTCTCCGCTTGCGAAGGGCCTTCCTAGTGTGTAGAAAACTTTCCTCCTTCACAGCTCCCTCCCACTGGTGCAGGTCCCGTCCCTATTCTTTTGTCTCTGTTTTTTCTTTTTTCTTTTGCCCTACCCAGGTACGAGGGGAGTTTCTTGCCTTTGAGAGGTCTGAGATCTTCTGCCAGCATTCAGTAGGTGTTCTGTAGGAGTTGTTCCACATGTAGATGTATTTCTGATGTATTTGTTGGGAGGAAGGTGATGTCCACATCTTACTCTTCCGCCATCTTGAAGCTCCTAAATTTATCATTCTTATTTTATGCTAACAAATATTGGCAATCAGTATACTTTAATTCTTTATTGTATTATGTTTATGCCAACATATTTTACCCACTGACAGACAACCTCTGTATAATACTGGTGGGTTTCACCATTCTCCTGGCCTGGGGCAGAGAGAAATGTTGAGCTGATACTCTTTAGTCCCCATTCAAGTAAGGAAATGAAGGTAGAGGCTTCCCTGTATTGTCTCCATCTGTTTTGCATGTCCAAGTGATCAAACCATTGTTGTGAAGAATTTGTCAGTGTTCTGAGTCACCTTAATTTGGAAAGAGCTGAGCAAAATATTAGCTCAGGCAAATGGCATTCCTACTCAATCATCAATGTGCCATTGGGGATCAGATATTGAGGGCAATCCTGGCAGGATGGTTATAGAAAGGTTTGTAGGGCTCTACCCTGCAGGAGGTTCACATTGCTCACTTGAATGGCAACATAAGTACTGTGTACATTGGCTTGGTGGCACGTTTGATTAATGATGCCCATGTGGGCAGATTTCAGGTTCTCTGGTCACTGATTCCTCTCTGCTCCTTGTAGTACAGTTGTCTCTCAGTATTTGTTGGAGATTGGTTCCAGGAAACCCTGTAGATACCAAATCTGTGGATGCTCAAGTCCCGTATATAAAATGGCATATATTTGCCCATAACCTATGAATATCCTCCACATCCTCCCATATACTTTAAATCATCTCTAGATTACTTGTAATACCTAATACAATGTAAATGCTATGTATATAGTTGTAAATACAATGTAAATACAATGTCAGTAGTTGCAGGTGTGAGGCAAATTCAAGTTTGATATTTTGGAACTTTCTAGAATTTTTTTGCAAAATTTTTGATTATCAGATGGTTTAATATGCAAAAGCAGAACCCAAGGATACAGAGGGCTCACTATACTTCACATTCATGTCCCTTTCACTTGTCCTTCCCATCACCAGTTATGCAAATTTTCAGCTATCCTCGTGTTTGGAGTTGTATGGCTCCTTAACTATTCTCTTTCCAATGTGCTATTTATACACAAGTTTTGTGTTCTCTTACTTCAGGACTTTTTCTTGGTGCTATTAAAACCCAAACTCATAGTATGCAAAAAAATCACTTATCTTTCAAGAGATGACTGTCTTTACCATGGTTTTGATATTTTATTCCACAGATGGAATTGACAGTTCTTTTAGATGTTGTCTTCTTTCCTCCTAAGTCATTTAATGACATTTAATTAATGATTTGGGGGTTGGGGGGAGCAGGAAAGGGAACAGCATTAACCAGAAAAATGTGGGAAGAAAAATCTTAGGTAATATTTAGAAGGAACATCCATTGGTAAAATGTGTCAGGTAAGAAATATTCAACATTATACTGCTATGTCTTTACTTCTTTTATTTTTATGTTTTAAAGGAAACTTCTAGGGCAAATAACATGCTTTCTAACATACAGAGAACAGAAAGCCTTTGCCAATATTCTCATTCTTTTATCTGTATGTGAAATTACTCTCTGGGAGCTAAGACCCTAAATGGCTTCAGTGTGTCTTTAATTTGAGTTTCTGAAGAAGCAGGCACTGAGTTGAGGATTTGAGTTACAAGTATTTTATATAAGAAATATGCCAAGAAGTAGGAATTGGGATGTAATACAGGGAAGAGAATGAAGACAATCCAAGTATATTAATGAGCAGGTTACCCCAGTGGGCAACTGGAGCTCAAATATTGCTGAGAATTTGGGGTGATTGTATAGAATTCACTTCACAGAGGTGTGGAAAGAGTGACAAGACATGGGTATTGTTCATTCAACCCTCATCTTTCATTGGATAAGTTCTCCTGGGGAATCAACTGACTGATATTCTGTCCTGCCTTGTGTAGACCTATCATATCAGAAAAACCTTCAGGCAGAAATATGCAGGTGCTGATAGTAGAAAGTTGTCAACACACTTAAGAACTGCAAGTGCCAAGGCAATATATGTGGGGCACCCAAACAATTTCTAAACCTCGGTGGCTTGAAAACAATGAATCAATATTTTTCTCACTAATACTGCATGTACATCACAGATTGGCATGATGGTCTGTTCAGTGACATTCTCACACTAGGACAAGGCTGATTGAAAGTTGATAATCTTTGTGGCAGAAGGAAACAGAACTCTGGGGGATAAAGCACAAATAACAATTCTTCTGCATAGAAACAATAGATGCCACTTTTTCTGACAACTCATTGGCTGGAAATAGTCACATGACTCCTCTCAAAAACTAGGAAGCCAGGAAATTCCGTTTTGCATGTGTCTGAAACAAAGAGAAAAACTGGTTATAAATGAGAAGCACAATTTACCAGAGTTTAGGGTCACCAAATACTTAAGGTTAACTCCCTTCCTCACATGCAAAATATATTCACCCTCTCCCTAAGGAAAACCACCAAAAAGTCCCCTCCAATTACAGCATTAAGTTATCTAGCTCCTTCTTCTCCAAGCACCCAGTAGACAATAGTGGAACAGGAATAGGATAATTGTAATAAACACCTCCATTTGAAAATGGGAAGAGAGGAAATACAAAGCAGATTGTAATCTGTGGCAATTCTGATATCCTATTGAGCAGGCACTTTAAGGGCCTTCAGTGCAGGAGGATATTCCTTGATTAAACTCTAATTCTACTCCCAAGAAGGGCTCCCTTGTCTGTTTCCTGCATGAACCATGTCTCCACATTCTGGAATCTCTTTCATTTTAAGTTATCCATTTTCGTCAGATTTAAAGTAAGAGTTGGGGCTACACCCTCCTTGAAGACTAAGTAAATTTCTTAGCCTGCTTTTTCCCATGGAAGGTTGAGAGCCCATGGGTTATTTTAGGTCTTCAGCAACCACAGTCTCCTTTAGTCTAGACCAATAATTTTTTTGGCAAAGAACACTTTAAAAAATTTAAGGTTGCTTATAAATATTTGATTCTACTCTGTTCCATTTGTCAATAGCCACATTAAAATCATTTTCAAGAACCATTCTCATGTCTGGTATATTTATTTTCCTGCTTACTCCATGCTTTCTTCTCTCCATTTAGTAGATGGTGTTTTGAGCCTATGAGGCTTTGGTGAGAAAGCTGAACTGAGTCATTTCCCCCCCACCTCAGTCAGTTTTTCCAACTGAAAGGATTTACTGGAGCTACCTTAATCCACTTAGGGGTTTTTAAACAGTCAGCGTAGTAGTCATACCCTTGATTTGATTCTTGTTAATAATTTGAATTTTAAACTTTTGTTACTCATTTTTCAATTTTATCTTTCACTATTTAAGGCTGAGAGACATTTGTCTCCTCTATACTTACAAGTTTCTGAAATTGCCAGCCATCCCTATTTTCTTTCATTCCTTCTTAAAATCTGGTCAACTCTTTTCTCTGCTCTATTCTTTTTTACTGATACCTTGCTGAACACAGCATAACAGCATAATAATGCATACTACTACCATTCTGTTTTTTCAACCTCTTCCCTGTTGCTAAAAGTCCATTAAGGGCATATTGACCTTCCAAGTTATTGCAGACATCAGTTCTACCAAATGTTTTGCCAATGTATAAGATGGGAGCAACTTTGAAATTTTCAGGGGCTTAAAATAGCAGGTTTATTTCTTAATCATGCTTATAGTATATCCATCACAGTTTTGCTGGGAGTTTTCTTGGCATGATCTTTCTGTAATGACATACTGATGGAGAGCCATCATCTTGAAATTTGTCTTTGAAGAGTGAAAATGTGCTCTGGGAAGTTTCACACAAGCAATTAAATATTTCAATCTCAAATGGACACATGTCACTTCTGCTCACAACTCATTGATCCAGATTAGTCATATGACATCGTCCAATCATCAAAGAACCATGGAATTCAGATTTCCCTGTGCCTGGAAGGAGAAAAGAAACCAGTTTAGTAAGCAGAGCAATGACTACCAGTCAATCTCTAGGGGTAGAGCCTGAGCAGAAGAGAGACACAACTTGCTCTCTTCCACATCCTAGGGGATGGGAGATAGGGAAGCAATGGTTCTCCACCATCTGAATATGTTAAGCAGGCATTATCTACTAATGAAGTCATACACAGTTCCAGTCTTTTGTCAGCTCCTATCTGCTTGGAAATGGAGGACCTGGAGACTATTAAAGTTGCAGAGACACAAAATGCTAGTGCTTGAGGGAGCTTCTGATAACATACAGTAAGTCCCCTATATACAAATGAGTTCCGTTCGGAGAGCGCATTCGTAAGTCCAATTTGTTCGTAAGTCCAGCAAAGTTAGCCTAGGTACCCAACTAACACAATCGGCTATATAGTACTATAATGTAATAGGTTTATAATACTTTTCACACAAATAATACATAAAAAACAAACATACACAAAAAATAAAGAAAACATTTTAAATCTTACAGCACAGTATCTTGAAAAGTACAGTAGTATAGTACAACAGCTGGCATCCAGGGGCTGGCATCAAATGAACGAGAAAGAAGAGTTACTGACTGGAGGAGGGAGAGGAGGTGGGAGATTGTAGAGCTGAAGGATGGTCAGCAATAGGAGATGGAAGGCAAGCTGCAATTTCACTCACTCCTGACATTGATGGCACAGTTTCTGGTTCCTTGCTGGATTCAATTCTATCTACCCTCTTGAAAAAATGATCCAGTGATGTCTGGGTAGTAGCTCCTTTTTTCTCGTCATAGATGACACAGTAACACTGGATTGCATTCTGAACGGCGGATGCAACCTTCGTGTACCATTCTGCATTCAGGTCCTGTGCCTCAAAAACTAACAGTGCTTCCTCAAACAAAGAAAATCCCCTTCCTATTTCCTGCATCATGAATCTCTTTGGTTCTTCAGTTACTTCTTCCTCTTGTCTCTCTTTGTCCTTTCTCTAGGCCTCCAATTCCATCCAGTCTTCAATTAGTAAGCTCCTCATGTTGCACAGCAATGGTACTGTACAGTAACGTACACAAAAGCACAACCACTTGCAGAGGATGCACTCATGTGACAATGTACGCCAGACACGTGAACTAACTTACATGATTGGACAGGCAAACACATGTTCACATTTTTGAAAGTCCGCAACTTGAAGGTTTGTATGTAGGGGACTTACTGTATAGTCCAATTTCTAATTTCTTAGAGATAAGAAAATTTTATCTATTAATGTTAACCATTTGATTTATACTACTAATAATTACTTATTGAATATTTCTCATGTGCCAGGAATTGTGTTAAGCAGTTTACATTTGTTTTCTTATTTAATCCTCCAAACAAACTTATGAAGAAGTATCATCATTATTACTGTGAGCCACATTTTTTACATTAAAAATCTGATGCTGAGGGAGAGCCAATGACTTGCCTAAGTTAGCACAAACAGCAAGTGTTAAATCTTGGACTCAAATGCAAATCCACCTGGATCCAATATCCTGTTGTCAAAGACTGCAGGATACCTCCTGTCCAGTACATCATTTATCATTATTAGATTTTCATTCTCAGCATCTTATATTTTAACACAATAATATATTGTCAAAATCCATTTCCCTCTTGAGATCAAAAAGAAATATCTCTGAGTTATGTGATAAGCATAAATAAATACCTTTGTGGAACGGATGCCAGTAAAGACTGAATCCCCAAATCCCAAGATGTTTAATTACTGTGTCCAGATGCTGAGATGACAAGTTTTATTTACATGTCCCTCATTTGCTTCCATGCTTGGTTTGGTTCCTCTTTGCTCTGCATCTGTCCTTGGGGGGCTTTCTGCTTAATGGAAGAACAAGATCAATAAGCAGGGCTGTTTTATTAGCCTCAACAAATGGCAGAATAACTGGCCTGATGGTCACATTTTTGTAGATCTGTTATCAGGACTTTGGTGTTCTGTATTTTATAACAGTCATTTCTCAGAGAAAGCAGACTGAGATATAAAAAAAGAGTACCAGTGACATGTAAACCCCCAGATACGGCCATGCTTGAAGTCAAGTATCTCTCCTATTTTCCAGATAAAGTCTGTTTAGGTAGTCTCTTAGTTCAAGTATAGATACAGTTAGTTACAATTTCATGTTGTTGATTTAATTCACTGTGAGCAGGTCTGTTAGTTATAATTCCTATTCTTCATGACTAAATAGTTTCTTCTACCCCAAATCTATATGAAGAAGAGGTATTATAAAGGACAGAGATTAATTCTCACCTCTAGGTTAAAAGACCTATATTTGCATTGATTTAGAAATTTGGCAAGTTACCTATCCTTCTACGAAATGATCTTCTTTTCAAAATTATTTATTTATAATGTTGTACTTTGATATCATCATTTATTATAGGTAATTATAATAAGGAGCTTGTGTTAGTTTCCTATGACTGATATAACAAATTACCCCAAAGTTAGTGGCTTAAAACCACATAAATGTATTCTCTTATGGTTCTAGAGGTCAGAATTCAGAAATCATATCATTGTGCTGAAGTCAAGGTGTTGACAGGTACAAGGTGGCTATAGGAGAGACTCCTTTTCCAGCTTCTAGAGCTATATTCCTTGTGTTCCTTAGTTTATGGCCACTTCCTCCATCTTAAAAGTCAGCAGCATCCAACCTTCAGATCTTTCTCCTTGTTTCTGTAACATCATCTTCTCTTGTAGCAGTATCTTCCTCTGCCTACCTCTTATATAGATGCTTGTGATTACATTTAGGGCCCACTCAGATAATTCTGGATAATCTCCCCACATCAAGAGCCTTAATTTAACATATTTTGCCATGTAAGGCAGTGTTCAATCTTTTGTCATATAAGGCAATAATCACAGGTTCCAGGGATTAGGAAGTAAATATCTTTTGGGTTCATTATTTAGCCAACCACAGTGCACGATAGAAACTGTTTCTATATTTCTTGTAAACCCTAATTTGAGGATATTGTCTCCCGATACATATTTCCATACACGACAAATGCAATTTTGAATTTCATATTGGAAAAAAAAGGTATTTCTTAAATAATAAGTAAACTTTTTGATGTATGTTATATAAATTGTTAAGATTCCTTTTTTTTTTTTTGTCCTGAATTCCAAGAAGCTCATAGTCTAATTTGTTGTCTAGTGCTGTAAGCATACTAATTTTATGGGCAACATATTTACCTCCTCTTCCTTTGTGGCTTTAATTTTTAGATTATAATATTTTGTTAACCATAAATTATGTGTGTATCTGTGTAAATCATTTCCAGAGTAAGAGGAATGTGCACGAGATACAAGTTGCTTATAGGCCAGAAAAGAACATACATATACAAACAGGGTAAAATAAAATATGTATTGAAAAGCAATATAAACAATATTTTCTTAAGGATTCCTGGGGCAGGTGATATTTGAGTTGGGCTTTTAAGGTAAAACGTTCAATAGAAGAAGGGAAGGCAGGGATATTTATGAATTCCAAATTGAGGTAAGTGTTCATTCATTTCTTAAAAAGATTCTTTGAGCTGTTAGTATATGACAGCACCATTCTGGGCACACAGGATATCAGAATGAAGAAGAGAGATAAAGCCCTATTCTTATGATATTTGTATTCAGAAAAGAGGAGGTAAACAACAAACTTAAACAAATAAATGTGTAGTCAAGTTAACATAATAAAAAATATGGTAAGGAAAATTGTCATATTCTAGGAGTATAGACATGAACTAAGCAGCTAGAACATTTAGCAAATGTGTGGAGACATTCTGAGTTGCCACAACTGGAGAGGTGCTACTGACACCTCTACATCCTACTATGTGCAGGACAGACCTCCCAGGACGAAGAATTGCCTGGCCAAATATGTCAGTAGTGCTGAGATTGAGAAACTCTGGGTTAGAGAATGAGAGTGAAATCAGTTGGAATTGAAATCACTGAGGTTGGCAGAAGCTGGCTCTGTTGGCATTGGTAACCATTTGGATTTCATTCTATGTGTAACGGGAAGCCATTGGAAAGCTTCAATCAGGGAAGCCAAATTATCTGATTTGCATTTTAAATAATCACTTTAGCTGTTGGGTATAGATGAACTGCAGCTAATGTCACAGGGATCAGAAAGAAAAGTAAGAAGGTTACTAAAATAATCCATGTGAGCTAATCATGACGACCATGAAGTTGTTAAAATATTAAATTCTTTGGTATTCCTCCCTTCAGGAGGTGGAGCTTAATTCCCCTTCCCGTATGTGGGGCAGACTTAGTGGCTTGTGTTTAATAAATAGAATATGGTGGGAATGGCAGTTTGATTTCTGAGATTAGGTTGTAAAAGACATTGTGCCTTCCTCTTTGCCCAGTCTCTGGGGAAAGGGGTGCCAGATGAGATGTTACAAGGACACACAAGCTCTACAGTGAGGAACTGATGTTTCTCCTAAAAGTCATGTAAATAAGCCATTTTGAAAGTAAGCACTCCAGCCCCAGTCAAACCTTCAGATTATGGTAACCCTGGCTGATATCTTGTCAGCAACAACATGAGACCCTGAGCCAGAATCACCAAGCTAGACCATTGCCAGATTTCTGACCCACAAAAACTGTGAGGTAATAAATGTTTATTGGAGCTTTAGGGTAATCTGTAATGCTACAATAGATAACCAATACAGACAAGGAACCAGGACCAGCTTAGGTGCTCACTGAGGGTAAAAGGAATATGGCATGAGTAGTAGAGGAAGGTAGTTATAAATACCAGTTACAAAAATGTGACCAAATATAGAAAGGAAGAATGTTATAGTTATGAGTATTTCTTCCTTAATTTGATATGTTTATGTATATATTAACCAAATATTCTTGTTTTCTTCATAGCTCCCATTTCAGTACCATCTGAGATGTAATGTTTAATAATATTTAAACTCAAGAGTTAAGTAACAGGAATGTGAGTAACTAAAGAATGAACATTACCCAAACACTAAAAATGGTCTTTGCAGCCTTCTTTGGGCAAAGGGTTAGATATTTCCATTTGTATATGGAATAGCTGCCTCATGTTAGATGGGAGCATGATTTTGCTATTGTCTTTATTTTGCAATTAGTATAATTGTGTTTTAAGAGGTGTGTATGGGTGCCAGGCTGGCAAGGTGTGTACTATGATGGCTTTGTAATATGCAGCAACAAGGCCTACGACTACTCAACTTTCCCCTGTAATTTCCTTCAACTTCTCTAACTGGTGGGCCGGGTATATAGTTTGGTCTGTGATAAAGGGCACCAGGTTTTCCTGCAGGATACTCACATCATCAAGGTTGAAGGAAGAAGGAACAGACAAGGGTACCCTTTCATCCTTGTGAAGTCTCTCATGCTCACCCATTTCATATCTCTTTCCTTCCTGCCTACTGACTAAACTATAGACTTCAAGCTCTTGTGTCAGATGCAAAGACAACAGCTTTAGAAAAACTGTTTAACCAGTTACCTCAACTGAGTAAGATTTAATCCCTGCAATAGATATCTCTCTTTCACACACACACACACACACACACACACACACACACATTGACCTTCATACTCACACTTACACCCTAGTGGATTGTCTCTGATTGAATTCTGACAGTGGTGTTAAGTGGAGAGGTGGTGAGAATTGGTTGGATTTATAATATAGTTTGAAGGTAGAACCAGTGGTCCTTACTAGGGCTTTTGGTTTGGGGATTGAAAGAAGACAATGGATCAAGGATGACCCTATGTTCTTGACCTAAACCACTAGGTGAAATTGGAAAGAATGGGGGTAAGCGTAGGAGAGGATAAATCAGAAGTCCAATTTTAGGTACTTTAAGTTTGAGATGCTGATTAGACATCCAAGTGAAAGTATTAAACAAATAAATGTATTAAAAAATGTATCTCTGGAAAGCAATCCAAGTTGGAGACAAAGAATTAGGAGTCAAAAGTCTGTACATGATATTTAAAACAATGGAGGTGGATTCATTTTCCTGTGGATATAGTGTAGATGCGGAATAGAAGAGAGATAGGAAAAGAGGTCTCCAACATTTAGAAGTCAATCAGAAATGGTGCCAACGAGGGAGACTGGAAAAGAACCATCAGTAGGTAGAAGAAAATGTGAGTGTGTCAAAAGAGTCAATAGCAGAGCATGTTTCAACAAGGAGTCAAAAATGAACCCTAGAGCACCTAGAACATCGGGAGGCATTCTGAAAAAGACCACAACTCCTTCACTTCCATATCTCAATTAGCTGGAGTCAGGAGTGGATCCAGAACCCTGCATATTCCTCACTTTCCTTTCCTTTCAACAATATTCATGACTACCACTGTAATCGCATTATGCTTTTTATCCCTCTGACTGACTTAGACAGTAATCTCTAGAAGTCCAGAATTCCTGGGTCATTCTTCCTTCCACCCCCTGAAACCTCACCTCCTAGTGCTCAAGACCTCCCTGCCATCCCCATCAAAACTGAACATCAACACAGCAACTCCTGAAATATTCCCACCATGTCCTTCAGGATTCGTAGTCAGTCTTCAGCAAAATTTCCTATTTCTTTAACATCATCTCTAAATATTCTTCCCCTGCTCAATTAAAACGTGGCTGGGTCTTCCCTGAGGTTTCTGCTTCCTCTGTAGTGGTAACATTTTATCTCTCACATTCCACATACCACAGGTTATGAACATGTGTTACTTTACCACTTCCAAACTGGAATTATCACCAGTGAATGGCATATTATCAGACTATGCTACCTTGTAGTTATTTACTAACACCTCACCCTAAACACTCATTCACTTTTAAATTTTAGCTCTTTCCAATACTACTCTTATCATCGTTTGGGGAGATGTCAATTTTCATAAAGATAATCCTCCTAAGATCCTGGAATGTCAGTTACTGGATCACCTCACCTTCAATAATCTTGTACCCCCCATATACTAGTAATCCACTCTCATAGTTATACTTATGTCTTGTTATTACTGATAACTTCAACTTCTCTATTAACTCAATTTCAAGGACCTTTTAGTTCTAGTTCATCTCCTAAAGTACCCCATATCCAACTGTTTTTTAATTTCCAGGACCTATAATCCATTCATGTCAAAACTATTTCACTGTCCCTAACCCCTTCATGACCTTACTATTCCCCTTTCTCAGTTTAAATTCCATGGCTCATCATTAAACACTGTCTTTTGCATACATTCTCATGTCTCTGGCACCTCTCTATATTTATCATACTGCCTAGCAAAATCCTGGCCTTGGTTAAATCCAATCTTCTGCCTATTTTGTATCTGTTCCCCAATAACTAAACACGGTCAAAGAAACTCATAAACAGTATTGCTATGGACTGAATGTTTGTATCCCCTCAAATTCATATGTCGAAACTTAATCTCCAATGAGATTGTATTTGGAGGTTGGGCCTTTGGGAGGTGATTAGCTCATGAGGGTGGAACCATCATAAATTTGATTAGTTTTCTTATAGAAGAGACCATAGTGAGACCCAAGACCCTTGCCCCTTCCCCCATGTGAAGACACAGTGAAAAGATGGCCATCTGTGAACCAGGAAGTGGGCCCTCACTAAACATTGAATCTGCCTGTGTCTTGATCTTGGACTTCCCAGCCTTCAGAACTGTGAGAGATAAACTTCTGTTGTTTATAAGCCACCCATTCTATGGTATTTTGTTATAGTAGCTTGAGTTGACTAAAACAATGATGATAATTGAACTTTAAATTTATAACTACTAGTCTCAAATAAGCCCTTAGTATGGCTCTGCAATCCTAATATATTTTTCTAGCTCTTTTATTCTTCTACTCTTCTACATAATTGTATGCTATACTCTTAAGCCTTCGACATCTTCCCTCTCCTAAATCCCAGCTGATGGTCTTGCTTCTATTTCACTGAGAAAGTAGAAGTAAAAAAAAAAAAAAATTCCAAAGGTGATCACCACCACAACTAACTACATGCTTGTATTTGTGCCCATGTTTATGCCTTCCTGCCTGTTATTATGGATGAACTTACCCATCTAGTTAGGACTAGCCCCTCCACATATACACTAGGTCTCATTCCCTTTCACTGACCCCAGGACATATTGATAGTAATTCCCTCTTCTCTCATGAATCATCAGTTTTGCCATCTCTGTTTAATCATAATCTTAGTTTATAAAGATTTATTTCTCCTATCTGAAATAAAGCCTCTTTTGAACCTAATCTCTCTTCTGGCTACTACCCCATTTCTCTGTTCCCCTTTATAGCAAACATTTAAAAATATTTGTCTATATTTGCTATCTCTAATTCCTCTTCTTCTATTCTCTCTTGCATCCACACAATTTAGGCCTTTGCCTCTCACTTATCTATTGAATTTACTCTTGTCAAAGTTGCCATTCATGTCCTTGATGCTATGATGTCTAGTGGTTAATTCATAGTCTACATCTTACTGGGTCTATCAGCTGCCTTTTACATAGTCTTCTTCTTTAACACTATTCTTTCTTAGCTTCTAGAACTCCACACTCTCTTTGTTTTTGGTCTGCCTCACTGACTGTTCCTTCTTAGTTATCTTGTTTGTTCCTTTGGTTGTTTGTTTTACTGGCTCTTCCTCATTGTTCTGACTTCCAAACTTTGCAATACCCCAAGACTCAGTCTTTGAATAGTCTCACGTCCTGGTAACTACCTTTTTCCCCCTGGCACTCAGATCTTACCCCTGAGCTCCCAATCATTTGTCCAAATACCTACTTATCCATGTAGATATCTGTTAGCCATTCCAAAATTACTGTCTGAAAACCCAGCCTATGATCTACCCACACCATACTTCAGCCCACACAAAGCTGCTATTTCCACAGTCTTCTCCACTCAGTAAATGACAATTTTATTCTTCCAGTTTCCAGGCACAAAACTTAGGGGTCATTCCTCAGGCTCACTGCTTGGGACTTAGCAGTTGCTATATCTTCTGCTTGTTATGCTTACCCTCCAGACAAGTATGTAGACAACTCACCCACTACCTGTAGGCCTTTACTCAAAAGTAGTTACTTTCTTAGGGAGGAATTTTTCTGACCACGCTATTAGAAATGACAGCCCCCTGCCCCCGCCTTGCCACCCTCTTGCACCCTTTTCTTTCTTGTTTTATTTTTATTTATGATCTTCTGATATTTTTAATTTTTTTTACATATTTGTCTGTGGACTGTCTCCCTTCACCAGCATATAATTCTGCAAGGAGAAGTATCTTTGTTTTGTTCACTCTTGTATCTCTAGGGTCTCAACACTGTTTGGCATGTGGTAGATGCTCAATAAATATTTGTTGAATGAATGAATATGCCTCAACAGGCTCTAATTCCTTATATGTATTTGGGTTTCAGTCAATGGTTGTTGAATGCATCTTTGTTTAAGATTGAAAAGGATCATTGAGTACCAACCCGTATTTTGCAAATGAGGAAAATACAGTCTAAATAGCAAGTTCCTTGCTATAATGACCCAAATAGTGGGGGGCCATAAATAAAAGTCAAATCTCTTCTAAGTATACATGACATTAAAATTTAACCGAAATAAAAGTAGACGTTAATATGTTTCAGATAGTTTGGAGCAGTGAGGGCCAGGACTGATATATTAACCTTTATATTCATTCTATAAATATTTATTTAATACCCCAATGTGCCCTGCCCTGTTTTGGGTCTGTGAATACAATGTTGTGCAAGGCAGAAAAGATCCCTGTCTGCATTGGGCTGTCAGAGGAGGCAATTAAATGAGCAATTATAACAAAATGTGATAAGTGGCTTTGTAGGGAACTGAAGGGTACTCTACAAGCCTTAGCTGGCAAAAGGCTTCCCAGATGAAATTAACTTTAAAGTGAGACCTAACGATGAGTAGGAAAAACTGATTTTTAGCTTTTATCCTAAGCCAAGCTGTGGAGTTTGTGACTAGAGTCTTACCACTTGAGAATCTTAGCATCTAGCATTAGAATCTAGCATTAGAGTGCTAGATAATCTAACTGGATTCTCATTAGCTTCCTCACTGTCCATCTTTGCCATCCCCACTATCTGCATTATCATTATATTAGCCATTGTTTTAGTTTTAGTTTTTTTCTTTTGGCCATGCAGTGTGTCTTGAGGGATCCTAGTTCCCCGACCAGGGATCAAACCCGTGCCCCACGCAGTACCATTGTTTTAGTTTTTATTTTAGAAAGAACCTGCATCTTATTTGGAGTAAGGTGGATTTTTTTTTTTTAAACCTAAGTATACAGTGTCATGAGAGTTCCAGCACTGTTTGGTTTCCATGAATGAACCTTGAGGATGAACGGTTTCCAAATTGCCCGGTAAGTGCATTATGTAAAACTCTGCACCTGCTCAATAACCTGCTTATCTCAAAGTACCCAATATACTGAGATCCATTTTTTTCCCTCCTATCTGCCTCAGCTGTACTTTAAATTGATTATTAGAGCAGTTATGCATTCAGAATGTTAATGAGGACTAGCATACTTATCTATTAAATTACAATGACAATTTAGAAATTTGGTGTCATCTTTATTTTGGAGCTTGGTCCGCTAATAAAGGAAACACACTGTCAAGGTGATTTTAAGATTATTTTAACAGGATAACTAATGTAAAAGGATAAAAATGTCTATCCTGGACTGCTTTCCATTTCAAAGTTGATGAGGACATTGTCCTGCTGGCAATAAATATAGAAAATTTATAAGGGTATGCAAGGCAGATTATGGTGTGACCTAGCTGTTGAATTTTTCATTTGTATCATAAACAAAGAAGAATGAGAAACGTTTACTATGCATTTCAAAGAGAACGATACATGAAGAGAGATTGTGGAGTGGGGACCCAGCACGATTAAATTTCAGTCTTTAAAATGTCACTGCATTTTAGACATTCCTGTATGTGGTATCTTGCCCTTAATTTAAAAAAAAATTATTAAAATTTATAAAACTCCTACCTCATTTGGAGAATAAGTCACTGAAGCACAGTAAGCACGGTATTATAGCTCCCAATTGTATTATAGGTTCTGGACTAAATACCATCCCAGTATTTCACTGTAGCAGTGATTAACATGAGGAGATGTTCTTATTTTTATAACCTGTTTACACTACAATACAAACCCTTATAACAATCTGTAAGCCTTATTGATGAGGAATTATCACCATGGATATTGGCCGAAAGTTCAATTTGGAAATGCAAGATAAACTGTCTGAAATTTTAGTGACCATGTGTTATTAGTATAATGGATTAGTATAATGGTTCCAGATATTTGGGCACGTGCTCAGAAGATGCGGAGGAAGATTTAACAAAATGTTTCTGACAAGGATATCAAGGGACCTTTACAAGATAGAATGTTTATCTCCTCTCATGTCAAACTCTGACATCAGCTGGGTCCAACAATGTCCTTGTGTTCACCTCAGGTCAGCAGTTAGTAATCCCTTCTGATTCAGGTAACATTGATCATAATGTTTCAATTTTTGCCTTCCCTTACAGCTCATATAACAGCCATTCTATTATCTACATACTATTTTTATTTCTTTATTTGTGTTCATGTGTATGTATGAATGTGTGATACATATATATACATGGGTGTGTATACACATACATGTATATACTCACACGTATATCACAGTAAACTTTACCTCTTTCAACTACTTTCAAGGTATATTATTATTTAAGAAAGGGATATGTCATTAATACCTATGGATCACTTTAGTTTAACAGATGGAATGATTCTTTTTTTTTTTAGCCTTAAAACTGACTTTTTCATGTTTACAATGACTCCTTAGCATAAGATAATAAATATTTGTGCACATTCGAAGATGTTAAAGTAATCACCTGTGATAAATATTAATCATTGGGGACTTAACAAATGTACTCAGGCTCCTTCAAGACTCTGTTGCTCAATTTTTGTTTGTGTAGATTAGAGACCTGAAGCCATAAGCAAGGCTGTGATGCATTGGCATGAGGCAGATGTTGTGAGCAGGTGGCTCACAGCGATGTTTTATTTTACCAACATGATATTTCAACATTATTTGATTTGCCAACACTTAAAAATCGAGAGTGTTCACAAAAATATCTGACTTTCTTCTTCTCTTGAAATATTGGGGGACCTGGGAACACTTGGTTCATATTCAGTGGTATACTGGTAGATGTTTAACATCCTGCTTTCTCTCTCAAAAAAAATCCTGATTTGTAGCATTTGCAGATTTCTGTGGTGTAAATACTTCTACCATGACTGATTTCAAGCTGCCAATGTGACATTACTCAAGTGGAGTTGAGAAGAGATGCATGCAATCTGCTCTTGCAAACCAGTGTGAGCCCGCTCACCACGTCTATAATTTTCCTCAGCAAAATTGGCTGAAGTTGCTAATTGACCTCTTTAGATGAGGCACAACTCTCTAGTTCTTCATATTCCCGATGGCATCTGTGTCACTTATTTAGGTGACCTCTAATTCAATAAGGATTACGTTTGTGTTTGTGATCTCTGGCATAAGGAATAGTTATGTTGAGAATTAAGACCTGGGACCTTGGAAAATTACATAAGCTCAAGGTTATTTAAGTAGGCACTGAGTATTTTATATAAGGGGGTAGGTTTCCTGGGCAGGTTGCTGTAGGTTGTGGGTCAGAGTTCTGTTTTTATACATGGTTTGGCTGTTGTTTATTTGTATATTTAGTCTCTCACCTGGTCGTCCTGACTGCCTTTCTCATTGATTGCCTTTTCTCTGTCCTGCATTATTATTTCTGAGGGTATCTTCACATTGGCTCTGTCAATATCAGATCTTCCAACAGTTAAAATAAGTTTTACAAAGGCATGTTTTAGGTGGTGTGATATTGTCATTTATAGTGAGAAACATATGTTTGGTCTTCATTCACTGTTCCTAGCACATAGCTCTTAAACCCTTGGAATTTCTTAGGTATTGAGAGCCATAATAGTGTCTTTTGCTATGTTAATGAGATTACTTTTGGAAAGCACCTAAGAATTAGGGCTGGTTGCCAGGGGAAATAACCATGTGACTAGAAAGTTAGAGCTTTCAGTCCCACCCCTCAACCTCCAGGGAAGGGGGAGGGGCTGAAGATTAAGTTTAATCACCAATGGCCAATGATTTAAACCACAGTACCTGTGTAATGAATCCTACATTAAAACCCAAAAGAATGGGGTTTGGAGAGCTTATGGGTTGGTGAACACGTGGAGATGCAGGGAGAGTTGTGCATTCAGAGACTGTGGAATCTGCTCACCCTTTTCCGCATACCTTGCTCTATGCATCTCTTTCGGCTGGCTATTCCTGAGTTGTATTCTTTTTAAAATAAGTGGTAAGTAAAATGTTAATTTTACTTAATTTGGTAAGTAAAATGTTGCTATGAGTTCCGTGAGCTGCTCTAACAAATTAATTGAACCCAAGAAGGGGGTTGTTGGAACCTCTGGTCTATAGCCTGTCGGTCAGAAGCACAGGTGACAACCTGGACTTGTGATTGGCATCTGAAGTGGGGGGAGAGCCGTCTTGCAGGACTGAGGCCTCAAGCTGTGGGATCTGATGCTGTCTCCAGGCAGATAGTGTCAGAGTTGAGCTGAATTGTAGGCCACCCAGCTGGCATCAGAGAATTGCTCAATGGTGTGAAAAAAAAAATCCACACACATCGTAATCATGTACCAGAATCACAGTGGTGGGAATGGGAGATTGGTGGAGATGGGGTAGAATGGTCTATATCACACAGCTTCAAAGGGAAGTAGGAATAAACAGAGGAGAAGCACTGGACTCTGACAGATCACGCCCAAGAGACCTGACACTTTTTAGTACTGACTCTGTTGTATTTTGGGGATGCCCACATTTTAACTTAGACTTGGAGGGGTTTCCATCTAAAATGATAACTGATCTTAGTTGCCCATCCTGAGATATCCAAACCAGTTGAAGGAGTTAAATATATCTGGTGTACTTAATTCCTGTGGGTGAAAAAGTAAAAGCCAAATAGGCTATTATAAACCACAAATAACTTATATGAAAATAGACTATAACAAAGGTTCTGCTAACTATTCTTTCCTGCAGATGACATGCCCTCATGAATCAATTTCCTTCTCTTTTTGGACTTGATTATCTCTGCAATGACAGCAGGGGCTGTGCTCTGTGTGTTTTGTAATTACTCCCAGGCCAGATTGGGTGCCTTCAACATGTTGTTGGCTGGCTAAGTTGTGTAGTTTTTTAAAGGGAAGGAGTTGTACAAGATAAGGCAGAGCAACAGGCTGTGTTATACACAGCCAACAGTGGTAGCTTTTTAGAGAATGCTGTGACCTGTGATCAGACCTGGGCCACAGTCTACCCTATGTGTCCTCTGGTCAATAGATTGACCTCCTGTCCTCATCCAGAGGTAACGCTACCACTTAGTTTCCTTAGAAACTTGACAAATAGTATGTGAGGAGGTGAGTTTCCAGATTCCTTTGGTTTCAAATTAAAGATGAGTTCTTGAAAGTTTGAATTTCCTGGATTCTGCTTTTCATTCTATTTCCACTTTGCTTCTCTCTCTTCCTTCAACACTCTGTTTTTCTCCAACCCTCAGACAGTGAAACGTGCTATGATTTTCCACTTCCTTTCAATAAAATTCCAACCTTTAAAGCTATTTTTCTTGCCAGTTAGAATCAAAGAAATAAAAGCAAAGATAAAGAAATTCCTCTCTAGTTCTGCCTTATCTTAATGTACAATATGAAGACTTTCCCTCACTTTATCCTTTCTTTTTCTTCCCACCTCTCTCTTTTTCTTAATTTCTTCTGCTCCTTCCCTTTAGGTTGTGTTTGTGTCCTTTGGCTTAGCTGTGCCTGTGTTGTTACTTAGCGCTAACGGCAGTTCAGAGGGTAGAGATACATTATTGAATCTGCTTTGCACTGCATTCATACCACATGATATCCAGCTGTGTTTTCTGGTTTGGCAATGATGCCACCAGAAAACACTTTCTTCCCCAGATGACACATTGAACTTTTCAACTTCCAACTATTCAAGCTAAATCCCTAGCAGAAAAAAAAGTCACATCGTTTTGCATTATTTGTGGTGGTGTCTGTTCAACTACATTAACAGGTGTAGAAAGCATGGAGGAATTACTGCTTTGTTCTAAGGTTGTGACAATACTGGAAAGTTACTGGCAATCTTTTTTCTTTTTTCACCTAGTGTGTAATATAAGGTCAGCTGCTGATAAATGAGCAATGCTTTGGGTTAAGGTTTAAATGTTTAGATGTCAGTGCTAATTGTCTTTAGAAAGACAAAAATGTTTAAAAGTCCCTGTGCTTTTGTGAGAAGACAAGGTCGCTCCTTCCTCCTGGCAAACATTCCTCCTGCCAGGGTGACCCGTGGCTTAGCGAATGCTGGGTGGGCTGCATTTCTGCCCCCACCCTCCCCTTTGGCCCGGAGGCATTAGTAGAGGGTGTCAGAGATTCCCTTTACCAAACAATGCACTGGCCACCTGCTGCTTTCAACAATGCCTGCGGTATCCATCAGGGTTCTACCAGGGAAATAGAGTCGATGGGACATAGATAGATGATAGATAGAGAGATAAATAGATAGATATAGATAGGTAAACAGACAGTTTGACAGAGAGAGAGAGATTTATTGCAAGGTTTGGCTCACAGGATAGTGAGAGATGGCTGGGGAAATCTGAAATCCGTAAAAGCAGGCCATCAGGAAAGGCAGGCTGGAATCTCAGGTTGAAACTGCTGTCCACGGGGAGAATTTTTTCTTCTTCAGGGAAGACTCAGGTCTGCTTTTAAAGCCTTTCAACTTCTTGTATCAGGTCCAGCCAGATATCTAGAATAATTTCTCTTACTTAAAGTAGACTGATTATAGAACTTAAATCACATCTACAAATACCTTTACCGCAACACCCAGTGTTTAATTGGATAACTGGGGACCATAGCTTAGCCAAGTGGACACGTAAAACTATCACAACTGCTAAAGAGTTACAGCTGCCCCTTCTCCAGAGATGTGCCCTCAGGTGATAGGATCTCCCTGGGGAAAAGGGGCAGGGAGGGGGTCTGTGCCCCCATTGCAAGACCACCCACTGCCGATGCATAACTGCTATTTACAAACAGCCTGCCTGTCCTCTTGCCTTGAGATGGAGACCATCTACGATATAGTACACGCTCCAGCATCCCCCGCCGTGAATCAGACCTAAGCTAGACTTTACCTGAGGTCACATCCATGGCCTTCTGCGCTATCCTGCTTCCCTCCCCTGTCCACAGGTTTTCCACAAGGAGCATGCCCTCAGTAAATCACCTGCACCAGAATCCCTGTCTCGGGCTCTGCTTCTAGGGATCCAGACCTATGACAGTACTTTGTGCAGTGAACACTATTCAACCATATCAGCAGCGCCGTGAGCGGGTCTCCCTTATTTTCCTTTATAAAGCCTTCTGCCTCTTGTTCTTCTAGAAATGCTTTCTTTATCAGGTTTAGTCCATCAATACAATACTTTTGAGCTGGCAAAACTGTACATATGTTAGTTCCAGTTCCAGTGGGCTCTGGGCACTGAAGGAAGTTTGTAAAAATTTTTCACTCCCATTCTATTTTATTTCTGTTATTGTTCTTCCTTCCCCCCCTCTCTCTGCTCCATTCCTTTTTTCCTTTCTCCCATTCTCCTCTCTGTTCCTGTTTCTAATGCCAGTGGCAGCCTGTGGGAATTGCTCAGCCCAGCAAGGAGCCCACAAGGGTAAGAAACCTGCTAATATTTGTTCTTTCATTAATATAAATATCATCTGTCCACAGAGCTTGTCATCACAAGAGGCAGCCTACCACAGAAAAAAGAACTGAGGACCTGGATTCTTCTATGGTATTTGACTTTTGAGTTCTACTTATTTTAGGTTATCTATTCCAAATTCTCCCTGGTCTCCCCTGCCATCCATGTACTGCAGCCTAGCTCTCTGCCTTGTCACTCCAGAGCCAGTGACTGCCACACTTCATCCCCAACTAATCCCCTCCTTGGATGTGGCATCTGAAGCCTTCGGGGGCGATTCCTGCTAATGCTTATTCCATTAGGGGCCAAGATAGGAGATACCTCTTTCTTCCCAGATTCCAGAAACATAAATCTTAAGGATGAGCCCCGAGCAGATGGAAATCTTACTGGTATCAGGGGCCTTGTCTTGCTTAGGCTCAAAAGCCCTTGAACACCTAAGTGAGTTAATGGCACCTATGTCCTCTATCTCTACCCTCCTTGGGTAATTGTCAAAACCTGCCGCCCCCACAGGGTCACCTGTCATCT
Source organism: Balaenoptera musculus (assembly GCF_009873245.2). Taxonomy (NCBI): domain Eukaryota; kingdom Metazoa; phylum Chordata; class Mammalia; order Artiodactyla; family Balaenopteridae; genus Balaenoptera; species Balaenoptera musculus. The sequence goes on from NC_045792.1 coordinate 20,472,587, forward strand.
AGTGTTCTCAACCAACTCAGGTGGTTCTGGTGGGGGCCCTTCCTACTACCGTTTGCTGGTGTGCTTTCTAAAAAGTTTTCTCCAATTTGACCAATCTTTGGTCCTCTCCAGGGATGCCATTTGCTTTGTAGCTGTCTAAAATCGAGGGCTTTGTCTTCATCCATATCTCTTATCTTGCAATCAGAAGTAGAGAGGTTAAGAATTTTTTGAGTTCTCTACACTGATTTTCAGACTTTTTTTTCTCTTTTTCTTGCAGATGTTTACACTTATTGTCCATATCCCACTACCACGGCTCCTCTTTGGGCCTCATCACCACATTAAATGTCCCTCCTTTGAGATCCCATACTCTGCTCCCTTATTTTCTAACCATGGCACCCTGAGCTTTTATCTTGCACATTTACTCTGCCTGGTGTTTTGTTTTCTCCCCATTACTTCAATGTCCTTAAGTGCCTTGACCCACCTCTTTCCTCCTTGTCTATCAGGGAGCCGTATACCTGCACCTGCTTTCTCTTTCCCCACCTCTGCCTGGAGTCCTCAGCCAATCACCCCAGTTGCTGTCTTGTTAACACTCTCAAAACCCCTCTCCTCTTCTACCTGTTGAGTGAAGATGGAAAAAGCCTCATTAAAGTGGGAATTGATGACACCCTTAATGTCTTCTACAATTAATATTACATATCCTTGGACAGCCTTCTTGCCTAATTCAATCAATAGCTCTTCCAAAATCACAGACATTTGCTTTTGTTAAATTGTTGTATGAAATTATGACAAATATTTTCTGAATAGCCACAGAGAAAAAAGAAGCTATAAGACATGGACTCTCTCAACTTCTTGCTTTCCCCCCATTTATTTATGTATTAATTTATACATTATTTATTATATACTATTTATTATATTATGCATATACACATGTATAGTATACTTATTATGCATACATTATTACATATACAGTATATAGTACTTTACATCTAATACACATTATAATGTTTTATTACATCATATATTATAACTAATATAATATAAATTTATATTTTATATATTAAATTCATAAATTTACATACATTCTGCATGCCTCATGTGCCATAAATCATGCTTTGCATTCACGAAATATTTTTTCATTTTCCTCTTCCTGGGAACATAAAAAGACAATGTTATTTAGGGTGGGCCTTGTGACTAGATCTGCCCAGGGTCATATAAGCAGATGTGATGTGTGTTTGTTTAAGGCCAAAACATAGAAAAGCAAAAAGATGTGAGTTCTATGCATTTCCTCTTTCTTTCTGTGGCTCCCTGTATGATGCAGGTGATTTAAATTCTGTAGATGATCTAGATACTGTAGCTGCAGGATGCCTGCATCACTGCCCAGAGAGCCGCTGGACCTGCAGTGTGTTCTCATGAGCAAGCATTGAATGTTTCTATATTACGCTACTGAAATTGTGGGGTTTATTTGTCACTAACCTGAAATATATGCGTCCGTACTTTCTTAGGGAAAGAGATATTGTTCCCATGTGAGGACTTTGCCGACCATCTACTATGTGGCAGACCCTATAAGCAATTTTCTGAACCCACCATGCCTTTTTATCCTTCTATGCTCATTCTTGTGTTGTCCTCTCAGTTTAGAAAATCTTGATACAGAATTGCAATCAATCTTAGATCAAGTTCCAATTCTATTTTAGAGATATGACCTTGATTAGATTGGATTCCTCAATAATAAAAAAATGATAATAAGACCTAGTCAAAGTATTGTTTTCTAGGATTAAATAAACCCGTGTACACAGAATCCCTTAGTGTAATCCCTGATTCCAAAGGGAAAATGCTAGCAGGAGCTCCTCAATGGTTTGGCTGGCTTTTTCTGTCTTTTCCCTTTATTAAAATCCTAGATATCCTTCCAGGCTTACCTCAGATATGACCTCTTTTTCATTAAAATAGTTTCCTTTTTTCCTTTGCAATCACTCAGCACAATGTATGTTCCTTTGTTTAGCTTTATTCCATTCTGCCTGGAATTAGAGTTATTTGTGCACACATCTTATTACTTTCTAGTAGATTTTAAACTCTTCAAGGGCAGAGAGACCTGACTCTTTTATCTTTGTATTTTCTCCTTCCTCCTCACAGCACCCAGTGAGCAACTGGCAAGTAGGGGGTACTCAATGATGTTTATTTAAATGGAATGAAATGAAACCAAACAGTTTTTGCAACTAAAATGGACTTGCCTTTCCCAGAACCTCAAAGATTGGTGAGGAGGGCAAATGAAATAGGCAGTGTACCTGGTACATGTTCTCTAAATCCTTAGCAAGGTTAAAATGAGAGATTCATGTTGTCTTGAAGCTATAACAAGGAATATTTACAGTGAGCCACATTTTATGAGGATGTCATTCTACATGGATTTTGCACAGCTCTGTTGATAACAAAGACATGCCACAGAGATAATTTGACATTTTTCTTTCCAGACCTCATTCCACACTCAACTCTGGACTCGGAGCTTAACTTATCTTGCATAATGCCTGTCAGAAGAGGAAGAAGGCTGCAACTTCAAAGTCTTAGAAGGCAGTGAAAGAGAGATGAGACATACAAAGGCATTTTGGCTTTCATTGTCTTTTCACAGCCTTGACCACAAGGTTTAAAAGTAATTGCAATGACAAAGATTTAGATATTTAGGAGAAAACAGAAGTAATGTGTGTACTTTTAAGTGTTTGCTGTTGTTCTTTTCAAATTAGTCATAGTTGTTACTGGAATAGTTCATGAAATTACAGCTAGGATAATTTTAAAAATTCACTTGTAATAGAAGAATGGTAAAATACATTATGGTCCATTAATTCAAAGGAACATTATGAGAGATTTACAAAATCATATCTTTGTAGGATATTTATTAACTGAGAAAAGGGTAAGAGCAAACAGGAGCAACTCAATTAAATACACACGTCTCAAAAAGTATGTATATGCATACACATAAAGTAAGCCCAGAAAGAAACACATCAAAACATTAATAATGTGTTTTTTTTTTTTTAAAGATTTGATGAAAGTTCATAATAATGCAGTTGACGAGAAAATTAGTTATTTCTGAGATACACATTTTAAGGTAATAACTAGGATTATGACTTATAACATTATACCAGAACACATAAGATTTTTAGAAATTTCATGTAATATCTGAAACATTTATATTAACATATTTCCATACAAATAACCCAATGAAAGTTTAGTATTAGTTGTTTTGTTTGTTTGTTTTTTTATACTGCAGGTTCTTATTAGGCATCAATTTTATACACATCAGTGTATACATGTCAATCCCAATCGCCCAATTCAGCACACCACCATCCCCACCCCACCGCAGTTTTCCCCCCTTGGTGTCCATATGTCCATTCTCTACATCTGTGTCTCAACTTCTGCCCTGCAAACCGGCTCATCTGTACCATTTTTCTAGGTTCCACATACATGCATTAATATATGATATTTGTTTTTCTCTTTCTGACTTACTTCACTCTGTATGACAGTCTCTAGATCCATCCACGTCTCAACAAATGACTCAATTTCGTTCCTTTTTATGGCTGAGTAATATTCAGTATATATGTACCACAACTTCTTTATCCATTCGTCTGTTGATGGGCATTTAGGTTGTTTCCATGACCTGGCTATTGTAAATAGTGCTGCAATGAACATTCGGGTGCATGTGTCTTTTTGAATTACGGTTTTCTCTGGGTATATACCCAGTAGTGGGATTGCTGGGTCATATGTTAATTCTATTTTTAGTTTTTTAAGGAACCTCTGTATTGTTCTCCATAGTGGCTGTATCAATTTACATTCCCACCAACGGTGCAAGAGGGTTCCCTTTTCTCCACACCCTCTCCAGCATTTGTTGTTTGTAGATTTTCTGATGATGCCCATTCTAACTGGTGTGAGGTGATACCTCATTGTAGTTTTGATTTGCATTTCTCTAATAATTAGTGATGTTGAGCATCTTTTCATGTGCTTCATGGCCGTCTGTATGTCTTCTTTGGAGAAATGTCTATTTAGGTCTTCTGCCCATTTTTGGATTGGGCTGTTTGTTTCTTTAATATTGAGCTGAATGAGCTGTTTATCTATTTTGGAGATTAATCCTTTGTCCGTTGATTCATTTGCAAATATTTTCTCCCATTCTGAGGGTTGTCTTTTCGTCTTGTTTATGGTTTCCTTTGCTGTGCAAAAGCTTTGAAGTTTCATTAGGTCCCATTTGTTTATTTTTGTTTTTATTTCCATTACTCTAGGAGGTGGATCAAAAAAGATCTTGCTGTGATTTATGTCAAAGAGTGTTCTTCCTATGTTTTCCTCTAAGAGTTTTATAGTGTCCAGTCTTATATTTAGGTCTCTAATCCATTTTGAGTTTATTTTTGTGTATGGTGTTAGGGAGTATTCTAATTTCATTCTTTTACATGTAGCTGTCCAGTTTTCCCAGTACCATTTATTGAAGAGACTGTCTTTTCTCCATTGTATATCTTTGCCTCCTTTGTCATAGATTAGTTGACCATAGGTGTGTGGGTTTATCTCTGGGCTTTCTATCTTGTTCCATTGATCTATGTTTCTGTTTTTGTGCCAGTACCATATTGTCTTGATTACTGTAGCTTTGTAGTATAGTCTGAAGTCAGGGAGTCTGATTCCTCCAGCTCCGTTTTTTTCCCTCAAGACTGCTTTGGCTATTCGGGGTCTTTTGTGTCTCCATACAAATTTTAAGATGATTTGTTCTAGTTCCATAAAAAATGCCATTGGTAATTTGATAGGGATTGCATTGAATCTGTAGATTGCTTTGGGTAGTATAGTCATTTTCACAATGTTGATTCTTCCAATCCAAGAACATGGTATATCTCTCCATCTGTTGGTATCATCTTTAATTTCTTTCATCAGTGTCTTATAGTTTTCTGCATACAGGTCTGTTGTCTCCCTAGGTAGGTTTATTCCTAGGTATTTTATTCTTTTTGTTGCAATGGTAAATGGGAGTGTTTCCATAATTTCTCTTTCAGATTTTTCATCATTAGTGTATAGGAATGCAAGCGATTTCTGTGCATTAATTTTGTATCCTGCAACTTCACCATATTCATTAATTAGCTCTAGCAGTTTTCTGGTGGCAGTTTTAGGATTCTCTATGTATAATATCATGTCATCCGCAAACAGTGACAGTTTTACTTCTTCTTTTCCAATTTGTATTCCTTTTATTTCTTTTTCTTCTCTGATTGCCGTGGCTAGGACTTCCAGAACTATGTTGAATAATAGTGGTGAGAGTGGACATCCTTGTCTCGTTCCTGATCTTAGAGGAAATTCTTTCGGTTTTTCACCATTGAGAATGATGTTTGCTGTGGGTTTCTCATATATGGCCTTTATTATGTTGAGGTAGGTTCCCTCTATGCCCACTTTCTGGAGAGTTTTTATCATAAATGGGTGTTGAATTTTGTCAAAAGCTTTTTCTGCATCTATTGAGATGATCATATGGATTTTCTTCTTCAATTTGTTAATATGGTGTATCACATTGATTGATTTGTGTATATTGAAGAATCCTTGCATCCCTGGGATAAATCCCACTTCATCGTGGTGTATGATCCTTTTAATATGTTGTTGGATTCTGTTTGCTAGTATTTTGTTGAGGATTTTTGCATCTATATTCATCAGTGATATTGGTCTGTAATTTTCTTTTTTTTGTAGTGTCTTTGTCTGGTTTTGGTATCAGGGTGATGGTGGCCTCATAGAATGAGTTTGGGAGTGTTCCTTCCTCTGCAATTTTTTGGAAGAGTTTGAGAAGGATAGGTGTTAGCTCTTCTCTAAATGTTTGATAGAATTCACCTGTGAAGCCATCTGGTCCTGGACTTTTGTTTGTTGGAAGATTTTTAATCACAGTTTCAATTTCATTACTTGTGATTGGTCTGTTCATATTTTCTGTTTCTTCCTGGTTCAGTTTTGGAAGGTTATACCTTTCTAAGAACTTGTCCATTTCTTCCAGGTTGTCCATTTTATTGGCATAAAGTTGCTTGTAGTAGTCTCTTAGGATGCTTTGTGTTTCTGCAGTGTCTGTTGTAACTTCTCCTTTTTCATTTCTGATTTTATTGATTTGAGTCCTCTCCCTCTTTTTCTTGATGAGTCTGGCTAATGGCTTATCAATTTTGTTTATCTTCTCAAAGAACCAGCTTTTAGTTTTATTGATCTTTGCTATTGTTTTCTTTGTTTCTATTTCATTTATTTCCGCTCTGATCTTTATGATTTCTTTCCTCCTGCTAACTTTGGGTTTCGTTTACTCTTCTTTCTCTAGTTTCTTTAGGTGTAAGGTTAGATTGTGTACTTGAGATTTTTCTTGTTTCTTTAGGTAGGCTTCTATAGCTATAAACTTCCCTCTTAGAACTGCTTTTGCTGCATCCCATAGGTTTTGGGTCATCGTGTTTTCATTGTCATTTGTCTCTAGGTATTTTTTTATTTCCTCTTTGATTTCTTCAGTGATCTATTGGTTATTTAGTAACGTATTGTTTAGCCTCCATGTGTTTGTCTTTTTTACGTTTTTTCCCCTGTAATTCATTTCTAATCTCATAGCATTGTGGTCAGAAAAGATGTTTGATATGATTTCAATTTTCTTAAATTTACTGAGGCTTGATTTGTGACCCAAGATATGATCTATCCTGGAGAATGTTCCATGCGCACTTGAGAAGAACGTGTAATCTGCTGTTTTTGGATGGAATGTCCTATAAAAATCAATTAAATCTATCTGGTCTATTGTGTCATTTAAAGCTTCTGTTTCCTTATTTATTTTCATTTTGGATGATCTGTCCATTGGTGTAAGTGAGGTGTTAAAGTCCCCCACTATTATTGTGTTACTGTCAATTTCCTCTTTTATGGCTGTTAGCAGTTGCCTTATGTATTGAGGTGCTCCTATGTTGGGTGCATATATATTTATAATTGTTATATCTTCTTCTTGGATTGATCCCTTAATCATTATGTAGTGTCCTTCTTTGTCTCTTGTAACATTCTTTATTTTAAAGTCTATTTTATCTGATATGAGTATAGCTACTCCAGCTTTCTTTTGATTTCCATTTGCATGGAATATCTTTTTCCATCCCCTCACTTTCAGTCTATATGTGTCCCTAGGTCTAAAGTGGGTCTTTTGTAGACAGCATATATATGGGTCTTGTTTTTGTATCCATTCAGCAAACCTGTGTCTTTTGGTTGGAGCATTTAATCCATTCACGTTTAAGGTAATTATCCATATGTATGTTCCTATGACCATTTTCTTAATTGTTTTGGGTTTGTTTTTGTAGGTCCTTTTCTTCTTTTGTGTTTCCCACTTAGAGAAGTTCCTTTAGCATTTGTTGTAGAGCTGGTTTGGTGGTGCTGAATTCTCTTAGCTTTTGCTTGTCTGTAAAGCTTTTGATTTCTCCATCAGATCTAAATGAGATCCTTGCTGGGTAGAGTAATCTTGGTTGTAGGTTCTTCCCTTTCATCACTTTAAGTATATCATGCCACTGCCTTCTGGCTTGTAGAGTTTCTGCTGAGAAATCAGCTGTTAACCTTATGGGAGTTCCCTTGTATGTTATTTGTCGTTTTTCCCTTGCTGCTTTCAATAATTTTTCTTTGCCTTTAATTTTTGCCATTTTGATTACTATGTGTCTCAGCATGTTTCTCCTTGGGTTTATCCTGTATGGGACTCTCTGAGCTTCCTGGACTTGGGTGGCTATTTCCTTTCCCATGTTAGGGAAGTTTTCGACTATAATCTCTTCAAATATTTTCTCTGGTCCTTTCTCTCTCTCTTCTCCTTCTGGGACCCCTATAATGCGAATGTTGTTGCATTTAATGTTGTCCCAGAGGTCTCTTAGGCTGTCTTCATTTCTTTTCATTCTTTTTTCTTTAGTCTGTTCCGCAGCAGTGAATTCCACCATTCTGTCTTCCAGGTCACTTATCCGTTCTTCTGCCTCAGTTATTCTGCTATTGATTCCTTCTAGTCTAGTTTTCATTTCAGTTATTGTATTGGTCATCTCTGTTTGTTTGTTATTTAATTCTTCTACGTCTTTGTTAATCATTTCTTGCATCTTCTCAATCTTTGCCTCCATTCTTATTCCGAGGTCCTGAATCATCTTCACTATCATTATTCTGAATTATTTTTCTGGAAGGTAGCCTATCTCCACTTCATTTAGTTGTTTTTCTGGGGTTTTTTCTTGTTCCTTCATCTGGTATATAGCCCTCTGCCTTTTCATCTTGTCTATCTTTCTGTAACTGTGGTTTTTGGTCCACAGGCTGCAGGATTGTAGTTTTTCTTGCTTCTGCTCAATGTGTTCTTTTAGATTTTTGGCTGACAGTAATATGGATAATTTTGATTTTTTTTATATTTACTTTTCTGTATCTCACTTTAAATTCTTATAGGATTTTCTGTTAACTTTTCCCTTATTTCTGCTGTAATAACAGAAGAAATCAGAAAACAAAAGACAACTTAATTTGACTTAATGTAATAGCAACATTTAGGAACTTATTATTGGTTACGTACAACTCTAAGCATTTTTCATAAATTATCTTATTTCATCTTCATAACAATTCTGCTATTATTTGTATTTTTTTCCCAGATGAAGCAATCAAGGCATGAAAAGGTTAAGGAAACTGCTCATGGCAACCCAGGTAGTAAGTGGCAGAGCTCAGATTTAACATCAGCTAACTCACTCCAAAGCTTAGTTCCTAACGTTAGACCTGAGGTAGCTCCCAAGATGCAGGGAGCTGAAGGAGGTATGCAGTGACTTGAGCTTGTATTGTTTTAGGGAAACCAAATTCCCAGCTCAGCCTGTTGAGGATGGTGAGAAACACCAGGGGTTGATCTTAGAAGGGAGGACAGGGAGGTCTCTGAATAACAGGGCCATAAGGTTCCCTGGAAAAATGAGCTTAAACTGCAAATTATTTTCATTTAGAACAAGTTCTCAATTTTTGAGGGTCTGAGTGATGGCTATAGAATTTGAAAGTCTTTGAAATTTTTTGACAGGAGAGTGGCAGTCAACTCTCTTTTTTTTAATAAGAAAAATATGTTTAATTTGCAATGTGTCTCACAGTAAAAAGATAATATCATGTATATATAAAGCTCTTCCAAATCGATAAGAATAAAAAGTCAGTAAAAAATTGAAAAGTAGAAGAATAGTCAATTCACAAAGGAACAGGTATGATCAGAAAGCCCATGGAAAAAATAATTAATCTCTCTCATTAAGAATTTCAAAATTAAACAGTAGAATGTGGTGCCTATTTCTTTTTTAAAATGAGATAATTGACATAGAACACTGTATTAGTTTTAGGTGTACAACAATGATTTGATATATGAATATAATGCAAAATGATTACACAGTAAGTTTAGTTAACATCCATCACCACACATAAGTTACAATTTTATTTTACTCTGTTCTGTTCAACAAACATTATTTGAAAATATATTATCATAAGGACAAGTCTCCATGCAAGTGGTTTTGAAGGCTGGATTGGAGTGACAAGAGGCTGGAAGCTGTCATGACTTACTGAGATAAGGTTCTAGAGCTTAGGAGAGAGCTCAGTTCAGGCTTAGCATACAGTCAAGAATGGTAACTGGTATCTGCATGCTGCTTTACAGTTTCCAGCATGATTTCTTAAACTGTCATATTTATTTTTATTTTACGCACCTAAGAACTCTATAGAATGGAAAGACAAGAGCACTTACCAAGTACTCACTATATGCTAGACACTGTGTTAGAATTTTTGCTCATACTGGCTAAGGCAAGCTTCTTAAAAACTCCTTTCAGGGAATCTTGGTTTCATATTTGGTAACTGAAGCTCAGAATAGTGAATTAGCTTCTGTATGGTCACGTATTATAAGCTACGGGGTGCCACTGAATCCATATATGGAACTCTGTCCATTGCACCATGTATATGGGCTCTAGGTCAACTAAGGCCTAAATATTGGAACAAATGCATTTCTACAAGAGAGATGTTCTTAACCAAATTGGTACCTCTTTTGGTTCCTTTGCCACCTATAAAAAGAGTTCCAGTCATATTCTCAGAAAATCTCTCCAGTTCTACCCAGTATTCATCATCTGGGTCAAGATCCACATGATACATTTATGGGCCCCTGCCTGCAAGCCTTAGGCCTTGGCTTTAATTTTTCCTCCTCATTAGCCTTCACTGGAAGTGTGCTCAACAAAGGTCAGTGCCCAAACTGCTGCCTATTTTTTATAAATAAAATTGTATTAGACTACAGCCATGCTCATTGGTTCACATCTATCTGTGGCTTCTTGTTTTTATGCTACAATGGCAGAGTTAAATAGTTGTCACAGAGACTAGTTTTCAATCCCTAGAATATTTACTATCTGACCCTTTACAAAAAAAAAGCTAATCATAATATGCTTTGTCATGTTGTCTACCTGGGTCCCATGTTGCCATTCCTCCTGAAATTTCATTTCAGTTCCATCTTTGTTCTGTGCTCATCAGCATTAAGCCAGCCCTGTCCATTCTCTGCCCCACCCCATATGTTGCCTTGAACATGAGTTGAGGAAAAGACAGAAGGATAGCTCTGGCCTTGGAGAAGTCTACAATTACAAAAAAAGAGAAAAAACAGAACTGCCAGAAAACAGAGCTGCAGAACCTACTAGAAACCAACAGACAGATCTCCCCACCCCACCCCCCAAAAAAAACAGGCATTTAATGGTGGCTAGAGTTGCAAAAAAAAGTTGAGGAAAATGTGAAATGAGAAGTCTACTGAAACTGGTCATTAGCAGGTCATTCGTGACCTTTGCAACTGTAGTTATCAGTTGAGTGACAGGGGTGGAAACCAAATTTCCAGCAGTGAAGAAGATAATGATTTGGATTTCCAGAATGGACTTTGTATTACTGGCTGCACTTCCTTCCTGACTAATTTCTCCTGGGTAGTTTTGTGATTCTGTTTCCTTATTTAACTTCTCTACACATTTAGAAGAGCTAGCAGTTATGCTCATCATTTGTAATCAAGCAGCTGTTACATTTGGAGGATCTCTTGATAGCCATATCGATATGCTTACATCGTATCTGTAATTGACTGTTTGGTTTTGCTTATTATTTTTTTTTTCCTTTTTTGAAACTGTGGAGATATAACTTTTGCCCCAGTCTGTGCTCCCTGAATCCCTGATAGCAGAAGTTGTGGAATGTTAGTGAGGTCACGTCTTTGCTGGTAGACAGAGAGATCAATGGCTTTCAGGTGTTAATGAGATGTCCTCAAAATTTATGCCATTGAGACAGAGCTGATGGCTCCCTGCTGAACGGTTAGACATTTCTTAAATGGACAACCAAAGGTATAAATTTTCAGCCTGCGTAAATTTTAGTCATCAGGCTTGGATATTCAGTAAATGTAGCAGAAATTCAAGCCTTCTCAATCATGAACTTCTTCCCCTCCACCTTCAAACTTTCATGTCTCTCACCTCAAAGAGAAATGTTCCTCTTCTCTCCCAGCTGTGCTTTTGATCCCAATTTGTATCACCTCCAGGCACTCATCCATCATTTAACCCATCTCTGCAATATTTTTAACTTCTCTTCCAATGCTTCATCTCTTCAGTCTACAAATATATTTAAGCTTCTCCCCTGCTAAGAAAAATTTCTTACTTGGCCCTCCTTTTCTCTCAAATTATTGCACTCTACTCCACCATTCCCCTTTTACTGTAAAACTTTGTGAAAGAGAACACTACCCTATATTTTTTCCTTACCATTTTTCTCTCCTTCATCCAATTGGTTTAGGGCCCACCTTGCTGTTTAAAATACTTGGGAAAGGTCATTAATGGTCTCCCAACTGCCAATCCATTGACCTCTTCTTAGTGTCCTCCTACTTGGCCTCTCAAGCCTCTGACCCCTTTCCTGACACTCTCATATTATGTCCCAGGGATCAAATGCTTTCTGGTTCTTCTCCCTCTCTGATTACTTGCTTCTAAGTCATTTTTTATGAAATCCCATTTCTCTATTCCTTACTGCTAGTGTTCCTCAGATTTCTGTCCTAGACCTTCTTTTCATTCTGATTTCATAAATTCTTCCTGGGATCCCTTATCCTCATTAGTGAATTCACCTATCTTCAAATGCTCACCCAACTCCCAAATTTATATCTATATAGTCTTTCCCTCTCTCCTGAACTCTAGACCAATATTGCTTTCTGCAATGATGGAAATGTTTTTCTACGCTGTGTGATACAGTAGCCTCCTGCCATATGTGGCTATTGAGCACTTGAAAAGTGGCTAGTGTGATGGATTGAATTTTTTGTTTTTTTAAGTTTATTTTCAATTTCAATAACCGCATGTGCCTAGTGACTACTGTATTTGAAAACACAGCTAAATACCTTCTGTTTAAATCTCCTATTGGATATTTCCTTTTAGCTTTTCCCCTCAATATATCACAAACTAAAGTCATTAACTAATCCCTCAAATATCTTCTCTTCTTATGTTCCCCATTTTATTAAAGAGCATCATCAACTAAACACTTACCCAAATAGCAAATCTCAGAGTCAGATTTGATATATTTTTTTCTTTTCCTTAAACTGACAATCAGTTGTTTCTGTTCTGAAGATATCTGTCAAATCTGATCTCTCCTTTTACCACTAATGACTCTGCTTTCCTTCTAGCATTCATTATTAATGACTTGCAGTGCATTGTTCAATCACTTCACACACACAGACACGTACACACACGCACCTATGCTCAGGCTTGATATTTGCCATTTTAAATGCTATGACAATTCCATTTTTTTTAAAACAAGGGGATCTCTATATCCAGGAAGATAATTCTGGTTCTGAAATAGAAAAGAATAAGATATTAAAAACAACTATAAAGAAATGTTGAATTATTTAGACTTTTCTCTTCTCTGGGCAATGTTTGTAATCCCAGCTCCCTGTTATTTCACATGTCACCTGTGACACAAACTAATGTTGCAATGGCAGCTGCTAATCCCTCACTTTTCCTGCCCCTTGAAGACCAACTAATAGTTTACTTCTACCCTTCCTTACCCTCTAGTGATTTGAGGAACAACTATAATGTGCAGTTAGACTGACTAATAAATATGTAGCCAGAAGCCATTTTGAGGGACAGCCTCCCAGTTCTACTGAAACCATGAAACTGACCCTAACAAAAGAATCATCTTAGAGTTGTCAGTGTCAGAGCCAAGAGCTCCTCATGCCACTTCACTCACAGGGCACCAGCCTCTGATGTTCTTCCCAATCCCAAGGTCCACTGTAGAATTTTAAAAGTCCATGCAGCACACAAAGGAACAGGGATGCTCAGAGAAAGCTTAAGAATCCACCAAGGCGACACTCATATCTCATCTTTGCTTGATATTGCTGTTCTAACTGCTTGTCTTTTTTAGTAAAAAGTCAGAAATATTCTCTTGTTTAAGTGATGAGGATTGGGATTGTTACTTTTGCTTTCATCATACCCATGAAGAGAACGTCATACCTCATGGTGCAGAGGACAAAGGCCAGTGTTCTCTCTTGCCTGAATAATTTTAATAATTTAATTAGTGTTCTTACCTCTGGCCTTTTCTTCTAAACTCCATCTATATACTTCCCTAGTTGTGCTAATGAAATATAATCCTTCTCTAGTTTTCACTGCTTAAAAGATGAAGTTCTAAATTTTTAAATAGCATACAAGATCCCTAATAATCTGACCCTCACCTAAATGATGGCCCCAATTCATACTATCCCTCCCACCTACCCAATGCCATGAGTTTTAGGCATTTGTCAAAAATCAAAGTTCTCTGGATGGCTTAAATGAGCCATAAGGAGGAGATTTCAGGAGCCCAGAGGTACTTAGAAATCAGTCAAAAGGTTTCATTTCAAATTTAGTCACTATACCAAATAATACTGCACAATAAATATTTAGATAATGTCAGGTTTCAGCTCTTTTCTTGTGAGATTTATCTTTTTATTTTTCATTTGTCAAATGTTGGAGCTTACTGGACCCTCCGCTCCATTCCACAAGAAGTTTTGCCTCAAACCAGACATGTGCTTTAATGAAGGGAAGTATGCAGATACATGCTCTATAGCATGAATGAATCTTGAAAGCATAATGCTAATTGGAAAAAGCTAGACACAGCGGTCATATATTGTATGAAATATCCAGAGTAGGAAAAGCCATAGAGACAGAAAATAGATTAGTGGTTGTCAGTGGGTGGGGGGAAGGAAAATGGACAGCGACTGCTAATGGGTATGGGGCTTATTTTAGAGGGGATAAAAATGTTCTGGAATATTCTATAGTGCGGATGGCTGTACAACCTTGTGTATATGTTAAAAAAAAACACTGAATATACTTTAGAAGGATGAATGTTATGATATGAATTATATCTCAAAAAAAAAGAACCTACATATGCAACTACCATATTCTAATAGCCAAGACTGAAAACAACACAGTTGTTCTTCCATGGGTGAAGGGTTAATCCATTCACTGTGGTGTTTTCATACCATGGAATATTACTAGCAATAAAAAGGGCAAACTATTGATATAATCAACCACCTGGCGAAATTATACCTAGTGGAATAAAAAGAGCCAATCCCCAGAGCTTACATACTATGTAATTCCATCTATATAACACTATTGCAATGACAAAATTATGGAAATGGGAAATAGATTAGTGATTGATTAATCACTAGGGTTAAGAATGGGGAAGGGAGGTGTGGGAGGGAAGTGGGTATGACTATATCAGGGCAACAAGTAGGACTGTTGTGGTGATGGAAGCATTCTGCATCTTGGTTTTTATCAATGTCATTATCCTGGTAGTTGATATTATACTATAGTTTTACAAAATGTTACCATTAGGGGAAACAAGGTAAAGGACACAGGGGATCTCTCTGTATTATTTGCTACAATTGCATGTAAATCTACAATTAACCTAAAATAAAAAGTTTAATTAAAAAATAAATTAACCTTGGAAGTTGGCCTCGGGAAGTATTTGCCAGTTAAAACTCAATGAAAGGATGAGAACAGTCTAAGATATAACCATGGCACTTAAACTATCTGTAGAAGTAACTCAGGCTGAAAGAAAATGTCAATGAGATTTCCTAAATACTGAGCAGGAGCATCTGGGAATATGAGATGAAGAGAGTCAAGTCCAAGGAATCTCCCAGTGTAAAGGCCTATTTTGCTAGAATGTTTAGTTGATAAGAGAAGTTCAAAACTTCAGGGATGTTAATCTGACTTTGGAAAAGGAAACAATAGGCAGTTTTATGTGTCAACTTGACAAGTTTACAGTCCTCACTTATCCAATTAAATACAAATTTAGGTGTTACTTTGAAGGCATTTTGTAGACATGATTAACATTCATTAGCAGTTGCCTCAAAGTAAGGAGATTATCCTAAATAATCTGGGTGGGCCTGATTCCAGCAGTTAAAGGCCTTAAAAAGCAGAACTGAGGCTTCCCTGAAGAAGAAATTCTACCTGCTGATTGCAGTTTCAGCTCATGCCCGGGAGTTCCAGACTGCCCTTCCTGATGGTCTACCCTGCAGATTTCAGATTTGCCTAGCCAGCCCCTACAATTGCATAAGCCAATTCCATGCTTATGGAACCTGACTGATAGATGGGTTTGTTGCATGTAAAAATAAAAACAAAAACTCTTTTCTCATCTGAAAAATTTTTGAATACAACTCTGCAGACTCAAATTTTATTATGTTATAGCTTTAATTTATTGACTGTGAGTCTATGAATTACAATAAAACTCCAACCCAGTCAGTTAGAAAATGATGGCGTTAGGTTTAAAAGGACTCCCCCTAAATGTAAAGACCAAATGGGAGAGAGTTGTCTGATCTTCAGTTTTGATGAGACATTATCAGGCTAGGAGATAAAGGCTGTCTTCATTGTCAAAAATAAATCTCTTTCTCTTTCTTCCTTGTATTCATCAAACTTCCATTGAAAACTGGCTAAGTGTCAGACTAGGTGCTAGATACTGAGATTAACAAACACAAATGAGCTGAGTCCTATTTTCTTTCAAGGAGCTGCTCATATCTCTCATGAAAGAAACAGACATAATTGATTAGCATAAAAAGGCCTTGCCGTAAGGAAAGAGATTAGTCTCTATCATTTTTAGAGATTCATTTCTCATTTGGGGGCAGGGGAGCATTCATGATATATCATTTGTTCATGATTTTAAGGAATCTTTAATCTATTAAAACTGCATGCCCAATAACACACTTGACACCAAAGAACAAACTGTGGCAAATTCTTTTGAGTTGTTAACATTATTTACTCACGAACTATGTATGTATTCTCTGCTGATAACATTAGAGGATTTATTTTACTAAAGTAAAATTTCTGGAATTATTCCCTTCTGACACCTCATCTGTCCTTTCTCTCTGATCATACTTTCTCACACAACGTAGTGATAAGTTCATGTTTGGATGGCAATATAGTGGGCCCTGTGACATGCAACCTCTCTTTAGATTTTGATTTTACCTGTATTTTAGCTGCAAAAACTCTTATCTGATGTTCAAAAATGACTTTGTGTTTTTGTTTTCATTGTATTTGTTGTGTGATTTTAAACCAGCAGAAGAGTTTTTTTTTTTTTTCTATGCCAGTTTTGTTGATATCAAAGTTAAGACCCCATAGCTTTTATTAGGGGTCATGACTTTACTTGTTTAGTGCCTTTTCAGACTGATTAAGCACGGTGCTTAAGAGGATGGCTTTGGGGACAGTATGGCAGGCTTATACCACTTGAGTTTCAGTTTCCCTATCTGTGAAACAGATAATAATAATAATAAGTATGAGAGGATTAAGTGAAATGATCATGTAAAGTGCTTAGAAATATACCTAGCATGCAATAAATACTCTGTGAATCTAAGCTATAGTTATATTATCCCAGCAGCATTGTAGAAGTATCTATCTTGGTTATATCATATGAGTCATATAAAGCTAACAAGTAGATGGAGTTTGTAGGAAGGCAGGCAGCTCATCATTGCTAACAAATATCTTAACTGTGTAATCTTATCTAATCTTTACAAAAATCTATAGATAAATTGTACTTATCATTTTTAAAACATTCACTTCCTTATGGTCTGCTTTACTTACCACACACATTTATATAATCTGCAAAGGCATGTCTAGTTCTGCATTGCACAAAGAAGTTGTTCTCAAAGAAACAGGAATGTTCTCAAGATCAAAATCTCAAACGTGAAAGAGCTCGAACTGAAACTCTAGTTCTTTTGGTTCTCAGTTTTCTATCATATCTCATTTATTTTGTCTAAATCAAGAATTCCTGTTCTTTGATAATTAAGAATTTGAGTCTAACAAAAACATTCCCATTTTTTAGTAACTTCTTTTCTAATATGCCTCCCCAACGAGTGGAGATATCCAGTCTGTGCCCTGGTCAAACCTGCCTGAGATGCACTCCCTCTTCTGTACAAGCAGCTCAGTCACTGGTCTTTCATGACAGAATTCAACACTCTTATCTTCCATAAAGCCCTCCCTGATCACCCTAGTCTGAACATCTACTATTCTTTTGTATCCAGCTTCCTGGGCATTTATCCTATGCTCTCTTTTACTGTCATTTACCTTTTATGCTCATGCTTACCTCTTCAGTTTGACTGTTAATGTCCTCATGCAGAGGCACCATAACCTCGCACAGTACCCAGCTCAAACAGGTATACAGTTGTTTGATGATGATGATGGTGATATGATGGTGGTGATGATAACAATACTTACAACAAAATCTCTAATTAACCTCATTGGTGTTCTTTCCATGGCTGTGACCCTCATTGGTGTTCTTTCCATGGCTGTGACCCTCATTGGTGTTCTTTCCATGGCTGTGACCCTCATTGGCGTTCTTTCCATGGCTGTGATCCCTGTTCTTTCCAGTTGGTCATTGATAATTCACCTGTTCAATTGTATTCACTCATTTGACTCAGAATATTTCTGGAGAGTCTACTACAGGCTAAGCCCTATCTAGGTAATAGGGTTATGAAGACAAAGAAGTTCTGAACTCCAGAACTTACATTCCAATGGAAGAGACAGACTTCAAAACAAACATGTACAATGACATATTTCAGGTGCTATAATATGAATATTATTTGGATTGCAAAAATGAGGGAAAGATTCCTAATTTATTTATGAGGGGAAATGTGGGTTCAAGAAAAACTTCAGAGAAGACGAAAGGTTTGAACCAACTCTGAAAAGAGGAGTAAGTGAAACCAACCTACTTACATTTGCTTTTTTCTGCTATTGGCAGCAAATATGTCCCAAGGCATGAAAAGACCACTAGCTTAAAGTGCCTGGAGCTAAATCAGAACTGGAAATTTTGACCTTCAATGACTGGAATAGGATCTAATTTAAGGAAACAAATGATCTGTTATTTGAAGAAATTACTGTGAAATGACCTGAAATTGTGTTGAGATCATTGTGGCATGCTCTTGCAGAAAAGAGGCCTCATCTCTGCCACTGTGTGGGATTCCAAAGAGATCATAACAAAAAAAGACTTGCTCTGCATTTGAGACTTTCAGAAAAGTGGTGTATAGTTATGTCTCATTGTACATTAGTAAGCAAAATCTCTACATAACTAATACCTTATTCAACACATTTATTGAGAAGTTACTCTGTGCCAGGTACCATGACAGGAGCTGAGGGCTGTAGCAATGAGCAAGACTGACACAAATCAATACCCTCCTAAAGCTTACATTCTAGCAGGAGGAAATCAACAGTAAGCAAATAAATAGGTAAATTATATAGTACATTAGAAAGGGAAAGTTCTATGGAGAAAAATAAAACAGAAACAGAGAAGGGAGGTAGGGAGTATTGGGTGGGGGTAAGAAGTTGCATTTTTAAATAGGCTGATTAGAAAAGGTCTCACTCAGAAGGAGGCAATCAAGCCAAAATGTGAAAGAGACAAAGGCTCAAGCAATGTAAATATGCAGGAGAAGAGAATTCCACATTGAGTAAACAGCATGTACAAATGCCCAGAGGTGGGACTATGCTTGGCCCAGTTAAGGAACATCAAGGAGGCCAAAGTGGCTGGAATGGAGAAATGAGGGGAAGAATATGAGATTAGTGAGGTAACTAGGGGACAGACTCTGTAGAGCTTTCACATTTTTGTAAGTATGTTACCGTTAACTCTGAGTGACATGGGGAACCACTGACACTTTAAAGTATGATCTGTCTTACATTTCAGTGGGATAACCTAGGCTTCTGTATCGAGTATATTCTTTGGGGGAGCCAGGGTAGAA
Organism: Balaenoptera musculus; assembly: GCF_009873245.2. NCBI lineage: Eukaryota > Metazoa > Chordata > Mammalia > Artiodactyla > Balaenopteridae > Balaenoptera > Balaenoptera musculus. The sequence goes on from NC_045792.1 coordinate 20,491,734, forward strand.
CAGTTAGGAGATGGTTTTTTGTAATCCAGGTGAGAAATGATGTGGCTTGGTCCAGGATGGTAGTGGTAGATAGTAATGAGAAGAGGTCAGAATCTGAATATAGTATGAAGAAAAAGTCAACATGATTTGCTGATGGATGAGATTTTTGACAGGAGAGAAAGGGAAAAGTAAAAGATGACTCCATGGTTTTGACCTGTCTATTTGCCATTAACTGAGATGGGGAAGACTATGGGAGAAGCAAGTTCTGAGGTAAGATCAAGTTTTGGACATGTTATATTTGAGATATTTATTGAACATTCAAGTAGGATGGGTATTAGAGACTAGAAGTTAGAGGGAGAAATCCATGCTGCAGACATAAATTTTTGAGTCCTCAGCTTGTAGACAGTATCTAAAGTCATGAGACTGGATGAGATCACCAAAGAAACAAGTTTAAATAGAAAAGAGAGTCCTGGAGTGCCACGATACTTAGAGGCTGTGAATAGGAGAAGGAACTAGCAAGGGAGTCTAAGAAAGAGTGGCCAGTGAGGTAGTAGAGAAACCAGGACTGTGTGGTGTGCTGGAAGCCAAGCAAAAGAGGTTACCAAAGGAGCCGTCAGCTGTATCAAATACTGCAATGGATCAAGGTGAATGACTATGGAGAATTGATCATTGCACTTAGCATCATAGCAATCATTGGTGACTTGATAGGGACCATTTTTCATTGTGGAGCAATGGGAAAGAAAGCCCGATTAGATTGGGTTTGAGAGAGAACAAGAGCAGAGAAATTGGATACGGTAAGTATACACAACTCTTCTAAAGAATTTTCTTTAAAGCAATCAGAGAAATGGAACTGAAGTTAGAGAGTATGGTATTGGTTTTTTGTTTATTTGTAAGAAGATAAAAATATTATATCCCCACAATCTGTATAACTTCATTATCTTTATTGGAGGAAGAAAAACTACATGTCCATTGTAAGCATAGACTAAAATGTGGGTACCTATATCGTTGTGCTCCTCTATAAGAAGTTAAATGTTGCCAGAGATAAGATTCTTTCAGAAGAAAATTTTCCTTAATCTAACCAAGATATCAATCAGAATAGTTTGACTTAAACCAAACTGTAAAATCATGAGCCTGAAAATTGGAAACCAAAGTAAAGATTCAAAAGTAATATTGATTTACTCTTACAAGAACATTGTCAGTTTAATAATTAATATAATAATTTGGTGGACAAATTATGAAATTTTGATCATTTAAGACTTCATGTTTAATATAAGGATTATGCTTGGAAAAATCACAAAATATAGGGCTAAAATCAACTTTGAAGATGATTTAACTTCATGTGCACATTTTATCAATTGGTAACTTCAACCAGAGATTAAAATGACATAACTGAGATCAGAAAACCAGTTAAACAGGTCCAGGACTAGAAACCAGCTATTATGGTTCCAAGTAAGGAAGGGCCCATTCTGCTATGTCTCAGGCTCATTTCAATCTGGGAGAATACCCTGCCAATGTCTAAAAAACAGACATCTGTATTAGTTTATATGTTAATTTTCCACAAAAAAACAAACATTATAAGAAAAATCTGCTAATTTAGCTGGTAAATGGTGAGGTTAAAACTATCTCTTTCCCATTGAGTCTGCAGCTGAAAGAAAGAATTAATGCCCAACAACTCTGATTCATTCAGTATGTACTCAGAGAGCACCTTCTGCACGCCAAGCTCCACAGAGGCATCTAAGAGGAATATGATGAACTCTAAACTTCCCCAGGACTTAGTGTCATTTGTAGCGAGGGGAAGGGAAAGGGACTGACAATTTATGGACCAGGCACCTCCAGGTACAGTCTCTTCTTAAATCTCACCATAGCTATGTGGAGTAGGGATGCTCATTCCCTTTTTACAGAAAAGGAAACTGGGGTTAAGTTGCTCAAAAAGTCAGAGCTCTACAGTACAGACGTTGCTGAATGTAGGGATCATATTCTTTCCATGTATACCCAGTGGAGAACTGAAGCCTGTTTTATTTACAAGGTAGCGTGGGAGATTTTGTCATCTAAGAAACCACAGTCTTGAGGGACTAAAAAGAAAAGGTGAGGGAAAAAATTTCTCATAGAATGCAAGAGGACCTTTCATATGTCTTGACCCAGTAGCTCAGAGAGGGGGGTGATATACTGTCCTCTTGGGTCTGTGTAGGATAGAGGAGGGGAAGAAGGTATGGGAAGGCCCTATAGTTAGAGGTGGGTTGATCCAACCCAGGAAACCAAACTAATGTCCACGATACCACAACACTATATGGGCATTTTAAAAGAATTTGGTGATGAATTTCAACTAAACTCTATCTTTGGAAAAGTGGGACTTTAATAACTTGAGGAAAAATGGATTCAAACAAATGAATAAAAGTATAATGATGGAAAACATACATCTAGGAATCAGAATACCTAGATTTTGGTTCTAACTCTGACACTTATAGATTTGGGAATAGTGGAAAGTCACTTAAGTAGGCTGAGCCCTAATTTCCTCATCTTTAAAATGAACAAAATGATAAGTGCTACTTTGCATAGTTTTTGAGAAGAACAAATGGGATAGTGCATATAAAAAATAGATAGTGAATATAGTGTTTTAAAAACTCTAGAATGCCATACATTCTAAAATACAAACCTTAGTTATCATCATTCTTATAAGTATTCTTAAATTTCTAAATGCAATATAAGATAGTTTAAACATACCAGGGTATCCAGAGTTTTTAGTTACTTCCCTTGGTTTTGAGAGCCTTTGGTATTGGGTGACCTAGAATCACAAGATCTAGTTACATTCTTGGGCCACTTCAAAGAATCCCTGGCTCTCAGAAGTTCTATAGCCCTTGGAGTAAACAATAAATCTTGGGATGCTTCAAACTAAAAGCAAATTCCCAGGTACTCTCCAGTGCCAGACCTAAAGGGAACATTGGATTATATAGGCTTTAGAAAATGTGGTAGTATTTTTGGAGTACTGTAAGTCAGTCATCAAGACTACACAGAAAGTGAAAATGAAAATATGCTTATACAACTACCAATGTGTTGAGCCTAGAACATAGGTCACTGTACTTGATTATGTACCGATGGCCCCTTGAAGACGTGGAATTTTTAATGTGCCAGCTAAGGAATAGATGTTCCTTGGAACTAGTATGAAGGAAGTGATCAGTAGAAATATCCTTAACATGTTGAGATCTTGAATGGAATTCTAATTCATTTGCTTATTTTGCACATGAATCTCATTTAAAACCTACAGTACAGAAGAGCGAAGTTTATTTTACTAGGAATGTGAGAAGATTTAATTAGAATTGTGGCTCACGATTTCTTTAAATTGAATTATTCTTTGTCTTTATTGTTTCCCACCTCATTATTGCATTCATGATTGCAATAGATGGAAGATAAATTGTTCTGATTTAATGCATTGAAGTTACGGCAGAGGGATTTGATAGTCGGAGTTCTTCTTTAGCTTCTTGTAATTGAAATAGATTTGCACTAAATATACACTGTTAACAATTTAAATAAAATACCTTTTATTAGCTGAGAACAATTTCCATGGGACCAAGTTAAGCCTACACCCTTCTGACTTTGTGGGAAAAGAATTTGATTAAAATTGACCAGCTAGGTGGGATTGCCCTTTAGAGCTATGGAACATTCTAATGAAAAACCCATTTGCTGGGGACTATCTGCTGGTGAGCAGTAGCTGACTGAAATCAACTGTGTGGTTTCAGCTGAGGAATTGCTCTCTGTGTGTGGAAAATGGAACAGGGAAGCAGAAACGACCTTCATGGGCTAAAGTTAGCCAAGTGAGATTGTGGTTACCTTGGTCAGGAATTGCTTAGTCACCAGTAACAGAAACTCACTGAAAGTTACTTTAATACAAATGAGGCATTAATTGCTAAGAAACAGGTTGCTTTTCAGAGCAAGGAGAATAGCCAGCCTCACAGGTGGCTGGAACCAGAGGCTGGACAAGAGCCAAGGCAGCCTGACTGCTTGTCAGCTTGTCTCCACATCAGTCCTTGGAGTCACATGGCCTTTTACGTTTGCTTCTCTCTGCATATATGCTTCATTTTTTCTCTCTGAAGACCAGCTTTCCCTGCTCACTTTTTCATGGGCCCAATACAGCCATCCCAGATAAAAGCTAGTGGAGCCAAGTCCTAGAGCCTTTTATTGTTCTGATTAAATTTTTTGGAGTTTGAGGCCCACTTAATTCCCTTTGGAGCTGATGGTATAGTCTGGCCTTAAGGATCCCTGGAATTCTGAGTGAGTCCCAGAACTCCAGTGAGCAGAGAAGCTTTGAGGACTGGGCCCCAAGGTATTGGCAAGGGCTTGGTTAGGAAGAATCCTGGGAGAAATTGAGAGGTCAGCTGGTATTCTTGGCTTCCTCACTTCTCTCCATCTGGATGCTGCCCTCAGACTGTCCAAAGATTTCTTCTCTGATCACCATCTTCTTTCTTTGTCAGCAGTAGAACTTTCTGCAGGCTCATTTCAAGTATCCCCATTGCTATTTGTACCTTCCTAGCTATGATCTCTCATTTATTCAGCTATGGTCTGAATGACACCATCTAGCAAACATGGAACCCTTCACAGTCAACAAAGAGTATTTGTTTTCAAAAGGACTTTAAGGAGTGACTCAAATAATGAGAGTGCCAGATACTAGGCAAGAGGCATTTGACGTCAGGAAGGTCTTAATGTAAAATATAATTCAGAAAGATTTGTATTTGAGTTCCAGCTTCATTACTTTGGGTTGTGAGAACCTGGAAATTTGCTTGGCATCTCTGTTCTTGCATTTTTAATTTTCTCATTTCTACTTGCCCCATAGAGTTGCCATATTAAATAAGATAAAGTATGCAAGTATGTAAAGTACCCAGAAGTCATAGGATTTCAGTGAATGGTAAACCTTCAATCCCCAGCCCCCACCCTTCACTCAAATCTCATGCCCTTCACTCAAATCTCATTACAAAAATGGTTGCCTTAGAGTAAAACCAACACTCTGTGGGCATCTCTAGAAATACTACCGGCTCCTCTCTCTGAGGCAGGTATTTCCCACTCTTTCATGCACAGATCGAGACAGGATATCACACTCTTTCAATAAAAGGCATACTTAATTACAACTTCCAAGACAACGAAGAGGCACTTTGGATCTAAAAGGTGTCTACTGGCATCATGGATCAAGGAAAGCATGGGGACACATTTCTAGTGGTGTAATCTTTTAACCCTGGAAGCCTCTTTTTTATATAGCTATATCAATTTATATATAATCATGCCCCAAGCGTGGCCATAATCATGAAGATAATAATCTTATTAACAACTGCTACATTTTTGCCACTGCCTTTGTATTGACCATATCAAACATTTCACATGTTATCTCACACAAAACTCTTGGAGTCATTATCCCATTTTACAGAGAAGGAAACTAAGACTCAGAAGTGTTCAGTAATCTGATGAAGATATGACTATATTGAAAGATATAAGGATTCCAACTCCAAAAATGATGCTTTTAACTACTTACACTATGTTGTGCTGGGCTCTCCTGCTTCTGTGCAGTTTTCATTGTCCCTGTTCCCTATCACAGTGGTGACAAAGCTCCCTGGAAGTTCCAGCTCCCCATAAATCCTCGCCATGCTGGATTCCTTCGAGAATCTGCAGCCCTACAGCTGAGATCCAAGCCTCATCCATTTCATAGATCTGGGCCCCTGCTATGTAAAGTGTGGCACCACAAAGTGTGGCAGAGAAGGGGAATTCATTCATTTAAGGTAGTAACAGAGGGTCACTGGGTCTTTAACTCTGGTAAAAGAGAGATTTCAAGTATATCTTTAATATAATGCTTTTAAGTTGCATTGAGGTGGGTGAAAATAGGAGGGCAAGCTGTCCCTGGTGCTGGTCAATCAATGGCAATAGATCACTTTTTTTTTTTTTAATTTATATACATATATTTTTTATTTTTTGTTGTGTTGGGTCTTCGTTTCTGTGCCAGGGCTTTCTCTAGTGGCGGCAAGCGGGGGCCACTCTTCATCGCGGTGCGCGGGCCTCTCACTGTCGCGGGCTCTCTTGTTGAGGAGCACCAGCTCCAGACGCGCAGGCTCAGTAGTTGTGGCTCACGAGCCTAGTTGCTCCGCGGCATGTGGGATCTTCCCAGACCAGGGCTCGAACCCGTGTCCCCTGCATTGGCAGGCAGATTCTCAACCGCTGCGCCACCAAGGAAGCCCAGCTCACTTTTAATTTTTTGAGGAATTCTATGATTTAGAGATGCTGTCAATGGTCAGCAGAACAGGCGAGTTTCCCAGACCCTACTCCATCACTCCTCCCTCATCACAGCCCTGATCAGAGGCCACAGAAGGACTTCGAGCTGGGAAGCAGGCCCATGATGAACCAGGAGCATGAAGGTTGGCTCCCAGGGCTGCTGGGACTAGTGCTCACATGGCTCAGCTAGAAAAGGCTAGAAATCCAGGGAGAGAGAATTCTGCATGATGTGACTTGACTCTCAGTGCTTCACTGGGCCCTGGAATGATTAGAGTGGTTCTTGGGAGTGGGATATCCTCTGGGAAAGACAGATAAGATATAGGGTTTGGAGAGGACTTCATCATCATGTATGTTAAGAACCATTTTTTCCTTGGTTATGAAACTAATATGTGTTCTGTTATAGAAAATTTGGAAAACACGAAAAGGTCCATAGAGGAAATCAAAGTGGCCTGTAACCCCATTAGCCAGAATAATTATATATTGGGTTATATTTCTTTTCAGATATACACTTTTTTTTCACTTAATATCGTTCATGTTCATTAGTAAATATTGTCAAAAACATATTTTTTTAAACATCTTTATCGGAGTATAACTGCTTTACAATGGTGTGTTAGTTTCTGCTGTATAACAAAGTGAATATACATATACATATATCCCCATATCCTCTCCCTCTTGCATTCTCCCTCCCACCCTCCCTATCCCACCCCTCTAGGTGGTCACAAAGCACCAAGCTGATCTCCCTGTGCTATGCGGCTGCTTCCCACTAGCTATCTATTTTACATTTGGTAGTGTATATATGTCCATGACACTCTCTCACTTCTCACTTCGTCCCAGCTTACCCTTCCCACTCCCCGTGTCCTCAAGTCGATTCTCTACGTCTGTGTCTTTATTCCTGTCCTGTCCCTAGGTTCGTCAGAACCTTTTTTTTTTTTTTTTTAGATTCCATATATATGTGTTAGCATACGGTATTTGTTTTTCTCTTTCTGACTTACTTCACTCTGTATGACAAACTCTAGGTAAAAACTTGATTTTAATGATTGCTCCATGTAAATGTGCACAGTCGTACTTATGTAAGATTATTAAATTGATCATTTTGGTGATTTCTAATTTTTAGCTATTAAAATATCTTTCTTATGACTATTCTTTAACAGAAGTCTTTGACTATCTGTCATTATCTCCATAGGATAAACTCTTAGAAGTGGGATTATAGAGTGAAAGGTGTGATTATTTTTAAGGTTTCTGATATATATATTGCTGTTTTGCTTCTAATTTGCAACTCCGACTGCCGAGTTAGTGCACATTGCAGCCTTATTAGATGAAGCAATCAATATGCTTTCAGTTACAAGTAATAATAATAATAACTAGCTCAAACTGGCTTAAGCAGAAAGGAGATTTATTGGCTCATGTAAATGGAGGGTCACAGCTTCATTCTTCTTTCCCCCAGATAGTTTCATCCTCAGTCTGATTTCTTTGCAGTTACAAGATGGCTGCTAGTGATGTGCTGCTTCTTTTACAACTAAAGGAGGAAGTCCCACAACTATTGATAAAAGACATTCCGACTGGCCAGGTTGGGCTAGGAACACTAAACAATGGAGCTAGGGGGCGTCCTGTTACCCTGATGGGCACTACTACTCAGAGAGCAGCCCAGGAGTAGAGTGAGTGTCAGGCCCACCTTGCCATTTTGTTGCTCACGACAGCCAAGGTATGTAATGGGCATTGGCAAGGCAACCACTAGGTCCTTCACATCTTGTTAAATATTGTCAGTTTTAAAGCTTGACCAATATGACAGACAAAAATAGCATTCCATTGCTCTTTTTCTTTGCATTTCTTTGAATACTATTGAGGTTTAATATATTAAAAAATGTTTATTTGCCATTTCTATGTCTTCTTTGGTAAACTGCTTCTTCAGGTTCTTTTCCCAATGAAATCTGTTCTCTTACAGGTTGTAAAATCATACTTAGGGGCTTGAACATGCAGAACAGTGGCTTTCATCCTGGTTGTACATTAAACTCATCTAGGGAGTTTCAAAAAATATGACATCATAACCCCACCTCCAAAGACTCTGATTTAATTCCTATGGAGTATGTTTTAAAATCTGCCCTGGAGATTTAATCTCCCAGGATTGAGACATGTTAACCTTTTGAACTACCCTTCCTCAAACCTACCTATATCATCTTCACATTGAACCTAAATTCTGCTTCTTTTATAGATTACTCTGGAATCCTCCAAGGTATCATAAATAGCTCCAGTAAAGTGCAGCACTTATTCAAACACTGGAAAAAACAGACCGAGATGAATATTCATGACCACTTAGTACACATAAGTCAAGCAATCAGCAGCTTCTCCAGCAGGGTCATTGCAGCAGTGCTTAGACTCACTGGAATCATTATTGGTCCCTTCCTTTCTGATTAAGGGGAAAAGGTAAAGATGTCCCTAAGAAACCCAACCCAGGAACAGTATATTTGTAAAAACAAGGAGCTAAACGGAAATGTGTTCCTGTTGAAAAGCAGAAACATATTTACTTCTACCTTGGTTGTTTATGGCATTGCAGCTATACTACAGAAACAAATATGGTTATGCTTGGTTTATTCCCACTCCTAAAGAGCCCAAGGAAATGTGAGCAGACATTTCTTTTAACAAATGACAGTGCTTCTATTAAGCTGCTATTCTGCATTCATCTGCCTTCTCCATGTTTGGGGAATATCAGGGTACTTGTTATTCCCAGGATGTATTAAGTCAATGAAATCATATGAGAAACTTTGTTCCTTCCAACATTGTACTGACAAACTGGTTGGATTTTTCTTTTTAAATCAGAAACACCTCACTGCTTCAAATCATCAATCAGGAGAAATTGCTTTGTAAATGTTCCCTTTCTTGGCCATAACTAAGATGTGCTTCCTCCTTCAGTGTTCAGGAGAGCTATTAAGGCTTTTGAGTACTAACAGGAAGGCTAGCATCCCATCCCAATGGTTCCTGCCATTGCCTCTAAGTGTTTATTTGATAAATCATCATGTATACTGTATACATCCATCACTGATTGATCATCTTTAATTATCTCACTCAGTCTTCTTATAGATTTTTCCATAGCTGTTTGTTAATGTTTTATTTATCAAATTATAAAAAATATTTAGCATTTTAAACAAACACATAAACACCGTCTGTGCAAAATAGTTGCAACTATTAATAGACAGAAATAACTAGCACTGAGGCATGGTAGACTTGCTGGCATTTGACAAACACTTTTGTCGTCCTCAGAAAAAATGACAAGGCAAATGTATTTTAAGGGAAGGCAAGACAAGAATAGGGCATTTAGAAAGCCCTCCCTTGTATAAGACAGAACTTGTACTTTATACATTTTAACTCAAACTTGTATACTTGCTTGTCCAAAAGGTATAATGGAAATGCCTGAAGGACTTTATTATTCTAGCAGCCTAATTTTACCTACCAAGCATGGAGCAGTATTCATTTAATGGAAGGAAGTCTTTTTTTGCCTTCTTGAGAGTTAATAATACAAAATGCAGATTTTTGAAAACGATAATCAGTCCCCAAGGAGGTTGTTCCCATCTTCATAATTTGCAAATCCAGCAAAATGCAGCAAACTGTGCAGCTTAGCAATGAGGGAAAAATCCCAACCGTCAAAGAGGCAACAGAATATTACTCTCTGAGAATTCAAATGTCCAAGAACTGGTAAAGATATGGCTGAGATTTTTCTTGTCTGGCAGACAAGAAGAAAAGGTCATCAGTGGCCCAGGTGATAGTCAATACAGTATTTTCCTGAAGTGGAAAGTAAGAATAAACAAAGTTCTAGAATAGGCTAGTGCAACTATGCCCCAAAAGACACTGGGTGGGCCCCCAGGCTATTACTGGAGGCACTTCAACTCCTTCTCTGTCTTCCTAGATAGATGCGTCCCCCTCCTCTTACATGCCCCCTGTCCTCTTTGTAGGTAGAAAAGTATAGGAGAAAGAGCAACAGCTTATGAACCAAAATGAACATGGTACAAATCTCCATCACAAACACACCATGTAACCTATAGCAAGTTACTGTGTTTTAAGACTCAATTTCTTCAATAGCAAAATGAGCATAAATTAAAATAGGGGCTTAAACAATATAAAGGAAGGAAGGAAGGAAAGAAGGGAGGGAGGAAGGGGAGGAGAGAGAAAGAAACTGTGAGAGATGGGGGAGGGAAAGGAAATGAGAGGAGGGAGGGAGGGAAAGAGGGAGGGAGGAAGGGAAGGAGGGAGGGGGTAAGATGGATGTTATCATTAGGATCAAATGAAATAGTTTCTCCACCAACTTCGTTCCCTATTTGCCTATCTATTCCCATTTCCTTCAGCCTCTCTCAGACTCTCAGCTCTGCTCCCTTTACCATCATCCCAGGGCAACACCCAGTCAAAGCCCCCAACATAGGAAGGACCTCTCAGCTCCGGGACTGCTGATCGGCATGGCCAGGTAAACATTCACAGCACAGCATGGAGACGACATATGGCATTGGTCGGTTTGAACCTGGTTAACTTTACTATTGTCTGTCTTCATTGTAGGGAAGGTTGAGCATCAAAATACAGTTAGTGAAGCCTGCTAGTAATCCACCTGTTGTTGTTAGGATTTTATTTAATCCTCCCTCCCTAACTAAAGCTTATTTTAAAATTACCATTATTGTGCTCTACTGAGGAAGAGAAGTAAAGCATAAAACAAAAAAGACTTCAATGTTTTTCTGGGAGGGTTGGTCTGCAGGGAAAATAGGGACAATAAAAGATAATAACTAACATTTATTGAGCACTTACTAAATACCATTTGGTTTGTTAAATGATTTATATATTTTATCTCATTTAATCATTTTAACAATTTCACAAGTATCTATGAGGCACAGAGAGGCAATGGAGGCACAGAAAGATTAAGAAGTGTCCTCAACTAGACCTTGAGCTAGGAAATGTGGAGTTGAAATTTAAACCTAGACATTCTGATTCCAGAATTCTTGAGCTTAATCTTTATGCTGAGTGTGGGCATGGGCTTAGAGGTGGACAGACAAAGGTTCAAGCATTGGCCCTGCTGTATAAAGGCTGAGTGACATTGACTATGACACTTAAACTTTGTGAAACTTCATTTCTTCATTTCTGCATTTGTTAAATGGAGATGCTAACAGAAATTTGCATCAGAGTTCTGGCTGAATGTTAGGTAGGAAACCCTTGGCATGGGACTTGATATAGAGTAACATTTCAGTAAATGTTAGCTATGAAGGATTTCATTTTATTATGCAGGTAACAGAAGTAGTAACAGTAGTTTGTTTTAATTTACTAATGTTTGCACATTCATCACAACATAGGCATGATTGACACTGGTGCAAATATTTATATATATTTTTTTAATTTAATTTAATTTTTTTTATAGAGCAGGTTCTTATTAGTTATCTACTTTATACATATTAGTGTATATTTGCCAATCCCAATCTCCCAATTCATCCCACCACCACCACCACCCTTGTATATTTCATTTTAAAAGTTAAGTCTTACTTTGGAAAAAATGAATTATATTCTGAAAACTTCTGAGCATTAGAATGAAATGGTTTCTGCTGCTATGATAAATTTCTGACTGGGATTTAAAAATCATCCTGGGGGATGGTAAAAGATATTCCATTCAAATGGAAATCAAAAGAAAGCTGAAAGAGCAATACTCATACGAGATAAAATACACTTTAAAACAAAGAATGTTACAAGAGACAAGGAAGGACACTACATAATGATTAAGGGATCAATCCAAGAAGAAGATATAGCAATTATAAATATATATGCACCCAACATAGAAGCACCACAATACATAAGGTAAATGCTAACAGCTATAAAAGAGGAAATTGACAGTAACACAGTAATAATGGGGGACTTTAACACCTCACTTACACCAATGGACAGATCATCCAGACAGAAAATTAATAAGGAAACACAAGCTTTAAATGACACAATAGACCATATAGATTTAATTGATATTTATAGGCCATTCCATCGGAAAACAGCAGATTACACTTTCTTCTCAAGTGCACATGGAACATTCTCCAGGATAGATCACATCTTGGGTCACAAATCACGCCTTGGTAGATTTAAGAAAATTGAAATCATATCAAGCATCTTTTCCAACCACAACACTATGAGATTAGAAATCAATAACAGGGAAAAAATGAAAAAACACAAACACATGGAAGCTAAACAAGACATTACTAAATAATCAAGAGATCACTGAAGAAATCAAAGAGGAAATCAAAAAACACCTAGAGACAAATGACAATGAAAACATGATGATCCAAAACCTATGGGATGCAGCAAAAGCAGTTGTAAAAGGGAAGTTTATAGCAATACAATCCTACCTCAAGAAACAAGAAACATCTCAAATAAACAATCTAAAGTTATACCTAAAGGAACTAGAGAAAGAAGAACAAACAAAACCCAAAGTTAGTAGAAGGAAAGAAATCATAAAGATCAGAGCAGAAATAAATGAAGTAGACACAAAGAAAACAATAGCAAAGATCAATAAAACTAAAAGCTAGTTCTTTGAGAAGATAAACAAAACTGATAAACAAATATTGTATATTAACTCATATATGTGGAATCTAGAAAAATGGTACTGATGAACTGCTTTGCAAGGCAGAAATAGAGACACAGATGTAGAGAACAAATGTATGGCACCAACAGGGAAAGTGGGGAAGTGAGGTGGTGATGGTGGGATGAATTGGGAGATTGAGACTGACATACATACACTAATATGTATAAAGTAGATAACTAATAAGAACCTTCTTTATAAAAAAATAATAAAATAGAAAAATAAAATAAAAATAAAATAAAATAAAAATCATCCTGGACAGAAGTAGACTGTGTACAGTAATAAATTGCTACCCTGTTATTCTGTTCCTTAATCCAATCTAATCCTTGTTGTTTTGTCCAGGTCATTAAAAACTGTATCTGAAAGGCTCAAAGGAAAGCAATATTGTGGAAAAAAATTAAAGTTCAAAATTCATATACTAAGATTCTTTTTGCTCACAAACTTGAAGCAAATACATGCTTTGGTTCTGCATGTTGGATATACACAGCAACCTTTGAGTTTTCTTTGGAAAGGGATAAGTTACAAAATAATAGCTCCATGAGGAGGCAACCTTAAGATGGTGCCAACTCTATCAAATCGAGTTTCATAATTATGTACTATTTATTGGCTTTGAGCTAGCAGGTTGAGTAAAATGCAGAAAACTATTTGAACACTTTTTCTTCCTTTTAATGATGTGTTGAAAAGCGTTCCCAGTTCTCATAAATATCCCAATCATCATGTCTGAATAATGTTTCAACTCTGCAATTTGAACTATTTCCTAAGATGTTTCTGATCAATGTATATTGTTTTCATACCAATTGATTCTAAAGAGCTCTCAGTAATTTTCATCTTCATCAAAAAGCCCTGTAGGTGGGAAAAACTAAGACTTCCAGGAGTGAAGTACAGGTAAAGAGAGCAGTGAAAGGAATAGAAAGCAGGGTCAGAGAGGATCCTGGGAACACTGGCTGCCGAAGGGTCTATAGGGGAAAAAAACTGTGATGGTTTCCCTAATTGCTAGCCCCTTCCCAGCCTCTTTAAAGGGCCTATGACCCCAAGGAAAAGAGCAAACAACCTTTCCGTTCTTTCAGACCACGTGGAAGCTAAACAGGCTCTTTCTTTGAAAAAGTTTTTGTGGTTTCAAGAATGCTCTGTTTTCATCTTATAATATTTAAGACAAAAAAAGGAGGAGGAGGAGGGGGAGATGATGATACAGGATCTCTTTCCCACTTGCCAACAAAGTAAACACTCCTAAGTTATTTTTGATACTCAACAAAAACAGAAGATAGTGACTGAAGAAAAGAGAGTGAATATGAGAGAGAAGGTGAGAGAGGAGAGAGAGGAAACAGAGATATGGAGGGAAGGGGAGAGGGAGAGACTGGCCAAAAGGACAGTCACAGTTGAAATCCTTTCCTATCTTGACTGATGGATGTTTTCAGCGGCTATTCTATCCTACACATTAAGTAAGCCTCCAAAGTAACCCCCCACACCCCGCACTGTGATGCCAGCCATACGCAGCCTTTGGGCCAGTCTAGGAACTAGCTACATGCACTTTAGTGTATTGCCAAGAAAATCAGGGTGACGGATTCTTTGTGTGTCCTTTCTGGAGCAGAAGCTTATTTTTAAAAGCAAATTTAAAAGTTACTGATTATTTTACTTGCAAACAAAGCATATGCATTATGGACACTTGTATTCTGAAGCAGAATTGGTGGTACTGAGAATGAAAGTTATCTCTTGTGTTTATGAGACTATTCCTGATGGCAAGACACAGTTATGGGAAAAGGCATTTGGATCCTGGGCTCCTCTAAAGGAGGAAGGGAAAGAGAGAGAGAGAGAGAGAGGGGAGCCATGGAAACACTCCCCATACAAGAGACATAGGACTTGAAGGATTCATGGATATAAATCTGGAAACACTAATTTAGGGTTGAGGAAACTACAGTCTGAATCAGAAATGACTTGTCCAAGGGCAGTGTTTATTGGCTGGCATAAATAGCAAAAACCCTGGTTTCTCAATCAGGCCAGTTCTTCCACAATCACTCTCCACTTCTTAAAGAGTCTGGGCCCAATGTATTCTTCTCCCTGAGTCTTTAATGCCTACCAGTATTAAGAACATGGGAATGTTCTGCACCCACTGCTGAGTTTTCCTAAGGCGCACACGTGCACGTGTGCACACACACACAGAAACACACACACCTAGTTTGTTCATTTCTCTTCTGTGCAATATTTTGTCTGTAAATGGACATTTGAAGAGGGGAAAGTCTTTCATGCTAATAAGCAAAATTATCATAACAACTATTCAACATCTTCTAGAAACTTGAATCTAGAACCCTCAAAATACTTCATCTCTAGCCTTTCAAATAGTAACAGCCACAATGCCTCCTTTTTACCATCCTTGAAATCCCATCTCCTCCATATTAGGAAATGAACTGATTATTTCTTCCAGTCTCCATCCTTTGAATCTGCAACCCCATAACCACCTCTTCATAAACTACCTCACTGTGTCATTGTCAAATCAATCATCTCTATTTTATTGTGTCCACTTTATATATCTGCTTGTGACACAAACTATTACCTGCCCCCCTTCACCAGAGTAGAGGAAAAGCTCCTCACAGCTCCTTACCCTCTGATGCAGAAATTGTTTCAGCTTGTTCCCCCTTGCCTGCCTAGAGGATTTCATTCTTTGATTTTTCTGACTAATAACTTGTCTTTATAGGTTCAGGAGATTCCACAACCAGAAAATAAATATGCTCCCTGTCCTCAGAGAAGTTTATGCTCAGGGGATGAGACAGATCCTTGCTACTCAAATTGTGGTGTGCAGGGCTCACCTCACAGCATCAATATCACCTGGGGTCTTCTTAGAAATGAAGAATTTCAGATGCCATTTCAGACCTACTCAATCAGAATCTGCACCTGAATGAGACTCCTGGGTGAATCAAATGAACATTAAAGTTTTGGAAGCACTGTAATCAACATCAGATAAGTAAGAATAATTCAGGGTAACCTTTATCATTATTGGGCAGTGAAAGGTATTTGTTATAGGAACGCACAGGTGGGCACCTAACTCTGATGTGATGGGTCAAGGAGGTCTATCAAAGCTAGAAATCTGAAGGACACATTAAGGTATTGGAGATGGGGATAGAGAGAAGTGGACATACTTGAGAAAAAGTTATTAAGTGTGGGTGGTGAAGGAGGGGGTGATTCCATAAAAAGATTCTTTCTCTGATTTGGACCACAGAGTGGATGGTGGTGTCATTTCCTGAGATAGGGAACACTCTTGAAGGAGCAGATGTGTGCGGGGAGGAAATTGGATGAGTTCCATTCCAGTCCAGTGTTTGAGCTCTTAACTAAGTTCTTGTTTTCTTTTTGTTTTGTTTTGTTTTGTTTTGTTGCCTTGGTCAGTTGGATTTGATAATTTTATTTAAGTGTTTGATACATATTTTTTAGCTAACCTCTTGGATTTGGTGACTGCGCATTTGAAATGTTCTTTAGCTTGGATCCTTGCACTCTCCAGACTCTGCCATTGGTAGCTCCATTTTCACCTCCTCTCACAAGTTTCTGTCAAGGAGAAGATGGAGAAATTTGTAAGGCACTGGCCTTACCTCACCCAGGGATGGGGAGGAGATCATTCAGATAACTTCTTCAGGTGTTCTTTCAGTTTAGAGGTTGTCATGGACTGAATGTTCGTGTACCCTAAAAATGTGTATGTTGAAATCCTAACCCCCAATGTGATGGTATCAGGAAGTGAACCCTTTGGGAGGTGACTAGGTCATCAGGATGGAGCCCTTATGAATGGCTTTTATAAGAGTCCTAGAGAGTTCTCTTGCTCTTTCTACCATGTGAGGACACAGCAAGAAGACAGGCGGCTGTGAACCAGGAAGCAGGTCCTCACCAGACATTGAATCTGCTGACACCTTTGATCTTGGACTTCCCAGCCTCCAGAAGTGTGAGAAATAAATTCCTGTTGTTTATTAGTCACCCAGTCTATGGTATTTTGTTATAGCAGCCTAACCTAAGACAGAGGCCTTTATGTCATCCACCTATCTTATTCGTGGGTGTTTATATTCCATTGTACAGTATTAAAAGGCAAGCGCTACAACAGCATTTTAATGGCTTTGGACATCAAATTGTTGATGGGGTTGTGGAGCAATGGAATTTTTCTTCTGAGTTCTCAGGAGTTTAAATCACATTCAGATCCTCTGACATGGTTAATCCAGTCCTAGATACACACCCTAGAAAAACTTATACTCATATGCCCAGGATTCCTGAAGTGAAATACATGTATTACAGAATTGTAAAAATTAATATTGGAAAAATCCAAATATCCAGAAAAAATAGAATATATAAATAAATTGTATAAAACAGTATACCTACAGTAGTGAACATGACCAAATTTCAACTTTGACCAACACTGTAGACAATTCTCACAAACAAAAATAACAATGAGTGAAAGAACCAAACAAGGAAGAAAATACAATGCTATTTTATTTAAGTAAGGTTTAAAATAGGCCAAGCTGCCATATTGTGGAGGGATGCATACATGGGTAGTAAACCATAAAGAAAGGAATATGACCACCTAGAAAGTCAGGATAGTCGTTACCTCTGGAAGAAGGATTGGAGTTGGAATAAGGAAGAGCCACCTGGGGTTGGGAGCTTCTGGAGATCTGTCAGTGTTCTGTTTCTTTCTTTTTTGTTTTTTAAAGTCTTTATTGAATTCGTTACAACATTGCTTCTGTTCTGTGTTTTGGTTTATTTTGCTGCGAAGCATGTGGTATCTAAGCTCCCTAATCAGGTGTCAAACCCACACCCCCTACATTGGAAGGTGAAGTCTTAACCACTGGATGGCCAGGGAAGTCTGACTGCTCTGTTTCTTGAAGAAGTTAACTGTTATACATTGGGGGAGAGGAACGAACCTATATCTTGTTTTTAAAATTTGATTCTGAACTCAAAGGTTAAATATTGCCTTAATGTGGGTCCTGGAATCTCTATTTTCATCAAAAAAGAAGGTTTGTAGTAGTAAATTTTGTTGGAGAAAAGTGGACACAGGATTGGCAGCTGTTGGATTACAGTAACCGATGAGAAGACAATGCAGGGGGATCCTTTGGCCAGCTTTGTTCAGGGTACTGGCACACTGCTGCTCCTGGAATTCAAAGGTCACATCTTTTTTTCCCCACATTCTCCCTAAATAGGACATCCTATGATTCCATTCTTTTGTTTTAATTCGGTTCTCAGTCATGGTGGTTTTCGGGGGCTTTTCCTTTCATTAGAGGGTGGAACATGCCCCAGTGTAACTTTCCACACTATATTTATGTAGACTGATGGTTTCATAAAGGTTCTTGACTGGGTTATGATTGCATACACTTTGTTTTTATTACATTCTTTTCATTTTCTGATTATAAATGTAATACGTGAGATCTACATAGATTAATTTATAAAGGCCATTAAGGCGTAATATTGAATTTTTTAAAAGCAAGTTAAAAATATGTACAGAATAACATCATACCTCATTTTAATGATATATTTCTAAATGAGTTAATACGTATGCCAATGCAGAGAAAAAATTGCCTTGGAGGCTATACACCAGTGTTCTCAACCAGGGAGTGATTTTTGTCCCCTGAGGTCATTTGATAACATCTGGAGACATTTTTGGTGGTCATGACTAAGAGGTGGGTGCTACTGGCATCTAGTGGATAGAGGCCAAGGATGCTACAAAATACCCTACAAGGCCCAAAATGTCCACAGTGCCACTGTTGAGGTACCCTGCTATTCATCAAAATTAGTAACAATGTTAATCTCTGGTGAGGGACTGAAATGGTTAAATATTTAAAGAGTATTTCAGCTCTATCTGTAGAGTTTGAGTTTTAAATAAGACACTTCTTGTATTCTATAAACTATTCATAAACATAGTAAAGTATGAAAGTAATATGTAACCATTACAAAACCCAGAAAATACAGAAAAGTTTAAAAAATTATAACTATCTAAAATCCACCATCCTGAGGTATCTGACATATTTCTTTCTAATAGATATTCCTATGTGTATATCTGTGAACATATAGAATTATATTTTGAAAATGATGCTCATTCTCTACATAAAGTGTAATCTATTTCCCACTCATATTATATTATGAACATTTTCGCATGTCAGTAAATATAGAATTTTAAGTGGCTGTGAAATATTCAGTCTACATGGACGTATCAGAGCCACATTTCTAAAATAAATTCAGAAATATTTCTAATAACGCTGTGTTTATATGTTTAGAATATATTCAAGTGGAGACAAATTTCTGAAGCAAGAGTTCTATCAGGAGAATAAACCATAGTACAAAATACCAACTTCAGATGTCAGTCAGATGACAACCTCTTTCCATTTTCAATAGGGAAAAAAATTAGAAATTAATAGATAGCTCACACATTTGAAAATAGAAATTTAAGAGCTGGATGTTAACTTAGAAAAGATATTACTTAGTAATGTTGCTACAGCAAGAAGCCCACTAAAATACAAGTAATTGCCACTTGTGGTTTAATTAATCTATTTTCTCAAGAACATAGTTTGGAGCTCAAGTATGCATATTGGGGAGCGATTAACCTTCAATAGCAATATAGAGGACACCAGACAGCTTTTTAAGCATCTCCCGTCTTGAAATGTCACTAAAATGAATTAAATTCCCATCTCTTCTCACGGATTAGAGCAAATTGCTCATTACAGTCAGGGGGATGGAGACCCTGTGACACGTGGGAGGCCACTAGAGCTGGAAATAACTGGTGGCAAGGAGGTCTGTGACAGTGAAAGGGCAGGAAGATGAAAGCTGGCAGGCTCCCTGCCTTCCCCCGAGCTCGGCTTTCCAGCCCTTTGACATGCCTGTTAATTCAGCTCTGGCTGGCTTGAAAATGCTTCGAGATCACGTTCATATTCCCGTTTGCCCTACCTCTGCCCCATGCACTTGAACTTACATGTCTTTAGAATAGCAGGAGGAGTCCGTGAAACAACTGCAATGAGTTTTCTAAAATACTGTCTATTTGGAAAATATTTTTCTCCCCTCTGGCAACAAAGTGACGAGGTGACGGTTCTGAGATGAGGCAGTTTCTCTGTGGGCACTAAAGACGGAGACTCTGGGATCAGAATCCCCATTGGTTAGCTGTGTAACTTTTTATACCCTCTCTATACCTCAGTTTCCTCTAACTGTCTAATGGTAAGAGCGCTAATACCCATTTTTTAATGATCGCTTGAAGATTAGACAAGACCGTATAAGTAAAGCTGTGTGCTGGCCATAAGGTACAGGTTTGGTCTCAAGAAGTGTCCTTATTCTCTGTTCTCATTTCACCCTCTTCAAAGACCCAATACATCTAAGTCTGCAATGAGAAAGGGCTATGATAAATGCAGAGGAGTAGTCAGGGGGAGTGTAAAGAGAAGACTGAAGGCGTTTGGGGAGGTGTCACAGAGAACAAACAGTTCCCTCAAGGCTAATTAGCTTCCCTGTAAGCTGCTCAGACCAGTTTTCCTCTTGGTGGACCTGCTTCTGAGTGGTTTTGCTTTTCGCATGTTGGCTAGGTGGATTTATCTTTTTCTCCTCGTGTAGGAAAGGAAATAGCTTCCTGACAGTGCTTCTAGGGGAATTGTGACTTGGAAACTGATTCCTTCATTCATTCATTCAATTGTTCAACAACTATTTATTGGATACCTGCTCTCTGGGTCACACATAAGTTAAAGAGGTGAATGAAATGCAGACCCTATTCTGAGAAAGTTCAGGGTTTATTGAAATAGGGAGATACTTCTACAGACCTCAGCAGAATAATGAAGGCTGTTAACAAGCAAAACAAACAAACACTCACCCCTTTCTCTATATAGCTTTTTCCTGCTTCTTTTTTTAAAAAAAAAATCTACCATCACAACTGCTGTTAAAGAGACAGAACATTAACACCAAACATGCAAAAGCTGAGGCTACATTCAAATTGTTGAACATCTAGCAGAAAATCCTTCTGAATTTTTTTTTTTTTTGAATGTTGGACCATAGTTTATTCCTGCAAGTCACACTGAAAAGAAAAACAGCTCACATGGAGGTGATGGGTGTATGCTGTTGTTAAAATCTTGCACCACAAAAGTTCTCCATGGCACAAATTATACCCTGGTTGCTGTCATAATATACATAAATTTTTAAAATTTAGAAGTGCCGTTCCTTTTTTTTTTTAACATCTTTATTGGAGTATAATTTCTTTACAACGTGGTGCTATTTTCTGCTGTATAACAAAGTGAATCAGTTATACGTATACATATATCCCCATATCCCCTCCCTCTTGCGTCTCCCTCCCACCCTCCCTATCCCACCCCTCTAGGTGGTCACAAAGCACCAAGCTGATCTCCCTGTGCTATGCGGCTGCTTCCCACTAGCTATCTATTTTACATTTGGTAGTGTATATATGTCCATGACACTCTCTCACTTCGTCCCAGCTTCCCCTTCCCCTTCCCCCTCCCTATGCCCTCAAGTCCATTCTTTACGTCTTTATTCCTGTCCTGCCCCTAGGTTCATCAGAAACATTTTTTTTTTTTTTTTTTAGATTCCATATATATGTGCTAGCGTACAGTATTTGTTTTTCTCTTTCTGACTTACTTCACTCTGTATGACAGACTCTAGATCCATCCACCTCACTACAAACAACTGAATTTTGCTTCCTTTTATGACTAATATTCCATTGTATATATGTGCCACATCTTCTTTATCCATTCATCTGTCAATGGACACTTAGGTTGCTTCCATGTCCTGGCTATTGTAAATAGTGCTGTAATGAAAATTGTGGTACATGACTCTTTTGGAATTATGGTTTTCTCAGGTTATAAGTCCAGGAGTGGGATTGCTGGGTCCTATGGTAGTTCTATTTTAGGTTTTTTAAGGAACCTCCATACTGTTCTCCATAGTGGCTGTATCAATTTACATTCCCACCAACAGTGCAAGAGGGTTCCCTTTTCTCCACATCCTTTCCAGCATTTATTGTTTCTAGATTTTTTGATGATGGCCATTCTGACCGGTGTGAGGTGATACCTCATTATAGTTTTGATTTGCATTTCTCTAATGATTAGTGATGTTGAGCATCCTTTCATGTGTTTGTTGGCAATCTGCATATCTTCTTTGGAGAAATGTCTATTTAGGTCTTCTGCCCATTTCTAGATTGAATTTTTTGTTTTTTTGATATTGAGCTGCATGAGCTGCTTGTATATTTTGGAGATTAATCCTTTGTCAGTTGCTTCATTTGCAAATACTTTCTCTCATTCTGAGGGTTGTCTTTTTGTCTTGTTTATGGTTTCCTTTGCTGTGCAAAAGCTTTTAAGTTTCATTAGTTCCAACTTGTTTATTTTTGTTTTTATTTCCATTACTCTAGGAGGTGGGTCAAAAAGGATCTTGCTGTGATTTATGTCATAAAGTGTTCTTCCTATGTTTCCTCCTAAGAGTTTGAAGTGTCTGGCCTTACATTTAGATCTTTAATCCACTTTGAGTTTATTTTTGTGCATAGTGTTAGGGACTGTTTTAATTTCATTCTTTTACATGCAGCTGTCTAGTTTTCCCATCACCACTTATTCAAGAGACTGTCTTTTCTCCACTGTACATTCTTGCCTCCTTTATCAAAGATCAGGTGTGCATGGGTTTATCTCTGGGCTTTCTATCCTGTTCCATTTTTGTATGTCTCTGTTTTGGTGCCAGCACCATACTGTCTTGATTACTGTAGCTTTGTAGTATAGTCTGAAATCTGGGAACCTGTTTCCTCCAGCTCTGTTTTTCTTTCTCAAGATTGCTTTGGCTATTCAGGGTCTTTTGTGTTTCCATAGAAATTGTGAAATTTTTTGTTCTAGTTCTGTGAAAAATGCCATTGGTAGTTTAATAAGGATGGCATTGAATCTGTAGATTTCTTTGGATAGTACAGTCATTTTCACAAAGTTGATTCTTCCAAACCAGGAACATGGTATATCTCTCCATCTGTTTGCATCATCTTTAATTTCTTTCATCAGTGTCTTATAGTTTTCTGCGTACAGGTCTTTTTTCTCCTTAGGTAGGTTTATTCTTAGGTATTTTATTCTTTTTGTTGCAATGGTAAATGAGAGTGTTTCCTTAATTTCTCTTTCAGATTTTTCATCATTAGTGTATAGGAATGCAAGAGATTTCTGTGCATTAAATTTGTATCCTGCTACTTATCCAAATTCATTGATTAGCACTAGTAGTTTCCTGGTAGCCTCTTTAGGATTCTGTATGTGAAGTGTCATGTCATCTGCAAACAGTGACAGCTTTACTTCTTCTTTTCCAATTTGGATTCCTTTTATTTTTTTTTCTTCTCTGATTGCAGTGGCTAAAACTTCCAAAACTATGTTGTATAATAGTGGTGAGACTAGGCAAACTTGTCTTGTTCCTGATCTTAGTGGAAATGGTTTCAGTGTTTCACCATTGGGAATGATGTTGGCTGTGGGTTTGCCATATATGGCCTTTATTATGTTGGGGTAAGTTCCCTCTATGCCTACTTTCTGGAGAGTTTTTATCATAAATGGGTGTTGAATTTTGTCAAAAGCTTTTTTCTGCACGTACTGAGATTATTATATAGTTTTTATCCTTCAATTTGTTAATATGCTTTATCACATTGATTGATTTGAGTATATTGAAGAATCCTTGCATTCCTGGGATGAACTCCACTTGATCATGGTGTATGATCCTTTTAATGTGCTCTTGGATTCTGTTTGCTAGTATTTTGTTGAGGATTTTTGCATCTATGTTCATCAGTGATAATGGCCTGTAGTTTTCTCTTTTTTGTGACATCTTTGTCTGGTTTTGGTATCAGGGTGATGGTGGCCTCATAGAATGAGTTTGGGAGTGTTCTTCCCACTGCTATATTTTGGAAGAGTTTGAGAAGGATAGGTGTTAGCTCTTCTCTAAATGTTTGATAGAAGTCACCTCTGAAGCCATCTGGTCCTGGGCTTTTGTTTGTTGGAAGATTTTTAATCACAGTTTCAGTTTTAGTGCTTGTGGTTGGTCTGTTTAAATTTTCTATCTCTTCCTGGTTCAGTTTCAGAAGGTTGTGCTTTTCTAAGAATTTGTCCGTTTCTTCCAGGTTGTCCATTTTATTGGCATATAGTAGCTTGTAGTAATCTCTCATGAAACTTTGTATTTCTGCAGTGTCATATGTTACTTCTCCTTTTTCATTTCTAATTCTGTTGATTTGAGTCTTCTCCCTTTTTTTCTTGATGAGTCTGGCTAATGGTTTATCAATTTTCTTTATCTTCTCAAAGAACCAGCTTTTAGTTTTATTGATATTTGCTATTGTTTCCTTCATTTCTTTTTCATTTATTTCTGATCTGATCTTTATGATTTCTTTCCTTCTGCTAACTTTGGGTATTTTTTGTTCTTCTTCTCTAATTGCTTTAGGTGTAAGGTTAGGTTGTTTATTTGAGATGTTTCTTGTTTCTTGAGGTAGGATTGTAGTGCTATAAACTTCCTTCTTAGAACTGCTTTTGCTGCATACCATAGGTTTTGGGTCATCCTGTTTTCATTGTCATTTGTTTCTAGCTTTTTTTTGATTTCCTCTTTGATTTCTTCAGTGATCTCTTGGTTATTTAGTAGTGTATTGTTTAGACTCCATGTGTTAGTTTTTTTTTTACAGTTTTTTCCTATAATTGATATCTAGTCTCATAGCGTAGTGGTCGGAGAAGATACTTGATAGAATTTCAATTTTCTTAAATTTACCAAGGCTTGATTTGTGACCCATGATATGATCTATCCTGGAGAATGTTCCATAAGCACTTGAGAAGAAAGTGTATTCTGTTGTTTTTTGGATGGCATGTCCTATAAATATCAATTAAGTCCACCTAGTTTAATGTGTCATTTAAAGCTTGTGTTTCCTTATTTATTTTCATTTTGGATGATCTGTCCATTGGTAAAAGTGGGGTGTTAAAAATCCCCTATTATGATTGTGTTACTATCGATTTCCCCTTTTATGGCTGTTAGCATTTACCTTATGTACTGAAGTGCTCCTATGTTGGGTGCATAAATATTTCCAATTGTTCTATGTTCTTCTTGGAATGATCCCTTGATCATTATGAAGTGTCCCTCTTTGTCTGTTGTAATAGTCTTAATTTTAAAGTTTATTTTGTCTGATATGAGAATTGGTACTCCAGCTTTCTTTTGATTTCCATTTGCATGGAATATCTTTTTCCATCCCCTCACTTTCAGCCTGTATGTGTCCCTATGTCTGAAGTGAGTCTCTTGTAGACAACATATATACAGGTCTTGTTTTTGTATCCGTTCAGCCAGTCTATGTCTTTTGGTTGGAGTATTTAATCCATTTACATTTAGGCAATTATCAATACGTATGTTCCTATTACCCTTTTCTTAATTGTTTTGGGTTTGTTATTGTAGGTGTTTTCCTTCTCTTGTGTTTCCTGCCTAGAGAAGTTCCTTTAGCATTTGTTGTAAAGCTGGCTTGGTGGTGCTGAATTCTCTTAACTTTGGTTGTCTGTAAAGGTTTTAATTTCTCCATCAAATCTAAATGAGATCCTCGTTGGGTAGAGTAATCTTGGTTGTAGGTTTTTCCCTTTCATCACTTTAAATATGTCCTGCCTCTCCCTTCTGGCTTGCAGAGGTTTTGCTGAAAGTTCAGCTGTTAACCTTATGGAGATTCCCTTGTATGTTTTTTGTTCCTTTTCCCTTGCTGCTTTTAATATTTTTTCATTGTATTTAATTTTTGATAGTTTGATTAATATGTGTCTTGGCGTGTTTCTCCTTTTATTTATCCTGTATGGGACTCTCTGCTCTTCCTGGCCTTGACTGACTATTTCCTTTCCCATATTAGGAAAGCTTTCAACTCAAATCTCTTCGGATACTTTCTCAGCCCCTTTCTTTTTCTTTTCTTCTTCTGGGACCCCTATAATTCGAATGTTGGTGCATTTAATGTTGTCCCAGAGGCGCCTGAGACTGTCCTCAATTCTTTTCATTCTTTTTTTCTTTATTCTGCTCTGAGGTAGTTATTTCCACTATTTTATCTTCCAGGTCACTTATCCGTTCTTCTGCCTCAGTTATTCTGCTATTGATTCCTTCTAGAGAACTTTTAATTTCATTTATTGTGTTGTTTATCATTGTTTGTTTGCCCTTTAGTTCTTCTAGGTCCTTGTTAACTGTTTCTCGTATTTTCTCCATTCTATTTCCAAGATTTTGGATCATCTTTACTATCATTACTCTGAATTCTTTTTCAAGTAGATTGTCTATTTCCTCTTTATTTCTTTGGTCTGGTGGGTTTTTACTTTGCTACTTCATCTGCTGCGTATTTCTCTGTCTTCTCATTTTGCTTGACTTACTATGTCTGGGGTCTCCTTTTCACAGGCTGCATGTTCACATTTCCTGTTGTTTTTGGTGTCTGCCCCCAGTGGGTGAGGTTGATTCAGTGGGTTGTGTAGGCTTCCTGGTGTAGGTGACTGGTGCCTGTGTTTTGTTGGATGACGCTGGATCTTGTCTTTCTGGTTGGCATGACTGCATCCAGTGGTGTGTTTTGGGGTGTCTGTGAACTTATTATGATTTTAGGCAGCCTCTCTGCTAATGGGTGGGGTTGTGTTCCCGTCTTGCTCATTGTTTGGCATGGGGTTTCCAGCACTGGAGCTTGCTGGTCATTGAGTGGAGCTGTGTCTTAGTGTTCAGATGGAGATGTCTGGGAGAGCTCTCATCAATTGTTATTACGTGGGGCTGGGAGATCTCTGGTGGTCCAATGTCCTGAACTTAGCCCTCCCACCTCAGAGGCTCAGGCCTGACACCCAGCCAGACACCAAGACCCTGTCAGCCACATGCCTCAGAAGAAAAGTGAGAAAAAAAAAAGAGAAAGAAAGAAAAATAAGATAAAATGGAATAAAGTTATTAAAATAAAAAATAAAAAAATTATTAAAAATATAAAAAAGTAATAACAAAAAAGAAGAGAGAAACCAAACCAATAAACAAATCCACCAATGATAACAATTGCTTAGAACTATACAGAGATAAACATAGAAATCAGAAACTAGTCTGTCACATACAGCAAACCCCAAGTCTACAGTTGTTCCCAATGTCCAGTGCCTCAATTTAAGATGATTCATTGTCTATTTACCTATTCCACAGGTACAGGGTAAATCAAGTTGATTGTGGAGATTTAATCCACTGCTCCTGAGGCTGCATGGAGAAATTTCCCTTTCTCAGCTCCTGGGGTCCAGCTTTGGATTTGGCCCTGCCTCTGCATCTAGGTCACCCTCTGGCATCTGTTCTTCACTCATACAGGAGGGGGTTAAAAGTGCGGCTGATTAGGGGGCTCTGGCTCACTCAGGCCGGGGGGAGGGAAGGGTATGGGATGTGGGGCAAGCCTGTGGCAGCAGAGGCCAGCATGATGTTGCAACATCTTAAGGTGTGCCGTGTGTTCTCCCAGGGAAGTTGTCTCTGGATCATGGGACCCTGGCAGTGACGGGCTGCACAGGCTCCCAGGAGGGGCGGTGTGGATAGTGACCTGTGCTTGCACACAGGCTTCTTTGTGACTGTAGCTGCAGCCTTAGCATTTCACACCCATCTCTGGTGTCCACGCTGTTAGCCGTGGCTCACACCTGTCTCTGAAGCTGTTTGGGTGGTGTTCTGAATCTCCTCTCTTCACGCACCCAAAACCATGGTTTCTTCACTCAGGCAGTTCTAGACTTTTTTCTGGCCTCCTTCCTGGTTAGCTATGGTGCATTAGCTCCCTTCAGGCTGTGTTCACACAGCCAACCCCAGTCCTCTCCCTGGGATCTGCCCTCTGAAGCCCAAGCCTCAGCTCCCAGCCTCCACCTGCCCCAGAGAGTGAGAAGACAAGCCTCTCGGGCTGGTGAGCGCTGGTCAGCAACGATCCTCTGTGCAGGAATCTCTCCACTTTGCCCTTTGCACCCCTGTTGCTGTGTTCTCCTCCATGGTTCTGAAGCTTCCCCCTTGCCCCCCCGTTCTCCACCAGTGAAGGGGCTTCCTAGCGTGTGGAAACTTTTCCTCCTTTACAACTCCCTCCCAGATGTACAGGTCCCATCTCTGTTGTTTTGTCTCTGTTTTCTCTTTCTTCTTTTGCCCTACCCAGGTACGTGGGGAGTTTCTTGCTTTTTGGGAAGCCTGAGGTCTTCTGCCAGCATTCAGTAGGTGTTCTGTAGGAGTTTTTCCACATGTAGATGTATTTTTGATGTATTTGTGGGGAGGAAGCTGATCTCCACATCTTAATCCTCCGTCATCTTGAACGTCCTCTCTGAAATTCTTAAATCAAGAAACTCTTTGACTGTTCCAGTCTCTTAGAATGCATTGGCTCACTACTGTTGAGTCCCCTTCCTTTATTTTCATGTTGAAAGAAAAATATGTCAACATTATGGAAAAATTTGTGAAGTTTGAATTAGATCCAATTCCAGGTCTTAAATACAACGTTAGGAAGTATTGATTTCTTGGCAAAACTCTCCATACGTTATCATTATGAATGCCCTAATTCTATTACATGTTTGACAATATTTTTGGTTGCTTTGTCTCATTTTGTCTTAAGGCTAATATATTTTCTAGTTGGTCTGAGTTAAAATGATTCCTTTCTGGCTTATCCAGGGAGCTTTTTAGTGGAAGCTTGCCTAAAATGGTAGAGACCAGGATGGCATCTAGTGAAGTACCATGAACAAATTCTACTCCTCTGAAATTCTTTGACCATGAGATAGCTCTCCTAAAGTTGTGATGACTCAGACTGAATCGGACATGGGATGCACCTTAAAAATATTGTTTGGCAAGAGTACCATCACACACACCTGAGAAGGACAAGAGTTCTTTGCAACTTTGTCCTAGAATAAGTAGACAATCCTCAGAGGGAATACAGTGCACACTGCAGACTTGGGAGTCTGTTCTTGCCTGGCTTCCCTTGCCAGTCTCAATGTGGATTGCTCAGTGGATAGTCTGTGTGAAGTAACCACTATATGCAACCTGGCTTTAAGTCAGTTTGGCCTTCCTGATGATTGAATTCCCTGACAGGTGTAATGAATTCCTCAGTCCTTGTCCTCAAATCCCTCAGATTATCATATCCTTTCACTTCCATCTGCAGGCCTAGCTTTCCCCCAGGCTCTAGAGCCAATTATTTTCATGAATTTTAGGAAGTACAAGATTCCTAGGTTCTGTATCACTGGTCTTATTCTAACCTTGTTCTGACCTTGTGCTGCAGGCATAATAGATGTGTTCTCACTTTGTTCTTAATGCCCAAACATTTGTGTTAAACACTAATTCCAGTAATTGGATCCCTACCTTAGCTTAGTATCTTGACCCAGACAGGTTCCTTCAGGACTAGACTTCTCTCTTGCATTGGGCAATCTTCTCGAGGACCAGAATCTGCGCTCTGAATGTTAATTCTCATATGACGTACTTGAAACCCAAAGCCAGACCCCTGATGCAGGCGTTGCTTGTCTCAGGGACACCTACCTACAGCCCTTAGCTGTTACCACTAAAATATCTACCCAATATACACTATGTTTTGGGTCAAACCTCTACTTAGCCCTCCTTAACACTCCACCTGTCCATTTTTGTTTCTAATTCCCTAATACTGGTACCACCTCACATGATTGGAAATTTGTTCATTCAAAAAAAAATTTATTGAGTGTCTATGGTAGGCACATTGGACAAAATATTGTATAAGATACAGGACATCATGATCACAGTATTTCTCATCTAGTGGGACATGCAGACAAGGAGATGGCAATTACAACAGTGTGAAAGAGCTGTGGTAAGGGATATGCTGGGTGTGTTGGGTGCTATGGAAGCATTTAGGGAAAAACTGACATGAACTTTGGGTATGACAGAAGACATCCTGAAGGAAGTGACATGTAAACCTACACCAGAAGATTAAGCCAGACAACTGGCAAAAGATGAGAGAAGGGGTAAAGAGAGATGATATCAAGCAGAAAAACTAGATTGAAGGCCAGGGAATGAGAGAAAGAGAACATGGCACATTTGAAGCTGGTCAAAAACAAGTTTGAGAAAATGAGAAATGAGAGAGAAGCAGGTTGGAGCCCAGATCATACAGGTAAGAAGTCTGATCTCTACCCATTAGCAATGGGAAAGCCCTGAATATTTTGAGAAAAGGAAGTGGCATGCCATGTGGGGGTGTAGACTTCTATCCTGCCCACGATCTGGTTCATTCTGTTTGCAACAAAAGTCAGGATTTTGACAGCCAGTTATATAAATTACCATTGAAGACTTTGTCAAAATAGACCAGGAAAGCTTTATTCATGTCATACAGATATAGTCTCATCTTGATAGTTGATATGAATGGTTCCACTAAGAATGAATCTCCCTCATTTGATGACCACAGGCAACTTCGGAAGCTGATAACTTGGCTACTCTTTCTAATGTTTACGAGGTGTATTTTGAAATAATCCAAAAAAGGCCATTTTATTGTGGGAAGTGAAGCCAAATTATTCTCCAAGATGCTCTCCTCAGAAAGAAAACATTAAAGTCTGATTAAAATGTAGCTTAGGTTATATTTCACAAGGTGTTATAATAAGTATTTCCAATAGCTAGAGAAAAAAAGACTCTTCCTATCCACACCCTTCCAGTCAGTATTATGTTTATTTTTAAAATTGAAAGAAAGAGCAAGTGAATCCAGTTATACATTCTTTAAATGCACAATATAAACTAATTAGTTTTTATTTTATTTAGAAGAATTTTATTCAATTTTTTTAAACTAAAAAAACAGTTTATCCTTTTGTTCCACTCCCCACCTCCCACCTCTTGCAACTACCAATCTGTTTTCTGTATCTGTGAGCTTGGATTTGTTTGTTTGTATCTTTGTTTTTGTTTTTTAGATTCCTTATATAAGAGAGGTCATATGATATTTGTCTTCCTCTGACTTATTTCACTTAGCATAATGCTCTCGAGGTCCATTCATGTTGTCACAAATGCAAAATTTCATTCTTTTTTATGGATGAGTAATATTCCATTGTAAATATATATATATATATATATATATATATATATATATATATCTCACATCTTCTTTGCCCATTCATCCATTGATGGACACATGTTGTTTCCATATCTTGGCTATTATAATAATGCTGCAATGAACATGAAGGTGCATATATCTTTTTGAATTAGCATTTTGATTTTCTTTGAATAAATACCCAGAAGTGGAATTACAGATTATATAGTAGTTCCATTTTTAATTTTTTGAGGAACCTCCATACTGTTTTCCATAGTGATTGCACCAATTTACATTCTCACCATTAGTACACAAGTGTTCATTTTCTCCACATCCTTGCCAACAT
Source organism: Balaenoptera musculus (assembly GCF_009873245.2). Classification (NCBI taxonomy): domain Eukaryota; kingdom Metazoa; phylum Chordata; class Mammalia; order Artiodactyla; family Balaenopteridae; genus Balaenoptera; species Balaenoptera musculus. The sequence continues at coordinate 20,522,799 of NC_045792.1, forward strand.
TTATTATTTCTTGTCTTTTTGATAGTAGCCATTCTGACAGGTGTGAGGTGATATCTCACTGTGGTTTTGATTTGCATTTCCCTAATCATTACTGATGTTGAGCACCTTTACATGTTTTAATTTGCCTTTCTCTGATTATTGATGATGTTGAGCATCTTTTCATGTGCTTTTTGGCCATCTGTATGTCTTCTTTGGAAAATGTCTATTTAGACCCTCTGCCCAATTTTTAATCAGATTGGGTTTTTTTTGCTACTGAGTTGTATGAGATCTTTATGTATTTTGGATATTAACCCCTTATCAGATATATGATTTGCAAATATTTTTCCCATTCAGTAGGTTGCCTTTTCGTTTTGTTGATAGTTAACAAAAATATTTTAGGAATATTAAATAAATTAGAAGCTGTACTTTTTGTTCTCAGTAAAAAATAAACCAAGCAGTGCACAAAAATCCCAGGTATTTACATTTCAAATCCTATTAGTTTTCATTGTTTTCAACTGAAGCTCCCTATACCGTCTTATGTTGATTAGTTCTTGAGATCAGCTTGGATTTTGGGTATTTGTTAGTCTCAGTTATTTTTAAAGACCTAATTTAATTATTCAGGAATGCAATCACACTTTGTTCTCCAAATATTTTGATCTCATTTCCACTATAAACCTGGAATGCTTGGTCATCCCCCCTTTAAAAAAAAGTTAGTTTTATAACCATAATCTGGGTGTACTTTAGAATGTGATTTTTTTTCCATGAGAATTTTCAAATATGTGCCCTGAGCCATTTACATGAATGTGAGACACTGGAAGATAAAATGAATGAATTTGTATCTCAGGACTCTTGCTATAACCCCAAATATATTACTAGATATAAGTTCCATTTTCAAGCTTCAGTGCAACTCTTTTTGGCAAGGGATTTTATTTAAGTCTTTCTTTTTTCCATCTGAAAGTTTTTCTAATATAAGATTTAAGATTAAGGTAAAGCAATGGCCTTCACTACTTTTATTTCTTCCTAACAATGAGCATCCACACAGGAGATTATGAAGTGAACTTGAAGAAGCCAGTCTGCAGCCTTTCCATTCTTCTCACCTCCCCTGCTTTTCTCTACCTTTTCCCCTGTGCAACTTTCAAGGTGAAAGTAGGCTATGAGAAAGGCGGGTGGATTGTTCCTGGATGAAGGGAAGCCAAGTGACAGCATAGCCCAGAAGACAATGATGCATTCTTCTATTTTTGCTACAGTCAAATTGCTTTTCAGGATTTCTGTGTTATAAAAATACATGGATTTTTTAGAAAATATACTTGATTATATAATCTAATCCTCATTCCAACCCTGAAAGCCAGATGTATGGTAAAGAAGTATCTAGCTCTTCTTGCTTTTCTGCCTGGGCCCATAAAATAAGAACTTTTGACCTCTCAGAATTCTCAGAATTGTGGGGAAATTGCTTGTCTTTTTTTTTTTTCCTCTCTCTCACTGACTTCTCTCTATGGGAGAAGAGTGCTCTAATTTGTGATATGACTAGAGACTGGTGTCTAACGGTCTGGGGTTTTCCATTGTACTGAGTTTATGTGTTTATAGCTTTGTACAAAAGTGGCTTCAGAACCTTGGGCTTTTAAATTCTCTCTGACTTGCTCTTTGGACTTTGTGTGCTCAATAACTGAGAGGTAGTCATGGTTCTCCGTGCTAGTGGCTCACTTACTGTCTGTACAGCAGTCCAAAGTCTCACCTCCGATGTTCATAAAATCTAGGATTTTTGTCCACTTGAAAACCCAATGAAAGTTTTTATTATCTCCATGTTCAGATGTGGAAAATGTCTCAGAGAGGTTAATAACTTGTCTAAAGCCATATAGTTAGTGGATGGAAGAATGAAAGTTTGAACCCTGGTGTACACACTTTATTATTCTTACTGTCCCATAACACATGCCCTGTAGTTCTTGGACCAGCACTGTGGCTGGGAAGCACAAGAATGCACTTTTCTGATTTGACAGGTCAACTTGTTTTTATACCTGGGTATGGAGATTGTAGAGAAAGCAGTGGCCAGGATATCTGCGTTCTATTTCTTCCTTCCCTCTATTCCTAACTCTGGAGAAACCTAGGATATCATTCATGTCTAGAAGTCATGTCACATAAAAATTCCAGAAATCTCAAAGAATTTAGCCTCATGAGGACCTTCCTGAGCTGTGCTGATTATCCATCCAAATGTCCTGCCCTACACCTGTTCTATAAGGGTCACTCTTTAACTGGCTAGATAAATGAGAAAATTGAAACCATCCATGGCTTTACATAAAAAAAGCAGATCTTACTTTTTAAAAATGGTGTAGAGGTTAGACAGTTTAGGGCAGTTATAACCACTCCATTCCATGGTCTTCATGACCCAGGCACTTTCTATCTTTGTTCTCTGCCATCCTTCCCATGTCTGTTAGTCATTCAGATAGGCTGCTGGAGCTCCAGCTATCATATCCATATTGAGGAAAGAAGAAGGGAGGGAGAGCAAAGGAGTTTTCCTAGATGTTTCACCAACAACTTCTGCTTATATCCCACTGACACCAAGCTACCAGGAAAATGTAACTTTTTAGCTGGGCATTCTATAACCCAGAAGGAAAAGGAGCATTCTATTAGTAGGGAAGAAAGGTGGAATGGACATTGGGTAGGCAACTTGCAGTTTCTACCACATCTGCACACACATACACCCCCCAACACACACAAGGCTGCCATGTTGTACAACTCCATGTGTCATTCACACTGTATTCTGTGAGCACAGAAATTTAAATATTAGCTGCACCCACCTGGCTCAGGTACTTTCCTGAATGAGTTTATTTAAATTATACTTTTATACATTCAACATCAGAATTAGTTAAGAATTACTGATCTTGTGTTTTGGAAGAATTTTTATAAAATGGTTCATTTAAATTTTCAAATACACATATGAAACAAGTATAGATAATTGTCAGATAGGACTTCAGTATGTTTCTTTATTACCTGTCATTCCTCAAGGAAATTGGAGAGACAGAATTCTGTGTCTCGCTCAAAAATTTTCCCAGTCCCTCATGGGCAGTAAGTGAAGCTAAAGTCTCTCCTCCTGCTGCCTTCCTAAATTTTTGATCTTTAATCATTTATATGTATCTATTTACATATGTATCACACACCTGTCTTCATATGCATTAGGAAAATCATGGAGAAAATAGGACATATCTTAAAGTCCTGGTTCTTTGAAAGCCAACAGCCATACTGACAAACAAGCCCCCCTCTGGAAAAGAATTATTCCTTTAGAGAGGCAAGAGCCCTCTCCTCTGGTTATAAGGCTTGAAAGATAAAGTCTGGTGATGTTCATTGCCATGGGGTGTAAGGACAACCAACCAAAGAGAATGGAGTTGATAAAGGAGATGTGGAAGAGAGAGAATGTCCTGAGGGGGTACAAGTCCCTGGAGCTCCTATCCTTCAGTGAGTCCATATTTTCCTTAAGCTAATATGAATTGGCTTTTTGTTACTTGGAACTAAAGACCTGACTAAGGTAGCCTGGACTGTCATCATGTAATACAGTGACACCACATTCTTCTATTTCTGCATGCAAACCTCTCTCTCTCTCTCTGAAGACCGTTAACGGGATTTGGATTTCTGTGTGGTTGAAACCACCTTGAGAAGTCCTCATGCCACATGATCCCCAGGAGGAATAACCATGGACAATAGGCTTTTCTATCTTCAACTTGAAGTGGAAAATGTCAATCTATGTCAGAGATACAAGACTGGAGTCAGGTATGGGGAGAGCCTTGTGTCATGGAAAGGTGGTTATGCGACTCAGACCAGGCTTATAAGATCACAGGTGTGATACATAATGGAGTGTCAGCATGCATAGAGGATATTTTCACTCTTCTGGGAGAAGATGTTTTCAACTCAGAGCATAGCAATGAGAAGTGAAACCTGAAATTGCAGGCCACATTCTTAACACTAATGTTTCATGAGCCTTAAGCAGCAACACCACATCTCTGAGTGTGTGGGAAGAGTGTATACACTTTGCCCAGGCATTATATCAAGGAGAAATAAAAGTCACAGATTAACTGGATCTCCTTCATAAAAACACAGCAAGTTCCAGCATCTCCCTGACTGATGCTATTTTCACTAAAAAGTTGCATTATATTATGGCTTGTGTTTCATTTCCCTTTATAGTTTCCTCCTTACCTCACAGCCAGCTACTAATAAGTAATAAAATGAGCAAGGGCAGACAACAGGAAAGAGAAGCAGAGAAGTAAATGATATGGATAACCCCAAACAACACAAACTTTCCCTGAAAAATCAAGAGCTGCTGATTTGCAAAATTATCATGCATCCCAAACAGCCCCTTGCTTTTTCAATGACTGCAAACTCTACAGTAATTACCTAATCTGTAAGCACAATCCCCCGCATTGAGGAGATTTGCAATTTGCAGGTGGAGAAATGAGAAATAGAGTCAGTAAAGGAATTGCTTTATTAAGAAATCCTCGCGTGTGTACTGGGTTTTATAGCTCACAGTGAACTTTCACATTCATTGTCTTGTATCTGCCAGGAATGCTGTAAGATGGTTAGAAGAGACATGGTTATTCACATCCAGTGGGTGGGAAAGCTCAGACTCAGAGAGGTTCTATGGTCAGTCCAAGATTACACTCATGGAATGTCTTAGAGATGAGACTTCACAAACCAGCATCTGTATTCCTACTTTAGAAGTCTTATTTATTAAGTGATCTGGGGTCAGGATCAGAAGCATTGATCCTTCAGACCACTCCATTTTTTTGTTTTTCTTTCCCCTGAATATTAATTAACCTACGGCTTTTATGGAATACTTACAACACAAAATAAAATGCATACAAATCATTCAAAACCAATAACCTGGAGATTGAATGTTGAAAATATTTTAGCATGCATTTTTTTCTAACGTTTTTTGTATAACTAATAGCAATAATTGTTAGCATAATAAAATTCTGGGCACTGCTTATATACTTTACACATATTAATTTATTTAATCTTCATAATAATCCTTTGAAGAAGGTACTGTTATTATCCTCATTTTATGAATGAAGAAACTGAGGCACAGAAGGGGTAAGAAACTTGTGCATTGGTACATAGCTACTGTTTGTGACTCTTGCGCTTATGCTCTTAATTACAATAATATATAAATACTTCCCACTATTACACACATGTACACACTCACACATATATGTTTGTAAATATATGTTTTAGATCAAGCTCTGAAATTCTTTGGAAACTTCCTTTTGCATGTATCTTTATTTATTGTATGTTTTCACATTATTAATATATGATAAAATATGTCTATATATTATATTTATATATATTTTAGATTCAATATAATTTTCTTAACCTCTTATTAATAAATATTTAATTTTCTTCTACTTTTTCATTTATAAATAAAAGTGAACATTCTTAAACATAGCCTCCTTTATCTAGCTGGTTATTTTCTTAAGATAAATTCTTAGCCTTTGATTAAAGTTTGATACATTTCCTTCCAATAATTTTTCTTTGCATATGTACATTGTTGAGATCAAACTGTGCCTGCAATTTTTTATCCTGCTTTTTAACTTACCAGCATATTATAATAATCATTTATCCATTTTATTTAAAAATTCTATGTAAGTGTTAATACAACAAAAGCTAAATCAATAAAAAGACAGTAAAGGAAGCAATGAGACATGAAAAGAAGAGGTCTACGATGTTGACTTGCTTCCATTTTTGCTCCCTCAAATCATCCTCCGCACCACAGCTAGAGTTCTCTCTCTTATATGAAAGCAACTATGCTATCCTTTTGCTTACAACTCCCAGTGTCTCCTGCTTCCTATAGGATATTATCTGAGTTCCTCTGCAGGGCACACCACATGCTCTCTGTGACCCAGCTATACTCATGTTTGGATGCCCTATAGTCACCTTGAAGAAAAATTTAAGGCTCCCTACCACACTATTTCCCATACTCTAGTTTTTTTTTTTTTTTTTAATTGAAATTTAATTGGCATAAACATTATATTAGTTTCAGGTGTACAACATAATGATTGAATATTTGTATATATTGCAAAATGATCATCACAATAAGTCTAATTAACATCCATCATCGTACATAGCTAACAATAATATTTGTGTGTGTGATGAAAACTTTTAAGATCTACTCTCTTAGCAACTTTCAAATATGCAATACAATATTGTTAACCACAGTCACCATGCTGCACATTACATTGCCATGACTTATTTTATAACTGGAAGTTTGTACCTTTTGACCCCTTTCAGCCATTTCACTCACCCCCCCACCCAACCCCATACCCAACCCCCATCACCTTAAGCAATAGCCAATCTCTTCTGTCTATGAGCTTGTTTTGTTTTTAATTCCACATATAAGTGAGATCATATGGTATTTTTCTTTCTCTGTCTGACTTATTTCACTTAGGATAATGCTCTCAAGGTTCATCCTTGCAAATGGCAGGATGTCTTTTTTTTTTTTTTATGGCTGAATAGTATTCTCCTGTACCCTAGTTTTTGATAGTCCTCTTTCATGGAATACTTTCTCTTTCCTTTTCCCCAGATTAACCTGTTAATTCTTTAAGACCCTATGCAGAAATTATTTCCTCCAGGAAGAGTTTTTTCTTGGACTGCACCACATTCTGAGCTGGGTATATGAGTACCATCTGTGTCATCACATGCACCCAGGGACAAGAAAAAAGCTTGGGGACCCCTCACACATTGAATAAATCCATTCAGGGACAAGGCCAGCCTAGACATTATATTTGAATGTTCCACAGGCTTGCTTTATGGAGTCTAGTTCTACTCTTGAGTGATCTTGTGGAATCCCATAGGAATCTTGGATCACAATTTCCCTGGATCATGAGAGATCCCTGGGGGAGGGCAGCTTTTGACTGTCTCTTTTTGCCCATCTCCCCCAATAGCCTGCCAAGTTTACTGGTGCAGAAGTCAGCCAATGTCTTAGAAGACTTTTCAAAAAGTTTTCTTCCATGCTGCTGTGATTGCCAATAGTTCTCTTTAGTTTCTGGCTTAGATTAGTTAGAAAAACAAATTCCCTGCAGGTTAATACTGCTTTTATTAGTTCTCTATTCCTTAGTATGAATGAGGGTCTGAAAGAAGTATTCAGTGAAGGAAAACAACAGAGCATTCTGAAATTTCCAAAATCCTTCTCTGACTACATCTAACCCTCAGAGTTGCAGCCACCAACCCCAGAGGAGTGAGTCTGGGGGAACCTGGGCTTGGAAACCCACCAGGATTTCTACTAGGCCACAAGGGCAATCCCTACACTTTTGCCTTCACTTTCTGTAAAAGCAGCTGGTCAGTACCCACTGGGACCTGACTTGGCTATCTAGGCCCCATTCCTCCTCATTCAGAGATCACACAAGAACTACTTCTGTACCCCACACCTGGAGCTAGACACCTCCAAATGCAGTCTGAAAAATATTCATTGTTGCCTGGAGGATTTGTTGCTTGTGGAGGATACAGCAGCTAAGATCATAAGGAATGTATCTGCCTCTCTATGACTCCTTTGCAGGTAACTTAAGGTCACTTATTTAAGCAACCTCTGACTCTTCATGAATGGGACCGTCTATCTATTACTATTGTTTACCTTAATGTCTTGTTCAAAATCAAAGTAACCTGTTGCAGACATTACTTCCAGTCCATTTAATGCAGATCTCTTTTTTTCAAGTCCCTTCATGAGGCAGCTTACTGAAACCAGCATCCAAAATAGCTTAGCTCTCTAAGCAAATGTCATACCATTAACGGAAAGGCCTGAGACCAGAGGCCAGGCTGGGAATTAAGGTTGCTGGGGTGATACTCTGCTTTCTTATATAGGCTGTAGTGATCTGAATCAAATCATTTCACCACTGAGTTTCAATTTCTTCCTAAATTAGAAAAATGGTACCTCCCTCCTTCTTGCAGAGGTTGATGGAGAGCAGTTGACAAATGTCCCCAAGGCATTGGAGTTACGTAGTTGCTTTTTCTAGCAGCATCTTTTTCTTAGTAAAAGTTCTCAGAGGCTCAATGTGGCTCAGGTAAAAATTGCCTTTCAACTATTTCTTCCTTGCTTTCCAGATAATCCGTGGCTAAAATTAGCAATGCTTAGTTCAGTAAAAAAATATTGTTACAGCGGCAGCCATGGAAACGGTGTTTGAGCAGATTCCCCTTCAGGGAGCTGCCTTTTGCAGGATACGTTTTCTGGCTGAGTAAATAAAACAACTCACTGCTTTTGAAGCTGGGGCTTCAAATTAGTTAAGAGTACAGGCAAATCTTTCAAAAGAACAATCCTCCTCATTTTTTCCCCTTTCTTTCCATTAAGGAAAGAAAAAATGTATCTCAAATTAAATGTCAGATTTTGCTTTGAATAGAGTATAGGAAGATTAAACTGTTGACCCATCATCCTACATTTGAGGTGTCTTTTTGTAGAAATAGTGGATAATGATATTAGTGTCAGTGCCTTCCTCACACATCATTTTATAGTTTACACAAAAAGCTTTCCTGTGCACTGCCGCTGAAGTCTTATGATCAGAGGAGAAGGTAGAGAGAGCACGATGAGGAAATTCCTGATCAGAAAAGGAAACAGACCCAGCCATTCCAGCCCATTTGGCTAGTACCTAGAGGAGATGGGATGAAAGTTTTCTCACCTCTGATTGCATTGTTCTTTTGCACTCCCTTGCCTGTCTCCTTGGTATTGAGGTACTGTATTCAAGTGGCCAAGGCCAGACTTATATCCAGTTGAGTCTGCATTTGGTAAACTTTCAGCTTTGCCTTGGTCAACCTCCCTGACTAACAGGGTCTCCCCTGCTTTGGAGAGCAGAGCCCTCCCGATGCTCCCGGGGAAGGATTCTGTATTTGAATGCCATTTTCTGATCTGTCTGCCATCCCTCCAAAGGACCCTTCCTCTGAGTCCTTATTTTCCTCCAATTTCTACCATTTTAATTCATCTGTTCTCATCCCTTTCTTTCTGGTCTCTGTTCTGAGAAAGCTATCTAAGAGGTTTATTCTTCTAAACGTGTTTATAGAGCCTAAATAATTAATGGATCCCAGGACATGGAAATTGTTTTGTTTTGTTTTTTAACATCTTTATTGGAGTATAATTGCCTTACAATGGTGTGTTAGTTCCTGCTTTATAACAGAGTGAATCAGCTATACATATACATATATCCCCATATCTCCTCCCTCTTGAGCCTCCCTCCCACCCTCCCTATCCCACCCCTCTAGGTGGTCACAAAGCACCCAGCTGATCTCCCTGTGCTATGCGGCTGCTTCCCACTAGCTATCTATTTTACATTTGGTAGTGTATATATGTCCATGCCACTCTCTCACTTCGTCCCAGCTTACCCTTTCCCCTCACTGTGTCCTCAAGTCCATTCACTACAACTGCGTATTTATTCCTGTCCTGCCCATAGGTTCTTCAGAACGATTTTTTTTAGATTCCATATATATGTGTTAGCATACAGTATTTGTTTTTCTCTTTCTGACTTACTTCACTCTATAACAGACTCTAGGTCCATCCATCTCATGACAAATAAATCAATTTTGTTTTTTTTTATGGCTGAGTAATATTCCATTGTATATATATGCCACATCTTCTTTATCCATTCATCTGTTGATGGGCACTTAGGTTGCTCCCATGTCCTGTCTATTGAAAATAGTGCGGCAATGAACATTGTGGTACATGACTCTTTTTGAATTATGGTTTTCTCAGGGTATATGCCCAGGAGTGGGATTGCTGGGTCTTATGGTAGTTCTGCTTTTAGTTTTTTAAGGAACCTCCATACTGTTCTCCATAGTGGCTGTATCAATTTACATTCCCACCAATGGTGCAAGAGGGTTCCCTTTTCTCCACATCCTTTCCAGCATTTATTGTTTGTAGATTTTTTGATGATGGCCATTCTGACTGGTGTGAGGTGATATCTAATTGTAGTTTTGATTTGCATTTCTCTAATGATTAGTGATGTTGAGCATCCTTTCATGTGTTTGTTGGCAATCTGTATATCTTCTTTGGAGAAATGTCTATTTAGGGCTTCTACCCATTTTTGGATTGGGTTGTTTGTTTTTTTGATATTGAGCTGCATGAGCTGCTTGTATATTTCAGAGATTAATCCTTTGTCAGTTGCTTCATTTGCAAATATTTTCTCTCATTCTGAGGGTTGTCTTTTCGTTTTGTTTATGGTTTCTTTTACTGTGCAAAAGCTTTTAAGTTTCATTAGGTCCCATTTGTTTATTTTACTTTTTATTACCATTTCTCTAGGGGATGTGTCAAAACGGATTTTGCTGTGATTTATGTCATAGAGTATTCTGCCTATGCTTTCCTCTGAGAGTTTTACAGTGTCTGGCCTTACATTTAGGTCTTTAATAATCCACTTTGAGTTTATTTTTGTGTATGGTATTAGGGACTGTTCTAATTTCATTCTTTTACATGTAGCTGTCCAGTTTTCCCAGCACCACTTATTGAAGAGGCTGTCTTTTCTCCATTGTATATCCTTGCCTTCTTTATCAAAGATAAGGTTACCATATGTGCATGGGTTTATCTCTGGGTTTTCTATCCTGTTCCATTGATCTATATTTCTGTTTTTGTGCCAGTACCATACTGTCTTGATGACTGTAGCTTTGTAGTATTGTCTGAAATCAGGGAACTTGATTTCTCCAGTTCCGTTTGTCTTTCTCAAGATTGCTTTGGCTATTGGGGGGCTTTTGTATTTCCATACAAATTGTGAAATTTTTTCTTGTAATTCTGTGGAAAATGCCATTGGTAGTTTGATAGGTTTTGCATTAAATCCATATATTGCTTTGGGTAGTATAGTCATTTGCACAATGTTGATTCTTCCAATCCAAGAACATGGTATATCTCTCCATCTATTTGTATCATCTTTAATTTCTTTCATGAGTGTCTTATAGTTTTCTGCATACAAGTCTTTTGTCTCCTTAGGTAGGCTCATTCCTACGTATTTTATTCTTTTTGTCTTTTTGTTGCTATGGTAAATGGGAGTGTTTCCTTAATTGCTCTTTCAGATTTTTCATCATTAGTTTTTAGGAATGCAAGAGATTTCTGTGCATTAATTTTGTATCCTGCTACTTTACCAGATTCATTGATTAGCTCTAGTAGTTTTCTGGTAGCATCATTAGGATTTTCTATGTATAGTATCATGTCATCTGCAAACAGTGACAGTTTTACATCTTCTTTTCCAACTAGGATTCCATTTATTTCTTTTTCTTCTCTGATTGCTGTGGCTAAAACTTCCTAAATTGTGTTGAATAATAGTGGTGAGAGTTGGCAGCTTTGTCTTGTTCCTTATCTCAGTGGAAATGGTTCATTTTTTCACCATTGAGAATGATGTTGGCTGTGTGTTTGCCATATATGGCCTTTATTATGTTGGGGTAAGTTCCCTCTACTACTACTTTCTGGGGGGTTTTTATCACAAATGGGTGTAGAATTTTGTCGAAAGCTTTTTCTGCATCTATTGAGAGGATCATATGGTTTTTCTCCTTCAATTTGTTAATATGGTGTATCACATTGATTGATTTGCATATACTGATGGATCCTTGCATTCCTGGGGTAGAACCCACTTGATCATGGTGTATGATCCTTTTAATGTGCTGTTGGATTCTGTTTCCTAGTATTTTGTTGAGGAGTTTTACGTCTATGTTCATCAGTGATATTGGCCTGTAGTTTTCTTTTTTTGTGACATCTTTGTCTGGTTTTGGTATGAGGGTGATGGTGGCCTGATAGAATGAGTTTGGGAGTGTTCCTCCCTCTGCTGTATTTTGGAAGAGTTTGAGAAGGATAGGTGTTAGCTCTTCTCTAAATGTTTGATAGTAGTCACCTGTGAAGCCATCTGGTCCTGGGCTTTTGTTTGTTAAAAGATTTTTAATCACAGTTTCAATTTCAGTGCTTGTGATTGGTGTGTTTACATTTTCTATTTCTTCCTTGTTCAAACTCAGAAGTTTGTACTTTTCAAAGAATGTGTCCATTTCTTCCAGGTTGTCCATTTTATTGGCATATAGTTGCTTGTAGTAATCTCTCATGATCCTTTGTATTTCTGCAGTGTCAGTTGTTACTTCTCCTTTTACATTTCTAATTCTATTGATTTGAGTCTTCTCCCTTTTTTTATTGATGAGTCTGGCTAATGGTTTATTAATTTTGTTTATCTTCTCAGAGAACCATCTTTTAGCTTTATTGATCTTTGATATTGTTTCCTTCATTTCTTTTTCATTTATTTCTGATATGATCTTTATGATTTCTTTCCTTCTGCTAACTTTGGGGTTTTTTTGTTCTTCTTTCTCTAATTGCTTTAAGTGTAAGGTTAGGTTGTTTATTTAAGATGCTTCTTGTTTCTTGAGGTAGGATTGTATTACTATAAACTTCCCCCCTTATAACTGCTTTTGCTGTATCCCATAGGTTTGGATCATTCTATTTTCATTTTCATTTGTTTCTAGGTATTTTTTGGTTTCCTCTTTGATTTCTTCAGTGACGTCTTGGTTATTTAGTTGTGTATTGTTTATCCTCCATGTGTTTGCATTTTTTGTAGATTTTTTCCTGTAATTGATATCTAGTCTCAGAGCATTGTGGCAGGAAAAGATAATTGATACAAGTTTCAATTTTCTTACATTTTCCACGGCTTGATTTGTGACCCAAGATATGATCTATCCTGGAGAATGTTCCATGAGCACTTGAGAAGAAAGTGTATTCTGCTGTTTTTGAATGGAATTTCCTATAAATATCAATTAAGTCCATCTTGTTTAATGTTCATTTAAAACTTGTGTTTCCTTATTTATTTCTAAATTTGGATGATCTGTCCATTGGTGAACGTGAGGTGTTAAAGTCCCCTACTATTATTGTGTTAATGTCGTTTTCCCCTTTTATGGCTGTTAGCATTTGCCTTATGTATTGAAGTGCTCGTATGTTGGGTGCATAAGTATTTCCAATTGTTCTATCTTCTTCTTGGATTGATCCCTTGATCATTATGTAGTGTTCCTCTTTGTCTCTTGTACTAGTCTTTATTTTAAAGTCTGTTTTGTCTGATATGAGAATTGTTACTCCAGCTTTCTTTTGATTTCCATTTGCATGGAATATCTTTTTCCATCCCCTCACTTTCAGTCTATATGTGTCCCTAGGTCTGAAGTGGGTGTATTGTAGACAACATATATACAGGTCTTGTTTCTGTATCCCTTCCACTAGTCTATGTCTTTTGGTTGGAGCATTTAATTCATTTACATTTAAGATAATTATCGATATGTATGTTCCTATTACCATTTTCTTAATTGTTTTGGGTTTGTTATTGTAGGTCTTTTTCTTCTCTTGTGTTTCCTGCCTAGAGAAGTTCCTTTAGCATTTGTTGTAAAGCTGGTTTAGTGGTGCTGAATTCTCTTAGCTTTTGCTTGTCTGTAAAGGTTTTAATTTCTCTGTCGAATCTGAATGAGATCCTTGCTGGGTAGAGTAATCTTGGTTGTAGGTTTTTCCCTTTCATCACTTTAAATATATGCTGCCACTCCCTTCTGGCTTGCAGAATTTCTGCTGAAAGGTCAGCTGTTAACCTTATGGAGAGTCCCTTGTGTGTTATTTGTTGTTTTTCCCTTGCTGCTTTTAATAGTTTTTCTTTGTATTTAATTTTTGATATTTTGATTAATATGTGTCTTGGAGTGTTTCTCCTTGTATTTAACCTGTATGGTACTCTCTGCTCTTCCTGGACTCGATTAACTACTCCTTTCCCATGTTAGGGAAGTTTTCAACTATAATCTCTTCAAATATTTTCTCAGTCCTTTTCTCTTCCTCTTCTTTTCCTGGGACCCCTATAATTCGAATGTTGGTACATTTAATGTTGTCCCAGAGGTCTCTAAGACTGTCCTCAGTTCTTTTCATTCTTTTTTCTTTATTCTTCTCTGCAGTAGTTATTTCCACTATTTTATCTTCCAGGTCACTTATCCTTTCTTCTGCCTCAGTTATTCTGGTATTGATTCCTTCTAGAGAGTTTTTAATTTCATTTATTGTGTTGTTCATCTTTGTTTGTTTGCTCTTTAGTTCTTCTAGGTCCTTGTTAAACATTTCTCATATTTTCTGCATTCTATTTCCAAGATTTTGGATCATCTTTACTGCCATTACTCTGAATTCCTTTCCAGGTAGACTGCCTATTTCCTCTTCATGTGTTTGGTCTGGTGGGTTTTTACTTTGCTCTTTCACCTGCTTTGTGTTTCTTTGTCTTCTCATTTTGCTTACCTTACTGCATTTGGGGTCTCCTTTTTGCAGGCTGCATGTTGGTAGTTCCCATCGTTTTTGGTGTCTGCCCCCAGTGGGTGAGTTTGGTTCAGTGGTTTGTGTAGGCTTCCTGGTGGAGGGGAATGGTGCCTGTGTTCTGGTGGTTGAGGCTGGATCTTGTGTTTCTGGTGGGTAGGACCACAGCCACTGGTGTGTTTGGGGTGTCTGTGAATTTATTATGGTTTTAGGCAGCCTCTCTGCTATTGGATGGGATTGTGCTCCTATCTTGCTAGTTGTTTGCATGGGGTTTCCAGAATTGGAGCTTGCTGGTCATTGAGTGAAGCTGGGTTGTAGCATTGAGATGGAGATCTCTGGGAGAGATTTTGTTGTTCGATATTACATGGGACCTGGAGGTCTCTGGTGGTCCAATGTCCTGAACTCGGCTCTCCCACCTCAGATGCTCTGGCCTGACACCCGGCCGGAGTGCCCACACCCTGTCAGCCATATGGCTCAGAAGAAAAGGGAGAAATTAAAGGAAATAAAAATAAAATAAAATAAAATAAAATAAAAATTTATTAAGATAAAAAATTTTAAATATTATTAAAATATTAAAAAAAAGCAAAAAAAAAAGCTACCAAACCAATAAACAAATCCACCAATGATAACAAGCGTTAAAAACTATACTAAGATAAACATAACAATCAGAAATTAGTCAGTCACATACAGTAAACCCCAAGTCTACAGTTGCTCCCAAAGTCCACCACCTCAATTTTGGGATGATTTGTTGTGTATTCAGGTATTTCACAGATGCAGGGTACATCAAGTTGATTGTGGAGATTTAATCCACTGCTTCTGAGGCAGCACAGAGAAATTTCCCTTTCTCTTCTTTGTTCACATAGCTGCTGTGATTCAGCTTTGGATTTGGCCCTGCCTCTGTATATAGGTTCCCCTCTGGCATCTGTTCTTTGCCCAGACAGGAGGAGGTTAAAGGAGCAGCTATTTTGGTGGCTCTGACTCACTGAGGCCGAAAGGAGGGAGGGGTACAGAATGCGGGCCAAGTCTGTGGCAGCAGAGGCTGGCATGACATTGCAACAGCCTGGGGCACACCATGTGTTCTCCTGGGGAAGTTGTCCCTGGATCATGGGACCCTGGCAGTGGCCGGTTGCACAGGCTCCTGGGAGAGGAGGTGTGGGTAGTGACCTGTGCTTGCACACAGGATTCTTGTTGGCTGCAGCAGCAGCCTTAGCGTCTCATGCCCGTCTCTGGGGTCTGCGCTGATAGCCATGGCTCGCACCCGTCTCTGAAGCTGTTTAGGTGGTGTTCTGGATCTCCTCTCCTTGTGCACCCTGAAACCATGCTCTCTTGATTCTTAGACAGTTCCAGACTTTTTCCTGAACTTCCTCCCGGCTAGCTGTGGTGCACTAGTCCCCTTCTAGCTGTGTTCACGCAGCCAACCCCAGTCCTCTCCCTGGGATCTGATCTCCGAAGCCTGAGCCCCAGCTCCCAGCCCCCACCCGTCGCGGTGGGTGAGCAGACAAGCCTCTCAGGCTGGTAAATGCTGGTCGGCACCGATCCTCTGTGCGGGAATCTCTCCACTTTGCCCTCTGCACCTCTGTTGCTGTGCTCTCCTCCGTGGCTCGCTCTGAAGCTTCCCCCCACCAACCCCCCGTTTCCACCAGTGAAGGGGCTTCCTAGTGTGTGGAAACTTTTCCTCCTTCACAGCTCCCTCCCAGAGGTGCAGGTCCCGTCCCTATTCTTTGTCTCTGTTTTTTTCTTTTTTCTTTTGCCTACCCAGGTACGTGGGGAGTTTCTTGCCTTTTGGGAAGTCTAAGGTCTTCTGCCAGTGTTTAGTAGGTGTTCCGTAGGAGTTGTTCCACATGTAGATGTATTTCTGATGTATCTGTGGGGAGGAAGCTGATCTCCACGTCTTACTCCTCCACCATCTTGAAGTTCCCCTCCAGGGGCGTTGCTTTTTAACAGACTCTAATTGCTTTGGTTCTAGTAAATGGCTCCTTCATGTAAGTTAGGCCAACCCTGCCAAGGTCAGGAGCCAGACCCCAATGCCTTCCCCTGCGGTCACAATGGGATTGGAGGGAAATGATTTTAGGGAGAATGAGTGTAATAAACTATTCATGTGGAAAATTTTTTCTTTTTGCCTTTTGATAGAGCATCCTTAGGAAATTGCAGTTTACATTATTTGAAGGATTTAATATTATTTTAAGCCTTACTGCCACTATGAATTATCATGTAGGTTTCTTCTCCCTCTCCATTCCACTTCCTCCCCTATCCTAAATGCTTCAGTAGCTTCCCAAGAAGCTCTGGGCCAGAGTATGGTTCCTGATCACTGCAGTCATTGAAGTCGGAGGTAGCTGGCTCTTTTCTCTCCCTTTGGAGTCAGACCAGATGTTCATCATCTATTCTATGAGCCCACAAGCCACGTGCCATTTTATGAGGTGGGGACAGGGATGAACTCATCATGGTGTGGTTGCTTTGACCCAGGAAGTATCCAGCCCTGCACACTAAGTTTTGTTTCCACTTTGCGTAAGAGAGAAATTTTTCAAGATGATGATTATTTTGCTGAGCTTTCAAAATTTGTGTCATTATCACTTGATTCCCATGGAAATTCTCTGCCTTCAGTAGTGCTGGAGGTCAGTTTGATTGTGGAGGTTCTCTCAGGCATAGTGATTCATTCATAGCTGCAAGAGAATGTGTGTCAGGCCGGGCAATAATGCACAACCGTCACTGTCAAATTCACTGTGTAGAGTGGGTCAGAGAAAACAACCACACACATGAATTGTGTTTCTGTGTCAGAAATTGTTATCCTGAGTATATGAGCTTAATGGCTTCCTCTTCCATGAAATCTTCCCTGTGTCACTTCTGCCCTCCCCTCTGCTTTCCTCTGGGTTCCCATAGTATCCCATGCTCATCTCTAACCGTCTTATCAAACTGTGTTATATTTACCCTTGTTCCTAGTTTCCTCCTGAGGGAAATAACTGTTTATCTCTACAACTCCAGTATACTAATGTATCCGTTAAATGAGTTTAGACTAAAGGCTTGCATGAAAAGACAGATGACAAATAGATGTAATTTTACATATTAATTCTCATCAGCTGAAAGTTTCTGGCTAGAAACAGACTGTGCAGTGCAGTGGTTGATTACTAATGCCTGATGTGGGCATGGATGAGGTACTGGTGCCTCTTAGTCTAGTGTTAAAGGCATGCTTAATTAAAGAATTAAAGAATGCATGGCACATCAAGGACCTTTGCATGCTGTGACTTTTTCATATCTGCCCTAATTTAGAAAATGTTATTTTTTAAAAGTCTGGTTGCATAGATATAGATTTAGAAGTCCACTCTGCTTAGATTTTCATCTTTTTTTTCCTCTATTCTTAAGTTCTTAGGTTTCTATAACCAGAGTCATATAGGCTAAATTCTTTAGAATGAGAGCACATCCATGCAATACACTCTTTGAAAATTCTTTCCTCCTCAGCTGAAGTAATGTGAAATGGGATAAAATATAAAGAAAACATTGTGAAATGTTTCACATTTCCGATATAATGAATTCTATATCCTGAGAAAAAATTATAAATGTTGTGAAGCTTTTATTTTCAATAATGTGGTAGCCCCAGTTTCTACATCTGCAAATATATTAGATTCTTGTATTACCTTATATTTGCCATTTTCATAGTAATATATTAATATATCATAAGTATTAATATATAATTACATATATATACATTGCTGTGTGTATGTATAAACACATATATGTTGCTTTTATTACTAAATAAATGATTGCCTATGTGTTTGTATGTTACCACATATGTGGTAAGCATTTGCCAAAAACTGTTATTGTATGAACATCTAACACTTCCTTCAACTGAAATATATACATAAATGTATACATTTTGATATTTTAAAATTTAAATTAAAAAAATTTAATATAAAAAGTAACATGGAAGACTGAAGTTCTGAGATAAAAACAGCCTGGTTCTAATGGTGACCAGTCTTAATCTGTGTGAGAAAATGATTAGATAAATTTACTGTCCTTGTCTTATCAATGCTCACCCTCTTCTGAACCTTTAAGACACATCCATGATTGGTCAAATTTAATATTCATTAATTTTATTGTCTGTGGCAGAGATAGCATGTGATCTTCCCATATCTACCCTCCTTGTCTTTTAGTAATAGAACCTCAGGGTTTTGCTTGACATTTGCATTTCCATCTTCCCTTTCAGCTATGTGTAGCCATGCGACTAAATTCTGACTAATGGATTAAGAAGAGCAGTGATGTTTACAACTATCAGTTGTGTCGTCCACTTCTTTTTCCTCCTTTCCACTCACTCTCTGGGATAAAGGTGGGAAATCGTGAAGTCATCTTAGACCAACTGTGGGAGCTGCATGTTGATGATAGCAAATCTCTACTAGAAGCCTGAGTCCCTGATATCATAGAGCCTCCATGTCAGTCCTGGCCTGCCTGCATACAGATCACTGTGTAAGAGAGACATAAACTCTCTATTTTAAGCTACCAGTATTTTGACTCTGGTTCTGTCCTAACTTCTTTTTGTTAGCCTTCTTAATGATGACACTAAACTCAAAATATGTTTGTACTAGAGTGGGATTGGCTTTGGAAGACTACACTGCAGAAACAGAGATGATATTTCCCAAATCACAAAGACCAAGGAACACGTGAACACGGGTAGTTAGGTAGTTAGTTAGGCACAATCTCCTGTGTCTTCTCTCACAGATTGGGGTTAAGTGATGAGATTTGTTGTAAGATACACCAGGATTTGAGTCTTGAGTCTGCCTTGGAATCTATCTTTTTGGTGTCTGACATTATTGACTGTGGGAGAGATGATTAGTGTATTAGGATCTTGGGAGAAGCAGAACCACTAGGATATATAGATAGATATAAGAGGAGATTTATTATTGGAATTAGCTCATGCCATTATGGAGGCTTAGAAGTCCCACAATCTGCTGTCTGAAAACTAGGGAACCAGAAAAGACAGTGATATAATTCAGTTTGAGTCTGAGGGCCCGAGAACCAGGGAAACTTAATGGTGCAACTCTCAGCCCAGGACCAAACTGAGAATCAGGAATGCCTATATTCATGTCTGAGGGCAAGAGAAGATAGTTATCTCAGCTCAAGGAGAGAGAATTCACCTTTCCTTCAAATTTTGTTCCATTCAGGCCCCCAGTGCATTGGATGATAACAGCCCAAATGATGAAGGCAGCTTTCTTCACTCAGTCTACTGAATCAAATGTTAATCTCCTCCAGAAACACCCTCACAGATACACCCAGAAATGTTTTACCAGCTATCTAGGCATCCCTTGGCCCTGTCAAGTTGACACATAAAATAGCTATCACAAGACCACCCCTTGTCAACTTAACACCTATACACATCTCCAACGTATATTAGAATATTAAACCATACTTAATCTCCATATAAAGTTTGACTTTGCAGTGTCTAAGTCATCCATCCATTTAGCAACAATGTGTTGTTGAGAACCTCCTTATGTGCAAGTGCTGTCCTTAGAGCTGGTATACTATGGTGAACAAGAACTTGGCATAGTCCTTATCTTCAGGGAACTTACTTCATCTAGTACTAAGACAACTAAATAGTATATTATCATTTAGCTTGATAATGGCTCTAATACAAGAAGTACATAGTATAGACTTGCATATATAGACACAGAGAAGAAACAGAGAATGCATGGTTGTCAGCAATAGTTAAGGTTGACATAGTACCAGAAGCCAGATTATGAAAGACCTTCTAGCTCCATTTAGTGCTCTGGAGCTTATTCTGAGGGTAGTCGAGATCCATTCAAATGTCTGAACTAGGTGAATAATGTGAGATCTCTATTATGGGCAGGTCATTCTGGAAACATTGTGGGGAAGGATTGGAATAAGGAAACTAGAGATGCGGAGTTCAGCTAGGAGGCCAGAGGCATCTGATTGGTAGATAACTCCTAATTTACGCCCTCAACAGTGGAAGGGTGTGCAGATACTGCCCCTTACTGGAAGGATTTATGATATTATCTAATCAAGAACATATGTGGAGTCAAAAGGCAATGCAAAACATTTCTTTACTTTCCTTTGCATATGCAGTTCGTTTCCACCTCTACTGGGGACAGGAATCATATTTCCTTCTGGTTCCCTTCCCTCCTGCCATGTTCCCATGAGATAAAGTGAGGGAATGCAAATGGTTATACCCAGGGCAGTAAGAGTGAGGTGGCCAGTGACCACAGAAGAGAGGATTCAGGAACCATGTCGTGAGGAGACACTAAAGGCAGAATCTGGAGTTTCAGGCATAAGGTCAAGAAGGGGTCATGTGCAAAGAGAAGAAAGAGATCATTGTGTAGAGGCCAGTCTCTACTCAGGTGGGAGGACTAGTGATTCCTGTGATGCTTGTTTATTGTAGGGTAAGCTCCTAGAGAGCAGCTAGTTGGTGGTGCCAGCTGAGTACAGCCACTTGAACCAGACCATCCAGCCAGGAGAGAGGCTTCAATTATTGGGTGAAAGCTGAGGACAGTAACAAAGACAAGGCCTGAATAGAAGGTGAGCCCACCTGAGCTCTGTGGTGAGCCAAGTGTGCATCCACCCACAAGGCTGGGCTTTTTCTCATACACTTGTTTTAAATCTGCTCCAGTGCAGAGACTCAGGCTGTCAAGGAACTGGACACTTCATGTTAAGCTCAGAGATTCCTCCTCCCCACAGACTCCTCTTACCAACACAGTCTCCCTTGGTTTCCTGCTCACCTTCATATGCACCTCTGCCCCAGTTCTGTCCACACCTGACACACATGCTCATTCAGTTGCTTTTTCCTTTCATTAGTTTGATTTCTACCAGACCTGTGAGGATTCTTCTGATTCCTCTGGCTGTCAGCTCCGCTTACATTAGAATGAGTTAAGAGAGAGCATGAGAGAGAGAAAAAGAAATTTGGGGATAATATGGACATTAAGGGAACTAAGTAACCTAGGTAGCGTTATGAATTTCACATACGTTGGACTGGACTTTATCACAGGAAAATAGTCACGTATCATGCAGGATTTGAAGCTACAGGGGAAATATTTGAAAACAGTTGTGCTCAGATATTTGAGCACATATATAAGCAACTAATGGAAAGGTTTCGCTGCACCTTCTGTCTGACTCTGGAGTACAAGTGAGGTTAGGGATGTCGGCATGGCATTCCAAAAGTTTGGCAGAACTGAATCTGGTCTACTGAATAGCAAGGAGCACTCACCCAAAGTGTTCTTAAAACTTGACTGATACAGATCCATGCCTTCTTTGTTTCCACAACAGATTTTATTGCTCACTAAATCTTGGATTGAGTGTCTTACATATGCAAGCTTGTTTGTGCAAGTTCAGTGAGTAAACGCAAGTGAATTCTTCCTCTCAAGAGCATGACCAGTGCAGACCTGAACCAGCACTTCCTACATATGGATTCTTACTGGAATTGTATGTGTGGCTTTCTCCCCATCCAATCCCCCAACACACACATACACCCATCCCATTCCCTGCCACCAATACATTCTATTGTATATTCCTCTGAGGCAAGGGCAAATATTTTTGCACCTCCATTTACCCCTTAGTACCAGCAGATTTGCAATAGAACACACCTTTAAATTGTATTTTCCAAAGATGGCTGAACCAATATATTCCGTCCCAGATGCTCTGCTTACAAAGTGATGTTGACCCTCCTCCCATTGAGAAGTAGGGTCTTGTGTCCTCCCTTTGATTCTGAGTGGGCCTGTAACTACAAGCAAAGTGACACTATGTGACTTCTGTGGCTAAGTTGTAAAATGGCAATATGCCTTCCACCCGGTCCTCTTTGGATGCTTGCACTTGAAACTCAGCCACCATGTTGTGAGGAAACCTAAGTCACATGGAGAGGTCATAGGTAAGCATTTCCACTGACAGCCCCAGAGGAGGAATTGAGGTCCCAGTTATGAGCTCACATCAACCTCCTCAGACATGTAAATGAATCACTGTTAATTGATTCCAACCTCTCCCTCCCACTCTTGAGCCACTCTACTGGTTAATGCTCATAAAACAGACTTTCTCTGCTAAACCCTGCTCAAATTGAAGATTCAGGAGCTAAATAAATCATCATTGTTGTTGTAAGACTAAGTTTTGGGGTGGTGTGTTATGCTGCAATGGATACTTAGAACAACACCTATATTATCTTCTCCTTTACTATGTGAATTCACAGTCACATCTCTTCCCAGCCAGACTCTAGGTTCCTTAGAGTCTGGAGCTTTTCCAGTCTAAACTTCCAGAGCATTCTTTCATACTATGCTGTATTTCAAACTAAATTTCTGCTGCTCTCTATGTTTGATCTTAGATTCCCAGTCTTTGTATGCTTGATCATCCTATCTCTTTGTTGTGCACAAGAGCGTTGTGCACTCTTGTTCCCATCTGTATTCTCCTAAGTCTTACTCATTTTCAAGACTGAGTCACAGGCCAGGAAGAATGTCCTGATTCCTCCAGTCAGAGAGATGCCTCCCCTTTCTGAACTTCCAGAGTGCTATAGATGAATTTCTCTTACCAGTCTTATCATCTTCTACCTTATATCATAGTTACTTGTTTACAGATGTTTCTCCACTTCTAGACTGTCTTATTTGTCCTTACAACTATTTATACAAAAATATTTAGGGAATGTCTACTACTTGCCATACGATGTTCAAGGCACAGGGTAAAGAAGAGTGAACAAAGGAAGACATGATCCTGCCCTGATAGAACTTTCAGTCTAGTGAAGGAAACACAATAAATAAATACACAATGTTTGACTATCATGCTCTTTTAAGTGTTTTAACTAAGTCGATCACATCCAGGACCTAACGTGATACCCTATTTCCTTTGCAGTCTTGGAAGGCAACATGGAATAACCAGAGATCTGGGTTTGAATCCTATCTCACTTACTATCTGTGAATATGAAGCAAGGGTTTTAACTCTCTATGCTTTACTTCTCTTACAGATCAAATGAAGATAATTTTATCTGCTTTATACTTTTTTGTTATTATTAATGAGAAAACTTATATGAGCTCCACTTTTGTGCTGAGTACACAGCTAATTCATATATCCCTTTGTTCCCAGCTTCTCTTGCTTAGTATGGAGCTTAGCCTTAGGCTTGCACTCAACTAATGAGGCTGACCATGGCATCAGATCCTCAGGCCCCATCCCTTCCTTGTACATGAAACTCCTTTTATCGTTGAATGGCAACTAATTTTTGTCAGACAACTTCTGCCAGCAGCACTGGAGGGAAAGGAAGGAAGACCTCAGTCTTTGTCATATGGGTGACTCCTACTCATTGTACAATATTCAACCAAAATGGCATTTCTTCAGAGAGACTGTGACCACCCACCCACTCCAGTCCCTACCAGAGTGTGTTGGTTCCCCCTTTTTCAGACTACACAGCACCCTACACCTCTCCTTCACACTACTTGTCACAACTGGAATTGATTAATTTTTTAAAACTATCTATCACTCCCATTAGATTGTAAGCTTAATAAAGGCAGGGACCAGGTCTGTGTTGCTGCCATGATCACCAGCACCAAGTAAAGTCTTTACCACATAGAAAGTACTCAAAAAATATTCATACAACTAATGAATTGAGAAAAGCTTTGCAGTTGTAGCTGGAACCCCAAGAAAAGAGTAAGCTCAACAATTGTCAACATTTTCCTTTATCCAAAAATTCCCTTCACCGCTCTCAGAGGCGATTCTCCTTGAGCATTTTTATGATCAATTCTCAGAAGATTCTGAGGTCAGAAGGTGGGATCTCCTTTAATGGAAGATCATTCCAAAGAAAGAATGATTAATTTTATTTTGCCAGTTAACTAGTTTCTCTGAACAATGCCTCTGGGTTTCCTGGATGACCTATGGAAGGTATAAGAAACGAACATCTTAAAGTCTTATGGTTCAGTCAAACCAGCAAGCTGTTTTCAGCTGAGTCTGTAATAGCAAACCAGAAAGGTAACTTACAACTTAAGAGAATTATGA
The DNA here is from genome assembly GCF_009873245.2 of Balaenoptera musculus. Classification (NCBI taxonomy): domain Eukaryota; kingdom Metazoa; phylum Chordata; class Mammalia; order Artiodactyla; family Balaenopteridae; genus Balaenoptera; species Balaenoptera musculus. The sequence continues at coordinate 20,546,971 of NC_045792.1, forward strand.
CTGGACTAACTACAAGTCCCGAGACAGTCATACTGTGGTACCATAAGCCTTCCAGAGATGTAAAACCCCAAGATCTTTTGAAGCTAAGAGGCTTACAGAATTTTAATTAAAAAAAATAAGTAACAGCTGTTTTGCCCTGCCATGGGCATGTAACTGGCCATTCCCCCAACACACTCTAAAACAACCTTTTCTATTATTTGCTCAAAGCCAAGGAGTTGTAATAAAATATCTTTCTTCCTCAAAGTATGAGACCAGATATAGAAAAGTAACAACAAGAAATAAAACTTGGAATCTTTTTGCAAATATTAGCATTAATTATTTCTCTAGCAATATGAGGCCAAAGTCCCTATAGGGTCTAACTAAGTAAACACTATACTTATTACTACCAAAATGCAGGACATGGTTCCAGATCTGCTTCCCAGCTCATAACCAGACTTGCTGAAGCTTCACTGTGTAAGATTGAGTTTAGTCAAAATTAACATACCTACTGACCTCAGACCCTTATGAAAAGAAATATTTATTAGAAGATTAGACCATAATTTTAATTCAGGTTATATAAATACATAAAATCTCACATATCTTTTATATTTTAACATGTTGAAAGTGGCACCTTACATAGTCAGAAAAGGCTGCTAGGGTTGAGAGAAGAGATAGCATTAAAGAGAGCTGGTACTTCTTATAGGCTGACTTTCATGTATCTGAAGAATATGGTACAGAAAATGAATAAAGCCTAATCCCATTTTGCTATCTTTTATACTTTTTGTACGCTAGATCCTGGGAAAATTCATTTAGCTCTGCTTCCTTTTTTTCGAGATGTATAACTGCTATTAACATGAAACAGGGAGGAAAAGCAAGACTAATGCATCTCATTTTCCCATAAAAATTTCCCTAAGAGGAGTAAAAGGATTTCTCCCCATCTTGCATACAGAAATATTCTTTACAAGTTTCTATGAAGTTCCCCTACCTAATGAGATCTGAATATTGCACCAACTGGTATAAGCAATTCTTAGCTCTTGGGTCTTATTCTGCAAATTAATAGTATTTTTAGTTCCAATAGTTCCTTCTTAGTGAAATATCTCATACTGTTGACATTGGAAATAAAAAGACAATGCTTTCATCATAAATTCTTTCATTTAACAAACATTTAATGAGCGCTGCACTAGGCATTGTGGTAATAGAAAATCTAACAAAGAGAAGACTTCCATTTACATCCAAGATAGAGGGATCATAAATACCCTCTTGAATAAACCAAAAATATGGACAATACAAATCACACAATGGTTTGAAGACACTGGACATCAGACAATAAAGGATAGTCATCCCTGTGAGATGGGAAACATATGAGGTGAGACCTATAATTGCCTCATCTTAATGCCTTGAAAGAATTTCCAGACTGCAGCATCAAGAAGGGGAAGTCAGGAAGAACGTGGAAAACTCCCTGAGTTGGCAAAATGAAGCTGAAAGTCCAGAAAGGCCAAGATGGTTAGTATTCATAAGACAGCATATCAGAAATCAGAGACAACTAGAGATCTACAGAAGGTCCCCTTCAAGTATTCAGCAGAGCACTTATTTATGCATACCTGTGAAAAACAATCTGTGACTGGGGAAAGAACCACCTGAAAGGAATAGGAATAACTGTGTCCAGTGCTCACATATGGCTAGGACTAGTGCCTATTACCACAGCCAGACTGGAAGTCTTTATGACTCATGGGGCATGGTATAGAATGCACAGAAGGGTCCTGCCTCAAGAGTGGAAAACAGTTAGTCCTGGTCTGAGAAATGCTATGGTTCTTCTTAATAAATCTTAAAAAGTTGTGAAAGGATCAAATTGTTTTAAGTAACTTAGCTGCATTTCAGAACAAATCTAAAGAATATTTATAGGAATACAAAAACATCCACCATGTAACAAGCTAAAATCCACAATGTTTGGCCTCCAATAAAAATTGACAAATACACAAAGAAGCAGGAAATAAGACTCTCAATGAAAACAATCAATTCAGTGAAACTAACCCAACAGTGACACAGAGTTTAGACTTAGCAGACAAGGACATTATGGAATAACTTTATTGCATATATTTGAAAATTTAAGTAAAGGGAGATTATAGAACCTAAATAAAACTTTTGTAGATGAAAACTACAAAGTCGGAGATTTTAAAAATGCAGATTTTACACTGCAGAAGAAAATATTAGTGAACTTGAAGACATATCAAGAGAAGCTATCCTAGATAAAACAAGAGTGAAAAAAAGGTTTCTAATCAAACAGTACATTGGTAACCTGTAGAACAGCTTCAATTGACCTAACATATAGGTAAGTGGAGTCCCAAAGAAGAGGGGAAAGGTGGAGGATAGAAAAAAATATTTGAAAAAATATATAGAATAGCTAAAAGTTTTACAAACTTGTTGAAAACTGTAACTCCACAGGCCCAATAATTCCAAAAACAGGGAACAGGAATATTTAAAATAAATAAAATGAAACTGATTGATATAATCTTGAAAAAAAAAATCTACACCAAAGCATATCATAATCAAATTGCTAAAAACTAATAATAAAGAAAAATATCTTAAAAGTAGCCCTAGGAAAAAAAGACATTATGTGCTAAGGAACAATTTTAAGATGACAGCCTATTTCTCACTGCAAATAATATAAACAAGAAAACAGTGGAGCAATATCTTTAAAATACTGAGTGAAAAAAATTGATTTGAAAAAATCTGAAAGACAAAAAGAATTCTTTAACCAGCAAAAATATCATTCAGAAGTGAGAGTGAAATAAAGAATTTTCCAGACATAAGAAAGTAGAAAATATTCATCACTGACAGAACTACACCACAAGTAATGTTAAAGGAAGTCCTTCAGACAGAAGGAAAATTATACCAAGTGGAATTATAAATCTGTATAAAGAAATAAAGAACACTGGAAATAATAACTACTAAGAAATATACACAATGTATTATTTTGTTTATATATCTTTAAAAGATAATTGACTAAAATAACAACAATGAGCATAGTGTGGGATTTATAGTATGTATAAAAATTAAATGTGTCAAATCAATAGCACATAGGCTGGAAGGAAAGAATTAGAAGTATAACTATTGTAAGGATTTTACTCTGTAATGAATGTGGTATATTATCATTTGAACAAACTTTGATATGTTAAAGATGTATACTATAAACTTTAAGAACCTAGAAAAATAAAAGCCAATTAAAACTAAATAGAAAATGGAAAAAAATAAAAGTTGAGATAAAATCAGTGAAATAAAAAAAAAAAAAACACACCACACAAAGAAAAAAAAAATAGAGAAAGCCAATAAAACCAAAAGCTGTTTCTTTAAGAAGGAATATACATATATATATGATAATTCATTGTGACCAAACAAGTTTTATCCTAGGAATGCAAGGCTGGTTTAACATTCAAAAACCAATATTATTAAGAAAACAAACAAACAAACAAATCAGTTTCTAGTTATGTTCTCCCTCCCTGTGCCATGGTCCAGAAATTTCCTCAATGCAGAAATCCAAGGTAATCAAAAGATTCATTTTATGTATTTCCTTTCTCTCACAGTTCTGCATTGCCTGATTAATGTCTGAAAATAATTGTTTTCTAGTTGTTTATGTTTAAAGGTTAAGCTCAATCCTTATTACTGTATGTAATATTTATAAACATAATTCTCACTTTGTCTTTAATTGTAGATGTTATACATTTTTTTCAATAGACAACCAACTGATATGTGTGATTAAACTTCAGTGTAAATACTGACATTTGGATTTAAGTGTACCAAATTTTTAGAAAAATTTTCTTAAAATTTTCCATGTTTTTCTGTGTTCTTGCCTTTTCTTTTGGATCAATCAAGTATGTCTTATTCATTATTTCTCCTCTATTAAACCTTAGTTTTACATTCCTGTATGATTATTTTAATGGTTATTCTAGAAATTACAGAATACATCACTGATTTACTGCAGTCTACCTTCTTATTACTTTTACCATTGCTCAAACAGTTAAAGAAAAATTAACTCCATTTCTTTGTTTTTAGTGTTTGTGATATTGTTATCATAATTTCTACATATGTTATAAACCCAGAAGATGCTATTTTTTTTCTTGTAAATAGTCAGCATTCTTTTATATCAACTCACAGGTTTAATTATTCTAGTAATCTTTATTTTTTTCAGTAATTTTGTAATTCCACCTTGAATCATTTTTTGTTCAGTCTGAATAATAGATATTCTGGTGATAAAATTTCAGCTTTTTACCCTAAAAATGCTTTTACTTTCCCTTTATTCTAAAAGGATTTTTTGCTATTTATAAATTCTAGGTAAGCAGTTCTTTTTCACTTACTTTAACTATGTCTTTTTATTGTCTTTGGCTTCCATCATTTTTGTTGATAAGTCAGCTATAATATTTTTTATTGCTTACAGAAAATGCTGTCTATTGTCTCTTCAAATATACCTTTCTCCCCATTTTCTCTTCTCTGTCCTTCTGGGGCTCTAATTACACACATCTTAGACTTTTTGACTATGTCTCACATGTTTCTCAAGCTCTCTTCGATTTCATCCATTCTAGTTCTCTCTGTGCTATGATGTGGTTTTTTCTATGTCTGTGTTTGAATTCATTAATCATGTCTTCAACGATGTACAGTCTGGTTTTTAACTTAAGGAGTTTTGATTTAATATATTGTAAACTTTTAATTACTTAATGTCTATTTAATTCTTTTTTCAAAATTCCTATTCTCAGTTTAAGTATCTAGTTATTCATTTGTTGTCTTTCCCTTTTCCACTATTTTCTTGACCATATTTATCACATCTGACTTATATGTATCTCTGCTTTTGATGTACAATTTTACCTTGATTATCAACCACATATCTTTGGCTCTTGTATGTTTGCTAATTTTTTATTGTAGTGTAAGTCATTATTAATTAACCATAGATTGCCACATATGATGTTATCTTCTAGTAGAGATAATTTGCTTTTTCCTTCAGTAGGGTTCGATAACCTCAATCCAATCAAGAATTGACCTAAGAGTGGATTGAGACTTCAGTAAAACTCTATATACTTCTGATTCATCCCTGTTCTTTGTGCATGGCCATCCTGGACTTTTATTGAGAACCTTGAAGAACCATTGTTTCCTCAACCCTAAAAGACTTAGAACAGTTCTCACCATTCTATAATTTTAGTTTTTGTACTCCTCATTGCTTCCACAGTTCTTAGATATCTTTAAAAATATGACTTTGCAAATCAACTGAATTTTTCTAGTTTTATAATTAGAGTTTTGTTCTGTTCTAATCTACTACATCCTATCTGGAAGTCTCATCTACTTATTTTATATATGTTTGTCAGGATTCAAAGTCACATGAAATGTATGATGAATGTATAAATAATTTCAGCCTAAACTCTCTTTTTCTCAACCTTTAGTTACAAAACTTGAACAGAAAGTCTGTGTAATAGGTTTTGTGGTATGGAAGCCATTTCAAAATAAAAAATAAAAGAAATAATAACTACATCAAATGTGAATGAGGTGGGAAACATTCAATGTTTTCTAGTTGCTACAGGTTTTTGCATTATTCAGTACATGTGTAAAGTCCTGTTCATTAACATCTACTACTGTGTCTCCAACATCTAGCAGAGTGCATGACACAAAGTCAATGTTCAAAAAGTATTTACTAAATTAATAGACAAACCAATGAATTAATCTCCAGGCACTTGATAAATGTAAACATATAGGATACTAACATATATGCAAGTCTTATTCCCTTTTCACATCTCCCTAATTCCTTTGTCTCTCCATAGCTCTTCTTCCTATAAACCAAACCAAAGAGAATGGTATAATGTTTTCTATATAATACTTACTCAGTAAGTATTTATTGAGTTAAATGACCAACTCCAATCAGAAATTCTATTCTTATCTCACTCTTTTTCATAGCATTCATTATTTTCTAGTATCTATTATTTACACTGCAGTTTCTTCTATGTACAGATACTTCTGTCACAACAATATTTCTGAACTTTCTTTATTAAACTGTAAAAAATATGGTTTCACTAATTCAGAGTTACAAATAAAACTGACTATACCTAGAAATTTAAAAATCTTGTTTTTTAAACAAGAATCCACAACTTGTATTCTGCTTTTAGACATGATAGAGTAACTAACACTGGAATTACCCCTGCTGTAAACCATTATAAAACTGGAAATATCTAGATAGATAGATAGGTAGATAGATATGTATGCTTTCAATCATTGAACAATAAGCAGTATAAGAACATGATATTTGAGAGAAGGAGCGTGTGAGGTGATCCCCTTATTTGCCCTAGATTTCTGCCTACAGGTAGTTCCTGACAGGAAGTTGGGTTATGGATCCGAAGCTGAAGAGGGAACACAACCCAACATATTTTATAACGTCAGCATAACCCTATTATCAAAACCTGAAGGAGATATTATAGGTAAAAATAATTACAGATCAATGGCCTCCATTAACATAATTGCAAAAAATGTTAACAAAATATAAAAAATCAAATGTAGCAATGTATTAAAGGATGAAAAGCCATGCTTAAAGGGGGATTTTATCTCTGTAATGCAAGTTAGCTTAACATTTATAAAGTAATCAATGTAATTGAACCCATTACTAGAATAAAGGATAAAAACCAATGATAATCAATGGACGCAGAAGCAGCATTTGACAAAATTTGTCACCCTTGCATGATAAAATGCTCAAAAATGATCAAACAAACTAGGATGAGAAGGAAATTTCTTCAATGTGATAAAGGACATCTGTGAAAAGCCCACAGCTACTCTCATACTTAATGGTGAAACGTAAACACTTTTCTCCTAAGATCAAGATCAAGATCAATTACTACTTCTATTCAACATTGTAATGAGAATCCTAGCCTGTGCAATAATACAAGGAAAAGAATGGAATACATTGTAAAAGGTAGAAGTAAAACCATCTTTATTTGTGGGCCACACGATTGCTCATGTAGATTACAAAAAAAAAAAGCTACTAGAAATAATAAGTAAGGTCACAAGATACAAGATTAATATACTAAAATCGACTGTATTTATAATACAAAGATAACATTTAGAAAATGAAATTTAAGGAAAAAGCAGCTTGTCACAATTTTATCAAACTCAAAATACTTAATAATCAATTTAACAAAAGATATGCAATATCTCTACACTGAAAATTACAAAGCATTGTTGAGAAAATTTAAAGAAGTTCCAACCAGTAAGATATATCATATTCATTAATTGGAAGACACAGTAATGTCAATGATGTCAATTCTCCTTTTAGTGATCTGTAGAGTTGATACAATTACAATAAAAATTAGGATTTTTTTTTGCAGAAATTATAAGCTAATTCTAAAACTGATATGGAAAAATGAAGGATGTAGAAGAGTCAAAATAATCTTGAAAAAAACAGAGTAGGAGGATTTACAATAACTACTTTCAAAGCAATGTAAACATAATCATAAATATAACTATAAAATTAGTATGATTAATACTGGCATGTCCTTATGCCATATTTGCATAAGGATAGAAAATAGATCAATGGAACAGAATAGAGATTCCAGAATACATCTACAAGTATATGGTCAATTGATTTTCAACAAATGAACCAAGAAATTTCAATGGGAAAGTAAATATTTTCAATTAATTTCTCATGATAAACAAAAATTAATACCTAAAAATAAAAGCTAAAACTATAGAAGAAAGCTTAGAGACAAAGATTTCTTAGAGAAAACATGAAAAACAATAATAATGAAAGAAAACTTTTTTTTTTAACTTTTAATGCTTTCTTTCATTTTTTATTTTTATTTTTTAACATCTTTATTGGAGTATAATTGCTTTATATTGTTGTGTGAGTTTCTGCTGTATAATAAAGTGAATCAGCTGTATGTATACATATATCTCCATATTCCCTCCCTCTTGCATCTCCCTCCCACTCTCCCTATCCCACCCCTCTAGGTGGTTACAAAGCACCCAGCTGATCTCCCTGTGCTATGCAGCTGCTTCCCACCAGCCATCTACCTTATATTTGGTAGTGTTTATATGTCAATGAAAAAAAAAAAGAAAACATTTTTAAAATTTTAAAAATTAAAAATTTTAAAACTTCTGCTTTTAAGGAACACCATTCAAAAATACAAAGCAGGCACCAAGTTCAAAGGGAAAATATATGCATATGAATTTCTATCCAGAATGTATAAAAGAACTTCTAGCTATTAATAACAAAAGATAAAAGCTGAATAAAAATGGGCAAAAGGTTTGAACAGATAGGTCAGTAAAGAAGATATATCCATGACAAATAAGGAATGAAAAGATGTACAGCATCACTAGTTATCAGGGAAATTCAAATTATGATCACAATGAGGTATCACTATTCACACTGTGATGGCTAAAATTAAAAATAAAAACAACACATATTTGGCAAGTATATGAGTCAACTGGAACTCATATATCTTTCGAAGATGTGTAAAACATCAAAATTACTTTGGAAAACTGTTTGGCAGTTTTTTATAATGTTAAAATTTCTCCTCCCTAGTGGTCCTGCAATTTCACTCTTAGATAGCTACCTAAGAGAAATGAAAATATATGTCCTCAAAATTATTTGTATAAATAACATTATAGCAGCAGTCTATTCATAATAGTCTATTCATAATAGACTACAAGAGGATATAACCTAATGCCCATGCACAGGGTAACATATTAACAATTTTAGTATAAATTGTTATAATGGAATAGCACTCAGCAATAAAAACATGAACTGCTGATACATACAATAACATAGGCCAATCTCAAAAAATCATTTAATGTGAAAGAATTCACATACAAAATATTATATTCTTAATGATTCTATCTATATAAAGTTCAAGGCTATGCTAAATTAATTAATGGTGGTAGCAATCAGAAGTGTAGTTGCCCATGGGTTGTGGGAGTTGGCTGGAAGTGACAAGGAGGAAAATTTCTGAGAATTATGAGAATACTCTATATCTTGATTATGGAGGTGTTGGTTATATTCGTGTATGCTTTTATCAAAACATTAAATCACGTTTAAAATTTCGATAGTTCACCTTGATTAAAAAAGCATTTATGATCTGCAGTTGGCTATGAAATCCCTGCTCTGTCTCAATTAATCATTAATATGATAAAATGAAGTTTTTCTCTTAAGTTAGTGAGTTTTTTGAGCCAGAAAGTAAAAACCTTAGATATAAAGAATCCCACTAGAATTATTTTACAGAGGAGGAAACAGAGCCCAGAAAAGTATCTGTCTCAAAGTCACTGAGGAAGAATGAAGCAATGCTCAGGAAAAAAAAAAACAGACATTCTGATCCTAATCCTAATACATTTAATACAACCTCATAGCATAATTATCCAAAATGATTTAACAGATCCAGACTAAATTTATAAAATCATAAAAAAGGTAAAATAAATTATTGGAGGTAAAGTGGAACAAGGATATTAGATAACAAAATAGATATTAGATAACAAAATAGAATCCTAACATCGTTTTGGTATCTAGACTTCATGGTTTAGTCAAAAAATATATTGTATGTTTTTTTTAAAAATAAGCTACCCCATGACATGATAATATCATTGCCTCTAACGCTGACTTAGCATTAGAGGCAAAAATATGTTTTGGATGTTTTGGATGGAAAACAGTTTTATACTCCATGTGATAATGTACTATTATTAATCAATATTTACTGAGTACCCCTTATGTGACAACAGTGTCCTGAATTATTTTCTGTTGGAAATTTGAGGATTGAGTCACCATTTAGTCACTTTAAATGGCTTACCTTTTCCATCCACTTAATTATGAGTTAGCATTATAGTCAATAATATTATGATTTCATGATATAGCTTAAGTTTAAAAAATCACAGAAGCACAGTTTTGGACTAAGCCAAGAAGCTTAGATACCAGGCCTTGATGTTAGAAGTTCATTTCATTATCTAATAGAGCTGGAGTTTTTAAGTTTATTTCAATTATTTTATTTTACCTTTTTAATGATTTTATAAATTTAACTTAGATTTTTGGATAAACTACAATGTAGTATTAAAAGTATTGAGTGTTGAGGAGCTAAATGAATCAAATCCCCTGGGCAATTAGTGGTTCCCTATTTGTGATATGTAATTGGATAGAAAATAACAAATGTTTCCCAGATAATAAACAGATACAGAGCCTGATCTCTCTCTCTCTCCCTAACTAATAACTTATGCTCAGTTGTCTGAAAGGTAAGAGGCCAAAGAGTAAGGAGGCTTTAGGTCTGATATTCTAGATATAGCTGTTCATGTTCGTAGTAACTCCCAGAATGTGGCAATCCCAACTTCTCTGGGTAGGATCAGCTACTAGATGCTCTTATAGTATCCGTGATGCTTCTTGCCTCCTCAAATATCCTCTGTGTTTGGACAGCGCCAAATTACTATCTTACTCAAGCTGGACACCACCTCTAGAGGGCTCTTCATACCTGGGTGTGTACTGACCCTCTGGAACAGTGTGGTTTTCAAACTTTGAGGGAAATCTACAATTAAGAATATACTTAACACTGTGACCCATTAAATACATACATGCATATATAAAACCAAAACAAACATCACAAAATAATACCCTTATTACATGCGATTTTACATTCTATTTAATACTTAAGTGAGAATCACAACCACCTGAATATTTCATGTTTAATGTGGTACAACTTGCCATCTGCAAAACATTGCTCTAGAAGAAGCAACTATATGGGGACATCATTTTCAATAAAATATTTTTTAAAGAATTTAAAGAAATTTTAGGTTTAGGAGAGTGAAAATTTTCAAACACATTGAATATGAGGATTCCATATATATTGAACTAATCAGGGATTCTTGTAATGCAGAAAGTAGAGAACAACACTGTTGAAGTTTTTTTTTTTTTTTTTAATTGGGGTATAGCTGTTTTACAATGTTGTGTTAGTTTCTACTGTACAGCGAACTGAAGATTATATACTAATGCTTTCTGCAATACCACTGGGCATCTTTGGTAACATTTTTTTCTTTATTTCCGGATACATCATTATATAATCCCATGTGCCACCTCCTGAAAATGTTTACTTTTTATGTTAATACGTAAAAGAACATAAACTGGGTTTTAAAAGCTTTTAGAGTATATCTTCCATTTTTTCCTTTTTTTCTTGGGAGAAAAATTCACTTTACTGTAGTATTTTGGAATTACACACATCTAGGATTGGATGGATTCAGATAAGTACACAAATGCCCACACACCTCAGCTTTGTTCTCTGCTTTCAGCCACTGCCAACTCAGCTCCCCAGTTCAATGCACTGTTTCCACCTCTTACCCAAGAGTTAGATTTAGGCTCAGGGCATGATTCCAGAATTCCCTATGGAGAAAACTATCTATGAAAATTCCCTTGGGAAGGCAACTTGCACTGCTCAGCAAGTCCAACACAGCAGGTTTTCCTCCAGTATCAGAACAGATTCTGCTCTCAGATGAGCACCCCAGGAAACCATGGCTTGTGTTGGGGGTCAAGCTATATGAAAAATATGAGACCTAAAAGCTAGACTCACAGCAGCCTAGTGAGATGCATATACTACAAAAGGCAGAGTCAGATCTGCCTCTCTCCTATCTCCTATCATGCAGAGCAAATGATCACTGAAAGGACTGGCATGTGAAATCATCTACATGTTTCTGTTAGGATTGTGTTTGCCTCAACTTAGAACAACACAAGACAAAGATACTCCAGTGGCGTAAGCAAATGGGAACTGACTTTCTCCATGTGATAAGAAGAGCTCCATAGGAAGTCTAGAGCTGGTTTTGTGAGGCTCAGCCACACAACCAGAGACCTGGTTTTTAACTCTTCACTCCACTGTCCTTAGCACATTGACCTTTGTCCTTATTCTTAGAGCCACGTGCGCTCAAGATGACGTGGGCTCAAGACTCATGTTCACACTTAGGCAGTAAAGGAAGAAGGGCAAAAAGGTTAAGAGGAAAAAGTACCTTTTCCAGAGAGGCTATGTAGATGCCCTCCCCAAGGACTTTTTCAGAGATCGTATTAAACAGAACACGGCCGTTCCCTTGCTGCTAGAGAAAATGTGAAATCAAGTATTTTCAGTGGTGCATGTTCGTGCCTTGCATTAGAAGAAGTGAAATGAAAACTGGCAAATGACAGTCTGTCTGTCTGTCTCTCTCTCTCTCTCTCCCCTCTCCTTTTTCTGAGTGCCTAGCTGCGGTCAGTTAAAGAAACGGCATGATGACATGAGGCCAGAGAGAAGATGAAGATCGGAGAAGGGAAGGGGAAGGGAAGAAAAGGGAGGGTAGGAACCGGAAAGGGTGTGCTAGGCATATTGTGGCATTTGCATAGAGATAGATACACACACACACACACATATACACATACAGATATATGCATGAGATATATATCCCTACACATTTTATCCTATATATTATATTATTATTCTATATATAAACATTATTCTTTATTATCTATTATCATATATACATCTTTATATATAATATATATTATCCTCAAAACCTAAGAGAAAGGTGTCATAAAGATATCATTATGTCCATGTTACAGATTGAGAAATTATGTTCAGACAGATTAAGCAAGTTGCCTATAGCCTTTTAGTGGCAAAACTAGAGTCAGGATTCAGACATAATTCTGTCCATAACCCATGCTGCCCTCACACTAGAAGATAAAACAGGCAAGAGAAAATATGCATGCAGTGTTTAGCAGTCTGCACACATTTAAATTGATCATTACCAAGGCACTCAAGTCATTAGGACAATATATTCAGCCAGAAAATAGTCTCCTGTGCCAATAGTTCATACGCAAGTTCTGAGTATCTTCCAAGTCCAGCTCTAATGTGACAGGGGCTTGGACGACCTGTTGCCAAGTAAGCATCAGGGCTATATTTTTGACTGGATTGACTAGATGTTTTAGTGCCACATAGGAACAGCCTGAGGGTAAATGTATCTTCTTGCTCCTGTGTTCCGAATCCCAAATGAACAGGGTTTTGTCATAAGCCCTATGCCAGGCACAGCTTTGGCACAAATCCCAGAGCCCACCATGTGGCCACCACAGCCCTCAAACTCTTTCCATTCTGGCATAGTGAAAGCAGGATCTGTTCTGAATTGGAAAAGGGAGTTCTACATTGTTCCCCAGAGGAAGAGATCGTGGAGAGCAAATAAATTTCACTGATATTATCAAAATATAGCCCTCAAATTTCATCACTAGGGAATTTAGGCACATTCAGATACTGTTTTCTTTAACGCAGACTCTAGGAATATTTCACCATGCTCCACGATGACATGCATAGAATAATAGGGTTTCCTTTTACATAATGCACAATTGTTTAAAGATATGTTATCTCTGGGGAAAAAATGAGACTTTGATTCACTAAAATATACAATAAGAAATGGCTTGACCACAAATACTGAAGCCCATGAGTCTAGAACCTGTGCTCCCGCAAACAAGAGGAGCCAATGCAATGAGAAGCCCCCGCTCACCACAACTAGAGAAAGCCCGCACGCAGCAATGAAGACCCAATGCAGCCAAAAATAAATAAATTAATTAATTAATTTTAAAAAAACCTTCCTCACCAGGTCCTGAGTTTTTTCCCTCAGGCCCAATTTAAAAACAAATAAAAAGAAATTGTTTGAGTTTAAAAATGGATTGGATTCAGCACAGATATGCAAAACATGTGCTAGAATATTTACATCTCACCTCCTTTAAGAAAATAACCAGGGTGGCTCTCACAGTCATTTAAAACGCTGAAGCTGTGATCCCATTACTATTTAGTTACTGGTATGCTACCTCTATTACCTGTAGTGACCAATTCTCATGGCAGCAGCATATACTGCTTCCTCAAGTGAGAGGGGAAATGACAATCATTCTTCTTCCTTGTGGCTAATGCCTGCTGAAACCCATCATGTGGGGGGAAGTAAAGAAATGAGCTACGGAAAATAATTCCTTCTGTGATTTTCTGCAGGACTGGAGAATAGCTGCATCCCAGACCAAATAGGGCACACTGTATTAATGGTCATGAATAAGAAGTGGGGACCACAATCATAGGGGACTACTAGACCCACAAACCTGCCTTTTAAGGCTCTGAAAATCAGCAGAATGAGCAGAAAATCCTTAACCATGAACTTTCCCATCAAGATCAGAAATATAGGAGAAGCTAGGTTTTTTTTCCCATGATGTTCTATGGGTATGTCATTTTATTCTGTGGTCCCCAAGTGGAGGAAGCAAGAATTATTTACAAAGCCCCAACTTAGTGTTTTTCAAGGCACTTAGCACACTTTTCTTTATTCTCATAGGAGATAGGTTTTATTACTTCCATATTACAGAAGAGGAAACTGAAGTTATAAGTGGTAAAGAAATGTGTACATGGTCTCAAGAAAATAGAGTTCAAATAGTACCACAGATCAGACTAGTTCTAGAAGCCATTTTCTCTCCTCTATATCATGCTAACACATAAGAAAAACTAGACTCATTACTTTCCTTATTATAACCAATTGTAAGAGTTGCAATTATAAGGTGACACTCCTGTGGCAGAGTATGTAGTGATACACTTTCTTGTATTCTACATTTGGGGGCTCAATAAATAATATTGAAGGTCATTTTGAAGAAGGGTGACCAGGATGGGGAAGAATCTGGACATTTTGACATAAGGAAAAGTCAAAGAAAGGGAGGAAATGGAGGAGTCCTGATCAAGGAGCTTGATGAACATCTTTAATGTAAGAAGGGCTTATATAGGACAGAAAGATTGCACACATTCTGAGGATGAATGGATAGCTGTTAGAAAAAGGAAAATGTCAGCCCACCATAAAAAATGATTTATTGTAATTTGATAATATTTCCAAACCTAATAGGCTACATGATATGTTGTTGACACAGAGGTTTAACAATCCTGTCTGAGAGACTGAAAGGGAACTTCTGTACTGGGCAGAGAATAGGATGAGTTGAACTCATTGTAGCACCCACCGTTATTCTTTGATTCTATGATTATAATTCTGTGGGAGCTAAGCTTTTTGCTTTTGGTGTAGAAGTATTATCAGTATCAGCAATCCTGGAGCAAAAAGAGAGATGATGCAGAGAAATGAACACCAAAAAGAACATGAGTAAAAGACTGATCTAGTCTGGAAGGCCAGTCAGAAATGGAATTTCTAAAGATGCTGCCTTCTTACATTAGGTATTTTTGAAACTTAAGAATCAACAGTTTAGAAATCTATACTTCTAGTAAGTCAGAAAGAGAAAAACAAATATCGTATATTAACGCATGTATGTGGAACCTAGAAAAATGGTACAGATGAACTGGTTTGCAGGGCAGAAGTTGAGACACAGATGTAGAGAACAAATGTATGGACACCAAGGGGGGAAAACTGTGGTGGGGTGGGGATGGTGGTGTGCTGAATTGGGCGATTGGGATTGACATGTATACACTGATGTGTATAAAATTGATGACTGATTACAAAAAAAAAAAAAAAGAATGGAATGTGCCAGGAAAAAGCCCTTTAAGTTTATGTCTCATTACTTCTTGTTCGTATTTTTTATTTAATTTTTATTTTTTATCACAGCAAATTTGATTACAATGGTTTGTTTGTTAAAAAAAAAAAAGAAATCTATACTTCTAGATCAAAGCGAAAAAAAGAAACAGGAGGGAGAATGACAAGATTAGATAATTAGATTGTGTAATTAGATTATAAAACTGAAATCAGTTAGGGTAGATTTTAGGGTTCCTTGAGCTTAGTGATTATGTCTTTTTCTTCTACTTGTCCAGTCCAGCATCTACCATGTATTCTTGGCACAGAGAAGGTATTGTTGGATCTCTCAGAAAGGAGATAAAACTTAACAAAAGACAGAATTCAGATAAATGGAGAGAAATTAGAGGGAATTATGTGCATAATGCAAAAGAAAACATTTTATTCTATGCACACCGTACCCATTGTAGAGGTCAACAAATGCCTGCTGGAATATAAGCTGATTTTGTGCCTAGAAAAAAAGATGCTATGGAATCTTCGACTGATACAAACAAATGTGAAAGAGACGGAGGGAAACCAGCACACCTGAACCCACGTATCTTCTATCTAAAAGAAACAGCATAAGGTAGAAATATGTTTTTCTGTTGAACAAGACTCAGTACTCTGGGAAATTCTTTCCCACAGACTGGCTTGACTGAGCTGAAGAATCAAGAAATTCCTTAAGTATATGTTTCCATGCATTGCCCACATGAGCCTACCATAGTGATCTAAGATGACTGTGCTAAGGACAGATTCCTAAGCCAGAGGCTGCTATCTATGTTCTAGCCAGAGGTCTATCAGGTGGAATGATATTAGAAGTATTCCACCAAAGACAGTCTTAACTGGTGATTAGCCAAATAGATCTGCTTTAGGACTATTGGATTTAGCAAAAGAAAATACAGGACTCCCAATTAAATTTGAATTTCAGACAGATAACACAGTATTGTTTAGTGTAAGTCCGTCACAAATTTGCATGGGCCATATTTATACAAAAATATAGTTGCTGTTTATCAGAAATTCAAATGTCACTGAGTGTCCTGTATTTCATCTGGCAACTCTAGTCAGATTGGAGCTCAATACAGAAAGTTACAGAGAAAATAGAGAAAATAGAGTAATAGAGAAAAAACAGCAGAAGTAATAGGAGAAGAGACAGAGATGAGAAAATGGATGGAATTCATAAATAGGAAGCTATCGTCACCTATTACTGGAGGAACTAAAAGATGACCCAACCACTAGAGCTGCTGCTATGTGAGAAGGATGCTGTGGTACCCCTAATAACATCCCAGTTCCTTAGGAACTCTATGCTCTGTTGAGACTGTTACCCGGGCTTTCTACTGCTTCATGATTTTGTGCAAAAACAATGCCACTAACTGAAGGAACTGAGTACATTTCTATTATTGATAATCAAGTGCTCCAGACACTGTTATTTAGCTACTCAATGTTAATTTCCCCTTTTTCCTTACTATTGAAACCCTGGCTTTCATTGGGACAGTAATGTGCTTCTATGATCCAAATCAAGCACAGCAATCTGGTTCCCTATGTCACAGTCTCTCCCAGAGGAAAAGAGCAGATGCTGCTGATGTGTTCTCTCTCACCACACTTTTCCTGACTCAAATAAGAACAGATATGTCAAATGGCAGCAGCTTTCACATGACCATGGTGCTGCAGACATAAACAATGAAAGCTAACATGCTAAATGACGGCACCATTGAGCAGCTGAAATAGTTCCAGCAACCACCTTCTAATGGTTATACATCTTGTTATATAAGAAAAACAAACCCTTGTTTGCTTAAGCCACTGTAAATTGAGGTTTCAGTTACTTGCAGCCATATCCAATCTAACAGATAAATCAACCAAAGGAATCATCTTAGAATCCACTGAACATACTGTATTTCCTGACTTCCTTAATCTTTTTAGAATTGCTCCTACATATAATTCCCTCTCATTTCTCTCCTCTTATCTGAATTCCATCTTTTGTTAAATATTATCTCCTTTCTGAGAGATTCTATTATCTTAGTCTACATTGATCCCCTTTCTATGTTGTTGGTATTTACAGCCTAAAGTTTGAAACTTTTATACCTGGGAAATGCAACCCCCTGTTGTTCTACTGTTTGATTTTTGTGCTGTTATGTATGCACTATATCCCTTTATTGGATGCTAAACTTCTAGAAAGCAAACACTGCACTCATATTTCTGTTTTTAGTGTCTAAGGAAGTGTTTTCTAGATATAAATAGTAAATAAGTATTTGTCTTGACAATGACAACAATAATAATGTTGTTAGAGGATATTTGGGGGAATCTGGTAAGACATCTGGCCATGGGTTCTCGAGTAGAGGCTAGACTAGATGGATTTGCCAAGTCAGCCATAGCCTGAGGGAGAACCAAGAAGGGCAGAAATTTAGCAGGTATGTGACTTTAACAAGTTACTTAGTGTCTGCGAGCTTCATTTTTTCTTCTGTAAAATGAAGATGAAGATGAAGATTAGAAATAATATTGGTAAGCACATGCCCCAGTGCTTGTCACACGATAGGCATTAGAATCATTTGAATTCAGCTTGAATCTCCTAATATATATGGCAACCAAATTATAAGATATTTTTTCAGTGTCGAGAAATGATAAATTTGCATATTTTCTTAACAAAATGGATGCAAGGAAAGAGAGAACAATACATTTAAAATGCACTGGACTAGTAAACAGAAGATCTGGTTCTAACTCTAATTCAGTGGCAAACCTACATCCAACTCAGGTAAGTCTGAATATCAGTATTCTGTTTGTAAAATACAGATAATGGGACTTGATTTATTTGCCTTGTAGAGTTATTGCAAAAATAATGTGAAATAATGTATGAAAATTTACCTTGAGAAATACAAAGCATTAATATTAACTTAGGGGTGGAGAAAGGAATCTATAGATTTGAGAATCAGCAGCAGATGCAAATTTATTCATAGCTTGAAAACTCTTACCCAAATTTCAAATTCACATTGAGTGATTTAGCAAAACTAACACTTAAGAAAGTGTTCAATGACAAAATGAGCTAGGCTTTAAGTGGAACTGAGATGAAATTAAAACAGAAAACTCATTTCCCTTGAATGAAATGCAAATGCATTTAAACGACACAAAATGATAGTACTATTTCATTTTTTAAGGGACACTTGTGAAAAACATTAACCACATTTAGAAGTACTGTGGAGACTTCATACCTACAGTGTTAGACTAGAAGAGATGGGGGCAGTAGTTCTATCCGGCACATCTATGGATGTGCCATACTATGGGTGAGCTCTCAAATTCATGCTCTGCTTGAAAAGGTGTAGATTCAGGATTAAAAAATAAAAACTGTCCATCAATACTAGTTATCACTTTATTTCAAAAATGCTTAGAGATATGATCAAGCATTTTTGTCTATTTGGGGACGGGGTAGGGTGAGGAAGAATGTGCAAATGATAAAAAATAATCATGCAAAACTAGATTTGTCTGAAAGGCATAAAGTGTTAACTGTGCCAGACCTCTTTCCCACCTTGAGTCAGCAGGCTTTTCTGGAAGAGAGTCTTTACAGTGAGGGAAGTCTATAATTCCAGTGCATTTGATATTTCCCTTCTGAGATGATCATTCTGCCTTCTTGATGGAATTCTCCCTCATTTTCCCAGATGGAAGGACTTGCTTGTTCTTTTAAACTACTGGAGCATATCTAATCTGTGCTAACCATCTGGGTGGTTTTTACTCACTTGTAGTGAAGTATTTGTGTGCATGTCCTATGTCCCACAGTAGGTAGTGAACCCTTGTTAAATATAATTTTTGAACCCTAATCCAAGGGTTTCCAGGCCAATGTGTTTAATGAAGAAAATAAACAATAAACACATTGGCTGATGGGTAAATTATGCCACCTGAGCCTCTAGTTTTGCTAGAACTCTAACCAGTGGTTATTAGTCTGAGGTTCATTGGCTCCTACAAGGTTTATGAGTGATCTTTCATAGTATTCATGAATCCTAGTTTAATCTATCTAACCATATATCTCCCTATGTTAATTTGGTCTGGTAAGATGAATAATCTATGACTTTCATCAGAATTTCAAAAAGAGTTAAGAAATCATTGCATCTTTTTATTGTAGACTTTCATCCAATAGTTCATGACTTTGACTGCATATTAGACAGTTTTTAAAATATATGGGTACCACTTCAAAAACTATGATATCATTGATCTGGGGTGAAATTTAAGCATAAGTACTTTAAAAAAAAATTCCCTAGAGATTCTATTGTGCAAACACGGTTGGTCCTCAATCTCAGAACTGCTTTTAGTCGTTGGATATTGAAGCTCTCATGGGCTAACCTGCTACAGTGACCCCCATTCTGCAGATGTTCTGCCCATTCCTTCAAGTAGTAATTGTCTAGGGCATGCTCTTAATTCAGTGCTTAATCAGGGACCTTTGTGCCTCAGACTCCAAAACACTCCCTTAGGTTATTTAAAATTTCGATCACTATTCTCAATGCCCTCTTATCCTTTTGATTCTAGCAGGGAACACAGCATACTTTCTTAATATCAGCTGTGTACCTAGGGAAAGAAAATGCATTAACTGCAGTTCTCAGGGGAACATGTCCATATATGGTCACGTTTAAGCCAAAAAAATAACCTTGGAACGAATAGGACTAGCGATAATTAGAACAGTCCCTTCAGACAGCTGGTGTCATAACCCAGGCAAGAGCAGCCTTTTGTCCATTGGGTTTGATTTCATGACTTACAAGGAGATTCAAAGTTTGATTTCCTTCTTCCATTTCCCCCACATTAAGAATTGGCAGCATTTGGAATGGAAACAGATTTCTGGGACATTGTCAGATATCTTCTGGGGATTTTTCATGACTACAGTGTTTTTCTCAATTTGCCATTTCCTATAATTAGGCAGCACATCGCACATCTGATTTCTTGAGACATAATTATTCAGTGTGGATCATACAGACTCTTTGCTTCTCTGCCTTTCTGAGGCAACCTCTTTGGACATTTCACTCCTTATTAGCAATTCTGCCAAACTGTGAGATGTAGAAGAATTAAAAAAGAAATTCAAATCTAAGTGTTTTTCTTTCTCACGTTTGTTCATGATCAGGTAGGTAAAGAGGTCAGATTTCACAGCTCAGGTTTAATTTATAACTGCCCATGGATGTACAGTATATTTACACCATCCCAGTCCGAACCATACAGAAATTTTTAAAAGCTTAGCTTACTTCATAAACGTCTTTTTAAGCTACATTTTTCTCCCTTTACTGAAAGTGGCAAGTGATTTTTTAACTTTTACTTTTACTGCCCCTGAATGACTCTTCTGATGCTAAAGGTCATAACACCAGTGACCGCTTGTGTGTGACCATGATGATCTGACCAACATAAAAGATGACCGGAGAGAAGAAGAAGGAAAGTGCAAGGTCTGGGCCGGCGGGTTTTGTCAGGTCGGGTGGGCCGGGCCACCCCATCGGCCGCAACAGCTCTTGGCCCCGCCGGCATTCTCCGCCGAGTCGCCCGGCAGCCGCGATATGCAGCAGGGCGGCGGGAAGTGGCAGCTTCACCGCCGCCACGGTGGCCGAGAGGAAGCTCAACTCTGCCGAGGGGGCGACGAAGAAGGAGCCCAAGAGGAGATCGGCGAGGTTGTCAGCTAAACCGGCTCCTGCAAAAGAGGAAACGAAGCCCAAAAAGGCGGCAGGAAAGAATAAATCTTCAGACAAACGTGCAAACAAAAGGGAAAAGGGTAGCAAAGGGAAAACAGGCTGAAGCGGCTAACCAAGAGACTAAAGAAGATGTACCTGCAGAAAATGGAGAAACTAAAAACGAGGAGGGCCCAGCTTCTCATGAAGCAGGAAAGAAAGAAGCCAAGTCTGATTAATATCACACACCCGGTCCTATCAGTGGTCCCTGTCTCTCTTGCACAATCCAGAGGAATATTTTCATCAACTATTTTGTAAATGCCATTTTTTTAGTAGCTCTAGAAACATTTTTAAAAAGGAGGGGATCCCCCCTCATCCCAAATTTTTTACCCTTAAAAATTTTTTAAGGGTAAATTTTTTTTTTTTTTTTAAGAGGTGAAATCATTTGCTGGTTGTTTATTTTTTGGTACAACCAGAAAATAGTGGGATATTGAATATGGGAGGCTTTGATCGTCTTCGGTGTCAGCTTAACATTCCACAGATGGGGGTAGCTTTTATATCCTATAATACAAAGCATACTAAATGGCAGTTTGGAGTCAGTTGTGCATTTAATGTCTTGAACACTTTTTTTCTTTTTAAATTTTGGTTGGAGTGTGGTTGCTTTACAGTGTTGTGTTGGTTTATACTGTGCGGCAAGGTAAATCAGCTGTACATATTCATGCATCCCCTTTTTTGGATCTAATTTAGGTCACCACGGAGCACTGGTTATAGAGTTCCCTGTGCTGTGTGGTAGGTTCTCACTAGCTATCTATTTTATACATAGTATCAGTAGTGTATACATTTCAATCCCAATCTCTCAATTCATCCCACCCTCCCACCCCCAACTTTAAATTACTTCTCTTCCCATATTGTTTTTGGTAGAATTCTTCCTAAAGCAAACCACTCACTCCTTGATCTTGGCTCTCCTGGTCAGAATTTTGTGTGCTCTGTAACATCTTTGGTCGCGGTAGTACAGTTCTAGTAACTTTGTTAATGTACTGTGAACGACTGACAATTTGAGTACGTACAATATATGATATTAAATTGTGAGTTAGTGGGACTTATGATGGAACAGCATATCAATATTTGAAGATATTGGTACTTGCTATACTGTTAAGGAAAATTTGCCTCCAAATTTTAAGCTGGAAAGTCACTGCAATAACTGTTCAGAAAAGAACCATAACTACATGATTTTTTAGATTTTTGGTACGTATGTTAAGAATTGTGTACAAGGACTTCCCTGGTGGTGCAGTGGTTAAGAATACGCCTGCCAATGCAGGGGACACGAGTTTGAGCCCTGGTCTGGGAAGACCCCACATGCTGCAGAGCAACTAAGCCCATGCACCACAACTACGGAGCCCCATGCCGCAACTACTGAAGCCCACGTGCCGAGAGACCGTGGTCTGCAACAAAGAGAAGCCAACGCAAGGAGAAGCCCAGGCACCACAAGGAAGACCCAGCACAGCCAAAAATAAATTATTTAATTAATTAACTTAAAAAAAAGAATTGTGTACAAATTGAAATGTCTGAGTACTGATTCTCAAAACAACCAATAAAATCTCAATTATGGAAGAAAAATAAATAAATAAAGATATGTAGCAAAAAAAAAGAAAAAAAATTGCAACGTCCTATATATAAGGAGGAGTAATTATGCAAGCAGAGGCTAAGGAGTAAGTGGCTAAAATGTGACCAAAATATGTCTGTGAATAAAGAAAATCACAAAACCAGTAGACATTTCTGTATTTGTAAGTCAGTTGGTAGTTCCAATAGAGCACCCACAGGATGCTGAGTGTTGAGAAATCAACCAAAATGGGATGTGTAATCATGAACAAACAACGGCAGGATACGAAAAGGACTAGCAGCCTTTACACTCACTGAAAACCAGTCATGGGGAGTGCAGATGCGGTTCCAATTATGAAATATACAGATCCTCAAGGACCTTAGAAAAATAAAGCTTATTTTTAAAGCGTGTTGGCCTTCCTTCTGAGGATGTTAATTTATACTGCTAAGGCTTTAGGGGAGTACTATGACATAGAAATTTAAGTTATGGTTTTCAGAGTTAGATAGCCCAGGGTTCAAGTGCAAATTCTCCCACTTATTAGCTGTGTGATTCTGATATCTTTTTTACCTCTGTAAGCTTGGCACAAATAAGTGTTAATATCTATTAGCTTCTATTATTATATCATTATTATTACTGTAACAGCCATCAGAAATATTATTTACTAAGCATTTAGTGTTATCTTAGGCACTGAGTTAGTTAATGGACTGAACTCCTGACATCTGAAAACAGTTTGACATAATAAAGTAAGTTTTCATGATGTGGAGACTTTGACTTGAGTCAGAATCTTACCAATTGTTCCTTTGTGACTTGGGGCAAGTTACCTTGCCATTTTAAAATTTCAATTTCTTCATTTTAAAAATGGAGGTAATAACACCTACCTAACAGTTCTATAAGAGTTAAATAATGATAAGATAACATTTGCTACATGGTTAGTGAGATGTCTGCTGTATAATGGGCTCACAAAATAACGATGACCCTTTTTACCCTCTGCAATCTTCCATCCACCAAGTGACAAGGTTGAAGTGCAGAGTGGCAAGGCACATTCTGACCCAAGCATAAGCACTGAGTAAGTGCACAAACTAAAGTAAGATTGAATGCACATGAATGGTCAGATAGAGGGATCAGAGTAGAACAAGGAGTGATGAAACCACCATTGAACAGCCAGCACTGATGGCTGTTATAGTAATAATAATAATATAATAATAGAAGCTAATAGATATTAATACTTATTTGTGCCAAGCTTACAGAGGTATAAAAGATATCAGAATCACACAGCTAACAAGTGGGAGAATTTGCACTTGAACCCTGGGCTATCTAACTTTAGGCATAGAAGGGTCAAGAAATATTAATTATTAGTGGGTTAGATTATTTTAAACAATGTCTTATAAGAAAACATAGAGGGAAGCTAATTTCTGTAGGCTTCCAAAGACCTTATAAAGACCTGAGAGTTAATCATGTTGTAAATATACCTCCGATTGACTGGGATGTTTAGAAGATTTGTCTATTTTATAACGTCTAGTACTGAAAGCCTGCACAGAGGTTCAATGGATGCAAAAGACTTATTTTGTTGCTATTGTTCTAAATATAACCATCAGAAAATTAATAAGCTGGGTCTGTTAAGTTGGCCTTTTCATGATGATGTGTATCTTGCTTATTTAATTAGTGTCCATTGTCTTCATTACAGTTAGCATTTCAAAATGGTATTGATTGAGAACTGAATTGGCCACAAAACACTGTATTTGTATTTCCACTTTTATTCTCAAGATTAATTTTTAAAATCAAATCTCCTTTTTTATGGGCTGTCTCTAACAAAAATGGTTAAATAAACAAATCATTAGGCTAAGAACAGAAGTGCCTCCACAAGTCCAATAGCCCAATTTAACTCATTACTGATGGATCTTAGGCATGACATATGACATCCAACTTTCCAGAAAGCAGAACGTCTGCACAGTTTTGTCAATTATTATAACGAGTGGCAGCTTACAAATATGTTAAACCAAGAGAAAGAAAGAAAAGTTGTAACATGTCACTGGCTCTTGTTT
This sequence comes from Balaenoptera musculus, assembly GCF_009873245.2. Lineage (NCBI taxonomy): Eukaryota > Metazoa > Chordata > Mammalia > Artiodactyla > Balaenopteridae > Balaenoptera > Balaenoptera musculus. Next base: position 20,571,732 of record NC_045792.1, read on the forward strand.
TCTGAGATCCATTCTCTTCTCTCTGTCAATAAATTAACTTATTTCTGTTGGATTACATAAATACAGCATGCTGTAATCAGTATCTGCCCTGTATGAACATGTGTTTAGGAACAGGCAGTGGCTGTAATACTCGTTATTCAAACTTCCAATTTTTCTTCTATTGAATAACAACTTTATTTGTAACATTAGCGTTGATTTCATTCCAACCTCTTTTCTCAAGATGGAGGAGGATTGGGCTCCTGAGGCCCTTTTACTGCTTTTCCCATTAGGAATTAGTTTCTAATAATGTAGGCAGGAGGAGATTTCTTCCCAAGGGCAAAGCATGAACTCCTGACACTTGCCTTCCTGGGGCCTTAACTGAGTTCTGAGTGGTCTTGCTGAGTCAACTTTGGGAAAGCAATCAGGTCCCTTTGTATTCAACAGATGTGCTTGGCATATGAGAGAGAAGATCACACCTTCAAGGGCATTGAAAATATTATTTTGTAAACCTTAGTTAAAAGGTATGACAGACGTGAGACAAAGGGCCTTGGTTTATTTCTCAGAGAAATTGTCTAAAGGAGACATAGATTTGGAGAGTAGGGGACAGTTGTTCTCCCTCTTGGCTGCTTTGATAAAAAAAAAAAAAAAAAATGACCTAGGAAAAGTGATTTTCTAATTTCTCCCTTTCCGTAGAAGCAATACTCAAGAATGATTATATAGTGTCCTACATATACTCAGGGTGGGAAGGCAAAAATATTAGAATTTGGCCTGTTACAATGTATATTCTAGGAAAACACATTGGTAACCTTAGTATGGGCTATAATTAACTCTTCTTTTTTTAACATTCATAGGGTTTTGTTTTTAATAAATATTGTTTTTAACATCTTTAGTGGAGTATAATTGCTTTATAACGGTGTGTTAGTTTCTGCTGTATACCAAACTGAATCAGCTATACATATACATATATCTCCATATCTCCTCCCTCTTGCATCTCCCTCCCACCCTCCCTATCCCACCCCTCTAGGTGGACACAAAGCACTGAGCTGATCTCCCTGGGCTATGCGGCAGCTTCCCATAACATAGCTATCTATGTTACATTTGGTAGTGCATATATTTCCATGCCACTCTCTCACTTTGTCCCAGCTTACCCTTCCCCCACCCTGTGTCCTCAAGTCCATTCTCTACATCTGGGTCTTTATTCCTGTCTTGCCCCTAGGTTTTTCAGAACCTTTTTATTTTTTTTTAGATTCCATATATATGTGTTACCATATGGTATTTGTTTTTCTCTTTCTGACTGCTTCACTCTCTATGACAGTCTCTAGGTCCATCCACCTCACTACAAATAACTCAATTTCATTTCTTTTTATGGCTGAGTAATATTCCACTGTATATATGTGCCACATCTTCTTTATCCATTAATCTGTCAATGGACACTTCGGTTGCTTCCATGTCCTAGCTATTGTAAATAAAGCTGCAATGAACATTGTGATACATGACTCCTTTTGAATTATGGTTTTCTTAGGGTACCTGCCCAGTAGTGAGATCTGGGTCATATGGTAGTTCGAGTTTAAGTTTTTTAAGGAGCCTCCATACTGTTCTCCATAGTGGCTGTAGCAATTTACATTCCCTCCAACAGTGCATGAGGGTTACCTTTTCTCTACACCCTCTCCAGCATTTATTATCTGTAGATTTTTTTAAGATGGCCATTTTGACCTGTGTGAGGTGATACCTCATTGTAGTTTTGATTTGAATTTCTCTAATGATTAGTGATGTTGAGCATCCTTTCATGTGTTTGTTGGCAATCTGTATATCTTCTTTGGAGAAAAGTCTATTTAGGTCTTCTGCCCATTTTTGGATTGCGTTGTTTGTTATTTTTGATATTGAGCTGCATGAGCTGCTTGTAAATTTTGGAGATTAATCCTTTGTCAGTTGCTTCATTTGCAAATATTTTCTCCCATTCTGAGGGTTGTCTTTTCATCTTGTTTATGGTTTCCTTTGCTGTGCAAAAGCTATTAAGTTTCATTAGGTCCCATTTGTTTATTTTTGTTTTTATTTCCATTTCCCTAGGAGGTGATTCAAATAGGATCTTGCTATGATTTATGTCATGGAGTGTTCTGCTTATGTTTTCCTCTAAAGGTTCTATAGTGTCTGGCCTTACATTTAGGTCTTTAATCCACTTTGAGTTTATTTTTGTGTATTGTGTCAGGGAGTGTTCTAATTTCATTCTTTTACATGTAGCTGTCCAGTTTTCCCAGCACCACTTATTGAAGAGGCTGTCTTTTCTGCATTGTATATTCTTGCCTCCTTTATCAAAGACAAAGTGACCATATGTGCAAGGGTTTGTCTCTGGGCTTTCTATCCTGTTCCACTGATCTATATTTCTGTTTTAGTGCCAGTACCAGACTGCCTTGATTACTGTAGCTTTGTAGTATAGTCTGAAGTCCAGGAGACGGATTCATCCTGCTCCGTTTTTCTGTCTCAAGATTGCTTTGGCTATTTGGGGTCTTTTGTGTTTCCATACAAATTGTGAAATTTTTTGCACTAGTTCTATGAAAATGCCATTGGTAGTTTGATAGGGATTGCACTGAATCTGTAGATTGCTTTGGGTAGTATAGTCATTTTCACAATGTTAATTCTTCCAATCCAAGAACATGGTATATCTCTCCATCTGTTTGTTTCATCTTTAATATCTTTCATCAGTGTCTTATAGTTTTCTGCATACAGGTCTTTTGTCTCATTAGGTAGGTTTATTGCTAGGTATTTTATTCTTTTTGTTGCAATGGTAAAGGGGAGTGTTTCCTTAATTTCTTTTTCAGATTTTTCATCATTAGTGTATAGCAATGCAAGAGATTTCTGTGCATTAATTTTGTATCCTGCTACCTTACCAAATTCATTGATTAGCTCTAATGGTTTTCTGGTAACATCTTTAGGATTCTCTCTATATAGTAACATGTCATCTGCAAACAGTGACAGTTTTACTTCTTCTTTTCTGATTTGGATTCCTTTTACTTCTTTTTCTTCTCTGATTGTTGTGGCTAAAACTCCCAAAACTATGTTGAATAATAGTAGTGAGAGTGGGCAACCTTGTCTTGTTCCTGATCTTAGAGGAAATGGTTTCAGTTTTTCACCATTGAGAAGGATGTTGGTTGTGGGTTTTCATATATGGCCTTTATTATGTTGAGGTAAGTTCCCTCTATGCCTACTTTCTGGTGGGTTTTTATCATAAATGGGTGTTGAATTTTGTCAAAAGCTTTTTCTGCATCTATTGAGATGCTCATATGGTTTTTTCCCTTCTATTTGTTAATATGGTTTATAACATTGATTGATTTGCATATACTGAAGAATCCTTGCATTCCTGGGATAAACCTCACTTGATCATGGTGTATGATCCTTTGAATGTGTTGTTGGATTCTGTTTGCTAGTGTTTTGTTAAGGATTTTTGCATCTATGTTCATCAGTGATATTGACCTGTAGTTTTCTTTTTTTTGTGACATCTTTGTCTGGTTTTGGTATAGGAGTGATGGTGGCCTCATAGAATGAGTTTGGGAGTGTTCCTCCCTCTGTTATATTTTGGAAGAGTTTGAGAAGGATAGGTGTTAGCTCTTCTCTAAATGTTTGATAGAATTTGCCTGTGAAGCCATCTGGTCCTGGGCTTTTGCACTCAGAAGTTTGTGCTTTTCAAAGAATTTGTCCATTTCTTCCAGGTTGTCCATTTTATTGTCATATATTGCTTGTAGTAATCTCTCATGATCCTTTGTATTTCTGCAGTGTCAGTTGTTACTTCTTCTTTTACATTTCTAATTCTATTGATTTGAGTCTTCTCCCTTTGTTTCTGGATTAGTCTGGCGAATGCTTTATCAATTTTGTTTATCTTCTCAAAGAAACTGCTTTTAGTTTTATTGATCTTTGCTATCATTTCCTTCATTTCTTTTTCATTTATTTCTGATCTGATGTTTCTGGTTTCTTTCCTTCTACTAACTTTAGGGTTTATTTGTTCTCCTTTCTCTAATTGCTTTAGGTGTAAGGTTAGGTGGTTTATTTGAGATGTTCCTTGTTTCTTAAGGTAGGCTTGTACTGCTATAAACTTCCCTCTTAGAACTGCTTTTGCTGCATCCCATAGGTTTTGGATCATCGTGTTTTCACTGTCATTTGTCTCTTGGTATTTTTTGATTTCCTCTTTGATTTCTCTGTGATCTCTTGGTTATTTATTAGTGTAGTGTTTAGCCTCCATGTGTTTGTGTTTTTTACATTTTTTTCCCTGTAATTTATTTCTTATCTCAGAGCATTGTGGTAGGAGGAGATTCTTGACCCAATTTCAATTTTCTTAAATTTACCAAGGCTTGGATTGTGACCCAAGATGTGATCTATCCTGGAGAATGTTCTGTGCACACTTGAGAAGTGTAATCTGGTGTTTTTGGATGGAATGTCCTATAAATATCAATTAAGTCCATCTTGTTTAATGTATCATTTAAAGCTTGTGTTACCTTATTTATTTTCATTTTGGATGATCTGTCCATTGGTGAAATTGGGGTGTTAAAGTCCCATTCTATGTTTGTGCTACTCTTGATTTCCCCTTTTATGGCTGTTCGTATTTGCCTTATGTATTGAGGTGCTCCTATTTTGGGTGCATAAATATTTACAATTGTTATATCTTCTTGGATTGATCCTTTGATCATTATGTAGTGTCCTTTTTTGTCTCTTGTAATAGTCTTTGTTTTAAAGTCTATTTTGTCTGATATGAGAATTGCTACTCCAGCTTTCTTTTGATTTCCATTTGTATAGAATATCTTTTTCCATCCCCTCACTTTCAGTCTGTATGTGTCCCTAGATCTGAAGTGGGTTTCTTGTAGACAGCATATATACAGGTCTTGTTTTTGTATCCATTCAATCAACCTATGTCTTTTGGTTGGAGCATTTAATCCATTTACATTTTAGGTAGTTATCAATATGTATGTTCCTATTACCATTTTCTTAATTGTTTTGGGTTTGTTATTGTAGGTCTTTTCCTTTTCTTGTGTTTCCTGCCTAGAGAAGTTCCTTTATCATTTGTTGTAAAGCTGGTTTAGCGGTGCTGAATTCTCTTAGCTTTTGCTTTTCTGTAAACGTTTTAATTTCTCTGTCAAATCTGAATGAGATCCTTGCTGTGTAGAATAATCTTGGTTGTAGGTTTTTCACTTTCATCACTTTACATATGTCTTGCCATTCCCTTCTGGCTTGAAGAGTTTCTGCTGAAAGATCAGCTGTTAGCCTTAAGGGCATTCCCTTGTGTATTATTTGTTGCTTTTCCCTTGCTGCTTTTAATATTTTTTCTTTGTATTTAATTTTTGATAGTTTTATTAATATGTGTCTTGGCGTGTTTCTCCTTGGATTTATCCTGTATGGGACTCTCTGTGCTTCCTGGACTTGCTTGACTATTTCCTTTCCTATATAAGAGAAGTTTTCAAGTATAATCTCTTCAAATATTTTCTCAGTCCCTTTTTTTTTCTCTTCTTCTTCTGGGACCCCTATAATTTGAATGTTGGTGTATTCAGTGTTGTCCCAGAGGTCTCTGAGATTGTCCTCAATTCTTTTCATTCTTTTTTCTTTATTCTACTCTGTGATAGTTATTTCCACTATTTTATCTTCCAGGTCACTTATGCGTTCTTCTGCCTTGGTTATTCTGCTATTGATTCCTTCTAGAGAATTTTTAATTTCAGTTATTGTGTTGTTCATCATTGTCTGTTTGCTCTTTAGTTCTTCTAGGTCCTTGTTGAACATTTCTTGTATTTTCTCCATTCTATTTCCAAGATTTTGGGTCATCTTTACTATAATTACTCTGAATTCTTTTTCAGGGAGAGTGCCTATTTCCTCTTCATTTTCTTGGTCTGGTGGGTTTTTACCTTGCTCCTTCATCTGCTGTGTATTTCTCTGTCTTCTTATTTTGCTTAACTTACTGTATTTGGGTCTCCATTTCACAGGCTGCCGGGTCATCGTTCCCGTTGTTTTTGGTGTCTGCTCCCAGTGGGTTCAGGTGGTTAAGTGGGTTGTGTAGGCTTCCCAGTGGGTGGGACTGATGTCTGTGTTCTGGTGAGTGAAGCTAGATCTTGCCTTTATCTTGGGCAGGACCAAGCCTGGTGGTGTGTTTTGGTGTGTCTGTGAACTTATTATTATTTTAGGCAGCCTCTCTGCTAATGGGTGGGGTTGTGTTCCTTTCTTGCTGGTTGTTTGGCATAGGGTGTCCAGCACTGTAGCTTGCTGGTCGTTCAGTGGAGCTGGGTCTTAGTGTTGAATTGGAGATCTCTGGGAGAGCTTTCGCCATTTGATAGTACATGGAGCCAGGAGGTCTCTGGTGGACCAATGTCCTGAACTCGGCTCTCCCACCTCAGAGACACATGCCTGACACTTGGCCGGAGCACCTAAACCCTGTCAGCCACACGGCTCAGAAGCAAAGTGAGAAAAATAAGAAAGAGAAAGAAAGAAAGAAACAAAGAAAGAAAGAAAGAAAGAAAGGAAGGAAGAAAGAAAGAAAATAAAGTTTTTAAAATAGAAAAAAATTATTGAAAATAAAAAAGTAATAAAAAAAAAGAAAGAGAGAAAGAAAGAAGAGAGCAACCAAGCCAAAAAACAATCCACCAATAATAAGTGCTAAAAACTATACTAAAAAAAAACAAACAAAAATTACCCGACAGTCAGTACCGTAGGAGAAATAGCATAAGCAAAGCTGTACATACAAAATCACACAAAGAACCATGCACATACATACAAAAAGAGAAAAAGGAAAAAATATATATATATATATTTAAAAAAAAGGAAGAGAGCAACCAAATCAATAAACAAATCTACCAATGATAATAAACTCTAAATACTAAACTAAGATAAACATAAAAACAGAGACAAATGAGATGCAGAAAGCAAACCTCAAGTTTACAGTTGCTCCCAAAGTCCACTGCCTCAATTTTGGGATAATTCATTATCTATTCAGGTATTCCACAGATTCAGGGTACATCGAGTTGATTGTGGAGATTTAATCCCCTGCTCCTGAGGCTGCTGGGAGAAATTTCCATTTCTCTTGTTTGTTCGCACAGCTCCGGGGGCTCAGCTTTGGATTTGGCCCCGCCTCTGCATGTAGGTCTCCTGAGGGCATCTGTTCCCTGCCCAAAAAGGACAGGGTTAAAGGAGCAGTTGATTAGGGGGCTCTGGCTCTCTCAGGTCGGGGGGATGGAGGGGTATGGAATGTGGGGCGAGACTGCAGTGGCAGAGGCTGGCGTGATGTTGCACCAGCCTGAGGCACAACGTGTGTTCTCCCAGGGAAGCTGTCCCTGGATTACAGGACCTTGCAGTGGCAGGCTGCACAGGCTCCTGGGAGGGGAGAGGTGGATAGTGACCTGTGCTTGCACACAGGCTTCTTGGTGCCTACAGCAGCAGCCTTAGCATCTCATGCCTGTCTCTGGGGTTTACGCTGATAGCCAAGGCTCATGCCCATCTCTGGAGTTCATTTAGGTGGTGCTCTGAATCCCCTCTCCTCGTGCACCCCAAAACAATGGTCTCTTGCTTCTTAGGCAGGTCTAGACTTTTTCCTGGACACCCTCCTGGCTAGCTGTGGTGCACTAGCCCCCTTCAAGCTATGTTCACTCAGCCAACCCCAGTTCTCTCCCTGGGATCTGACCTTTGAAGCCCTAGCCTCAGCTCCCAGCCCCCACACCCCCTGGCAGGTGAGCAGACAAGCCTTTCAGGCTGGTGAGTGCTGGTCTAAACCAATCCTCTGTCCAGGAATCTCTTTGCTTTGCCCTCTGCACCCCTGTTGCTGTGCTTTCCTCCATGGCTCCAAAGCTTCCGCCCTGCCCACTCCTCCATCTCTGCCTGTGAAGAGGCTTCCTGGTGTGTGGTAACCTTTCCTCCTTCACAGCTCCTTCTCTGAGGTGCAGGTTCCGTCTCTATTCTTTTGTGTTTGTTTTTCCTTTTTTCTTTTGCCCTACCCAGGTATGTGGGGGAGTTTTTTGCCTTTTGGGAAGTCTGAGGTCTTCTGCCAGCATTCAGTAGGTGTTCTGTAGGAGTTGTTCCACATTTAGATGTAGTTTTGATATATTTGTGGGGAGGAAGTTGATCTCCACATCTTACTCCTCCACCATCTTGAAAGCACCCCCCTAAATCAATATTTTTAAAAGCATACAATGTCTTCTTTATATCCCAGTTTTCTTCTCAGAGGCTACTTTTTAAAAAATTGAAGTATACTTAATTTATAATATCATGTTAGTTTCACATGTACAGCACAGTGATTCAGTCATATATATATATATATATATATATATATATATATATATATATATAACTTTTTAGATTCTTTCCCCTTATAGGTTTAGGTTATTACAAAATAGAGAATAGTTTCCTGAGCTATACAGTAGGTCTTTGTTGGTTATCGATTTTATATGTAGTAGTGTGTATATGTTAATCCCAACCTTCTAATTTATCCCTCCCCCCACTGCCCTTTCTCCTTGTTAACTATAAGTTTGCTTTCTATGTCTGTGAGTCTCTTTTTGTTTTGTAAATAAATTCATTTGTATCTTGTTTTAGATTCCACATATAGGTGAGATATTATGATATTTGTCTTTCTCTGTTTGGATTACTTGACTTAGTATAGTAATCTCTTAGTATAATAATCTCTAGGTCCATCCATGTTGTGGCAAATGGCCTTATTTTTCATTCTTTTTTTATGGCTGAGTAGTATTACATTATATATATATATATATATATATATATATACACACACCACATCTTCTTTATCCATTCATCTGTCGATGGACATTTAGGTTGTTTCCATGTCTTGGCTATTGTAAATAGTGCTGTAGTGAACATTGTGGTGCATGTGTCTTTTCGAATTATGGTTTTCTCTGGATATATGCCCAGGAGTGGTATTGCAAGATCTATAACTAACTCTTAGGGTGTATGTTTAACATCCCAACAGGTGTAAAAAATTTGATGATGGGACAGCATGAGTATAGATTTTATGCTTATTCCAGAAATAATGAGGATAATGATAATAACTATAAATTATCAAAATAGTTATGTGTTAATCTCAGCCTAAACAGTTCACACATGTTACTCATTTACTCCTTCCAGCTAGAGCATGAGGGAGATGGAGCCCCTTTTTTTCAGATGGGGAAACAACAATTCAAGTGATTTGCAGAAGTTCCCACAGTTTAAAAAGTGGTAGAGAAAAGAATTGAATCCAAGTCTCTCTGACACCAAATTTTGTAATCTAACTCTATAATACTTAGTTTTATGTGTCAACTTGACTGGACTAAGGGACTCCCAGGTAGATAGGACTTGACCGACATGGTCAGGACTTGGCTGGGGCAGCTCAGCTGGAATTCACCTGTCTCTCATCTTCCTCTTGTGACCAGTGAGGAAGAAGAACAATAACTGGGATCCAAGAAAGTAAGTCCCATCATGTAAGTAGTCTTTAAGCTTTTGCTCATGTCCACTCCACTAACATTTCTTTGGTCAAAATAAGTCACATGGCTAAATCCAAAGTCAGGGGCAAAGTAATATACTGCATCTTTTCAGTGGAAGTAATTGCAAAATCACTAGCAAAGATCATGGCTGCAGGATGGTGAAGAATCGTAGCCACTGATGCAATCCACCATGAGTACAAACATGTTTTAAATACATAGGCAAATAACTCATTTTTCCCTGCAACTGGATGTAAAATTTATATCCCAGAAGATTAGCCATCTTTACTTTATCAACCTCTTTGTCTACAATATATGGTTAATAATGATATTATTAAGAGGAGTATATTGCTTAGCCCACAGCTTGGCACACAGTAACCATTTGACAAAAGTTAACTGTTATCAGTATTATTTCTTCCTGGGTTAGGTTGAAATAAATGCCCTCATAATACCTCCCTCAGCTTTTCAACATTGGAGTACCACTAACATACACCCTAGGAATTAGCCATGGCTTTTGAAATGAATCTGATTTGCTTTCCAGATTATACCATATTTATGTCTCCTTGAACTTTATCACATATGTCATTTTGAGAAACTCCTCAAAGAAAGATTGTAGAAATTTTTGTACTAAATTCATGAAGGAAGTGGTGAATATTACTTCTCCAGTTCTCTCCTCTAAGACTGCCTTTCCAGAAACCTGCAAGTTCAGAGGCTCCTGCAACTGGATTTCCCCAGCACATTTCTCTGTCCCTTCTTAATGAATGGGTGCCACTTCTCAATAAATTCTTCCCTACCCACATTAGATTTATTAACTGGAAATAAAAAGCAATTTGGACATAAATTCATTATAAATAGATCAATAATCCCTTTGGTCCCTGCTGTAATTTCGTTACACAGGATTGTAACACATTTACTGCATTCAGCACCTAGGTCTTCAGTGGTTATATTCTGTAAATCAGTGTCTCATAATATAATTCAAACTAATCCCATAATTGAATCTAATTAAGAACAGCTTCAGACAATTATTATAGAATTATTGGAAGCAGAGACTGAAGAGATTTGTTCATTTATCCCGTTTCCCCCTGCTGAGACTAGGGTTCCCTGTTGCTTTTCTTTCTAGAGATCTGTCTAGTCTTGTTTTGAAGTCTTGTAAGAATTAGTCTATCTGATTTTTTTTTGTTTGAGACCTCACTTAGAAGTATAATAGGTTTCACTGGATATTTTAGCATAATATTTATTTTCAGTGGTACTTGCCTCTCATTATTCTTTTAAGATATGTGTTTCATCTTGGGAGTTATAAGGCAATCTAGACTACAACACATGCCCTAGAGAGGAAATGAAACCCCTAAGGGAAAAATGTACAGTAACTTAAAACAAGATAATGTATTGGCTTATTTAATGGAAAGCACAGCCAGATCCAAGTACTCACACAGGACTTTATTTCTTCTTCCCTTGGCTGTTTTTCTCTGATCAGTTTCCGTTTCTGGAAGGTTATCCCTAAGGAGTAGCAAAGGTGGACCTTGAAAGCTCTGGGCTTCCACAGATTTATTCTTTCCCAATATCTATATCAATACCCCAAAAGGATGCTGATTGGGTTATGTGCCTATCTTTGACCAATCCTATCCAAACTTTGATGGGATATTCTGATTGGCAAGCCTAGGTCACATATCTACCATTGTGGTAAGAATGGTAAGATCCCTTGATTAATAACTCCATAGAACCATAAGGAGATGAGGAAGGGGTTAGTTCCAGTAAGGAATGCATTTAGGGGCATAAAACTTAAATATATAGATATTTTCTACTTACCTTAATCTTGTTCTATTTTGAGTGAATTGCTACTTCTTCGATTTTATTTCCTCATGAGTTGAAACTGTAAGGATGTCCGGCCTGGGGACTTCCCTGGTGGTGCAGTGGTTAAGAATCTGCCTGCCAATGCAGGGGACACGGGTTCGAGCCCTAGTCTGGGAGGATCCCACGTGCCATGGGGCGGCTGAGCTCGTGTGCCACAACTACTGAAGCCCACGTGCCTGGAGCCCATTTTCCGCAACAAGGAATGGCCACCGCAATGAGGCCCGCCCACCGCAATAAAGAGTGGCCCCCACTCACCGTAACTGGAGAAAGCCCAAGTGCAGCAATGAAGACCCAACGCAGCCAAAAATAAATAAATAAATAAATAAATAAATATATTAAAAAAAAAAAAAAAAAAAAAAAGATGCCCCGCCTGCTACCCTCACTATCTGGAGAGCACAATAGAAAGGCTTCATCTGCTGAATTCTGAATCCACTTTTGGGAGCCAAGTGAATAAACAGGCTACCAGTGGAAGGAACACCCTGACATTTCAAGCATCCAAGTGAGCCTGATCTGAAAAACATATGAAAGGGAGTTTATTAAGGTAGGGTGAAAGGGAAAGGGAACTGAAGGAATTACATATTCCCTTTCAAGTCTGAAAACCTACAAATTGTTTTCTTAGTACAAAAAAATGATCCCTTATTATCAGCTAAAATACAAGATACCTACCATCCTAAATTATAATTCTCTCATGAATCCTCCTTCGTCCTGAGAGCTGAATTCTAATCAACAGTTGGGTCTGATTTCTGTTGGGTCAGGGGCAATTGTAGAGGAAGTTGTGGGGTAGGCACTGTTTACATAATTCATGGCAGCTTACAATAAACTGCTGGGGGAAGATGCTGCCACTGGAAGGAAGGTCTTTGAATATTTTCTCCACTTGAGATTCAGTTAAAGAAAAGATGCAATTTCAGTCCACGACAACCATCTGCCTTGATATTCTTTCTTGTCAAGAAAAGGAATTCTTTGGCTATACTATTGTCTTCTCTTCTTCTCCTCAGCAGAGCCACTCAGTTTATCACTAACATTAAATATATGTATATATTTCCTTGCCCTATCCTTTATCCCTTCAGTGAACTGGCATCACAGTATAGAAAAAGATCTACAGACAATTAAAATTATTTTTGATCTGTGACTTTGGGGAGGAAAATGGCTCTATCACAAGTGTTTTAATTGAAAGATATTTGATATGAAGCTAATAAAATGTTTCAATAAATAAATGGGATGGTCCCTGTGAGTTTATCTTGTGTACCATTTTCAAAATGTGAAATAAATAAAGGTTCCAAGAAGGATTAGTAGCTAAGAAAAGCTTCCAAGCAATACCAGAATGTGTGTACTTTAAAAATATTGGCCAAATCTGAGATACTGATTGAAGTCAAATAAGATGGTTTGAAAATCAGAGGTTGGCATTAGGGAATGAGACTTCCCCCAGGAGGAACAGTTATCTGGCTCCTGAGCTAGTATTCACTCATATGGTTATTCCAAGGTTAAAGAGGACTAGTATTATTTAAAATAGCAGGTTAAGTCTATTAAAATTGATACAATTGTTCTACTCTTTGCTATAGTACAAAGCTAACTTCAAACCCCAACCCATACCTACTTACCACTTACCTGAAGAAATGAAATATTTCACTCTCAGATGATTTTGACTATGTATTAGAATTCACTGTATCTAGTTTAGACATGCTAGAATCACAATTTTTTTTTTAATTGAGGTATAATTACTTTACAATGTTGTGTTAGTTTCTACTGTACAGTGAAGTGGAGTTCCCTGTGCTATACAGCAGGTTCTTATTAGTTATCTATTTTATACATATTCGTGTATACATGTCAATCCCAATCTCCCAGTTCATCCCACCCCCCCTGTTGCTTTCCCCCCTTGGGGTCCGTATGTTTGGTCTCTATATCTGTGTCTTTATTGTTGCCTTGCAAACCGGTTCATCTATACCATTTTTCTAAATTCCACATATATGTGTTAATATACGATATTTGTTTTTCTCTTTCTAACTTACTTCACTCTGTATGACAGTCTCTAGATCCATCCACGTCCTTACAAATGACCCGAACGAAGAATTTCGTTCCTTTTTATGGCTGAGTAATATTCCATTGTATATATGTAACATACATCTCTCTGGTCTACTATGTCATTTAAAGCTTGTGTTTCCTTATTAATTTTCTGTCTGGATGATCTGTCCATTGGTGTAAGTGAGGTGTTAAAGTCCTCCACTATTATTGTGTTACTGTTGATTTCCTCTTTTATAGCTCTTATCATTTGCCTTATGTATTGAAGTGCTCCTATGTTGGGTGCATATATATTTATAATTGTTATATCTTCTTCTTGGATTGATCCCTTGATCATTTTGTAGCGTCCTTCCTTGTCTCTTGTAACATTCTTTATTTTAAAGTCTATTTTTTCTGGTATGAGTATTGCTTCTCCAGCTTTCTTTTGATTTCCATTTGCATAGAATATCTTTTTCCATCCTCTCACTTTCAGTCTGTATGTGTCCCTAGATCTGAAGTGGGTCTCTTGTAGACAGCTTATATACAGGTCTTGTTTTTGTATCCATTCAGCCAGTCTGTGTCTTTTGGTTGGACGGTTTAATCCATTCACATTTAAGGTAATTATCAATATGTATGTTCCTATTACCATTTTCTTAATTGTTTGGCGTTTGTTTTTGTAAGTCCTTTTCTTCTCTTGTGTTTCCTACTTAGAGAAGTTCCTTTAGCATTTGTTGTAGAACCAGTTTGGTGGTGCTGAATTCTCTTAGCTTTTGCTTGTTTGTAAAGCTTTTCATTTCTCTGTCGAATCTGAATGTGATCCTTGCTGGGTAGAGTATGCTTTGTTGTAGGGTCTTCCCTTTCATTGTTTTAAATATGTCCTGCCACTCCCTTCTGGCTTGCAGAGTTTCTGCTGAACGATCAGCTGTTAACCTCATGGGGATTCCCTTGTATGTTATTTGTTGTTTTTCCCTTGCTGCTTGTAATATTTTTTCTTTGTATTTAATTTTTGATAGTTTGATTAATATGTGTCTTGGCATGTTTCTCCTTGGGTTTATCCTGCCTGGAACTCTCTGTGCTTCCTGGACTTGGCTGGTTATTTCCTTTCCCAAGTTAGAGAAGTTTTCAACTGTAATCTCTTCAAATATTTTCTTGGGTCCTTTCTCTCTCTCTTCTCCTTCTCGGACCCCTATAATGCGAACGTTTGTGTGTTTAATGTTGTCCTAGATGTCTCTTAGGCTGTCTTCATTTCTTTTCATTCTTTTCTCTTTATTCTGTTCTGTGGCAGTGACTTCCACCATTCTGTCTTCCAGGTTACTTATCCCTTCTTCTGCCTCAGTTATTCTGTTATTGATTACTTCTAGTGTATTTTTCATTTCAGTTATTGTATTGTTCATCTCTGTTTGTTTGTTCTTTAATTCTTCTAGGTCTTTTTTAAACATTTCTTGCATCTTCTCTATCTTTGCCTCCATCCTTTATCTGAGGTCTTGGATCATCTTCACTATCATTATTCTGAATTCTTTTTCTGGAAGGTTGCCTATCTCCACTTCTTTTAATTGTTTTTCTGGAATTTTATCTCATTTCATCATCTGGGACATAGTCCTCTGCCTTTTCATTTTGTCTGTTTTTCTGTGATTGTGGTTTTTGTTCCACAGGCTGCAGGATTGTACGTCTTGTTTCTGCTGTCTGCTGTCTGGTGGATGAGCTATCTAAGAGGCTTGTGCAAGTTTCCTGATGGGAGGGACTGGTGGTGGATAGAGCAAGGTTTTGCTCTGGTGGGCAGAGATCAGTAAAACTTTAATCTGCTTGTCTGCTAATGGGTGGGGCTGAGTTCCCTCCCTGTTGGTTGTTTAGCCTGAGGCAACCCAGCACTGGAGGCTACAGGCTCTTTGGTGTGGCTAATGGCAGTCTCTGGGAGGGCTCATGCCAATGAGTACTTCCCATAATTTCTGCTGCAAATGTCCTTGGCCACCTCTGCAGGAGACCCTCCAACACTAGCAGGTAGGTCTGGTTCAGTCTCCTATGGGGTCACTGCTCCTTCCCCCTGGGTCCTGATGCACACACTACTTTGTGTGTGCCCACCAAGGGTGGAGTCCCTGATTTCCCCCATCCTGTCAAAGTCCTGCAATCCAATCCCACTGGCCTTCAAAGTCTGATCTCCTGGGATTCCTCCTCCTATTGCCAGACCCCCAGGTTGGGAAGCCTGACGCGGGGCTCAGAACCTTCATTCCAGTGGGTGGATTTCTGTGCTATAATTGTTCTACAGTTTGTGAGTCGCCCACTCAGTGGTTATGGGATTTGATTTTTTTGTGATTGCACCCCTCCTACCATCTCATTGCAGTTTCTCCTTTGTCTTTGGATGTGGGGTATCTTTTTTGGTGAGTTCCAGTGTCTTCCTGTCAATTGTTCAGCAGTTAGTTGTGATTCTGGTGCTCTTTCAAGAGTGAGTGAACGCACGTCCTTCTACTCCGCCATCTTGAACCAATCTCCAGAATCACAATTTATATAGTAAAATACCTTTGAAAGTATATTTAAAATCTGGATAATGATTTTATTACCTTCTCAGCCCCCACTCTCACCTCACCCCTCCTCTACATACATCCTGTCTATATAGACACCCCTTGAATCTATTATATACATCCTGCATTCACAGGTTCATGATGTTTGTGACCAATGTGTTTGCTGAGCCTTAGAAGAATATTTAAAGCACATGGAGCACATTTCTTCTAGTTAATCACTTAACCTTGTCTTAATCAGACCCTCTGGCTAGGGACAAATTTTATTTCTTGCTTAATGTGTCAAGAAGTTAATGAAATTATTCTAATATGTTGTGTGTTCCTTATCTCCATTTTCATCTACATCTCTAAAATGCTTACAAAGCCAGCATTCTAACTATATAAGATTCAGACTATTTGTTTTCCAAATAAATTACACATTGCCAGGATTTCTAAACTTGACAACACCTTAGACTTCTCTTGATCCATATGGCTAATGACAAAGACTCTATAAGTAGGGTAGATTAAAGAATCTTGTTCTTGGCAACGAGCAAGTCTCTGCTTATTATGGTGGATGTATTCCAGTGAGGGCTCATACCACGGAAGATGTTCCTTATTCTGCCTCTCCCATGTGCTCTTCTTAGATGAGGATTGCTGGATGGGCTGAAGAAGAGTAGAGGAGAGCATGCTGGATTAGTAGTAAACATAGCCCCTCCTATCAGAATGACTCTTGCACTTGATGAAACAAGAACATAAATGCACATCTGGCTTCTTGATTATCATTTTATCATTTAGCACCTGTGTCTGAGAATCCCTAAAGTAATTAATCTCCACTTCTTGAATGTGGATAGGTCCTATAAAACTGCCCCCAAATACTGTCAGTCTCCTTTAAACCCAGGTTATCGTTTTACTATTTGCTGGAGACTTATCTATTCTGGGCTAGTCCTTATTCTTTCTAATCTTTTTTTAACTTAATGTTTATTTTTATCAGAGTTATAAATGCACACAGTTTAAAAAATTCAAAATTTCCATAATTGTTATTATTGAAACAAAATTAAACTAAACAAAACAGCTGTCATCTGCCCAACACTTTGCCCATTTCCTGCTCCCAGGGGCAACCACTCTAAATTTGTTTGGTTGTTTATTTCAGTATTTACTTCCACATCTATAAGTAACATGATTATTGGACCAATTTTTAATTTAGGGGGGTTTTGGTATTAATGATTATGGTTCTATGGAAGATGAGGATTTAGCTCTCCACTGTATCTGTGCCTCATTTTTCTGAAATGATTGTAACAAGTTATGATTAAACCAGCATTCAGTACTTACATTAGTATGACAATGTAGACATTATTCTCAGTTGAGCCTTGTAGTATACTAAAATTACTTTTACTTTCTTGCATTTGTTTTGTTTCCTGGAATTAAAAATTGTGTTGTACTCTGTTTGCTTAGTTTTCTATGCACCTATCAATTCATCAACAAACTCTCTCCCAGTCACCTAAAATTTTCTCTCAATATATGCAGCACATCAGAAATCTTATCAATTTCATATCCTTGGAAACATCTTTCTCATAGTTTTCTGCCCGATTCCAATATGAAATATGGTCTCTATGTTTCACGGCTGTCATCTTGGAGTTGCCCTTAATTATTAAGTTAGGGATTCCTTTGCCTGTCTCTTGAGTTTGATCTGATCCCTAGATCCTGTCTTTTCCTCTTTTCTTGGCCTTGTCCATTGTTTTTATGGAGCACATTCTCTAGCAGCTTCCTCATAAAGAGTGTCAGTGCATGTGAGCCTGTGTGTGAGTGGGAGGGATAGACTTTCTGAGGCCTTGCATGTTTGAAAGTCTATAGTCTATCTTCACACTTAATCAATAAATTTTCTAGATATAGAATTTTAGGTTGAATTTATTCCAGAATTATGGAGGCATGGATTTATTCTGGTTCTCAGTGTTACTCTTGACAAGTTCAAAGTCATTCTGAATCATTATCCTATATGCAAGACATGTTTTTAATCTCTGATAGTCTATAGTATTTTTCTTAAATTTCACAGTAATGCATATAAATGTGAGTCTTTTTTATCCATTGTGCTGAATATTCAATGGAATCCTTTAATCTAAAAACTCATGGACCAGGCTTCCCTGGTGGCGCAGTGGTTGAGAATCTGCCTGCCAATCAGGGGACATGGATTCGAGCCCTGGTCCGGGAAGATCCCACATGCCACAGAGCAACTAAGCCCATGAGCCACAACTACTGAGCCTGCGCGTCTGGAGCCTGTGCTCCACAACAAGAGAGGCCGCGACAGTGAGAGGTCCGCGCACCACGATGAAGAGTGGCCCCCGCTCGCTGCAACTAGAGAAAGCCCTCGCATAGAAATGAAGACCCAACACAGACAAAAATAAATAAATAAATAAATAAATTTATTAAAAAAAAAAAACCTCATGGCCCTTAGTTGGTGGAGTAATTTTTCTGGTTTGTTCCAGTAAAAATTCATGGCCTTGACATTTTTTGCAATTATTTCTTTGTTTATTTCCCCCTTCTCTTTTGTCTGTTTTCTCGTTCTGTAACTTCTATTATTGGGCTATGGAACCTCCTGAATTGATTCTTTAACTTTCTTCTTTTATCTCTTATTTTCCTTTTTTTTTTTTTTTGCCCTACCTTCTGTGAAATTACCATAATTTTTTTTTCAGCTTTATTGAGATATAATTGACAAATACAATTGTAAGAAATTTAAAGTGTACAATGTGATAATCTGATATACATACACCTTGTGAAAGGATTCTCACCATTGAGTTAATAATCCATCATCTCGCATATTTACTTGTTTTTGGTGGGAAAATTTAAGTTCTATTCTCCTTGAAAATTCTAATTATACAGTAGTGTTCTCAACTACAGTCACCATGTTATACATTAATTTTTCTTTCAACCTTTACACTGAAGTTTTGTTTGTTTGTTCATTTTTATTGTTTTGTTTGTTTTACTTTCTGCTTCAATTATTTTTAATTTCTGTGCACTCTTTATTGTTCACTAAAGTTCTTTTATCAGTCCTGTTCTTGGTTCTTAGATATTCTTTTTTCTCCTTTCTCTTATGTTTTGAAGTTTTCACTGCCACTAACAATATTGGTTTCTAAGATATTCTTTCTAATTAAAGAAAAATATTTCCTGATATGTCTGACTATCCTTAGCCATCTGTTCATACTTAAAAATGAAATTGTTTAAAAAACTAATTGGATATATTGTGAGCATGTCAATTTTCTGGTTTTGATAATGCACTAGAATTAAGATGTAGCATTTGGGGAAGCTGGGTGATGGACCCACAGGACTTCTCTATACTATATTTTGCAACTTCTTATGAATTTATAATGATCCAGGTGTTCAGAAAGGGGGTTGCTGCTTTGGGCATCACTGGGTGATGTCTTGCTAGACACTTTCACTAGTAACTGATATACTGTCTTTGGGGCTTTAACACTGGGCTGCTCAGATGCACAGAGCTCCTGCCTAGTGGCCATGTTGTCTTGGCAATTTAATTGGGAAAAAAATGTGCTATACATTTAGTATAAATATTTACCACCCCCCTTGACCTGGTTCCCCATCCTGAACTACACCTAAGGTGACTGCCAGTTGAAGGACTCTCTCCTATACTGTTTCTAGAAAATGACTTCCAGTTTTCTGTTGGTGGGAGATGGGTAATTGCCTGGCTATACAGAATGGATGGGGGATGTAGTCCTGGGTTCCTAGCTACTTAAGTTAATTCTTTTATTTTCTGTCTTACCCAACTATTGCCTCCAATTCCTAAGGTTTTCATGAATTTGGTTTGCTTACTCCGCTGCTGAGTCAATAACCATGAAGCCTTTTGCTTTTGTTATTTTGTTGCTGTTTTTTGCTTTGTTTTCTTCCTTTTTTGTGGAATTTTGCAATTTAAAAAAATTTCTTACTTTCATTTTGGTGAGGTTTCCAGGAGGAAGCAGAATAAATGCTGTCTACCAAGCTAATCTTAAAGTAAGAGTTTTCCCAAGCCAAAAGCTTAAACATGGTTTCATGAGATACACAACAAAAAGAAATGGAGAGCAAGGGATTTACATTCAAGGAACTATCCTCACTGCGTGGATCCAGACTGGAACTTCAGACTAAAGCACTTAACCTTCTTCAGAGGGGGGTTTTCCTACATTAAACAAACAAAAAATATACCAAAGTTAGTCATTGAGAAGTGATCCATATTATTGTGGATAGGGTTTTCATCCTATAGGTGCTGAAATATGTCCAGTATCAACCTGCAACACAAGAGGAAGAGCTCACCAGCCTTGACCAAAGGAGAAGAGAGCAGGAGAAATTGGGAAGATAGTACCCAAAGGAAGAAGAGTGTGGAAGGAGGAAGGGATGCAAGAGAAATGGGACCCAGACACTCCACTGGAGAGTGAATCTATGGTTAAAAGTTGATCAGTGGCAACTGCCAAGAAATGTTTTGTATACCTCTCAGTAATCCCAATGCATTCATGAGTGGCTACTACTAAGTCTTTTTTATTACTAAGATTTTTCTTTTCTGGTAGCAGAGGGGGTCACTGCACTATGATTCCAGACACAATGGGACCTAACACAGGATAACAGAGGCAAGGTTATTCTTGAGCATAAGATGAGAGAGAATGGTAGAATATAATGGATTTCTTCAAGATTGAAAAACTGTACAATGAATTCACCAAAATCTTCTCTTCTTTTTCTAAGCATAAGTGAGCCAAATGGTCAAATCCCTGAATATCATTGAAAACTCGGCTTGAATATAGGTCATCAGAACATCAATAAGACAATGCTCCTAAGGACTTTCTGAACTCGTGGATTCTTTGGGCAATCAAAACCTTCCATTGTATCTAAAGCATTAAAAATTTGAAAACTGCTGAATAAATTATTTCATTCTTCAATTCCTGAACCTCTGCAAAATTAGGTCCTCAGTCCTTCTATATCCTTTGTTTCAAATACTTTGTTTTTAATCTAAATAGTACATAAAAATGAAAAGACCTTAAAAGCCAACAGATATATTTTCTTTGCCCCTTAAGGATTCCTTGTTTCAGCCCACAAATCATAGGTGAAACAAAGCAGTTTCTTGAATATTAAAAGATAGACACCATGAATAAGTCTAAAGTTCAAGTATAAACTCTTTGTCCAATCATCCATTGTGGCCAGAAAGACTTGAGGCTGAGCCCTCTCAACTCACCCCACTACATGGAGGAGCTCTCCCAACTCAATGTAGAGGCTTAAGTTGGCTAAAAGGAGGTGGCCTCAGACGTGGAGTGGAACAACTTCTGATCTCTGGTTGTTCAAGTGCTCGGTTATAGTTTGGCGAAAACAACTCCTTCTTGGAGCTGTTCACTCTTTCTGGCCTTCTCCCATTCCTGGGGCCTCAGGTGACCCAGTCCTTGAGGCTTAGGGGACTCTCGGGAGGATCCCACTGATGTGTACTTCCCTAGGAAGCCTGCTCATGGCCTGTGGCAGCCAGCTTTTCACCTGTAGCACAGACAAGGCCGAGATGGCAAGATTACCTCATAACAACTTGTGTAATAACTAGCTCTGCCTTTTTCAAGGTAACACATTTCCCAAGTCTGATGTGGCATAAATAAACCCGATGTCTTAAAGCCCTATTTCAGAAGTAAAGACAGAATGAAATAAAATGCAGGGTGCAATTCTTCATGAAAACATGGGGACAGGAATAGAGAAAAGAGCAATAAGGAAAATCCCTGCTCTTTCTTTTAATCATTTGATCCTCTTCTGCCTGAATCTTTTACCAGAGCTACTTTGATAGCAATGCAATTGATAGATTCAAATTTTATTCTTACTCTCCATCTTTCAGCAGAGATGATGGCAAGCCAAGTTTGTCCAAAGACAGGTGGAAAAGATTGTGGGGAGTAAAAGAAAAGAGAAATTTGAGGTCTAAATTCCCAACTCCTGTGTGATTGCTTCATTAATGTTTGTGTAATTTTATGCCAAGAGCCCAGATGGGGGTGTGGGACACACTTTAAGGGTGTACTGGACTTTTTCTTAATAATAATTTTTCTTCTTGGCATGGACAGTCTAAAAAAACAGAGAATGTTTTGGCTAATTAGGTGTATCAGCACGTTTCCAGGAAGTGGAAGGTAAATCAGTACCTTCTGTGATTGTAGGAGGGAAAGAATCCAGCTGGATGGAGCAGAGCAACTGAGAAGCCCCACCCTTTTGTGATGGGCTGGCAGATTCCAGAAGAGCTCATTCTGTGAGCTGGGAAGGCATCCAACAGCAATGATGGGTGGTTTCAAACAGGCTCACTCTAATATGCAGACCCAATGAGCCAAAGAGAAAGTCCCGTGTCAGGTAGTTGCATCCCACCCCTGTTATGAATCAGCTGCAGTCTCTACTTCATAGCATCTGCCATGTGGGCTTTAGATCCAGGTAGCAACTACATGCTGGGCAGCTGCAGAGATTAAATAATTGTTACCCTTGACTCAGAGAGGCCATATTACTTTATGGTTTTAGATGGCAATGTTTTAGACTATAGTGAAAACCCATTCAAAATGGAGGTTGAGCTCAATTACTCTGTCTTAGTGAATCTGAGTTTTTCCTCTCTCTCTTTCAAGAAGCAGCACAGAATTAAGTCAGTGAGAAGCCAAATGGAGTTGCTGCTCTACTAAGTCAGATTTAAATGGAATTTATTGGCTTTACCAACATCTCAGAGATTCCTGGAAACTTGATGTGACTATTCACAGCCTTGAGGAACAACCTGGACTGGGGGTGGGGATGTTTGGCAAGTGGGTGAATCAGAAGAGCAGCACCATGTGCAGAAGAAAAGTCACATTCTCCCTTTGAATGGAGAACCATTGGGAAAGAGAGAAGGAAAAGGCCAAAAGGGGGTGGAAACAAACCACTATTGTTGGCAACATCCCTTGGTGTCCAGGGAAAATTGAAACTTGGGGACCAGAGAAAAGGGAGACTGTAGGACGGAGTGGGGAAGGAGGACTCTGCTTAGCACTCTGGCATACTAAAAGGAGAACAGCTGCAGAGGCTGGCATCACGCTGACCTATTTTCATATCCAAACTCAGTCATTTCTTATTCATTCATGAGCTTTGTCACCTAAAGTAAATTCATTTTTCTCAGGAACAAAATGAATGTTATAATAAAACTTAATCTTAGAAGGTACTTGTGAGGATTAAGGGAAATAATGTTTTTAAGGTGTTTGTCACTTGCCCAGCACTCAATAGGTCACTGATGGTCGTGGTGGTGTCATAGGCACTGGGAAGAAAAGCGTC
Organism: Balaenoptera musculus; assembly: GCF_009873245.2. NCBI lineage: Eukaryota > Metazoa > Chordata > Mammalia > Artiodactyla > Balaenopteridae > Balaenoptera > Balaenoptera musculus. Next base: position 20,594,743 of record NC_045792.1, read on the forward strand.
TCTCTTCTCAAGCCCATTGTAACTTTCTTCTCAAGGGAGATAGAAGGTCCCAGAGTAGAGTGGCTGTTACTCTAGGCCATCAATCTCTCTGGCATTGCACATAATCATGACAAAAACAAAAAAACAAAACTAAATAGCTTGAACTAGAAAAAGGTAGAAGAGGCAATTTATTTTAAAGATCTTAGAATGTTTCAGGAAAATTCAAAGAGAAATGCAACTGGGTCTCAGTAATAACTGGAATCAGAAGACAGGGACCCAATTGCTTTGCTTTGTTGAGTAGGATTCTCTTTTTCTGTTCCCAAGGCAGAACAGAGCTAAGCTTGTGCTCAGAAAGTCAACGGGAGTTGCTACTAGAGCCTGGACTGTGTCCCTAAACTTTTCTTCTAAGTTTGTTTCATTGTCTCTTTTGCTGAGGTCATCACTGTGGAGCCGTGTAACAGTGGAATCCAAGCAGCAGAAGATATTTTTGGGTTTACAGTTTACAGTTTAGGTACACAGAACCAAACTGACTTATTTTTGTGAGATCCAGTTACAAACAATCTAGGAAAGACAGTAATTGCCCAGTTTGGGCAAGGTAGCCACCCCTAGACAAAAACCATGTCTGTGATGGGCACAGCTTGGATCAGGTGCCCAGGCCTGGACCAGCCACCATGGCCATGAGGGCTGAATCAGGCCAGATTACCACTGTGGCTCCCATGGTAACCATGCAAATGGGGATGGAGGGGGCAGTTCTGAGAAGAAGTGGAATTCTTGGCAGACAGAGTTTAGGAGGATCCAGCCCAGAGCTGGAAGGGAGACATGATGGAATCAGATCCCTATTTCCATATCCTTGGATTCCTTGGGACTATCATGTTCTAACCTGATTTTTCCAGAGTGGTGAAATGAACTATGTCATCAGGATGAATTTGGAGTTCCTGTCATTTTGGAAAAGAGGTGAGGGGTTGAAGAAACCTTGGGGGGGAAAAAAACTTTGTACCATTTTTCTAAAATGAGTCTTTTGGAGTCTTCTGGCCCAATAGAAACAACTCAGGATTTACTTGACCTCTATTTATTGATAAAATATAGAAGTTAAGATATGGGTTTGAGTCTTGGCTGTGCTACATAGTAACTGTATGACCCAGGGTAGTTTACTAAACCTTGGTTTCTTCATGTATAAAATGAGGATAAAAATGAACTATCCATCTAGTGTTGTGAGAAAATATGTATAACATGCTTAGTACAGTGTACATGACACAGCACTCAGGAAACATTAGTTATTATTGTTTATACCTCTTAAACAAGTTTTCATTCAACAGACTCATAATATACAACCTTAAATAATAGCTATTAGTGCCTTTCTCCTCCTTCAGAAATTATAAACTCTATGGGGTCAGGGATCATTTCTTATTCGCCTTTGTATCACAGGCCCTTTACAGTACTCCCACAGCAGAAGATTACTAAATATTGACCAAATCAATGAGGAGTGAATGATGACTGGGCTGGGTGGCCCTATGTGTACTTTCCACTGTCTCTTGGGGGCTCTGCAAACAGGCAGCATCCTATGGTAATATAACTGAGACATACCCTGTGAGCTGACATCTTTCACAATTGCAGATGGATTAGTTCCATTAATTTGTTCATTCATTTAACAAATATTTATTGAATGTTTACTAATATTCCAGATATGAGTCAATTTCTGCCTGTATATAGAACAAACTCCTGCTGCCATGGAATTTACATGAAATACCATATGCTGGTGCAGGATTTTCATGCCCTCGTGTGCAAACTCTTATCCCTGGATGATAACTTCTGTTTAATTCTCTGTCTGCTTCACTTGCTGGTGACCTCCTTGAGGACAAGAGTCATATAGTTTATCTCTGTGCCTAGCTCAGTGATTTTTTACATAACAGGGTTCAATAAATGATGAACAAATGAATGAATACATGAATGAATGATTTCTTGGAATCATTTCCAGGTCCCTAGAGAACCCTGACAACCTTCGCATATATTTATTCCTTACTGAATTCCCAGATCCTTTGAGTAAGACAGAAAAAACAGTGAGTTTTACAGGTTGGGCCCTTTGAGCCTTCCAAGTCCTGCCTGAACAACTTGAGTGATAGAAATGCCCATGGTCCCTGAAGCAAACATAACAAAACAAAGCAAAACCCAACAATGAGAATGAAATTTAATTTTAAGAAAATGCCTCTTGCTCTAATCTTTCAATAGTCTCTCTACTTAGAGAAGAGATACACCTTCTTTCTCCCAACCTTAGCTCTTTGCCTCTGAGCTCAAACTTATATTATTAATTGTTTGAAACAATTGTTTCCATGGAGATAGCCTAGCAATTTCCCAGAGTAGAACAGCAGCTTTGGAAACTTTTGCACACTTGCGTCAGAGACACGACTGCTTTGACAAATACCATGTTTTAAAGATGATTTTAAGCAGATTTTTAAAACCAAGCTGTGAAATAAGATAAATTGATTTATTTTTTAATTCAATTTAAAAGAAATGCTGATCTGGATAACCAATGGGTTACCCCTACCCCTCCAAGAAAATAATAGACAGTAGGAATTGGGTCATTAAAAAACTAACTTGTAAATAAAACACGTTGTTTTATTAGGATTTTTATGGAGTTCATGCTCACTATGAAAACTTTGGAAAACACACAGGAAGAAGAAAATTTAGGTTTCTGTTCAAGATGGCAGATTCAGCACTCACAGCCTATCTCTCTTATCCCCAAGTGCTCCAGACAATTGAAGAAAGAAGTATTTACAGCTACCATCATTCTGTCTCCATACCTGAGGCTGCATGTAATAGTAGTCTATACAGTGAGGAGGAGGGGGAAAATTAAACACTTCCTACATTTCCTTACTGTGTTAAATAAGCCTCTAAAATAGTAACACAAGGAATCATAACCTGATACAGCAAAATTTTCATCCCTCTGGAATAAATACAAAAAAATGGAGTCCAGTACATCGTTCATCTCACAAATTCTCCAAATAAGAAGAAATTCCTTTAAATCTGTATGGTAAGTTGTCTATGAGTTAGCCAACAGCTAGCCCACAGACCTGTCATATTTGATCAAGAAGAAACATTTGAACTAATTTATGTTACAGACATCTCACTGGTATAGATTTTACTGGAATCAATTCTTCAGAGAAGAAATTAAAATAATTTTTCTAAATCAATATAAATTCTCAGACCTGAAACTTTCTTGAATTTAGAAAATGTAAACTAGTCTTTGAATACAAATTAAACTCCTTGACAGTAGGTTGTGAAATATTAACCGATAGTGCCATGCATACATATGAAATACACATACACACACACACACACACATTTGTAAGACTAATTGACATCTACAGTCTACTTACATTTTACTTATCCGTATTTACCTCTGGGTCTTCATCAATTTCTCCCATTGTTCTCTCTCAGGAAAGGATAAAAACATGATTACTTGCCTGCAGCCAATTCTTTATATTCCATCTATTCTGCTTATCTCAATCAACTATTTTTTGCTGTTACAATTCAATCTTCAAACATAAAGTAATTTTCTGTATTGTAATATGAGTGATGCTGTTCCACTATTTAAATGTCCAAATTAATTTGACACTTTTTTCTAGTTATTCAGCTTTTAAAATAATGAAATAGTCTCCTGAGAGACTGACCAATAATTGGCATTAAGTCCACTTCCAAACATGATATATGCTGAATACAAATGCAGTCCTGAACTTCTCCAATTATAAATGCATTTTAAAAGCATGAGGGAAATAAAATGATTAGTTATAAGCTAAAATACTCAAGGAAACAGGGGGATTTACTTTGAGGTTGGTAGATGTCTACAACAAGGAGAGGTAGTAGATGACATGAATCCTAAAGCTGGTGGATTTCTGGAAGGAAAGAGCAAGGAAGATACCCACCCCACCTCTAGACCCAGTGGTACAAGGGGACCAAACTTGGATATTAGAACCAAACTTCAGTTCTAACTGGAAGGAACATTCAGAACAAGTTCTGATGATGATGGAATTTTGCTGAAAACTGACCTTGAGTTTCAGAAAGTACAACTCATTAGTTTTAGGAGCTGGGAGGGATGGAATAAGGTCAGAAAGGGGGATGTGAGGAGCTTGATGGGGTTGAGAATGAGAGCTGAGAAAGTCCTGGGTTTCTCCTGATGACTGATATAAACAGCATAGTGGGAATAAGTCTTTCTTAAGATGATTTCTAACTTCTATGATATGTTAGTAAAAGCATCTTATGAATTAAAGATTTCTGTTCTTTAACAAGCTTCTAAATACCTTGTTGATTTTTGTTTGGAAAATGTATACTGAAGAACAGGGATAGGATAGAAAAGTTGTGGAAAAGATAAAAAGATTCACACAAGGGTCCATAAAATTTGTTTAAGAAAGAAGGGAAAATAAGAAAAATTGGGTATGAGTTGTAAGTATTTTTAAATTTGTTCCAAAAAGAAACATGGAGAAGACCAACTAGAAACTAATAAAAATGGTTGCCTACAAGGGATGGGTAGACATGGACTGAAAAGGTTAGGGATGGGAGTGAGACTTCTCTGAGTATACTCTCCTATATAATTTTAACTTTTCAACCGTATATGTGCTATACATAGTCAAAAAACAGAAAATTAAATCAAAAATATTCCTAAACACAAACTGAAACATTAAATAGAAACAAAACTAAGTGAATCTAGCTTTATATCAAATTGATAACATTAACCACAGAGAAAAAATATTAATTCAACAACTTTTGAATATGGTTCTCTGACTGTGCCTCCTTAGGAGGATGTAATCTAAAGATGAAAAGAAGAGTAAAGACATCTTGAACTATATTTAGTTGATTTGTTGTTGATCATGGTCTTGATGTAGTAATTCTGAAACCATTTTGTGTATATTAAAAGATGGAAAAGAAATGCTTTAAAATTTGATGATATGCAATTTATCTACTTTTTCTTCTGTTGAGAATGCTTTTGGTGTCATAACTAAGAAATGATTGCCTAATCCAAGGTTACAAAAATTTATGACTCTATGTTCTTCTAAGAGTGTTATAGTTTTAGCTCCTGCATTAAGATCTTTGATCCATTTTGAGTTAATTTTATATATGATCTGTTGTAGGGGTCCCAATTCTTTTGCAGGTGGATATCCAGTTGTTTTATTACCATTTGTTGAAAAGATCAAAAAATGTTTTTAAATTTTATTTGTTTTCTGATTTCTAACTCAGTTTTGCTTTAATTTTTTCCCCATATTTAGCTTATTTTTGTTGTTCTTTTTTGTCACCATGCTTAATTTATGTATTATAGCTTTACAGTTATTCGGGTATTTAAGGTGATGAATTTCCTTTTGATTATTGTGTTAGCAATATTCCATAGTTTCTGACATGTAACATTATTATTATGATTTTCTAAACATTATGAAATTTGGATTTTATATCTCCTTTGGACCTAAGAGTTATTTAATAGAGATATTTAAAATATTTACAGGTTGAAAGGCCATTTTTGTTTTTTTATTTTGTTCTATTTTTATTGCATTTTTGTCAGAGATCATTAGCTGAATTGTGGCTACTTTTTGCTATTTATTGAAGTTTTCTTTGTGATCATACATAGTGTCTTTTTTTCCCTACATGTTCTATAGGAACTTGAGAGTAAAGTGTATTTATTACTATCATTGGAACACAGTGATATATATATGTGTATTTATATATATATGTATTTATATATGCATATGTACATATATATACACACACACATATATTCACAGGACTCCATCAAGAAAGTGAGAAGACAACCCACAGAATGAGAGAAAATTCTTACAAATCATATATCTGATAAGAGATTTTTATCTAGAATATAAAAAGAACAATTACAGCTCAGTAATAGAAAGACAACTAACCCAATTTTAAAATGAGCAAAGGATATGAATAGACATTTCTCCAAAGAAGATATACAAATGAGCAATAAGCATATAAAAAAATGTTCAACATCATTAACCATCATGGAAATGTGCATCAAAATCACAAGATACCACTTCACATCCTCTAGGATGGCTAGAATCAGTAAGTCAGATAACAAGTGTTGTCGAGGATGTGGAGAGATTGGGACCCTAATAAACTGTTAATGTGAATGTAAAATGGTTCAGTCTCTTTAGGAAACAGTCTAGAAGTTTCTCAAAAGTTTAAACAAAGAGTTTCCATATGACCCAGCAATTCTACTCTTAGGTGGAATACCCAAGAGAAATGAAAACATACATCCACACAAAAACTTGTACACGAATGTTCATAGCAGCATTATTCATAATAGACCAAAACTAAAAAAGAATGAAATGACCATCAACTGGTGAATGAATAAATAAAATGTGGCATATCCATACAATGGATTAGTATTTGTCGATAAAAAGAAGTGAAGCAATGATACATGCTACAACATGGATGGACCTTGAAAAATCATGCTAAGTGCAAGAAGCCAGACACAAAGGACAACATATTGTATCATTCAATTTATATGAAATATCCTAATAGGCAAATCTATAGAGACAGAAAGCAGATTAGTGGTTGCCTAAGGCTGGGAGGTATGGGCGAGTAAGGTAGGAGGGTGACTAAGGAATGTAGGGTTTCCTTTCAGGGGTGATGAAAATGTTGTAAAATTGATTGTGGTGATTATTGCACAATTCAGTAGATATTGAATATAAAAAGCCATTGAACTGTACACTTTGAATGGGTGAACTGTATTAGATGTGAATTGTATATCAATAAAGCTGTTAACAATTTTTAAAAATAAAATAAAAAGGACAGAACTAATGATTTAAATGCATTTATGTTTGGGGAACCAGAATTTTGACTGTAGCAGTAGGAAAACAGAAACATGCAATGGGGAAAGGTGAGGAAAAGACATGAAATTAAGGTATGAATTATTAATATCGATGTTTATTTATATTACATTTCTTCAGCTCTGTCCACTTACAGGACTTAGAGGCAATGAAGCTTGGTTGTAGTGAGTATGCCTAGCAGTCAGATCTTGATTTCTAAATACCATTCTTCATTCCAGAGCTCCTTGGAGAAATAAATAGTTGATTTCAGGTATAGAACAACAACAACAACAAAAATACAGCCTTGGGCTATGCCGAAAAGTAAGGAAGTGCTCAATTATGGGGACATATCAAAAGGACAGGAACTGGCCTGAAGGGGCTCCCACAGACCAAATTTGTCATATGTCAATGTCATATGTCATTTGACACAATGTCATTTGATTTATGTCCATGTCATAAAAGACCTGGGTGAGAAGTGGGAGGGTAGAGGTAACTCTTCTAGAATAAAGGGAAGTGAAGAAACACGGCAACTAGTTGCCATGGCACATGCTTGGTTGGAACCTGAATTTTTAAAATAATAAAAAGCAAAAGAAAGAAAAGAAAAACTCAGCTATATAGAAAATAAAGAGGAAAACTAAAGATTTTTTTTTTCATATGGACTGTATTTTGTATAATACTATTATATATGTTAAATTTCTTGGGTGTGCTGAAATATTATATTTTGTCATATTTGCCTTTTTATCTGTCTCTTACCATTTTTATTTTTGCTGGATGATTTGAATATTCCAGCAAATATGACAAAATATTAACAATAGAGGAATCTAGCTGACATGTATATGGGTGTTCAGTGTACGACTCATTAAATTGTCTGTAGATTTGACATATTTCAAAATTAAAAAGTTAGGAAAGAAAACCTCAACTCTTCATGTTGGCAAGTCTTATATTTCAGCTCAACTAAAAAAGTCTATGTGCCAGCATCCTTCACAGGTCTCTGAAGTAGATTTTGTGATTTCTCCTTAATTGGCCAATATTGTTTTCATAAACACAAGATTATTTCTGGTTAAATTGCAGAGAAGAGTCACATGAAAGAAAAATGGCATCTGTGATCCAAAAGGAAAAAAAAATCATCTGTTAAAATATTAGTTTATTTCATGTCTTTGTTGTGCCCAGCAAGTTATGTCACTTAGTTATTTTTAATCCCAGTTAGAGAAGTTTAAATTTATTTTAGAAGGATAAGTGAAACCGACCCCAGTGGGGCTTGTCCGTATAAATTTATATCTCTAGTCAATCTGCATTTTGTTCTGTTTAAATGAGTTTTAGAATTTTAGCATGAGGATAAAAGTCCCTTTAACATTAAATGGAAGTTCTTGATTTTTATTATGGGAATGGATGAGGAAAGGAAGAGTGAAGATGGAGTGATTTAAAAGTGGTTGCCAGGAAACTCTCTCTCATTTAAAAAGTATGTTCCCTGAATATTCATTGAGTGTCTACACTTTTACTTTTTTCACATTTCAGTTTTGCCACAAAGAGAAGAGCTGATGCAAGGGCTAGAACATGTAATTTAGAAAGAAAAATTAATCCCTTCCTCAGCTAGATGTTTAACCTAATGGGAGTTTCTTGCAAAGACTTTTAACACCGAGATGCTCATGACCCTAGAAGGGGAGCCAGAGGTGGAGCTACAAAGAAACATACAAAGCCTTTACTCTGAGTGCTTGCTTCTTGTGGTATGGACCATACCACTGGCATCACTTAGGAGTTTGTGAGAAATGCAGGGTTTCAGGCCTCACTTCAGAACTTGTGTATCAGAACCTACATTTTAACAAGATCCCCAAGTGATTCATATGCCTATTAAAGTTTGAGAAGCACTTTTCTGAAAGAAGTGGCTCTCTGCATTAGCTATTGAGCTATAGATTCCCCAGGGGAAACAAAACTACTGATGCCTACTCTGATGGGCTGAATTGTGTCCCCCCAAAATATATGCTGAACTCCTAACCTCTATTACCTATGAATGTGACCTAATTTGAAATACAGTCTTTGCAGATGTCATCCAGTTAAGATGAGATCATATGGGGTTAGAGTAGGCCCTTAATCTAACTGTGGTTTTATAAGAGAAAGGAGAGGGAGATTTGGATACAGAGACACAGAGGAGACACAAGGAAGAAGGTCATGTGACAACAGATGGAGTGATGCAACTACAAAACAAAGAATGCCAAAGATCACTGGCAGCCTTCAGAATACAGGGAGAAACAAGGAAGGAACCTCCCCTAGAGCCTCGAGAGAGAGCATGGCCCTGCCAACACTTTGATTTCAGACTATTGTGAGAGAACACATTTCTATTGCTTAAGTTAACAAGCTTGAGGTAATTTGCTATGACAGCCCTAAGAAATTAATATACCTGTGTCTCATGTCCAGAAATTCTGATTTAATTATTCTGGGATATATCCTGGACATTGGGATTTCAAAAAGCTCCATGATTCTAACATGCAATCAAGGTTGAGACTCACTACTCTAAATGTTCAGAGCAGATAAGAAAGCAGTTTTCTACCTAACTCTAAGAAATAGTCAAAGGATTTAAACAGTGATTTAAAAAGTCTTAACTTAGTGAAGAAGAAAGCTAAATGGTCCCAAGTGTTTGTATTTCTTAAAATTAGGCTTAAAATAGTATGCATATACATGATATATAAAATCTATATACGATAATATCCACAGTTTGCTGTGCTTTGAAGACTAATAAAATATTTTAATAGAAGATGTAGTCCAATGAAATCAGATTGAGGCATTTCATTACACCCGCAAGAGAGTTTTTTATTTTTAGAGATCAGGCCCCACCATCCATCTACTAGCAAGAGAGTGTTTTGGAGAAACAAAATAGTGTGTTATATCCTGACCTTGCAAAGTTAACCTCCAAAAGTGACAGCAAATATCCTATCTCACAGTTCTGATCTTTGCCACATTTGTGAAATTTAACTTAATCTGAGAATTTAGCTATAAACAGTCTCAAGTAAAATATTTATTATTTAGAGGAACTTTGTAGGAACACTGAAGAGAAACCATTAAATGTGTTATAAACAACACATTATTATTAGAAAAGAAAGAATTTTAAACAGCTAACCTGATTCACACCATACAGTAGTGAGTTATTAGTTTGCCTATGTACTGAAAAGCATGTGAAAAATAAGGCTGCAACTCCCTTCTACCAAATCTTCTGAATATTTGGCAGCAAATTTGATTACACATATTTCATATTTAGGTGGTGTCCACACAGACATATGAAGCTTCCACTCACTGACCTGAATCAAGTATAAAACTATAGAAAAATATCTGAAAAGATTATTATGTATTAGATAGTAAAATTATGAGTGGATTTTTGAAAATTCACACTTCATTATACTTACTCATGTTTTCTAGTTTTTCTATGGTAAACAACTAGAGCATTTTTTAATTTAAAAAAGTTTGCTTTTAATTTTTAGTAAAAGGACTAAAATGACTTTTGGTGGAACAGGAAAGGCTGAAACACATTTTAAACCTAGGAAATCACATTATCACTGGTCCTGCTTGTAGCTACTAAGCTACTACTCTTATGAAAGTCTTGTCTTGACCAGAGCTCCCAAGAGTATAAGCATGGAAGCTGGAGACTCAATGACAATTCTGATCTTGTTTAACACAAAGATTAAACCTGAGGTGAACAGACCTTACAAAAGGAACGTGAGAAGAAGAATATTCACAATGAGTTTCTAAGTCATGCCAAAAACCCCTGGCTACAATGAACTTATAGTTAGCCATAAGGAGTTAAAGACTAAGAAAAAATGCATGAAATGGTGATTCATTCCCAACCCAAGATTATTGCCACTTACCTACGTGAGCTATAGCTGTAGCGTACCTTCTGAAGTTTCCTGGAAAAAAGCCAAAGAAAATTAACAGTAAGTCAGTAAATTAATGCATTTAAATTCTGTCATTATGACTCAGTAGAGAGAGAGATGCATAGAAGAACAACAAAACCCATATTGCATATTAGTAGCTAAGAAATGGAAGGAAGTTAAAATTTAATAGAGCACTGGATCATGCAAGGCAATGTAATAGAAACTTTGTATATGAAAGCTCATTCAGTTATTACAACTGCCACATGAAATAGATAATAAAAGCCAAGCTCAGAGAATCTTGATTCACCTATGATCACAAATTTAAGTGCCAAAGCCATGTCTTAACATCACACTTTCTGATTTCTAGCCCAGAAAAGTCTTGACTTTCAAGCTCAGAATGCAATAACGTGCATGAAGGATGAAGGATGAAGATTTCCATAGCGCTCTGTTTAATGTTAGGTTTAACAGAAACCACTGAACTGAAAAAATGTTGAGGAAAAAAAAAAAAACAGGTTAAAGAAAATGGGAGTGTAAAAAAGAGAAAAAGTAAGACAATGAATAAAAAGTTAAAAGAATGAAAAAATAGCAAATTAAAAAGGGAGTCATGACTAAGTTAGTTTTGGAAGGCAGTAAGTTATGTAAACTATGATGTATCAAGTCAATACACTGTAGAAAAGGGGAAGAACAAAAGAGGGTCTATTGTTAGTGTGTGCTATGTGTGCTAATTGATAAATAATTGTGATATTTTTTGCAGTCCCACATCTCCACGTAAACACTACATTATATTAATAGTGACTGCTATAGGCAAGGCAGAGGAATCCACAGTCTAAAATGTATAAGGGAGAGTATACAATTGAGGGGAGCTCCATTTGCCCCATAGAATTCTAGGCATTGATAGATTTTGGTATCACCAGGTATTAGGGCAAGAATGAGATACAGTGGTAAAACAAACATCAAACTAGGAATAGAAAGGAACTTCCTCAACCTGATGAATGACATCCATGAAAAACACACATCTAACACCATACTTAATGGTAGAAAAAACTGAAAGCATTCCTAAGATGAAGAATTGGACAAGCAGGTCCACTCTTGCCACTTCTACTCAACATTGTATTGGAGATCCTAGTCAGAACAATTTAGGCAATAAAAAGAAATAAGAGGCATCCAGATTGGAAAGAAAGAAGCAAGCATTTCTCTATTTGTAGGTGGCATGATCTTGTATATAGAAAACCCTAAAGAGCTTACCAAAATCAATTAGAGATAATAAATTCAGCAAGGTTGCTGGATACAAGATCAATATGCACAAATCAGTTGTGTTTCTACACACTAGTAATAAGAAATCCAAAACTGAAAAAATCCAAAACAATTTCATTTAAATTAGCATCAAGAAGAATAAAATACTTAGAAAAAATAACAAGTGAAGTAAGACTTGTACACTGAAAATTACAGAACACCATTGAAAAAAATTAAAGAAGACCCAAATAAGTGGAAAGACACCCAGTGTTCATGTATTGGAAAGCTTAATATTGTTTAAATGGCAATAGTCCCCAAATTTATCTACAGATTCAATGAGAACCTTATCAAAATCCAAGCTGCCATTTTTGCAGAAAATGACAAGATGAACCTAAAACTCATATGGAAATGCAAGGGATCTAGGACAGCCAAAAAATCTTGAAAAAGAATGAAGAATTCCCACATCTCCATTTCAAAAGTTACTACAAAGCTAAAGCAATCAAGACTATGTGGTGCTGGTATAAGGATAGACATTTACATCAATAGAATAGAATTGAAAGTCCAGAAATAAATCCATATACCTATGGTCAATTAATTTTTGGCAAGGATGCCAAGACAATTTAAGGAGGAAAGAATTAGTCTTTTCAATAAATGGTGCTGGGACAACTGGATATCCACACATAGAAGAATGAAGTTGGAATGCTACATCACACCATTTACAAAAATTAACTCAAAATGGATCAAAGGTAAGATCTAAAACTATACAATTCCTAGAAGAAATGGTTTCCTAGATATGACACCAAAAACACAGAAACAAAAGAAAAAAAATAGGTAAACTTTTTTAAAATTAATTAATTTTTATTGGAGTATAGTTGCTTTACAATGTTGTGTTAGTTTCTACTGTACAGCAAAGTGAATCAGCTTTACATATACATATATTCCCTTCCTTCCCATTTAGGTCACCACAGAGGAGAGTTCCCTGAGTTATACAGTAGGTTCTCATTAATTAGCTATTTTATACATAGTATCAATATTGTATACACGTCAACCCCAATCTCCTAATTCATCCCACCGCCCTTTCCCCCCTTGGTGTCCATATGTTAGTTCTCTATGTCTGTGTCTCTATTTCTGTTTTGCAAATAAGAGCATCTATACCATTTTTTTCTAGATTCCACATATAATGCATTAATATGTGATATTTATTTTTCTCTTTCTGATTTACCTCACTCTGCATGACAGTCTCTAGGTCCATCCATATCTCCACAAATGACCCAATTTTGTTCTTTTATATTGCTGAGTAATATTCCACTGTATATATGTACCACATTTCCTTTATCCATTCCTCTGTTGATGGATATTTAGGTTGCTTCCATGTCCTGGCTATTAGGTTCATTGTAGCACTTGAACCTAATAGGTAAACTTGACACCATCAAAATTAAAAAATTTTGTGTTTCAAAGGACACCATCAAGAAAATGAAAAGATAATGCACAGAATGGGAGAAAATTTTAATAAATTTTATATATGATAAGGACTCACATCTAAAATATGAAAAAGACTCTTACAATTCAATAATAAAAAGGCAATTAACTTAATTTTAAAACGAGCAAGTTTTGAACAGACATTTCTCCAAAGAAGATATAAAAATGGTCAATAAGCACATAAGATGTTCTGAAAATCAGAACCGTGATGAGATAGATATAATCAAAAAGACTGAAAATAAGAAATGTCAATGAGGATGTGGAGAAATTGTAACCTTCAAACATTGCAGGTGGGAATGTACAATGGTGCAGCCACTTTGGAAAAATGTTTGGCAGTTCCTCCAAACATGGAACATAGAGTTACCATGTGACTTAGCAATTCTTTCCTAGATATATTACATACCCAAAGTAATTGAAAATATATGTTCACACAAAAACTTGTACACAAATATTCATAGCAATATTATTCATAAAAGCCCAAAAGTGGAAATAACCAAATATCAACCAACTGACAAGTGGATAAACAAAATGTGGCATAGCTATATAATGGAATAAATAAATAAAGTACTGATACATGCTATAACATGGATGAATCTTGAAAACTGAGTGAAAAGAGCTATGACACAAAATGTCACGCATTGTGTGATTCCATTTATATGAAATGCCCAGAATAGACCAATCCATACAGACAGAAAGTATACCAGTGGTCGTTAGAGGCTGTCCAGAGGGCAGAATAAGGCTGACTGCTAATGGGTGCAGGGTATTTTTGTTGGGGTTGGAGGAGAGGTGATGAAAATGTTCTAAAATTAGACAGTGGTGATGGTTGTACAGTTCTGTGAATATACTAAGAATACTTCATTGTCCACTTTAAAAGAGTGAATTTTTGGTATGTGAATTATATCTCAGTAAAGCTATTATTTTTAAAAAACACAGGAACCTAATAATGATCCAGAAAACGAAAATGCAATAATAATAAAAGCTGAATGAGATGCACAGTTAAAATGCAGAATGTAGAAATGTAGACCTACACATACTCCCCTCTTCTGATTACTCCCTCTTTGGAATACTTGACTTCAGATCCCATTCATTAGGCTGAAGATGGAGGCTTCATCTCTGGAGATTAAGTGCCTCAGAGAAAAATAAACTCCTGGCATTTGTGAGTATATGATAACAATGGTCACCTCTTCATTCTATAAAGTAAAACCTTCCAGGGAAAACACCCACAAATGTGTACATTGCTTCCAAAAACTGAGGGTCAAAACACAGTCAAGAAACATCTCCAACATGAGAGTTAAAATGCCATAATGGAGACAACATATGAGAACTAAAACAATACGAAAAAAACAATTTATAAAACAAGGGCAAAGTACTATTTAAAAAAAAAGAACAAATAGGAGTTCTTGAAAATAAAACATTGCAAAAATTTCAATGAAAGAATTTAAAAAACAAAATTGAGGAAATCCCCCATAAATAAGAACAAAAAGACAAACTGTAAAAACAGATATGAGAGTCATAAAAAAATCAATCCAAGTTATTCAATACCTAGGAAGAGAAAGCTAAGAAATTGGAAATTCAAAAGAAGAGTTTTGTTATAGGTCAGCTTCCTGATGAGACTGAATGACACTGAAATTTGTGAGCAGAATGTTGACTGGGGAGAACTTTTGGGACAAACACCTTTGTGGAGTGAAGGAAGCAGGACTAGGCAGAGAGAGAAGTCGACTTGTCCAATAGATGCAGTTGCCATAGAGACCTCAGGGGGTTGCACAGCTGGTATGACCCTTTAGAATTGTCTTAACTGAGGCAAGAGGCCAGGTACTTATAATCCACATTGACCAGTCACTGGATGCAGACAGCCCCCAGGATGGGCTATATGGCTTTCGGGAAAGCCAGTGAGGGCAACTCTTGGAGTGGGATTCTGTTGAGCGTCTTCAGCACCAGCCCTGGCAGATGACTGTCTCAGTCCTGATTGGGGGTCTGGGTTATAGGCTAACATCTCCCATTGGTTTAGAGGCTAAAATCAGGATCTCTCAGAAAGTAGAACAAAAAGTCAAAGACAGAATATGAGGGGGAAAAAAAAAAAAAAAGACGTTAACAGGAAATCAATCCAGGAGACCTAATCCAGGAATTTCAGGAAGAGAGAAATAAGAAAATGGAGATGAAGAAAGTATTTAAAAATAATAGAGATAATTTCCCAGAACAGAAAGACAAAAAGCTCTCCACAATCAATTCACTTTCTTGGGCACTTGAGCTTTTTCATTCTGGAGACTCATGTCCTTTAACTCTGGGAAATCATCTATACATAAATATGTATAAAGTTCATTTTATGTGCCAGGCAGTCAAAATAAACCCACACTTAGGTACACTTTCTTGGAATGTTTAGAACTACAAAAATAAACAAAAAATAAAATAAAGTAAATTCAGTGGAAAAGCAAACATCATAAGAAATAAAATCTAAGACAGAAGTAGAGTTGGAAGATCTGAGTTTTGTAGGTGGTGGATTTTGTTTTTAATTTTGTTTCTAAATCCAGAGTTTGGATGAGGGCATAAGAAATCATGTTTATTAAATGTAAGTTGTAAAACTTGAGGGAATGATAGATGATGATTTTAAAATTTGGGCTGATAGTACAAAGCTAGAAAGAATAAATTTAACAAAATAAAACAAAATGATTCCAGGAAATAAATCTTATAAAAAATGAATAGTATGATAAGTTTATGTACTCTACCTCACAACTAAACAAAGAATATATTAAATAAGTAGAGATGCAATCTTCAGCTTGAAAATTACCTTTACATTATAAAACACAATAATAGGATTATGGTGAAAGTTGTAATATATAAACTTGTATATTGGCATTATCTTTTGTTCTTTTGGAAAGTGATTTGGCAAGTAATTTCAAGAACTGTAAGCAAAAAACTCATGTTTTTGACCCAAACACTAGCTTCTGTGGATTTATCTTAAGTAAAGAATTAAAAAGAAGACAAGTTATGCTCAAGAATATGTTTACTGTGTTTTAGTTATAATAGCTACAAGTCAAAACAGTCTAAAAATATCCAACAACCACTTAAGCTGTAGCAATTAAAAATGAAAATGATTTTGAGAACTAGACTGCAAGGAACACATTTGATATGATGTTTATTGAACAGAGAACACAAATTGTTTCCACTATGACTATTATGTAAAAATCAATGTACAGAGGTGAAAACTGGGAGGGAATATTTATGAATGAAAATAATTGGATTGAATTGTGAAAGTATGAGTAACACTTTTTAGTCTATGAAAATAATTATCTTCAACTTTACTGTAAAAGTAATTATGAGAAATACATTTTTAACTTGTATATTAAACTGATCACATGTTAATGGGCCCAGAAGTCAGGCGGCTTTCCTTGGGTTTATTGTTCACCTCTCAGTTTTCTCTTCTTTCCCAGTTGCATCAAATGTCCCACATGTGAATTGGTCTTTGATTTCTCCTCTCTGTGTCACTCTGCTCTAATTACAACTCTTTAGTCTATCATTGTACCTGTTACACACACACACACACACACACACACACGCACACACGCACACATGCACACACACTCCCCTGAAACATGGACTGACCCAACCAGAAGTCTAGTCTAGGTTTCCATCAAAGCCTTATACAATAGGTGCTAGAATTTGAGTCCTTCTAACTTAATATTTAAGAATAGTCTTCCCTCTGTTAAAAATATCCTCTCAAAAATTTTTTTCAAGTACACAGTGCAATTCAGATTTAATATATCTATCTGTCCAAACCCAAGGTTGTGGGGGAAAAGTAACAGAGAGGGCTTTTCCTCTCTGTCATCAGCTTTGGCCCATCCTACTTAATTAATACTGCCTATTCATCCTCAACTCACCAGGCCTTGTTGCTAGGAAGCAACAGAATTAGATGGTATCATATGAAAGGTTTATAGGCAAGAAAGCATTTTGGAGGAATAGTAGATATTTTGAGACAATTTGAGGTTAATTCCTACAGTAAACAAATAGAGGCAATACCTGTGGCTCTAATTTGTGGCAAAGAAACACAAGAACCTGAAAAGGCCACAGTGAAAAGTTCTGATAGCTGTAACTAGAGTGAGAGAAAATATGACAACTCAAGTATATTTGAAGAGATCTTATGCTGTTTGAAGCTAAAGGAGAAGAGAAGAAGAGAAAAGACTAACCTTGCCTGGTACTAGCTGGTGGAAAGACAGCCTGTGAAAGCCTTTTGCTGCCATGGTAAATCATTACTGTTCAGTATACCAACTTGGATTTAGCTCAGACACACTGCTGTAACACAGTCAACATAGGTGGAAACATGTTAAGAACTCTCAGACTCTGTCTGTAACACCTAGGGTTAATCTTATATCGTCTCCCTGGAGTTGCTAGAACCATCTGGGTGAAATCCATGGTTCAAGACAGAACGTCTCGTGGGCTCTATATTTACTCACCAGGGATGAAAGAATTGTCTTAGCAATTGAGACATGCCTTTTGACTCATATCCAGCTAAAGAAGCCAGCTTTTCCTTGGGGCCTGAAAGCTTTTCAATCATTTTATTTCAGCAATTTATACCCCATGCACTTTCCACTCCCTGCTATGGTTGGCCACAGGAGTAGGTCTGAACTGGGTAAGAAGACATTTTCACAATGCCTCCAGCCAAGATTAGAGAGAAAAATAGCTTCAAAATCTAGAGGGAAAGGTTTATCCTTATAAGATTTCCAGGCTGATGCATTTTATATGGATAGTAAGATAGGCTATGTGTATTAAATACTTTATTTACACACACACACACACACACACATACCAGCAATCTAAATCAAAGTTAACTTTTAGTGGCAGCTGGCAGAAAGGATGAACAAAAAGATGTTGATGTGTTTGATGTTGGTCTCCTCCACACAAGTTTTTGGACTCAGAATGATTGAGTTTTACAGGCCTGTGTTCTACATGCTTGTCCCATAAGGAAATGTTTAAAGTGTGTCAAAAGCAAGAGCCAACTTGTGCAATAGGGGCTCAAACATACTTGCATCGAAACCCAGTAGCTCAAATATTCTAGGATTTATGACTGAGGAGGTTTTATTCACTCAAAAGTAAAATTCAGAACTAGAAAATCTGAAGCAGTCAACAAAGGAGTGTTGTCATTTTGTCCTTAACACTCTTCTTCAGAAATTTATCAGTCATAAACCTTTAGAGGAGAAATCAGATATAACAGATGTAACACAATCCACTTCTGTTCTTGCCTTTGTTTATGCACCCATAAAATCATCAAATTAATTCCATTCTATATGAAGGAATAGAACGTAGTGTCTTCCAGCTGCTAATAAGCTCAGGTACTAACCCAGTCTTGGACCATGGATGATTATTTTCTTTAACCAGAAGCTGTACTCTTATAATTACTTAGAAAATAGTATTGTGGTTAATCTCATGGGCTTTGGAGTTATGTAGATCTGAGATCCAGATTAAATCCCTTTTTTTTTTTTTTCAGATTAAATCTTAATTCTACCACTTACTATATCACCTTAGGCAAGCTAGCTAAACTCTCAAAAGTTTGTTATGAAGAATAGATAACATAATAGGTTATACAATATTTAGCTCATAGTAGGTGTTTGACTAATTGTACCTATTAGTACTATTGATAATAGAAAAGTATAATGGGATTAAGGCAATTTGCTGCATATATAGTCATTTAATATAATAAAATATCTTTGGAAACTAGAGCATCCCTGTGCTTGTTTTAAACATGATATAGCTGTCATGTGTAATGGGCATACAGATTATTTTATTCTCTATATACTCTTCAGGCCCCTTGGTCATATTCAGTAGATGGGTGTATTGTTGTGGTGGGTGGGAAAGGAGAAAACTAGAATATTTTTAGTCAAAAAGGCCATGGTTTACTCCAGAGGAAAAATAAGAATAAAAATGTTGGGGTGGGAGAACACAAGGGAAGCCTGACTGGTATAAGGTGAGAGGCAGTTTTTTTTTTTTTTTTTTTTTGAGAGGCAGTTTTGACAAAAGAAGGTGAATATTGTGGGTGAGAGAGTCTTAGAGGAAGCCCTGGGATGTGAGAGGGGAAGAGCAAGATGAATAGGGAAAAGAATTTTAAGAAAAATTAAGTCTTGAGAAATTCCTTTTGAGGAAAAAAATAGCTTTTTTAGTGCTATGTCAGTGTTGTGACTGATAATAGTGATGTTCTTTGAAAGAAGTAAAGATTGGAATCACTTTTACTACTTTTAGTTGCAGGACTGTATTTCTTCTCCTGTGACACTGTGACAAATGTGGGACACATGGACCCTGGAATATATTTGGGTTACATGTAGTCAAAGTCTTATATTTAAACATGTATTGAATGCTTACTGAGTTTCACAAAGTTAAGACAGAAATGGAACTTCTGAGGCCACATGGGTGAGCTGATAGCACAGATATGCAGTTCCTACAGCTTCCCAGTATTACAGCCACCATCTGAAGGTTTGAAATATCCTGGCTGAGCAAGAGCGCTCCCTGATCTAAGCTTTCCCTGCCGTCTATGCACAGCCAGTAGCTGGTTTGTGATGCTGGGGGCTGGTACTGGGGTGAACCTTGAAGTTGCAACCTGGGTATTTTTAGGGGAAAAAATCTTTAGGAAATATCACACTTTTAATGATTAATTATTTAAAATAAAATAAAGTTGTTAACTCATAAAAAGAAGAAAACTAAATAATTCCACTAATAACTAACAACACATTCTAGACACTAGGAATAATAATTGTAATTATATTAATTATAATAGCAATCACTTTTTCAATAAATAGTACTCAGTAGTAACTTAATAAGTAAAAATACCAATGCTCAGAGAGGGTGTATAACTTGTCCAATGTTGCAAAGCTAATAAGTTGTAAAACTAGTTTTAAAACTCAATCAAGCTTTGCTTCCAGAGTACTTAAAAATCATCATGTTATGTTACCAAAAAATGATAGTAATAATAATAATGCACTTTTTTCTAAATTGTGTTCATAGTGCATATTTAATAGAAAGAATCCATAAGTAAAAAAAAAAAAAAAAAAAGAGGAAAATAATTTGTCCTTCTACTCCCAGACATAACTACTGATAATATTTTGAAGTACTGTATTTTCCTTCAGTCCTATTTCTTTGCTTCTATGTATCTTCCTAACTCAATTTTAATTATTCTGTTTTGGTTCTCTCTAAGTTTATTCTCAATCAAGTAGAACAAGTACCAATATTTAAAAACCAAGAGACACTACCTTGTTATTTCTCTGAATTACCAAATGACAACACAGAGCCATCGATCTCCTTGTTCTACCTTTTCTCTAAATCAGCCTGTCTCTTCTCTGATCTCTCTGAAACCACAAACCTCTGAATTACTCTTCCCTTCTCAGTGTCTGAGCGGCCTGTTACACTACTAGAGGCTCTTCCCTCGGTTACAACTAATTAATTCCTCTAGGTTGCCAGGAGAGGTAAATGATTCAACAACCTGACCTTTTCATAAAGCTAGACCCATAGACCCCACATTCAGACATGACAAACCATGAAACAATATTTACAAGCCAATCCAAATGAATTTACTTACAACTACAATAAACCACAAATCCTGATTAATAGCATAGGCGATGAACATGAGTTTTCAGGCAATGGTTTAAGATCTAAGTGGATCTGAAGTTTGATCCTAGCCCTACCACCTTCTACCTTGCTTAACTTCTCTAAGCCTCAAATTTCATCATCTGGAAAATGAGAGTAACCGAAAAGTAGAGATAAATGTTCAGGGCTGCTATGGGATTAAATTAAATAGCATATGTGAAATACCTAGAAATAATCAGGGTTTAACAGAAGTTAGTTCACTCACCTGTTAAAGAATTATATTGTTAATTAAACGTATCACCTGTTTTTCAAGAAATTAAAATGGTTTAATGATATTGAGAATAAATATATGTATGTCAAGATATATTGAAGTATCATGGAGATGTAAGGATGTATTATTACATTTTTTAAATAATTTTAATTTTTCTTAGTAAAAGTAATTAAGCATATGTAAAACTACAGAATGAACATGGCACTTTCCAGATTCATGGTAGTTGAATATCATTAATGGCCAATTTAATATTTCATGCTTTAATTATAAAAAATTTTCATAGGGGCAAAAATACTTACCATCAAATTTAACTTTGAACCACATGATCTTAGTTAATCACCATTAATTTGTCCTAACTCTTCCCATAATGATGTGCCTCTAGCTATATATTAGCTCATTTCCCAATTACAGTCAAGAAAAACAGTAAAGAAAGTGAAGTGACAGGTTCATAAAATTCTACCCAGTAAGGCAAAATAAGAAGCAAGACCTGCAGTCATAGAAAATAGGAATGAAGTCATAAATAAACACAAACAGCCATATTATTTTTTAATAGATCTTTATTAGAGTATAATTGCTACACAATACTGTGTTAGTTTCTATTGTACAACAAAGTGAATCAGTCATATGCATATATATATCCCCATATCCCCTCCCTCTTGCATCTCCCTCCCACCCTCTCTATCCCACCTCTCTAGGTCATTGCAAAGCACCGAGCTGATCTCCCTGTACTATGCTGCTGCTTCCCACTAGCTATCTATTTTACATTTGGTAGTGTATATATGTCGATGCTACTCTCACTTCACCCCAGCTTCCCCCTCTCCACCTTGTCCTCAAGTCCATTCTCTATGTCTACATCTTTATTCCTGCCCTGCCACTAGGTTCATCAGTAACATTTTTTTTTTTTTTAGATTCCATATATATGCATTAGCATATGGTATTTGTTTTTCTCTTTCTGACTTACTTCACTCTGTGAGGTTGGGGAAGATTTTTTTGAAAAGTGACACATTCTTCTTGTTATACACAATGAGTTACGAATGGAAATCTATAAAAAACGAGGTGTCACAGTGGTTGCCAGGGGCTGCAGGGGTGGAGAGGGATGAATAGGCAGAACACAAGGATATTTAGGCCAGTGAAAATACTCTGTGTGATATACAATGATGAATATGTGTCATTGTATATTTGTCCAAACCCATGGAATATACAACACCAAGATTGCACTGTAATGTAAAGTATGGGCTTTGAGTGATTACGATGTCAATGTTAAGTCATCAGCTATAACAAATGTACCACTCTAGTGTAAGATGTTGATAACTGGGTAGACTATGCATGTGTCGGGGCAGGAGGCATATGGGAAATCTCTGAACCTTCCTCTTAATTTTGCTGTGAACCTAAAACTGCTCTAAAAAATAGTCTTCTTCAAAACAAGATGTCAGATCAGTGAACATGGGCATTCTGTTGCTATATGTGTTTGGGGATTTATAACAATGGTTACTTGAGGTGAACAGAATAGGGAGGAACATGGAATCAGAATAGATAAAAAGAAAACAAAGCTCAGCAAAAATAAAAATATAAAATAATATTTACAATAGCCAAGACATGGAAACAACATAAGTGCCAACCAACAGATGAATGGATAAAAAAATGTGATATATATATATACAATGGAATATTACTCAGCCATAAAAAAGAATGAAATAATGCCATTTGCAGCAACATGGATAGACCTAGAGATTATCATACTAAGTGAAGTAAGTCAGACAGAGAAAGACAAATATCATATGATATCACTTACATGTGGAATCTAAAAAATAATACAAATGAATTTATTTACAAAACAGAAACAGACTCACAGACATAGAAAACGAACTTATGGTTACCAAAGGGGAAAGGGGTGGGTGAGGGATAAATTAGGAGTATGGGATTAACAGATACACACTACTATATATAAAATAGATAAGCAACAAGGATTTACTGAATAACACAGGAACTATATTCAATATCTTCAATAAACTATAATGGAAAAAAAAAAATATATATATATATATAAAACTGAATCACTTTGCCATGCACCTGAAACTAACACAGTATTGTAAATCAACTATATTCCAATAATATATATATATATGTATAATAATAAATAGAGATAAGTAGCCTGTGGACAACTAAAACTCAGACCTTGTGTTTTTCTTTGGCCAACTTTGGCTGTCATGCCATTTTGACCTACTTTAACAACTTTAAGAGCAGATCACTGCAAGACTAGACCAAGACTCCCAGGGAGTCACATGGGACACCTTCCTGCCGACACTGCAGCCTGCAGAGGAAATGTAAAGGCTCGTGGATCTAAGTTCCCCAGGAAGATTCAGTGACCCAAGGAAAGGGCTAGCAGAGCCTACCTCACTCACCTCAAGACGCTGTTTCCCTCGCTTGCCCTTAGTTGACGTTTCCCCTTCTTGTTCTTTGTACTTCTGATGTCTGCAAGAGGGTATTTGCTCAGAAAATGGTTCTGCAGCATGATATGGGATGTGACATTCATCCTACCAGGGTCTAGGTGACAAGTGTGATAATTAAGAATGGAAGAAATGCCAACAGCAAGAGCAGACTGGAATAAAAGACTGATTTCTGGTCTAAGCTGGTTGCTTGCCTGTCTGGTGAGAGCCTCTGCAGTGTTAGGAGCCTGGCTTGTAATCGAGTGTTGGCAGAAGAGACCTAAGACAAATACATTTCTCTTTCAGGGCAGATATATGATCCACATTGCTCACTGTGAGGCACTGTCCAACCATGCCTGGCATCCATGTGAACGGATGGCTTGTGACAGAAGCTTAGCATTTGAGTCAAGATAACAGTTTGCCGGCTCCAGAAAGGAACATTTACTATGTGACCAGAACCTGCAATAAGCCTTAAGGTGCTTTTCTCCAAAGATACTGTAGTTTAGCACCCATGTCAAAGCACAAACCAAAATGAGAACAATTAGGAAACAGAAATCCAAAAAAAATGACCTCGCAATGTTCCTGAAATCATTCAAAGGAAAGAAAATGCTTGAAAGGATGTGGAAACTGGTTTTTCACTTGGGAAAATGGACATACACTCAACCTGAATATTAAAGTTTCAGGGAAGAAAGGACAAAATTTTATTTTGTTTTCTTCCAATTCTCATCCTCTCTGCACCTTAGTCTAAATTCAGTGGAGGAAAAATTTACTACCCTTTAAACAGAATCTCTTTCCTCTGTCAAGTTGTAAATTGCTTCGAATAGTTTTTCATGGTTTTTAATTTCACCAACATGACATTGTTAATTATTTATGGCTTATCACACCTGAGACAAGATTTCTGGAGATACAAGCTAATTTAGATGTAAAGTAATTTCTCCTGAAATAAAAGTTTGCTTCCTAGTCACGGGAAGATTTATCTTGGCTCTTTCTAGGTCTTGCAAATAAAATGAAAGTCCCAATGAGGCTTTCTCCATTCAAATTTTAAGGAATCTAGAGCTAGAAAATAGATGCAAATCACAGTAAGAAAAGCCTCAACACATATGGATTAATTTATTTATAAATCACAGGCGCACTGTATGAAATATTGATTCACTCAGAAAATGTATATGTCTTACACCTCAAAGCTGGGCTTAGCATTGTCCCCAAACAGGAGGATTGAAGACCCTGGGTCTCCGGTGTATGTCACATGCTGACATGCTATGCTGTGCTTTTAAACAAAACACATGCTGTATGTCATGTGTTTTGTTTAAAACAGTGATTAGTGTAAATTAAATAAGAAATAAGCCACTAAACATGAAATTTTATTTCTGCCTAGCAAAGTAGCTAAATCTTATTAAAAAATTAGTTATTACCATGGACCAGAGCTGGGTACATAAATGTCATGCACGGCACTGTGGTCCTTCCTGCTATTCAAAGGCAGCTTTCCCACAACAGGACTTGTTAATACAAAGGTGAAACCTAAGCATGCCATTAAACAAACACAGAATGGTGGCAGCTTATTTATAAGTACTTAGGTATTAAAGCATTTATGGCTGAAAAGAAAATGTCCCCAAAGTCAGTTTCCCTAAATATAGCAAATGTTACAATTATCCTTGCCCATTGATTTCTTTTTGAGGTCAGAAAGGATGGAAGGAGATTTACTTCACTGCCCAAGATATTGTTCTCGGATTTGTACCTGTCCATCTAAAAAGCTCTGGGCAAATCATTATTTGCTATCACAACTCCACAAGATCTTCAGCATTGTCAAATTATGTGAATGCTTTTAAATGGGAAAAGGAGATAGACTTGCCATTTAATGGTAGCTAACACTTACTGAAAACATACAATGTGCCAGGTGCTATGGTAAGGGCTTCATAAGTATTATCTTATTTAATCATTAACCACTTGAGGGATCTTATACTGTGAGAATTATTATCTTTATTCTATAGATGAAAAACAAAAACCAGAGAAGTTAGGCACTTCTTACTGTCAGATAACACAGTAAGAGACAGCACTGGGGGCTGGAATCTAGGTTGGCTATCTGTCAATGCCCTTGAGTACAATGCACACCACTTCTACAAGTCGATCCAATTCAGCCTGCATAGATCAAAATGATTTGCTTATTTGACTTGATTAGCCCCCATCAAGGAAATGCCTTACTTTATGTAAAAATATACGTATACCAACAGAAATATATCAATAAATTAAATGATGGTGATTTGCAATACTTAAAGAACAATCTCCACTTGACAAATTAATCCTAAAACCTAGGGCTCTTAACTTGAGGTCCAGGTCCATCCATGTTGCTGCAAAAGGCATTATTTCATCCTTTTTAATGACTGAGTAATATTCCATTGTATATATGTGCCACATCTTCTTTAGCACAGGAAACTCTGCTCAGTATTATGTAACAACCTAAATGGGAAAAGAATTTGAAAAAGAATAGATACATTTATATGTATAACTGAATCACTTTGCTGTACACCTGAAACTAACACAACATTGTTAATCAATATTGTGTTAAAAATATAAAATACAAAATAAAAAATATATATAAAATACAAAGTTAAAAAAAAAAAAACTTGAGGTCCAGAGATGGTATTTAGAAGTTTTGTGAACTCCAAAAGTTACATGCAAAATTATGGGCCCATAGCTTTTTCGCGTTCTAAGAGGTTTAGAATCCACCACAGTAAATAGCCTCTGGTCAGGTCAACTGGGAAATTCAGAAAAGGGGGAAGAAGAAGGGTGAGAACTGTGAAAGATAGAGGGTCCTAGAAGCTGCACTGAGTGACCTCCATGAGGAGGTCAAACAACAGCTGACCACAGCTTCCTTGCAGAGGATGTGGAGATGTTACAATAGCTCACATTTAATGAGTGCTTACCAAATTCCAGGCACTAAGAATTTTACATTTTTTTTATCATGATTCACCTGAGGAGTCAGATGCCAGAGCCTTCACCTCATATCCACTTTGCAATACTGCCTCATGCTGAGAAGGAGTTGATTGTGGGTGATGTGAAAGGGGTGGGGGGACTGATTTATTAGCTGATAATTAGCACACAGTTACCAACATCAGCATCCTTTGGCCTGATCATTGCTTTTCCCTTTCCAGGAAGAGAGAGACATGTGTTCCCGGCATAGGTTTGTGAGATTTATTGCCAAACACCAGCTAAGGGGCTGGCTGGGCTTATGGGAGGGCTGGAACTTACAAGGGGAGCATGGCAGCACAGGGGGATGATACATGGGATCTGTTAAGGAAAATGTGGGAATGGATAGGTGGAAATAGGTCAGTTAGAGGATTTAACTTCAATGAAAACCAAAGGTGAAGCAAGTCTGTTCCAAAGAAACACTGTAGATTTAAATATGAAAGTGTATGGAGATCCTGATAAATGAGGCTGATTGAAGATTTAAAGGAGGACACAATCAGATGGTGCTGAGAATGGAGTGAAGTTGGGGCAGGAGGTGGGGGAATGTCGAAGTTCAGAGCAGAGTAGTAGAGATGTTCTTGCTGGGACACTGGAGAGACTTTCTTGCTGCATATTAACCACATCGCTCCCACCAATGGGCAGTTTTTGCCACCTCTAAAGTGACAATGTGAGAGGCCAGGAAGCTTTCTACCTGGCTGCAGGGGATTCACCATCAATAGAAAGCACCTTATATTTAAGCTGTTGCCCTGATTCCTGCAGCCAGCTGGGGGCTGTTGTTACCTCTTGTGAGTCGCTGTGTCACATAAACATAGTAACCTGCCCAAGGTCACACAGCCAGTATGTGGTAGTGATGTTGGGATTTGAGCTGAGATCTATCTGTCTCCAAAATTCACATTCTGCCTGGGACATAGCACTTCAAAAGAGGCCCAGATGCTATCAAATGTCAGAAGAGTAAATAGAAATATGCAGTGCTGTTTTCATCAAAATAGAATCATTATTGACCAATATTGATTAGTCATTCAGAATCTGAGCAATACCTCTTCAAGCCTCTGGGAGCTTAATAGGAGGAAGTTTGGGCTAAGCTTCCCTACATACATATCTTATTTTGAAAGTTTCTTGACTATTTTCTACAAATTTCATTACACTACTTCCTTCTTATTTTTGTCATCAGTTGTATTATTAAACACAAGATCTCTTTATACAGGGACTTTTTAGTGCTATGGATTTTTGATTATACAAGTACCACACAGAAAATCCTAAAGTAGCTATTATGGAACAGGCATCTTTTTTATTTTCAGTACAAATATTAAGATAAATATAATATAGGAAAAACCAAATTCCTTCCCTAAAGAAGTCTGCTCCATAGGGTTCCACAAAGAGTCTTTGCATGGACAGTGGTCCCGAAAGCCTTGGAATAGTTTTTCTGACCAATTTTAAAGATTTATTAACTTTGCACCGTAGGTAGAGATTTACACAAAAGATGACACACAACGTTTATTCTGTCACTTACACTTCCTTTATTTCCTTCATTTCAAAAGTATATTAGCAAAACCCACATTTATTAGCATATCAAGCAATATTAAATAATGGAGAAACAAAAACAAATCATCTGTAACCCCACCACCCTACTCTGACCACATTTAGCAGGTTACTATAGTGCCTTCTCTCTTTTTCGTCTGGACCATTTTTTTTTTTCTGATTTGGTTATAGTAACATTAGATATTTAATTCTTTTTTCAATTTTTTATTTATTTATTTTTATTTTTGGCTGCATTTTGTCTTCATTGCTTCATGCGGGCTTTCTCTAGTTGTGGCAGGCAGGGGCTACTCTTCCTTGTGGTGCGTGGGCTTCTCATTGTGGTGGCTTCTCTTGTTGCAGAGAACGGGCTCTAGGCACACGGGCTTCAGTAGTTGTGGCACACGGGCTCAGTAGCTGTGACTCGCAGGCTCTAGAGCTCAGGCTCAGTAGTTGTGGTGCACAGGCTTAGTTGCTCTGTGGCACGTGTGATCTTCCCGGACCAGGGCTCGAACCCGTATCCCCTGCATTGGCTGGTGGATTCTTAACCACTGTGCCACCAGGGGAGTCCTAGATATTTAATTTTATATTTTGCTTTTATCTCTTAATATTATAGTCTAAGTATCCTTTACATTACCATATAATCTGCAAAGTCATTATTTAAATACTATAAAAATACTGTATCAATTGAATGTATCATAATTACTTATTGAATCTTCCACTTGATATCAGGTTATTTATATTTTTATACTATAAATAGTGTTATGAATATCTTTATCTATACAGATTATTTTTTCTTATTTTAGTTTAATTTCTTTAGAGTATGATCCTAGAAATTGAAATACAGGGTTAAAAGGCAAAACTACTTCTATACCTCTTGATATAATAGGGAGATATTGGGTGTTACAAAAAAAACTTGCGGTGAATAAAGGCTTATGGGGACTAGAATAACTTGTCTGGAAGTGTGATATAACAGAGAGAAGAAATGCACTTGGTAATAGGAATACCGGATGTTCACTGCTGTGTTGTACATAAAGGCTGAATTGTACTGTACTGTCTTCTGCAATATGTTAAAGTTATAAATACTGCAAAAGGATTAAAGTCTTACATAAGAATCCTAACAGATACACAATACTAAATTGCTTTCCTAAAGTGTTCTACCAATTTAAAATACTCCAGAAATGAGTATGATGGTGACACTGTTTCAGCACCTTCACAAAAGTTACATAGTATAAGTTTTTAAAACTTTGATAATTTAATGAGAAATACTTCATTCTCATTTGCATTGATTTTATAGGTCCACTGAGCATTAAATTATACATGGTCTGTGGAATTCATGTTAATTGGCATTCTGCCATGGATTTTCTCTAGGTGCATTCCTCTTAGAATCTGCTTCTTCCCAGACTCCCCCCGGAATAAAGACCCCATATTTCTACCTCTGAAGGGTTTTACTGTTGTCCATGATGATGTTTACATTTCATTTACATTGTCACGTCCTCACAGCATGGCTCTTCTCTCTGGTGTTTTATGTTTTGCAAACCACTGTGTAACACTTGTGATGCTCTATAAATAATAAATAATAAAAGTCCTGGAGTCCACTGCCAGCAGCCTTTGATCAAGGAAAGCTTTCAACTGACTTCACATGAGTAGACATAAAGTAGAAAAAGAAGGAACCTTCTTGATGGCTCGGCTGTTTATCAGCAGTGATCAACCATGTTGCTGACACGGAGGCGTCAGAAACACACCCTACACCAGCTCCCAAAGAAATTCTGTTTCCTGGTGGAAGGTCAGGGCAGAGCTCTGCACATCCAGGACCGCTGCTGTGAGATCTCACTCGAGTGGGTTACAGACTGGGAAGGTTCGGGAGCCCTTAGTCTTTCCTCTTTATCAGGAGACCCCATAAGTGTGGATGCCCCTCATCTCAGCTACTGTGGACAGAGAGGGAGCTGGAATAGTTTCGGTTTTGATTTCAACTTTTCCACGATCAGGTTTGAGTAAGAAGCTGCAACTTCCCCATGAGGAAATTATTCAGTTCACCTACTTTTCAAACAAGATCAAAAGCATAAAACTTTAATCCATTGTTTTCACCATTTTAAAAAGAAAATCTTAGTTCAATGCCACGGCCAGTTGTTAGCGGGATCAGGAAAAAAGAGGATGTAGTAGAGAAAGGAAAAGAGAGCACAATGTGGAAGAAATAGAAAGGGAGATAGAAAAGTAGGGGAAGGACACGGTAGACATAACAGAGAACAAAAGAATATTGCTGAAAAGAGGAAAAAGAGAAAGAGACCCTGGAAAGAAAGTAGATACAGAACAGGATCTGGTAAGGGGAGAGAAACTCAGGAACTTTGGAGGTATATATGTTGCCATGCCCCTCTAGCTAAAGTAGTAGCAATTTCATTTCATCTACTACCATTCTGAATATTTGTGTTTTTTTAATGTACTTTGAAATGTTTTTTATATAGAACATTTTAAATGTACATAGAAAGAATAATATAATGAAATTTGTGAAGCTGTAATCCAACCCCAACAATTACCAATATATAGCCCAAACTGGGTCCATCTCTTTCCTCACCCATCATTCCACTCCTGCATTATTTTCTTGCAAACTCTAGACATCATGCCGTTTCAAATATTTCAGTATGAATTTCTAAGCATAATGTATTTTAATAAATATAACCACAATACTATTATCACATCTAAAATATAATACTAATTTCTAATAATACCAAAGCATCAGCACTCAAATTTCCAATCATCTTATAAATGTCTATGCTTTTTTTTTTTAAGTTTTTTATTATGGTTGTTGTTTCTTGAATATGTATCCAAATAAGACCCTTAGATATTGGTGATCTGTCTTTTAAGTCACTTTTAACCTATGCATTCTCCTTCTAGTTCTTTACTTTTCTTGCAATTTATTTTCAAAGAAACCACTCATTTGTTGTGTAGAATTTCCTACATTTTGGATTTTGCTCATTCATTCCCATCATGTTGTTTAACATGCTTCTCTCTCCTTTGTATTACTTAAATTGATAGCTGCATACAGAGATTTGATCAAATTCAGATTTGATTTTTGGCATGGCTGTTTCATAGATTGTGCCTTGTTCTCCCACTTGGAAACATATTGTGTGTGATGGTCTCTATTTTGAGGTTGTTAACAGACATTAGTGATCAATGTCTAGATCCATTAATTAAGTAGAGGTTGAAAATGGTAATAAAATTTCATGATCCCTCTTTTTTATGAGCTGAAAACTTCTACAAAGAGAAACTATTTCATCAACTTTTCATTCATGTGGTGAATTAATTCTAGTGGAAATGATAGGATAAGTGTTTTATTCTTTACCTAATTTGCCAGATTTCAAAATAATGATTTGGTTCACTACCATCTCCCAACAGTGATCAATGGGAATTTTTTTTAAAAATAACTTTGTGAACTCGTGATTTAACCATAAATCCATTGACAAGCTCCAATAATTTATAGTTCTTATCCTTATCGATGCTCAAATTGTCTCAAGTTTAACCAGTAGGAGTCTAAGTTTCCTCCTCAATCCTTTTGACATGACTCTGTAGTCTTTAATAGTTTTCTTGATCTACTAATGACAAAATGTTCCAAGCTCATGTGGTACATTTTCTGCCCCAAACCTGGAATCAGTTAGTTCTCCAAGAAGCCCTGGTTTTCTTGTAGTGGAAAATGGTATTTTTAATACCACAATCTGGGAGTCAGGAATATTATTGCTACAGAGTAATCATTGTTTCCGGGCCTTTTGAGTAAACAGAGTTATGAAACAAAAATTATACATATGTGCAAGTCGAAATAAATCATGGATTTAACCTTATACTTCTGATTAAATTGAGGATCATAGAGATTTTACATAATTTCTTATAGCTTACATTTATATCTCCTTCTTCTACACAAAGAATTTCAATTCTTGAAAACACTGGGAATGAGAAAGGTGGAATAGTATGTAAGTACTCATTTGTTTTATCCTACACTACACAGACACCAATCTCAGGATAGCAATACCAACACTACCACCAAAAATACAATCATTGTAAATACTTTAGTTGTTTTTTCAGCAAATGTTGTCCTTAGGTTATATCCCACTAGGAAATACATGCAAATAATGGTGCTTCAAGGTCACTTGGAATAGTTCTTCTCTGTGTGATTATACTATCAATTCAGTACATATTTACCTTAAGTCTTGAGATTGATTTTTTAATTTAATCTTGTTTCATAATTATGCAAAATATATTATATATGTATTCCAAAGTCAAATCTATAATACAAACAAATGGGTCTAGCTTTTATCCCTGTCCCTTCTACTCTATTCCCTTTCCTTCCATAGACAACCTCCTTTTTATAGTTTATCCTTTCCTTTCTTTTTTTTCAAACAAAGCATATCCATATTCCTCTTTCATCAGATTAAGCATTCTATATAAGTATTTCCTGTTTTCTCTTTTTCTCAACAAAACCATATATTCTGCAACATATTTCACAGTAGTGTATGGGTTTTTCTAATTCCTTTACAGCTGCATAGAAATTCATTAGGTGGATATACCATAGTTGTTTGTCCAGTTCCGCCTGGATAGATATTTATACTGTTTCTGTCTTTCCCTATTACTAATCATTCTGCAGTGACTAGTCATGGTCCTACATCTTTTCATATTTTTGCCAGTATATCTTTGGAATGAAATTCTAGAAGATTGGTTGCTGGGCTAAAGGGTAAGTGAATTATTTATTTTGCTTGGTATTGAAAAATTTCCTATTGTTTCATCTTCTATTTGCACTACAGTGTATGAAATTATCTATTTCCTCACAGCCTTGCCAAAATATTATGTTGTCTAGCTTTTCTATACTAAGCAACCTAATAGGTGATAAATGGTATCTCAGTACCGTTTTAATTTGTATGTATATTATGATGGGTGAGGTTGATCACCTTTCATCTGGTTAAGAGAAATTTGCATATCTTTGCTAATGGAGCTGGAGGAATCAGGCTCTCTGACTTCAGACTATACTACAAAGCTACAGTAATCAAGACAATATGGTACTGGCACAAAACCAGAAATATAGATCAATGGAACAGGATAGAAAGCCCAGAGATAAACCCACACACATATGGTCACCTTATCATTGACAAAGGAGGCAAGAATATACAATGGAGAAAAGACAGCCTCTTCAATAAATGGTGCTGGGAAAGCTGGACAGCTACATGTAAAAGAATGAAATTAGAACATTCCCTAACATGATACACAAAAATAAACTCAAAATGGGTTAAAGACCTAAATGTAAGGTCAGACATTATAAAACTCTTAGAGGAAAACATAGGCAGAACATTCTGTGACATAAATCACAGCAATATCCTTTCTGACCCACCTCCTAGAGAAATGGAAATGAAAAAAAAAAAAAATAAACAAATGGGACCTAACGAAACTTAAAAGCTTTTCCACAGGAAAGGAAACCATAAACAAGACAAAAAGACAATCCATAGAATGGGAGAAAATACTTGCAAACTAAGCAACTGACAAAGGATTAATCTCCAAACTATACAAGCAGCTCATGCAGCTCAATATCAAAAAAACCAACCCAATCCAAAAATGGGCAGAAGACCTAAATAGACATTTCTCCAAAGAAGACATACAGTTTGGCAACAAACACATGAAAAGATGCTCAACATCACTAATCATTAGAGAAATGAAAATCAAATCCACAATGAGGTATCACCTCACACCAGTCAGAATGTCCATCATCAAAAAATCTAGAAACACTAAATGCTGGAGAGGGTGTGGAGAAAAGGGAACCCTCCTGCACTGTTGGTGGGAATATAAATTGATACAGCCACTATGGAGAACAGTATGGAGGTTCCTTAAAAAACTAAAAATAGAACTACCATATAACCCAGACATCCCACTACTGGGCATATACCCTGAGAAAACTATAATTCAAAAAGATATATGTACCACAGTGTTCATTGCAGCACCATTTACAATAGCCAGGACATGGAGGCAACCTAAATGTCCATTGACAGATGAATGGATAAAGAAGATGTGGCACATATATACAATGGAATATTACTCAGACATAGAAAGGAACGAAATTGAGTTACTTGTAATGAGGTGGATGGACCTAGAGTCTGTCACACAGAGTGAAGTAAGTCAAAAAGAGAAAAACAAATACCTTATGCAAATGCACATATATGGAATCTAAATAAACAGTACTGATGAACCTAGTGGCAGGGCAGGAATAAAGACGCAGATATAGAGAATGGACTTGAGGACACAGTGGGGGATGGGGAAGCTGAGACGAAGTGAGAGAATAACTTTGACATATATACCCTACCAAATGTAATGGATGGCTAGTGGGAAACTGCCGCATAGAACAGGGAGATCAGTTCGAAGCTTTGTGACGACCTAGAGAGGTGGGATAGGGAGGGTGGGAGGGAGACTCAAGAGGGAGGGGATATGGAATAGATGTATACATACAGCTGATTCACTTTGTTGTACAGCAGAAACTAACACAACATTGTAAAGAAATTATACTCCAATAAAGATGTAAAGAATAAATTAAAAAAAAAAAATGATGCTGGATTAAGAAAAAAAACAAACTCTATTTCTCTAACCTATCTTTTTTCTATCTTCTCTTTTTATTTTTAGAAACTTTTTTATATTAAAAAATGTAATCCTTTCTTTGTGATATAAAATTGCAAATATTTCCCCCAATTTGTTGTCTTGTTCCTTCGTTTACAGTTTTTGTTTTCCATGCTAAATTTTTTATGTAATTAAATTTATTTCTCTCTTCTCTTACTGCTACTGGATTTTGAATTATGGTATAACTGTTTTCCCTATTTCTGGGTTATAAAGGAATTCATTCATGTTTATGTCTAGTACTTTTATGGATTCTATTTTGTTAACTTAAATTTCAGGTCCTTTTGAACTTTTTTCCTTTTTAATGATATGAAAGATGGATGCAAATTTACCTTTTTTCATGTATTTATATATGTCCAATTATCTCAGCATTTTAATTACATGTCTATTTTGTTCTCTTTTTCTTAAGTATATTTTTGGTATTTAGGAGTGTTTGCATTTTTGTTCAAATGGTTATTTTTATACTAATATTTTTACTCACCATCTTAAGCCATCTTTTTTTGATTATTGTCTAGTGATTCCCCACCATAAATATATTGAAATCGAGTTAAAACCCTTCTTTTCCTTCCCATTTTTCTTTCCCAGCATCTGATTTGAAATAATATCCTTTTATTCTTAAATAACAACTATAAGCCAATCAGCAACTTCAAATGCTCTCCCCATTCGCCTTCCCTGCTCAGTTTTTGATAGTTGTTCTTTACCTATGTTGTTTCTTCTAGCACCTCTGTCTACTTTTACAGGTGAATTTAGAGAGATTCAAAAGTGATGCTGCTCCTACTGCCATCTTCCCAGGATTCTCCTCTGCTTATTCTTTTTTGACTAATTTAATTTTTTGCTTCTTTAAATTAGTAGTTTTCAAAGGAATAAGTTTTGAAAATTTATGGAGATATTTTGGCTATCACAATTATTAAGAAGTCCTAAAGGCATTTAGTGGCCTGAGACTAGTGGTACTAGACAGTCTGCAAGGCATAGCACAGTCCTATGCAACAAGGAATTATCCCATTTTCCATTTTTGCCCCATGTCCATGACTTTTGAATGCCCTTTTCAATATTCATGTAAGTAAGGAAAACCACTGATGATTTTCCAAGCCTAGAATCTAACTCTGTATTATGTATAAATTCAAAGTATGTTTTGCAGATTCATTTCAATATATGCTGAATTTCCAGGAATGCAACTACCATGTAACTTGAAAGAAGACTATACTTTGTTTTGTTTGGACCTGTTCCAAGAGTTTTTCATCATTTGAGAAAATTGTCACTGTCAACAACATCACTCACACTATCTGAGTAACCAATGCAAAAAACTTGTGTCAAAGTACATTTGTAGCTGTTGCATTCACAGGAATTCTTCATGCAAATGCAACTGACTACCTCATTTTGTTTTCTAGTGTAGTCATTTCCCCACATTTACATATTTAAATTTGTATTATTTTATAATAAATTTGTTTAATTGTATTTACTTTTATTTCTCCTCAGTTCTTTTTTAACTAGAGAACATTATTGATTTTTTTTTTAATTATGGGTGAAATTTCATTTCAGTAAATACTACAACATATGTGTTTCAACCTATTGCAGGCAGTAAGCATCATAGTGTTGAGAACTAGGGATCTGGATGGTCCTGAAAGCCAAAGAATAAGGAAGGAGGTTGTATCTTTGGACCACAGCAGCAACATCCACAGAGGTGATGACCCAGATGTAAGAACCTCACAAAACCCTGAGGGGATGTTTCCTGTCCATAGTCTTGGCAGAAGCAGAGCCCTTTAAAGAGCAATGCTCATGGGGAAGCTTGTTCTCAACACATCATCTATGGAAGAGTGAAGAAAAATGAAATAATGACACAGAAAATATTAAGGAACAATTGTGAACTAGGTAAACATAGATTACACACCAGCTGGATAATGAGATTGTATTTTGGTCAACTTATGTGATCTAAGTCATATCTTTATTTAAGGAATGCCATAAACCAGACTTCATTCACCCAATGAGGCTAATGGTCTTTATCAAGCACCTGGTTTTACATGGCACTGTGTTGGATACTACGCAAGAAAAATGAAATGGACAATATTACCTTTTCACTGGCTCTTAAGCAGCCACATTTCTGCAAGGTTTGAATGTGACAGTGTTTAGCTAATAAAATGACTGCTTCTTGCTCTGTAATTCTAGACTTCATGAGAGTAAGTCTTAGCAACACCAAGTTAACCTAATTTGAACTCCTCTGGTTGGGATTCCAGGCTGATGTTGCTTTGTGTCAGTCATTCTCTCTGGGTCACAGACAAAAAAAGTATTCAGCCAGTCCAGTGAGATAAAGGCAAGATTCAATTGAGTAAGAAAAATGCTGTAAGGTTCTAGTCACAAGTGGCTATATTAGTAGAGTGTGATGTTATTTGTTAAGTAGAGACACCAGTGATGGATTATCAGTTTGCATTTGCTGTGTGATCCACTTGGTAGATCCCAAAGGGCAGCCCATTTTCAATAGGATTTTGCCCTTGGTTGCAGCACAGTCCATTCACTTTATGATCTCCTCCTAGTTTTCTGACAGCTAAAATTTATATAACACAAACGCCTTGAAATACATGTCTAACTCACTTTCAGAAAACAGCTTCCAATACTTTAGTGGTTTGCAATGGAATAGTCCTCCATTTGGGGCATGATGTGTTTTTAGTTATAATATGTGGAATATCATGATATTGGTTTACATATACATGTATATATACATTGGATTATATATATATACATATTCAGAACAATTAGCTTCCTCGGGAAGGAGCTGATACTTATTTCTGTATCTCTAACTCTGAATATTGTAGACATTCACTAAATGTTTGTAGAACTGAATAGAACAAAGAATTAATTTGTAAGCTGAAGAAGATACATAAAGTCTATAGAAAACATCTAGCAATGTGGGCAGAGATAGTATCTTGAGCCAATTATCCATTTAACAAATATCTTTTCAAGACTGTCTTGTAACTGTCTTGTTAATTCACTTTTTTGTAGCTGCCAAAATGTACTCTAACTAATACAGATTTATATGTCAAACATTATGATAATATGCATTATTTATTTCAACCATCACAATTACTCTAAGATGAGCAATTTATATATGATCCCCAAATTGTTTGGAAGGAGTAAGAGATTTACCTAATTTGCCAGTGACTGGGAGAGCTTGGAAAAATCCAGTTTCCCTGATTCCTTCCCTGGGAAATACAAACGCTACCTTCTTCTTCTACCCTTTCTGGGGCCAAGATCCCTTATGTTTTCAACTGTGTATCCAGATTTCTGGCTTATCCAGACATCTCATTCTGCTGCCAGCGCCCACTCTCTGAAGAGAAGCACTTGGAGAAGCTCTAGAGAGTTGCATCTGCTTCTTTGCAATACAAACTAAAGCGTCTGGTTAAAAGTAGGCCTTTTTAAAATCCAGAGGTCTGAGCATATACGAGGAGCCAAACTATTAAGGGGGAAGATCAGTGAAGCAGCCATAATCACCGGAGTCTGTAGGGAAAAAGAACCTACAAACACTACACCAGACACATTATAAAGGGTATCCCATTTTGTCCTCAGCTCAAACCCATGAAGAGGGTATTAAAGCTACCATATTACAAATGAGAAAACCAATGGATTAAGATCCTTGCTAAAGATCACAGAATTTGACCCCGGGTTTTGCTCCATTTCAATGTGCTGCCTGCTGTTCTGTATCATAAATAATGAGAAGGACTACTTCTAGACATAGTCAAAGTCTTATTTCCTTATTCTTTTATTGCTTTCTTTTTATTCAATTTTAATTTTTAATATATTTATCTTTTTTAATCTTTAAATTATCTGTGAATTTGTCAAGGGGAAGTGACCCAATAAAATATTTAATAGAATTAGAAATAATGCTGATAAACAAGAGGATATTTTACTTCCCCCTTCCAACATTTCCTGGGTTATAATATCATCTCCAGGCATAGTAACCGTGAAAGGCCCTAAATCTGCACAGAGGTCTTATTTTTAGGGCCTGCTCCCATCCCACCCTCCAACTTCTTGATTTAGAATACCTCTGCCATTGCCTTGGCATCTTTCTTATTTATAACATTCTGATAAGGACTAAGCCTCTCCTCATATATACAATTTAGGTAACCCGATTGTTACAAAGAAGAATCCAGAAAGTCTACAACTTAATTTGGTGGAACTGTGAAGCATAATTATCAAAAAATAAAGGTAACTTCCCAAAATGAAAGGTTTTAAAAACATCCCCTATTATATTTCATTTATGAGTAAAGAAAAACAGTGGAAAGATAGGAAGTGTAGTCGTGGTAACTGAGAGACAAGCCCAGTCCAAGATCTGCAAGATCTGCGATTAGACGGCAAACAGTGTGTGGGAAACTAAATCAGGACTAAGTCTGAGGTCCTGGGGGACCTCAGAAGGGACTTTATTGGTTATTCAGTGTCTAACATTTGAGTGTGCACAGCAGTTACTGTCACCTTTAGTGTCCACCTAAAGAGCTCATTAAGATTTCAGACCCCCCGAGTCTCCCTGCTTGGGGTCTACTTACTCCCTGAGAGGTTCCTCTTCACAGTTGATTTGCCCTAACATGTCTGTTTTCAAAGGTCATGGCTTTATGGTCTCAGTATGACGACTGGATATGAATATAATATCCAACTAACCTGATACCACATGAAATTCAACTCAAAGTTGCCAAGTGTTTCTAGCCTTTTATAATTGCCTTACCTTCAATAACAAATGTAAATGGCTAAATCTCCCATCTCACATAGAAGGGGAGAACTAGTGTCTGCCTATCACTCCCCCTGATATTGACAGGGTTGTTTTTCTTGAGGTGCCTGGATTTCAATTAGTCACCTCTCAGGCTGATTTCTTGTTTCCCTTTAATTCATCATCTCACTCACATCTCACTTCTATGAGAATCTTTTCTTACTTGCTTACTGTGACCCAAATGTGGACCAAAGTCCTTCTCTTTGATTTCCCTAAATACCACTATTACAAGGCAGATGTGCACAGCAGAATTCTACTGAACACTGGAGAAACTTGGGGAATTGCAAGACAGCATCTTTATCAGGCAATAGTGTTCTTAACTATCTAGAGGGTAGCCTTTCTCAGTGGACCATGCCTGTCACCAGTGCAGTGCCAAGCTACATTGGAGCCTGAGGCAAAAGGGAAAAAATCAATAATACTGATCCTGTCTTTATTAAATTTTTGATATTTTGTTCACCATAGACTGTTCTGCGTTAATTTTGATTTTTTAAAATTTCATTAAAATATTATTTATCTTGATTACTGGCTTTTTTGGTAATCCTTCTAATTTTGTATCAGAGAAAATGCCTTACTTGCCTCATCCTCATCCTGGTCCATCATCCCAGCTCTTCATTGTTTTCTTAGACTAGCATTCTCAAACTTTACAGTATATTGAAGTCACATGGAAAGCTGCATCGGAAATGGCAGGGGACCGTTCAGTAGGTCTAAAGTGGGCCTTAGGGATCTGAATTTTTAATAATTATTGTTGTGAGTTGAAATGTACTCTCTAAAAACTTATGTTGAAGTCCTATCTCCTGCTACCTGCGAATGTAATCATACTTGGAAATAGGGTCTTTGCAGAAGTAATTAAGGACAAGGTAATACTGGAGTAAGGTGGGCCTTTAATCCAATATTACTGGTATCCTTACAAGTGGAGAAGAGACACAGAGATAAACACACATACTGAGAAGAACACCACTGACACATAGAGATGAAGGCCATGTGGCTGTGGAAGCAGAGCTTGGAATTATGCAGCTGCCAGCCAAGGAATGCCAACAATTCCTGGCAACCACAAGAAGTTAGAAGAGAGAGCATGGCCCCTCTGACACCTTGATATCAGACTTCTAGCCTCCAGACTGTGAGAAAATAAATTTCTATTGTTTTAAGACACTCAGTTTGTGGTACTGTGTTATGGCAGCCTTAGGAAACTAATAAAATCACCTACCTCCCTCAGTAATTCTGATGTGAATGGTCCATAGGACAGCATCTGATCTTACTCAAAAATTTTGTCAGTCCATCTCTGGAAATTTATGATTCTCCTTGTTTTATTAATTAAACAGAGAGATTTAATGTTCCTTGCCTTATTTCTATAGCTATCAGAGCATAACCCAGAACCTATTTTTGTCAACAAAACTGATTCAGGAAGGTCTGTATATTGGCTGGGTTGAGATTTGAACATGCGTCCTCCAGTTTCTTTAGCTTGTTTTCTTTCTGCTACGCCAGGCTGTATCACTTTCCCTAGTCTATTCAAGAGACCTCCTTAAAAGCATACCAAATGGATTTGTCCTTTTTAAAAATAACTTTCATAACCTATTCATAGCTTTCTATAGTTTCCTTGTGTTAAACTGCCATGGGGTGAGGAAATTATTCTTTTCATAACTTTTAAAACATTTTATGTTGCATTATGAATCTGTTTTTCTGTTTCTATTGATGACTTCATTGGAATAAATACAGTCAAGGATTATGCTCTCGCAAAGCACACAAACATAATTTTATAGTCCCAGAGATTGTGACTGCTACAAAATTGCTCATATTAACCACACAATTAAACCTTTTTCTTTTACAAAATTTCCAGGACATGAGGCATTTGCAGAGGTTAATTGGTATCATGTACATATATGTCTTTCACCTGAAAATCTATATAAGTTGGGATGCAGAACGTTGAATAAGGCAGAAGTTAAGGCACATCGATACAGGGAAGTGGGTTGAAGGAGTAATTAGTCAGCATCACCAGTTCCACCTCCACATTCACCTGTCAGAAATCAGGGAAGACTTACAGGCTGCAATGAATTCAAGTCCCCTGAGCTCAGCACACCTTATGAACTCAGATTCATAGAGGGGTCAGAAAGCTGGGCTCCTGCTTTCTCAACCTTCCATGAAACACCATGAAAAGGTTATGCAACATTCTCTTTCCTCCTCTAGAGGAATGAAGAAGAAAAATAAAATTAAGTTCAGGGAGCTTTGTCTTTAATCCCAAACCATTCATTCATCCAAAAATCATCACTATATTTCAGGAACTGTGATGAGGATATAAAGATGAGAACATAAAGTCCCTTCTCTCATGTTTCTAAATAACCACATACATAACAGAATTGATATGCACTGTAGCAGAGGTATAAGAAAAATGCAACGGGAAATAGCTTATCGGGAGGCATCAAAGAAGACTTCACAAACAGGGTCGCTTTTTAGTGGAAACCTGAAAATGAGTAAGACTCTGAAGGATTCAGAAGTTGAGGGTTGGGAGGAAATCAAGGTACTTCAAAAGCAAGGTTGTCCTTTAAAATTTTCTATGATGACAAAAATGTTCTATATCTGCATTACCCAATACATGTGGCTATTAGGCACTTAAAAATGTGCATAGTGTGACCAAGGAACTGCATGTTTCATTTTATCAATCTTAACTAGTTTATAATTAAATTTAAATCATTAGCAGCTACCTTACTGGACAGCATAGCTTTAGATAAAAGAAACAGTTTGTTCAAAAGCACAGAAATCTAAAAGCATGGTTTCCTGTCACAAAGTAGCAAGTATTTAAGGGGATAAGGTATGGGATTTTGACAGGAATGGTGGAAAGCGGGAGGTGATAGGGCTAGAGATGTTGGTTGGGCTTGAATTACACATGGTCTTATATACCAGTAATGTATCAGAGACATTGAACTTGATCTTTCAGGTCGTTAGTGCCATAGAAACATTTTGAATGAGTGCTATGGTATGATTTCATTTTAGATAATTACACTGGCTTTGGTTGGCTTTTATAAGCATTTAGCACAGTGTTTAGTATTTGGAGTCATATTAATTACATAGTTTAAGGTAAGGGGGTCAGGGCCCACTTGGGTTGTGGGCATTTCTCACTCCCCAGTTACAGCCCTGGGATTTCAAAAAGGAGAATACTGAAGTTTATAAGTAATATTTTGGCTGCTTGATATTTCTCCCAACTTTCTTTCAGGCTCTTAAACAATCATAGTATGTAGCAAAAACTTCATTCAACTGTTTTCCTAGGATATAAGCTCATTAAGCACATGGTAAGCACAGATTTCTTAATACAGGGAACTGATTGCCTATTGGTTTCATCTCTAACCCTTAGGTAGCCCCTGGCACCAAGGTACTCATGATGTCTTAATAGTGAATACAGTCTGTTTTGTGGGTTATGAAAAGAATGCTTTAGATTAATGACCATTCTTTTCCCTTCCAAAATCAGTCTCTTACTTTTCTTGGACATATTTTCTAGCTCTGTTTTTAAAAGAAAAAGTCATGGATATGAAATGAAGTAACAACATTGTTTGGAATAAATTTGTCATTTATAAAAGCTTTATAGCAGTGCCCAAGGTAGAGACTCCAGAACCAGACTGCTCCAGACTGCTCTAAACTGATTCAGACCCCAGGGTGCCATTTCCTAGTGGTATGCACATTGCTAGGTTACATAAACATTCTCTGTCCTAGCTTTCAGAGATGGAAATAATTGTACTTATATCATTGTTCCAAGAATTACAGGAGTTATATGAAGAATTAGCTCAGTTCCTGGTTCATGGTAAGTACTTAATACATGTTGACCATTGCTATTATAAACCCAAGCTTTCTTTGGTCCCCTCTCTGATCATGGCCTCCAAGGATTCTAAGAGAAATTCTGGTTTTGTATTACAATAAAAAAAAAGTTAATTTGGACCATCCTCTCTCTCCATTACAGACAAAGAACATGAGTGTAAAGTACATTAAGAACACCTCAGATTAGATTTAAAGGAAAATCCTCTTAACACTGATGATTTTTACATATAAAAATTACTTTCTGAGAAACAGCATGGTCACTACTTCCTACAACGAATTTTAAACATGAAATGAAATTTCACAGGTCAGAATCTGCTGGAATCAGGCACCATATGATCTTCTGGATTTTTCTTTAGGAACCAACTGGAGCTAGAGACAGGCTGCAAATGGCAAGAAAGGCCTACATCAGAATTGGGCTCCTGCTTAACTGCGGGTTGAATTTGACAAATCACATAACAAACAAGTAGAGCAAGCTTAACATTTTTTACAAATTCATTAGAAAGTAAAATCAGTGAACTGATAACTGATTTGATGTGTTTTGAAAGTAAGGGAGATGAAGGAGTCAAAATTGAAACTGAACTTCTTGCCTCGGCAACTATATGATGTCATTCAGAGTTAAAGTTGTTGTTTATTCATTCAACAAAGAGTTAACAAGTGCCCACTCAATTCCTGGCACTATTCTAATGAAAATAAAACAGCAGTGAGTGTTTCAAAGACCTCACTGTCATTAAGCTTGCATTCAAGATGGGAAAACAGATCATAAATGAGTTCAGTTTGTGACATATTGAGTTAAAGGTACCTGTTAAATCTCAAAGTGGAAATGTCCAGATGGCAACTGGTTACATGGTTAAAGTTAGAAGAGAGCTCTAGGTTGTAGACAGAGATCAGGAGCCATCAGGACATAAATGGCTGTTGAGGTGATGGGAGAAAATGAGATCCCCCAGAGAGAGACTATAAGGATAGAACCCTGAGAAACACCAAATGTAAAGGAAGAGAAATCTTGTAAGGAAACAAAAGAGGAAACCAAAGAAATGGATGCAAAGTCAGGAATGCAGGATACCATGGAGACCCAGTGAATAGAGGGTTTTAGAAGAAGGGACCAGCCAATGGCATAGAATGTGCCAAGAAGTCAAGGACTGGGAGGCCTTCGCTGAATGCAACATCAGGAGAGAGTGGGCTCACCTAGCTCGTAAGG
Source organism: Balaenoptera musculus (assembly GCF_009873245.2). Lineage (NCBI taxonomy): Eukaryota > Metazoa > Chordata > Mammalia > Artiodactyla > Balaenopteridae > Balaenoptera > Balaenoptera musculus. Next base: position 20,639,230 of record NC_045792.1, read on the forward strand.
GAGGAAGCCAGGTTGAATTGGGAGGAGGGATGGTTGGGAAGTGAATTGGAGGAAACCATACATGTAGACGTCTCTCTCAGAAAATAGGATTTTGAAGAGGAGAAAGCATAGGGCTATAAGTGAAGGTTAGATACATGAGAACATTTAAATGTTCTGAGGAGACTAAGTGAGAAGAGAGAGAAATTACAGATACAGGGCAGAAGGGAAATAGTTGATGGGCAGAGATTCAGAGGAATAAGAGTAAGGGATGAGCCCTGAACATGGAAAAGAAACACCTTCATTGTAAGAGATCTGAAGGAAGAAGGATGTGGGTTTTATGTATGGCAGGGAATGAGCGAAGACAAATCTGGAGAGGTAGGAAGAGGACCTTATACTCTGTGTTCTGTTGTACTTTATCTTATAGGAGATGTAGATCCTTTAAGGCTTTAAGCAAGAAAATGCATGGTCAGGTTTGTCTTTCACTTATATTAATCTGGCAGCAGAGTCAAGAATGCATCTGAGGGGAGCAAGGCTTAAAATAAGAAGACCAGTTTGGAAGACTCTGGAGTAATCTGACAGTTGCAAAGATACTGAGTCCATGTGGTCATAAAAAAGGATGGAAAAGAGGGTTCAGATCAGATTCAAAGTTAAGCTGGTCAAAGTTAATGATTGGTTAGGTGTGGTGAATGAAAGAGAAGGAAATCAAAAATGATCCTCAGATGACTGGCAAGTTCATGAGAGAGTCATTAACTGATGACAGAGAAGACATGAGGAGAAAGTTTAGGGAGAGAACGTTAAATGTGGGAATGACCAGTGATGTGTGTATAAATTATCTGGCGGAGATGTCCAGCAGACAGTTGGATATGTAAATCTGAGGCTGAGGAAGTGGGCTAGAGGCATATTCATCTATAGTAATACTCATATTTATTTACACTTGACTGCATGCAGGTACTTTACTTATACTACTTTACTCTCACATCAACTCTGTAAGACAGATATCATAATTCCCACTTTATACAGAATGTAGCTTTTCCTTAATCACTGAGGTCATAAGTGGCAGGATGATGACTCAAGACCTGTGAGAAGTCATCACTGCCTATGTGCTAAATGAAGCCACAGGCAAAGCCGCACTAGCTCAGGGATAGTGCATAGGAACAAGAAGGGAGTAAGCATTCCTAAGTGAATAATATATTTTAAAGAATGAGCAAAAGAAGGGACTAAGCCAGCAACAAAGGAAGATTGTCTATTCACTGGAATATGGCAGACAATTTCATACCCTCTCTACGCTTGCCACACAACCATCCTAACTCAATGTTCTAATGTACAGGCATTCTGTACATATCCAAACTGTACATATCCTTGGTTGCAGCAAAATTAAATTCTACACATTAATTAAAATTTGGCCACACAACTTTGAAGGCCTTGGAAGACCATTTGATAACTATGGCTAGTCTCTGCCTGGTTTTCCACCTTAGAATTGGCATCTGGCCTCATTTAGTTGTGGCACGTTGCCAGGCTTCAAATTCTAGGTGCAAACTTCCATCCCAAGACTGCTCCACTGAACCCAGAATTTCATTTGGCTGGACACTCTTTCTCTCCAATTCAAGGTCCCTAAGAGTTCTCTCACTCTGCACAGAGTCTTATGTTCTGCACAAGGTCTACTCTCTTACTGAGCAGCTACAGCCTCAAGGAAGAGTTCAGCCCTTCTTTCCAGCGATTTTCTCAGTCAATGCATTAGTCTTCCTTGTAATTAGAAAGGTTATTGCTGTTATTTCTTATGCTGCATAAGAATCTTCACTGCCATCCCTGAATTATAATCAGTTTTCGAAAAGAGCACTATAAGGAGTTCCCTGCTGCTGCCGCCTCGCCAGAAAACTTCAGTGAATATGAATGAGTTTAAGCTTTGATAAATTTCTTTGGCAAAGTAAGGCTTCATGGTAAGTGACAGCTCAAAAATTGCTGGGAATGTTTCAGAATTCCAGTTTGGTCCTACCTGAGCGTGGTCATAGTGGGGGTGATTGATAGTCTGGCCTGAGAAGCAGCTTAGCACTGTCTCATAAAATGTGCTGGAAAGACCATCTAACTATGTTAAACCTCGTGACTTTGTGTTCTGTGGACCTGGAATGGCCTCATAAATCAGACATGCCTGGTTTCAATAGCTCCAAGCAAAGGGAAAAAGAAAGAAAAAGACACTATATTTGTGTAAGGCTGTCCTACAAGTGTCTTAGAATAGTAAGAGTGTCTTTTTGAAATGTATAGACTCATGTGCACACACTCCCAACACATAAAATCAAAGACAGGGTCATTTTCTTTTCTTTTCTTTTCTTTTTGTCTGATCAAGATGAACTTTCTATTTCAATGCAATCTGTCTCCTCCATTCTGTTGTGCTTGAGCACAGAAAAAAGACAACTTTTTCTTCTTCTCATTACCCCGCAAGCTGAGCACAGTGGCCTTCATGGGGTGGGTAATCAAGCCAGTGAGGCAACACCCTTGACAAAGATCCTGAAAGGCATATGGTGTAATCATCCGGCTGGGGCTGGGCCGCAGCTGGATGATTCTGCCTGGTCAACCTGTGTGAAACTGCAGGCAGCCATCATTTAAATTAGGTTTGACTGATGGGCAAGTTGAAAATCCTTTAGGACAAGACAGAATTTATGACTAGATAGGTATCTGATTATAGTTTCACTTTATTGGGCCATCAAATGCAGCGCCACTAATGCAGACATATTTAACTCAGGAAAACTTTGAAGATCCTCTCTCCTCTTTTTATTGATGTCAATTTAAAACTATTAATGTGAGAAAGATTGAAAAATTGGACATGACTGAGCTTTCCACCCTAGACACTCCCTATCTGTTCTCCTCTGAACATTCAAATGACCACCCATGAGTCCCTCAGAAATCCATTTTTGAACTTTTAAATCTCAGCCTATCTGTCACTCTTACCTCAATATAAAACATCTAAGAAGTTTACATTTTCTTTTGCTGTGGTTTGTTTTTATTTGTATTATATCAATGTACATACTATTTTCAAGAGAAATTGTGTAGCAGATTGTATTAAGGGGCAAATAGATATATATAAAGTGTATATGCATATGTGTATATATGTGTAAGTATATATATAGTCAACACATATGCACTTACAGAAAAATACATTTAACTTAAAAAGACAGTACAGCTTACTGATACTGTTCATTCTGCAGCTGTAATTTTAGAATGGTAATGTCATCTAGAATTAGCTGATTGGAGAGTATTTAGGTTACATCTAAATTATATGAAAATAGTCAATCAATTCCAAAAGAATATATATATATATATATATATATATATATATATATATATTCAGCTAGCTATCTTTATTGTGTAGAACAAAAAAAGTTTGATTACATTTTCACATTTCGATTGACTGTGCAATATCTTATAGAAATTTAAAATAAAAATTAGCTCTACTGTGGTTCAAGACTCTATAAACCTGTCTAAGGAGAATACCAGTCTCCCGTGGACCCACACAAAGGGGCTGGTGACACACTATGTAATAGTTACCCAGCTTGTTGACACATCCTTCTGAGAAGTTTATCTCCCAAAAAGACTGAAAGAGAAAAATGATGGATTGTTTTTAGAATGCTTAAAGCAGACATATTTCCCCACATGGAGGGGAAAAATCAGGTTGAACAACATTATTAAAATGCTAAATTATATCTGTTTCTTCGTTTATTTAATAATTATTTATTGAGCTCCTACTATATGCTAGGCACTATAGAGAGTACAGACAAGACAATGCCTCTGCCTTCATGGAGCCACACTAGCAAACTCTGTGTATAACTAGTTGTAAATTAAATGGAAATATACAGTAGGCTGTGAGACCCCCAGAAACTCAAACTATTATTGGGCAATATAACAAGTCCTTGAAAGACTCAATGTCAAAAAACACTGGTGTGAACCATAAGTGTTAAGAGAAGGTCAGAGAAAGCTCAGGTTGGTGGGAAATGGAGCATCAAGGAAGACCTCATTGGGAGATGTGGCTTGATCTGGACTTTGAAGAGTGGGCATCACTTGGACAGAGAAGAGAGGGAAGGTCATTTAAGACAAGAAGGAAACAGTAAGGACACTGAGTGGGGAATGAACATTGTTTGGAGGACAGGAAGGAAATGAGGTAGCTGAAATGTAGGGTGGAGTATTAGATGAGGGTGGATGAGCAAGGCGGTACCCAAAAAAGAGAGGCCTTAGTGCTGTGCTCACACATGTGGACTTACTTGGTCATTGGCAATGGGGAACCACTGAGTTTTAATCACAAATGGAGTCTTTATATATACTCTATATTTTTCCCTGCTTTGTGAAAACAACATTTTTTTTTTATTTCTAAGTAATGACTTCAGACTAAAGTAGAGAAAGCATTAAAAAGTTAAATCAACCATACTCACTTTGGTATGAAAAATGTAAGAAGGAAAAAGTCTGAAAACAATGGCTAAATTGACATGGATTTTAACGAAATTCTATCTCCCTTGTGTTCATTAACATCTGTTTTTATAAATAGGTGGGCACAATTCAACCAGAGAATAGCTATGAGCTTCTATAGAAATATTGTAGAGTACAATTTGATTAAATTTCCACCCACCACAACTCCCCACTCTTCTAATAATGAATTCTGGGCTCCTCCACACTGGTGTTTCTTAGTACAAAAAGAAAACAGAAATGAAATACTAGAGTTTGAACGAAAAAGAATCGAACTTCCTGAAATTAGTCTAGGTAAGTCCAAGAAGGTGAGTTTAAGCACTTTATTTTATTATCAAGACTGACAATGTGCTTGTTTTAGAGCGAGTATCTTGGAGAGGAGGCAGGCTCCTGATGGCTAGAAAAATATTTACTTTTTTACTAATTCATTGTTATGTTTTCTCATTTAATTCTGATATTTTGCATGAGCTATTTGACTTAAACAATAAAAGTTTCATTAAACTCAACTTGGTAGAATTATGCCATATTGCTTTACTTGTTGGTTGATAGTAATGATATTAACATTAATAATAGCTACCTTTTATTGAAACTTTACCAAATTCCAGCTGCTCCGAGCACTTTATATGCATTATCTCATTTAACTCTCACAATATTCCTATGAGTTATCCTCTTTCATTTCACAGACAGAGAAACTGAAGTTTAGAGAAGTTAAGAATAGGCAGTTGCCACTTTGCACACTAGTTTGGGGTCATAAAAATGACCATATAAGAAATCTTGCAAAACAATCTTAATAATCAATGGAACATATTACTCTTATTTTGTAAACTTTAAAAATGTTTTTCAAAACATTAAGAACTCTATAACTGTCTGTTATAAATGTATAGCAAAATGAAAAATAGTAAAACAATATTTATTTAAGACACTGTAATTTAAGAGAATTAAAGTGTTTAGTTTCTTCAAAAAATGTATCAAGAGTAGTTTGAACAGTGTTTACCCTCTTGTTATATAACTTATGATACAGAGTGAACATCTTTTCTATTCCTTGTAAATTGTCATACTCTGTTTCTGTTTGGATGACCTTCTAACATTTCACCTTTTCCTCATTTTGTGTTGTGAAATATCTCCAAGAACTCCTTTAATGTAAAGTCTATTGCTGACATCATGTCCTCTGGGATATCTTTATCCTTTTCATCACCACCAGTTTCCTCATTTTTGTCCGTAATCTCATCTTCACTAAGTTCCTTGGACTGTATGTCTGGAGTCTCTTGAATAGTGGCAGTGTCAGTATTCTCAAGGTCAGCTGTTTCTTTAATAATTCCATTTATGCTCAGGTAAAAATTTCATTTCCAGAAATATCATTTTATTTCTTTGCTGCACTTTCATCTTTCTTGGTCAGTTTCCTCTTTTGCTTATTCATTTTTGTAAAAACTCATGTTGGTTTATCACTAGAACACAAGAAGTCAACACAACTACTTGATTTGTAGTCTGAGAAGCTAGTAGTGAATTTTATGTTATGCAATTACTCACAGTCAATATACTGAAGTAACTTAAATTTGAACCATGTTGTTGAAGGACTAGTAGTATTAAACTAAACTGTAGGAATTTAAATTTATGCATATCAGAACTGAGCAAAGTAAGGACTTCCTGCAATTGCTTAGATTGATACAACTGGTAAAGACAAGGCCAAGATTTGAATTCTAGTTGGCTTAGCTCCTAAGACCATGCTTTGACTAATGCCTTACCATTGATTTAGAAATGCATGTCTCTCCAGAGAGAGACAAAATTTATTTTTTCTGGAGGAGGCATGGGTGAAGAAGAGGTAGAGGGAGGGAGGTTGGCAGAAGAAAGCAGTGCTGACAGAGGCAGAAGGAAGAAGAATAAAGAGGGAGGGAAAGATAAAAAGCAGGAAGGTGGGGAAAAGGGAAAGAATGAGGAAGAGAAAGCAAGCCAAAGAACATGCAAGAGCAGGAGAACAAAAAGAACAGGCAAGAGCAAATGAGAGTGACAAAAAGAAAAGGAAATAGAAACCAGAGGAGAACAGAGCTCAGTTTCCCATCATAGTGACTCAGTGGTCAGTGTGAAATACCAGAAAATTGTTATGTAGAAACTGTTCCCTGACCTCCTTCCTCACCTAAACTCTGAGCTCCTTAATGACCAAAATGAGACCATTTTCATTTCCTTGTGCCTAGAACACTACCTGACTCAACAGTGCATATTATCAAATAAGCTTCAAAAATATAATACTTCCAACAGGGCATTTTAAATGATCTTTTGTTATTTAATAATTGATGTAAGAATAAAAGTACATAATATGAAGTAATCATCTCACCCCTTTACCACAATAAATTCTATGTGATGAGACAACTATAAAATTTTGATCAAAGAAAATCAACAGACTATAGGATTAAAAATATTATGTCCATTTTTAGAGAAATGACAATTGTAAACAATAAATAATCTACAGATTCAATTGCATAAATATTTAACTCCCTGGTACAATAAAGAATAACATAACTAAAATATGAAAGAAAACAAAAGACTAAGAAAACATTTGCAGCAAACATGAATGCTCATAAAATTTGACACAAAATGTACCTATACCCAATGAGTAAACAAAGGATATGAAAAGCCAGTTCACACGAGAGGAAAGACAATTGCTAAACAAACATTTAATAGTCTCTGAAACCATCAAAAATACCAAGAGAAACAGGGTGTTGTTTTTCACATGGTACATTAACAAATATTTTAAGTAAAAATCCATAATCCTGACCAACATATTTTTAACTATATACACCAATAGGGGCAATTTAATTTGTTCAACCCTCTTGAAAAGTAATTTGGAAATGTACTTTATGAGGTTAAAAAAATGTCATACAATTTGACCCAATAAAGTTACTCATAGGAATATCTTAATAAAAGAATAAATTATATGAAAAACACATAGGCATAAATATTTCCATTGCAGTATTATTTACAAGATGAAAATGGAAGGGACAACTATAGAATTGTATGAAATATTATACTGTCATAAAATTAACATAAAAACAAGAAAATGTGATAAAATGATAAAAGAATAAAACAAAATACATTTTATGAATGTCATTCTAAATATGTATTCTAAACAAATATGACATTCTAAATATGAAGACATAGAATATGTACACATAGAAATAAAATCCAGAAAACAATATAGCAAAATTGATTTGAGGTCAGTGGAATTTAGATATTTTTTTAATATCTCATAAATATCTCATAATTTTTTAATATCTCAAAAAATCTCATAACTTTTATAATTATTTTGCTCAATGCATTAGAAAATGGTATATTTTGACATCATACATCTTGGTGAGCTCATTCTTGCCAGAAGCTGACAGTAGCCACTTATTGAGTAATATGAACGGAGAAAATGATCAAAAAGATATTTCTCAAGGTAAAAGTGTAGCCACAAAGACAAATCCATGATTAAAAGTTCTCTTTTCCTATGCCTTATCATAATAATCTGAATACCAAAAGATAAGGACCTAAGTTAGATTTCCCCCACCCCCCAAAAAAAGGGATGCTCTGTTTTTGAAACTTCCTAAGAGGACACAATATTAAAAATACCCCCAAAGAACATTATTTTCAATGACCATATTTAAGCCGTTTAAAACCCAAGCTCCATATTTTTAATCAGTGAGTTAGTCATTTCAAACAGATTTTCTTCATTTTGCCTCAAATTAACCTCTGTTGTTAACAACCGATCAAACTATTTCTTCTGGATAATCATGTAAATACTAAATAAAGATGGTTATATAGCTTGATGAAGTGATGCCCAAATCACCTACTTGCTGGCCTAGTTATGAATGGAAATGAAATGCATGGAACTACCACCTAAAAATATTCTGAAACACGTTATGTTTTCAATCAATTGTTTTATTATCCCCAAGGCCTTAGAGTTTCATGTTATTAATACCAATATATTTTCATCAGTTGCATCAATAAGGCTGTAGTATAATGAATGTTTCATGCTCAGTCTTGAGGATAATAGAAAAACTGACAGACTGAAAAACGACTGGAATTTCCTTCTGCTCTAATCTAAGTCATTATGGTAGCTACAGGATTGTTATCCAGGCAGCTCTTCCATCCTTTCACAGCTCAGTGGCATTTATTGCTTCCTACAACTTCACAGGCTCTCACATGACAGTCACTGCAAGACGGTAGACAAAGCTCAGCTTTTCTGGGGATTGGATGGCTGAGCCCTGGCAGAGTCCCTGTAAAGGAGCTCCTTGGCCACAGAAGAAGAAGGCAGCTCTCCCTGTCCCATGGGAAGGAGAAGACATTGTCTCCTCCTATCTGCAGAGAAATGGAGCTCTTCTCATGGCCTCTTCCTGGGGAAATGGTTCAGAGACAAGTATAGCCAAGCACCAGAAAGCCTGTCTGTGTGTTGCTCAGCTGGAGAAACAGAAAACTGCTGTACAATGTAGTGAGTGCCATGATAAGGATTGGAAATGGTGTTTCATGAACCCATAGAAAACATACCTAGAGAAGATTTCCCAAAAGATGTGAATAATAAATTAACTGACTTATTAAGAATGAGAAGGAGTTAGGCAGAAGAAAAAGAGAAAGGAAAGATCTAGGGAGAGATGAAACTGTGCGAATCATTCATACAGTGGTAGGTAAAGCATACAAATTCTCTGCCCATTTGGATACTAGCTAAGAGTGTGTGTGGGAGAGAAGATACATATATAGATGATATAGATATAGATATAGATATAGATATAGATATATCTACAATGTATATTTAAGAAATATGTGCTTGAAAGGTCATTTTGTACCAACCACATGCCAGGCCTCTGGCACCAAACTGTTCATTTATTTAACAAGTAGTTATCAAGAATTTTAGTGGTCATTTTAAATAAGTTAATACACAGAGAAAGCTTAAAGGGTAGCTTGACATATAGCAAGTACTCAAGATAAGTTAGCTATTATTATTACAGTCAAGAAGTACTAAGGTATTGGGGGTTTAGTAAAAAGGCCCACCAGGGCACCTGACAACACCCCTCCCTGAAAAGTCATTGACCCACTCAAAACATAATAACCAAATATTCCCCTTAAAGCTTATATTTTGGTTAAAACTGCCAGGAAACTACATTTAGTGCAAAAACTACTGCTGAAACCCGGGATTGAACCAGGGACCTTTAGATCTTCAGTCTAACACTCTCCCAACTGAGCTATTTCAGCTTGTTCAGGTGACTTCTCCTGAATAACTATAATGGAATAATACTTGTTTTATAATAATAATAAAAAAAATCAATACTCAGAGTCAGCTCGAGGTAGGCATTTAACAAATCATACTCAGTGGTGAAAGCTGAAAGCTTTTTTGCTAAAATCAGGAATAAGACTTGTATGCCCACTCTCACCACTTCTAGTTAACATAGTATTGGAAGTCCTAGCCACAGCAATCATACAAGAAAAAAATAAAAGGCATCCAAGTGGGAAATGAAGAGATAAAACTGTCACTATTTGCAGATGACATGATACTATATATAGAAAACACTTAAATCTCCACAAAAAGCTATTAGAACCAAGAAATGAATTCGGTAAAGTTGCAGGATACAAGATTAATATACAGAAATCTGTTGTTTTTGTATACATTAATAATGAACCATCAGAAAGAGAAAAAAAGAAATTGAAAATTATGTCAAAAAGAATAACATACCTTGGAATAAACCTAAGCCAGGTGGTGAAATACCTTTTCATTAAAAACTATAAAACATTGATGAAGGAATTTGAAAATGATACAAAGAAATGGAAAGATATGTTGTGTTCTTTGATTGGAAGAATTAATATTGTTAAAATGTCCATGCTGCACAAAGTATACTACAGATATAATGCAATCCCTACCAAAAGACCCATGACATTTTTCACAAAACTAAAACAAATAACCCTAAAATTTTTATGGAGCTATGAAAGACCCTGAGTAGCCAGAAAAATCTTGAGCAAGAAGAACAAAACTTGAGGTATCATGCTCCCTGATTTCAAACTATACTACAAAACTACAGTAATCAAAACAGAATGGTATTGGCACAAAATCAGACACATAGATCAATGGAACAGAATAGAGAGCTGAGAAATAAACCTGCACACCTATGGTCAATTACTTTATGACAAAGGGGGCAAGAATATATCAACACAACAGAGAAAAGACAGTCTCTTCAGTAAGTGGTGCTGGGAAAACTGGATGGCTATACGTAAAACAATGAGATTAGAATATATTCTCACACCAAATACAAAAATAAACTCAAAATGGATTAAAGACCTAAATGTAAAACCTGAAAAGCTAAGACTCTAGAAGAAAACATAAGCAAAACACTCTTTGACATAAATCATAGCGATATTTTTTGGATCTATCTCCTGGACAAAATAAATAAAAGCAAAAATAAACAAATGGGACCTAATTAAACTTAAAAGCTTTTGCACAACAAAGGAAACCACTGGCAAAATGAAAAGACAACCTACTGAATGGAGAAAATATTTGCCAATGATGTGACCAATAAAGGGTTAATATCCAAAATATATAAATAGCTCATAAAACTGAATATCAAAAAATCAACCCAATTTAAAAAATAGGCAGAAGCGCTGAATAGACATGTTTTCCAAAGATGAAATGCAGATGACCAACAGGCACATGAAAAGATGTTCAATATCTCTAATTATTAGAGAAATGCAAATGAAAACCACAATGAGATATCACCTCACACTTGTCAGAATGGGTACAGGAAGCCTACAAATAACAAATGTTGGCAAGTATATGGAGAAAAGAGAACCTTTGTATACTGTTGGTGGGAATGTAAATTCTATATATTCACACATGCAATGGAATATTAATCAACCATAAAAGAGAATGACATTCTGCCATTTGCAACGACATGGATGGACCTATAGAGTATTATGCTTAGTGAGGTAAGTCCGACAGAGAAAGAAAAATACTCTATGTTAACACTTATAGGCGGGACCTAAAAATAAAACAAATGAGTGTATATAACAAAACAGAAACAGACTCACAGATATAAAGAACAAACTGATGGTTACCAAGAGGGAGAGGGGCAAGATAGGGATATGAGATTAAGAAATACAAACTACTATGTATAAAATAGATAAGCAACAAGGATATATTTTACAGCACAGGGAAATATAGCCATTGTTTTTTAGTAACTTTAAGTGGAAGATAATTTATAAAAATATTGAATCACTATGTTGTACACTTGAAACTAATATCATATAGTAAGTCAACTATACTTCTATTAAAAATACAATAACATAAAAATAAAATAAAATAAAATATTGTGAGTGAAGTGTGTTCCAGGCTGAGGGAACAGAAAGCACTGTTCTGAGGCAGGAGCATACTTGATGTGTTGGAGGAATAGCATGAAGACCAATGTGGTTGAAATGGAGGTAGGAAAGGTAGCCTGGATCTGGATCACATAGGGTTTTATAGACATTGGTAAAAACATGAAAAAGATAGCTTTTGTTGCTGTGTAAAGCAAAGAATGTGGTGTTCAGGACATATAAGAAGATGAGAAGGCAAGCTTGGAAGTGATCGAAGCATCATGAAACAGAGAGGATGGTGGCTTGGATTAAGGTTGTAACAGAGGGGTCAGATTCTGGATATATCTTGAAGGTGCAAATGCCTGGATTTACTGATGAACTGAAAGTGAGATGTGAAAGGATGATGATGACAATGTCAATGTTAGTAACCTAATCAACTGAGTGAATGGTGATATTATTACTGAGATAAACAGGAAAGAAGAAACAGGATTGGGAGCACTGGGGAGGAGGACTGGGAATCATGAGTTCAGTATTAGATAAGTGAAGTTGGAGATGCTGATTGAACACTGAATGTTTGACTACCTTTTAGTATATACAACTTTGGAATTCAGGAGAAGAGTCAAGGCTAAGAGTACACACTGGGAAGCCATCAAAGTAAGAGAGTATTTAGAGAACTAGGTCTGGATGTTATCACTTAGGAAGTAAGAGCAGATAAAGAGAGATCTAAGAACTGAGTCCTAGCCCACCCCAGCCACAAGTAGAGACTGGGAAGAGGAGAGAGTTTTAACAAAGGCACTTGAAAAATAAGTGGAAACCAAAAAAGTATGACCTAGAAACCAATTGAAGAAAGTGTTTCTGAAAGGAGGGAATTTATCAATTGTGTCACATATCTCTAAGATGGGGATTGAGGATTGACCATTGGTTTCAGCAACATGGAGGTCTTTGGTGGTCTTTGCAGTTGTGGTAAGGTGGTAGGGGCAAAAGCTTGACTAGACCGGAAAAATGGGAGGAAAGAAAGTGGACACTGTGGATATAAATAATTTGGTAAGAATTTTTGTGACAAAGAAAAGCAGAGAAATGAAGTATTCGCTAGAGGGGAATGTTTGGTCCAGAAAGATGTTTTTTAAGATAGGAAATATCACAAAATACTTTATTGCTAATAGAAAAGAATAAGTAGTCAAGGGAAATTGATGGTTGAAGAAGCAAAGCCTTTGAGAAAATGAGAAGTGCTGGGATCTGGGGCACAAGAAGACAGGCTTATCCTAGATGTGAGCAAGGCTCTTTCTTCCACAGTATTGGAGAAAAAGCAGCATATACAGGCACAGATGCATGGAGGTGTGTAGAGCAAAAGTCAGGGCATTGAAGGAATGGGAAGTAGTTTAGTTAGGCTGGAGTCTAGCATGTAAGGAAGACAGTTGTCAAGTGGATGAATGACACCTTTAGTTAATCAGTTCAAAAGGTATTGTGAGATGCTGATCTTATATGATCATGATTTGGATTTGAAAGACTACTTGGAGGAATTTCCCAATGTGCTTCATGGCAAAGTAGCAGAAGTGGAATAATTGTACAGCCTCCCAATATGCCTGCTTTAAATAATAACAATAACGCAAAACCCATGCCATTTGTCTCTAAGCATTTTGCATATATTAGTGCACTTAATCCTTACAACAAATCTGGGCTTAAGCACTGTTATTATTCTCATTTTAAAAATGAGAAAGTGAGACACACAGAGGTTAAATAACTTGCCTGAGTTCACATAGCTGACAAATAGCAGAGCTGAGACTTCAACCCAAGGATAACGATACAAGAGCCCATGTTCTCAATCGTTTGCTATATTTCCCTCTGATCCACAACCATTTCAAAGTATAAATTCTGTTAAACTTCTTTTTAAAAGCCATGTTCCTTAATAGTCATTCCTTTACTGCATGACCCTCACAAGGTTTGTGCGGAAAGTGTGACTGGGAGATGGGCAAGTGAGGGGTGATCTGGGAGGGTGTATCAGACGTCTGGGAGGTGCAGCTTCCCAGGCCTGGGGAAGAAGGGTCTAATCAAGCCAGTCTGTGGCCCGGCTCTTTGAGAGTTCATGCTTTTACCTGCTAGGCCTTGCATTCTCCCCTGCTGTCTTCTTGAACAGCTGTACTGTCTGCAGCACACTGCAGTAACCCAGAACAGGGCTCACCCTCCAAGCTTCCCCACAGCCAGTTATCAGGGCACCCAACTAAGCCATTGGATGCAGTAGGCAAACACGAGTACAGCATAAACAGCTGGGACTCACCCAGAGTTCTGTGTGCCCCCTTATGCTTCCCACATGACCATAGAGTTAAGGTGAGTTCTGGACAATGACCTGTGATTAGAGGCACCAGTGGCATATGTCAATCCCTACACAAGGCAATTCAGAGTTATTCTGCCTCCTCCATCTCTCTCCTTTCCCACCTTGGCAACCACAGAGGCCCTGTGTTCCAGATGATGCAGTTATTGGATGGAGGAGGGCCTCCCAACCCACACCAGATTTTAGGTGAATGAGAAACATACTTTTTGTACATCTGGGGGATTGACTGTTGAGGCAGTTATCATTAATTTCTTTGATTAACAAAGTGGGCAAGTGATTCTCAGTCACAAGCATTGTCCCTAGGGCAATACTGCTGCCTCAATTGGAGCAGGTGATGAGGAGAAAGGCTGAGCCCTAGAAGACACGCAGGCAGCAAGGCAGGATGGCAGAAAGAAGAACGTGACTTGGTTAAAGGATATTTTGTTAAAAGAAACAGAAATTATCTCAAGGTAACTTAAGTAAAAGGGGAAGTTAATTAAAGGTAATATTTCTCAGGACTATCAAAAGACAAAATGAAGTATGTCTGGGCAAGACAAGGACAGACTGAATTCCAAAAATGGCAGAAGTCACCATGTTCTCGGAAAGCATGTGGTTTCTCCCGTCTTCTCTCCAATTCTCTTCCTTCTTTCCTAGTCTGGCTTCATCTCCTTTGCATGACCCCACTTGGGGTGACAGTTGTGACTTTACCTGGTCTTGCATGAGTGTCTGCCACCATCCAACTGGCTCAATTTTTGGGTCACAATTCTAAATTCCTGTGAGAGAGAATCACATTGGTTCATCCAACCTACCTGTGGTTCTCCCAAATCAGGTGGCTATGACCTTCACTCAGTTCAGTTAGTCCTGGCCAGAAGCAGGGGTCTTGTGGCCTCAGAAGTGGCTTATGGGCGGGGCAACTTCAAATCAGGAATTGGACAGAGACCTTAACATAGGTTTATCACAGAAGAGAATTTCTATGGGCCTTAAAACAGAATTGTCAAAATATCCAAGAGGATAAGGGAGGCACTGTGAATTATGGAGGGGAAAAGACAAAGTACAAGTAGAAAGAAAAAATGTCAGGCCAGAAGGAGGAATGAATACAGAAATGAGCCCCAGGATGAAGTTAGAGCTGGATTCAAGAGGCAAGCCAGCTGCAAGTGTGCCGATTCACCACGGACACCAAAGCATCACTGAAATAGGTTGGAAACATGGGGCCAGTTAATTCACACATGACATCCACACAGGACAACCCACAAAACCAGGGAAATGTAAATTGGTTCCAGTGCAGCTGATTTGAGCAGTGTCCATGAATGAAGATAAAAAAATAAAATTCCTCACCAGGGATACATGTCTCTGTTGAGCATTTTTGCAAGCTGCACAGAGCAGCTATGACCCCCAAACCAGCCCATTGACAGTTGCCTGAGATCAATCCTCAGAATCGGCAACATCTGAAAACTGTATCATGGATGACATAGAACTATTTAACAAAAACAAATGGCGTCTTTTTATACACATTTCAAATCCTTAATATGTCTCCCAAGGAAGGCACATCTGCTTCAGGAAATCACAAATGAGAGCTGAAAAGAGAACAGAACTATAGAAAAGTGTTTTTTATAGAATTGTTTTCACAACATTGACTTGTTTCTGCCAGGGGAAATGACTTAGTAAGTGAATTTGTTTCAGGATATAATGTATGTTAATAGAAAATCAGTTTATGCTTGGGTCCATTAAATGTTTAGAGAATATCAGTTTGAAAGAATGCCAAATTACTAGCCTATCTGGGTAAGTATCTTGGTCCATCTGTGGCTGGGGCTGTGTCGACGCAGGAGCTAGTCGACGTCTAGTCCTCAGTGATCACACAGGTAATGAAGAGAAACCAACCAACCCAAGAAAACTATGACAAGAAAAAATGCCAGATTGCAACTGTGAAACTGTGCAGTGTAAAATGTCAACCTGCCCAGAAAACTCCTGAAGAGGAAAAGGGAACACTGTTATTAAGAGATACTTTCTACACAGTTAATAATTTAATCTTGGAGTCAGGCTTAGTTTAGACTTAAAGAAAAATTTTATGAATGAGGAAAAAATACCAATTTTTTGTGACATATTTAATCTATCTTCATCCTCACATCCTCACATGATAAACACAGATCCAAAAACATCTCCACACTATATGAACAAACTAACTTCCAGAGGCATTTAAGTCACATTTTCTTATCAAATTTAATTTTTCCCACTCTCTTTCTTTCTAGAATCTTCTATACACACTACTTAATGTTATCCTGGTGTAGTGAATGATAACTTCAATTATTTGTTGAGTATTTGTTACTTAAATTGAACTATTAATGGAAAATCTACTATGTGCAAGACAGTGTGCTAGGTTATAAAGACTGCAATGTTGAAAGAGAAAGTAGCATCTGATAGAGGATATCACCTCTCAGACGTGGCTAGGAGGGGGCTCAGGAGGAGGCATGACTTGGAATTAGACAAATGCACACAGTGGGAGAGCCCCATCTCGGGCTCTGGAATGAAGTCCAGTGCATCAAGAAAGCACCAGACAACAGATGCTGGCCAGGTCATCTTCAGGATCAGGAAGGGCCAGCAAAATAACGTGTCCAGCAAGACAGAGGGAAGGGAACACAAAGGAATTCCAGAGCAGATGAATGTCAGACACGGGGAAAGTCAGAGTCTGGGAAGTAGGGGCCTGACCCCCAGGGCAAAGGCCCACGGTAACCACAGGCAGGGGTGCTCTAGGCTGTGGGAGTCTACGTGCTAGCCAGAGGGCGGAGTATGTCCAGAGAAGCTCAGGAAGCCTGAGACAGAGCCTTGGAGAATGCTATCATTTTGGAGGTGTAAGAACAAAGAAGTCCTAATGCAGAGCCAATGAAGATAGTGCAGAGTCGCAGAAACCAACCGAAGGAGCTAGGTTTAGGGAGGATGTGTTTGTCACCAGAAAGATCAGGGAGATCAGAGAGACAACGAACCATTGGGAACCAATTAAGATGTTAGGACCTGGAAAGGCTGGGTGAGGGTTGACTGAAACAGCTGCCTCAGCAGTTCTTTGTGCCTCTGCTTGGCAATCCTGGCAGGTCTGCATGACGGGCACCTCATGGCAAACACTACACTCATACAAGATGAATCATGTTTTCTTCCTGAGAGGTAGCTCACATGACTCCCAAATGGTACAGATGTAGGTCATTTTTCATTTCAACAGGAACTGGAATTTGTTTCCAAACAGAATGGGGATTTTTTCTAACCTTGCTATTGTGAGAGCTCAAAGTCACCCACTGAATTTAATTCTTTTCTGTGATCAATTATTTGATGACAGGGAGATGTCTGAATTTCCATTTGGATCAACTACAGAAATCAAGTTACAGCAACAGAGGCAGCTGGGGGTCTGCACGCAATCAGAGACAGGGCAGTGGGTTGACCCCTGAAGTGTGGGCACAGCACAGCTGTGTGTTATTCAGTCTCAGCTCGCAGTGCCTGTAGACACAGCTCAAGGGCAGACTGTCTGGGTAACTAATGGAGGACAGAGAGTGCAGCCAAGTCCCAGGACACACCCACGTGATGGAGAGTCAACTCGCCCCCTCCTTGGGCCTTTTGGTGTGGGAGTTCTAAGGTATCTTTCAAAAGGCCCAGCTCTTGCCAAACTTGCAGCATACCATACCTGTACTTCTTTAAAATTACAGTTTAAAACTTTGCCCCATTTCTTGTAGCTGTGTGATTCTAGGCAAATCTATTAGCCTGTTTTGGTGAGGCTGTTGCCTCATCTATGAACAGGAATAAGAAAATCCAATCTTGCAAGTAAAATATCCTGCACAAGCAGATGCTTGAGAAATGGAAGCAGTGTCATTATTATGATACTCTTCATCCCTCCAGCCTTAGTAAAGAAACATTCCAATAAAGGAGAGTGCACAGACTGTACAAAGGGAGATTTAACCCTTGGATGTTTGATGTATCTCCTACAAAAGAACAGTAAAATGAGTGGAAAGAGGCTGGCTGTTGAGCCCCCTGTATCACTTACAGAAAATGCCAAGGGAGGATGATTGCCCAGGGACCCACCAGAGTTTCAGTTTCCAAAGTGTCAAATCGAGAAGTCAGTCTTTGTTTTGATATAGTGTTCCTAATGGATTTAAAATTTTTTAAAAAAAGAAAGAACAAAAGCCTTAAACTACTAGATCATTAGTGGGGAAGATGAATCCCACATAAACTGAAGAAACTTGAAATTAAAGAAGCAGTTGAAGTATGAAATCCAACCAAGCAGAATGAAATCTCAGACATCTTTTAGGGTCAAATGTGTCCAGTTACTGTATGAAAGTCAGGGACAAAACTTGCTGAAAAAGTAAAAGAAAATTATGGTTTCTGAAAGCTGATTGTGCACCCAATCTATTGACATTTGCTCCAGGATTTTATATACCACCATATGAGAACCATGAGTATTTCTCACTATAAAGACCTGAGTGGATGTCCTGTGTCTCCTGCCTTTAGAGGCCAGCAAGTCAGCTTAAATTACCCAGGGCTTAGCCGGGAGCCAGGGTGGAGAATAGGAACCAGCTGAATTTTAAATGTCTAGCTTAGAGTTTACAAGCCCTTTAGCCTTAAGGGATGTTGGCTAAAATAGACCTGAGCAAAACTGGTGGATGCCTTTGCCAGCAGAGAATAAATCTGAGAAGAAAAATGCATTGGAGAAGAGGAAAGTGAGAAAGAGAATACAGACAACACTAGTCAAGTGATTTGGTTGCAAGTGAAAAAAAGACCTCTTTGAGCTGAACTAAATCAAGAAAAGTGTGAGAAATACTGGAGGAGCTGAATACACGAACTGCCACTTGAGGGTCACCATACCTCAGGACGGGAAGCCTTGCAACGGCTGTTTGTGGACCTTCCCACTGGACAGGACCCAGCTATCAATGCCCAGTGTCTGTGTATTTCAGTGTTGACCAGCCAAAGTCAGGTCAAGTGTTGATTTTGCTGGAGAGTGGGGGTGGGGCAGGAGGTACCCTGAGAAGGTGCCTGGGTTACCAGGGATTACCTTCCCTGAGGGTAAGCAGTTCCCAGAGAACAGGAGTCAAACTGCTCCCCAGTGTTTGTCTACCACTTAGAAAAATGGAGAAAGAGATGGGCCAGAGAAGGAATCCTCTGTTGGCAAAGTGTCTCCAACAACTGATGATTACTTATGGCATAAACTTTTTTTATCTAAAGATGGCATTTAAGAGATAAGGAAGGTGGAAAGGACCCAAATGTTCATCAATACATGAATGCATCAACAAAATGTGTATACAAAAAAATGGAATATTATTCAGTCTTTTAAAGGAAGGAAATTCTGATACATGTTACAACATAATGGACCTTGCAAACATTATGCTAAGCAAAATAAGTCAAATACGAAAGGACAAATACTGTATGTTTCCACTTATATGAGGTACTTAGAGCAGTGAAATTCATAGAGACAGTAGAATGGTGCTGATGAGGGGCTGAGGGAGAGGGAAGAATGAGGAGTTGTTGGTGAATGGGTACAGAATCTTAGTTTGGGAAGTTACAGAAAGTCCTGGAAATGGATGGTGGTGATGGTTGCACAACAGTGTGAATGTACTTAATGCTGCTGAACTGTACACCTAAAGCTGCTTACCATGGCAAATTTTATGTTGTGTATATCTTGCCACAACACAAAAGAAAGAGACAAGGAAACTACTATGTATGTTATGGCGAAGGGAACTGTCAAATAAAGAGAAAGCAAATATACATGCATATCTCTGAAATAGTCCATAAGAATGTTTTCTGTAAAGAACAGGCAAATGTTCTGCCTAGGTCTGCACAAACCTGTCATCACATGCTTTGTTTAAATCCAGGCACCAGTCATCTAGGGTTTACATAAGCCATCATTTCCTGTTTTCTTGTGCTTTCTTTGGTACCCTGGAGAGTCTGCAGAAGCTCTCCGCAAAAGACAACACCAGCACTTGAGTGTCTGTCACACAGAGAGCCCGGAGCTAGATAAGTAAGTAAAACTTTTCCTTTTTCCTTCTCCCATTACAGTCCTGAAGAATTCAGAAGCCCCAGGGCCTTGCGGGAGGAGTCAGGCAGATTTCTAAAGACTGGTCAGGCCTGATCCAGAGGAGAGCAATGCTTCAAATTGTAGGAGAAAAGAAAGCTTGATGTAAGATTGGGGTGGATTTCTTAAGCTGATTTTTCAATGCCAGGAAGTGACAACAATGGAGTGGGCAAGGGAGCCTCAGCAGACCAGATTGAAAGGCAATGTTGACAAAAAGCAAAATTGCTTCCTACTTGCGCCCTACTAAATGCAGCTTGCTCAACAGCTGTGGTCAGCTCACATCTAATCTTTACAGTAATCCTAAAGAGATAGAGATTATTAAACCTTTTTACAGAGAAACTAAGGTTCAAAAAAGTAAATTAATTTACCCAAGATCTCATTAACAAGTTAAAGGGCCAATGTCTAAAGCTTATATTTTTCCCATTATGCTGTGCTACCTATATTAACACACTCGAGTGTGTTAAATACTTGTAATAAACCAGTAGATGAGTATGCAAGGGACAAGAATCCTACAACACCTCCTTTGGGGGTGTTTGCTGGGAAGGAAGCTTGGCAGTGACTGTGGGCAACACAGTGCTGCAAAGGAGATCAGTTTGGCCTCCAAAATGAATTTTTCTGAAATGTAGGGTCTGAGGGGTTATTAGTATTAAGCAGAGGCTCCAACTGCGCTACAAGTGTTTATAAGGTTTATCTTTCTATTCCGTCCTCATTTAGTGGGTGAGTTGAATAATGGTTGGTGCTTTGCGAGCTTGTATGGCTAGAGGGATGGATGGACTGAACAATTGGAGGTCTGCTCCATCCATTCGTTATCTCTGAATTATATATTTTCCAGGCTCAACTCTGAACTTAGGTATTTTCAATAGATGGCAGATCCCCCTTGTTCTACATACTACCATATTTATAACCCTCATCTCCCAAATCCTCACTTTTCCTTCTGATATCAGTGACAGCTCCATTATCCCCAGAAAACTACCATGGAGGAGGAAGGGGAATAATGAGAGTATTATGACTTTTTTTTTGCCTTCAACTGCCTGCTCTGTGTCACTCTGCCTGTGCAGTGGAGTAACATCCCATCTACCGATTCACTTGTTAAATTCAGATTTCTTAAAGCCTCAGGTTCCAAACAACCTGTAGGTGTTTCTTCCCCCCACACGTCACCTATCTCTTAGTAACTCTGTTCAGTTCTATTTCCTTTCCCTGAATGGCTAATAAAAGATCCAAGAAGCAAGAAGTTTTTCCAAAGACAAGCTCCTCCACTTATGTCAGCTATACTTATCTCTCAGTACTTTGCCAAAGGTCAGCATTAATAATTCACATGTCTCCCAGTCCTGCTACAACTGAGGCTAGTAGTTCTTGCTCCTGATTGCACACGAGAATCACCAGGGGTAATGCTAAAGCATACTGGATACCACCCCGAACTCACTGAAACAGAATCTCTGGATAAGTTCCTTGTGCATTGGTAAATATATTGTAAAACCTCCCAGGTGCTTCTAATATATGGCCAGCATTGCACACCACTTTTCAAGGCCTTGACTGCTCAAAGGGCAGTTAGAGACTAGTGCTAGACAGTGAACTTGTTAGCCATTTGAGACAAGATAAGAAGTGTATGGCAGCATCAACTATGTCATTACACATTTTGGTTCAGCTGCCATTCTCTTTGTATAGCAAGACTGCCTCAGTGAAAGAAGCAGTTCATCAATCTACTCTCTGGTGAAAGCTCCTCATCTTGTCACACATCTGTAACAGAGAATGTGGAGGTTTGTTTTTTTGAGTAGCACTACCATAAGCCTTTACAGCATATCCAAAAATCTTTGGAATTCTTCCTTTTCTGTAGCCTCTTTTGAGCCTGGGTATTTAATCTAAACATTTATTGTTATAGTTCTGAGCAGTACATACCAAGTATATTATCAATGTCCACTGGGCTGTCTAGCATCACTTTACTAGGTTGAAATTCTTCTGCCATTTAATGGATATTGTCGTCAGACCATTACAATGTGCAGACGACCAAAATGCTGGGTGGCTGGGGCACTGTGAGTGGGAAGGGGGTTTGAAGCATTGAGGAATTCAGGGATTCCAGATCGATAACATAGATGGGTTCTGTTTTCTCCTCCCCTCCCCAATCTCTCTTATTCTTTCACCTCTTTCCTCTTTTACTCATGGATGGTTTTAGGAGTAGACATGAAAGTCACTGACCAATATAGAAAAGTACAGGCAATCTCAAGAGAGACCCTTCCCATACATCCCCAAACCAGGGCCATTGCTCTAAAATATGTTCTTTATTGCTTTATTGGGGTGAAGGGGGTGTGTTTCAAGTGTTCCGGGTAAGGATGAAAATATTCCTGGAACATGTTAAACCTAATGAACCACCAGTTTAATGAAGGGTAGAAGAGAGTATAATGCTGTAGGAATTGGAGTCAAGATAAGCATTTTGTAGGGAAAGGAGAGAGTGCAAATAGACATTTAGGAGGCCCTTAGAAGGTGGCATGAGAAAAGGAACTCTGCATTTGGAACAAGACCTCATTTTATGTCCTGGATCTCTCTCTCTTTATATTCATTTGACAATGTTTCTTTACATATTCATTCCTTAGTTTCCACATTTGTAAATGGATCACAGAGTGTCTGCCACCAGATTGTTGTGAAGTTTAAATATGATAATATATGTAAAAGCACATAGAACAGTGCCTGACACCAAGTTATTCTCTGTTCATTCATTCATTCATTCAATAAATATTCATCATCAGGCACTGGGCAAGGGACCAAGCATGCGTTGGAGCATACCACAATGTCCCCTCATGGGGCTTAGAGGTATGTGGAGAAGACAGAGAAGAATCATGTAATCATAGACATAAAAGCATAAGTAAATATATAATTACAAATGGAAATAAGTAGTGTAAGCAAACATAAAATAGATACCTTATCTTGTTTTGAGGATTAAGAAGCACTTTCCCAAAGAAATAATGTTTAAGCTAAGCTCTGAAGAAATTAACTTAGTGTGAGGTGAGGAGGAGATATGGATATAGAACAAAGAATACGATTCCCTCTTATGAAGGAAACTTTTAGTTATATTAACTCAATTTAAATTAGCATAGATCAAAAGAGTGTACTGACTCATGTAATTGAGAAGCCCAAGTACTGACAATAGCTTTCAGCACTGGCCCGAAAACATGTTCCCAGTCATCTGTTTCTTTTCTTCATTTCTTGACTTACTTCTTCTCTGAATTAGCTCTATCTCAGGTAGACTTTCTCTGCATGGTAGAAAAGACTTGCACTAGAGGCAGCCCTAAGAGCTCTTTCCTCAGAAGACAAGAAGTCTTTCTTCTCCTAAGTTTCACATTAAATGTCTGAATAGGGCTCTCACTGACTCACACTTTGGATATAATGTCCAACTCTGAACCAGTCACTGGAGTACTCTGATGTGCCAGGTTGGGTCGCTTGTTCCTCCTATGTAGAAAAGATGGAACTAAGTAATAGATAACCCACCAGATCAGGGAGAGGCATTTCTGAAAGCAAAGAGCGGATGGAGGGAAGGAGGAGGGAACCTAATAAATATCCACTGCAGGTAGATTTACAGGATGTTAAACATTTTGGTCTTTACCATAAGAGCAATGGGAAACAATGCAAGGATTTTAAAGGATGAAGTCAAATAATCATATTTGTGCTTTGATAGAAATCACCCTAGCTGCAATGCAGACGATAAATTAGAGGGGACACAGTAGATGTGGAGAGACTAGTTAAGCTCTTTCAGGCTGGAGATGATGATAAACTAGAGTGGTGAAAACATAGCTATAAATAAGGAAGTAGAATAAAAATATTTAGGGATAAAACCAACAAGCAGCTGAAGATGAATTGGGAGTAGGAAAGTGAAAGGGGAAAAAGAGAACCGGCTTATGAGGCAGACCAAGAATGTGATCTTGAACATGTTGAGGTTGGGGTACCTTGGAGACATCCAAGTGGAAATGATGAATAGGAAGTTGGATATATATGTATAGAGTTCATAGAAGCAATACAGGCCGGAGATGTAATTTTGGAAGATATTTATCAATTGCTGGTAGTCAAAGCCATGAGTATAGATGAGATTGACTAGAGTGATACAAGGCCTATAACTGAGCCTAGAGGAAATGCAATGCAATAAGTAAATGTTTGCACAGTTTGGGCCAGGGTCAGATTGGTCCTACTCATTTACTCAGATTCCCATTTTTCTCTTCTTAGTTGCATGTCTTTCTGTTCTATACACTCACATACAGCATGCATCCTAATTTGACCCTTTTAATGGGAATGTTTTCACAGATTATTTTAAATTGCTGTATGAACAACAAATTACAAAGATTGAATATACACGTATAGAGGTTATTGTTGTAATCAAACAAAGTTTGCAACGGAGTTAATCAGGTGCACATTTTAATGCTATGCATAATTTTTATTATGCTGCATACAAATTAGTCTTAACTGGCAGGCAGTTCACAAAAATGACTATAATCAGCATTACTATTACAGCCAAAGCAAATTAAATTTTTAGTTTTTTTCTTTTTACTTCATTAGTTCTCAATATTTGTCATCTTTGTTACTGTTGACCTTTTTTCATGTGTATTTTTCTACCACACACAGGTATATATGCACACACACACACACACGCACACACCTTAAATATTATTCATCAGTGACTACGATTACCTTGTTACTGGCACTCTCTTATAACAGTATAATAGGTTAGGCTAGGTTGAAGTAAGATAACAAACAACCCAAATCATAGTGGCTTGCAAAAGAAGTTTATTCATTGGTAAATAGATAGATAGGGACCCAGGCTAATGAAGAAGTCTCTGTTCTGGATCAGTACTGGTCTTTGTGGCAGAAGAAACAGAGAAAGAACATGGATTACCATATGCTAGCCTCTCGAGATTATTTTCAGAAATGACACCAACCACTTCCACTCATTTCATTTACCAACACAAGTTGCATGAGTGGCAGTGGGGCAAGGAAGGTAATGCCTTCCCAGGAAAAGCAGCAAATGTTGTGAAAAATAGTACAGTCTATTATCACCCCACTTCTGTAACTAATCCTTTGAGCCCTCACTCTGAGCATATTTTGCTCTTTCTCTTACCGTCCTCTCACCAGTCCTAATACCAGCTACTCTCTAACTCTGCTCGTTATCCTGGCCACCAGGTGGTTTATGGCAGCAGAGAATCTGGGCCATGAGGCTCTGGGTTGTCTGTCCAGCAGTCACCAAGATATGGAGCTGGAGGCAGTGGTGGTGGTGGCAGTGACTGACAGTGGTGAATCAGAGGAAGGGTATAGAGCTGTGAAGATACAGGGAGGGAGTACAGGGAGAGAGACATCATGGTTAAAATATGGAGTCAGTGCTCAGTGACAACAAGTAGATTATCCCTTTGGCTAGCCTAAAATAACTATACTCTATATTTTTAGAGAATCCCTAGGTATAGGATGAATTTAAGGTCAAGCACAATATTTCATCTATTTTTTAGCAGGTATTGGAGCTGCTATTCAAATCCACATTAGCCCATATTACCTAATCTTGGGTTTGCTACCTGCCTCCTACGTACTCAACCTCCTCAATCCTTGCTATGCCTGTTGGATTCCATGCCCACCTGGCAGACTATTTTATTTGCTCTGCCTTCCCCAAGAGGAAGTTCCAGTTCTCTAGGTCCTGGCCCTCCTAGCTTGCTCTGAGAGTCTATAGATAACCATCCAGTGGAATAAAGCATCTTTCACAAAGAAAGATGTGCTGGCTATGGGGAAGGGCATGGCTCACATCTCTTCTCAGACCGGTGAATGAATTTATGTCAAAGGCTAAGAGTGATATAGGTCAATGCTTGCTTTTCTTGGAAGAAGGCTCAGAAAGCAGTGAGGTCTTGGTACCCAAGAGTGGAAGAGAACACTCATGAAGATGAAAAGAGTCAGAGAGGGAGGCCAAGCAAACAATTATCTTACTGATATGACCATTTCCCTGGCAGAGGTTGGTTATTTTCTGTGTGTGTGTGTGTGTGTGTAGGGGAGGGAGGTGTGCTATGAGTATGTGGGGGGTGGGGGGGGGCAGTGTAGCATGTAACAGATTAGGGTGCAAAGCAAGAGCTTTAAGCCTCACAGAGGGGGATTAGCAGAACCTTGAAGGTCACAGAGCTTCAGACATTCTGTTCTATGGGCAATTTTTTGTGAGGTTGTCCAGTCCAGTGTTTAACTGACCTTAATTCTAAAACCTCTCAGCAATTTCTGTTCATGCCAGTGTAGCTTGCTTGGAGTTCCTGCCTGAGCCTGTTAGGACTTTTTCCAGGGCTCTCTGCTCCCTGTAGATCCCAGTGTGTTTGGTGTATACAGGTTTATTATTAAAGGGGACTGGCTTTTGACAGCCCAATTTGTGGCTTCTGTATGTATGATGCTGACGAGTCTCAGATTTGTCTGGTGTTTCTGTCTGAAGCTGTTAGAAACCCAGTGAATTGTCTCTTTCATGCACATAGTTAGATGACCTGAGTTTTCATGTAATTGGATCCCTGGGACAGTGAAATTTTATAGATCAATTTTAGACATTTGTTGCATATGTCTCCTCTAGAGATTAGTTTATAAAAATACTTTTCAGTTTTAAAAAATACAGTTCAGCCGCTTTCAAATTAGGAAACCTTGGAATTACTGTGTCAAAATACTCCCATCTGTTAAAGCAGTTTCCATCAATATCAAGTTCCATTTCGTGTCATTTCTGTAATATTGTCCAGTTAAGAACAATGTGAAACAAGAAGTGCCCAGAGATGCTGATTCTCATTTTCATCAGTCACAAAGGTCAGTGCTCATTTCATCTAATTCCCCTTCTCTGGTCTGAAACCTAATGCTGCTCTGCAATTGAGCAATCGAGTTATACAAATGCAGTGCCTTGTATAAAAATCTAAAATGATCGATGGTGAATTTCACATTAATTTTTAAAGTGCTTTGGTGGCTCTAAGTTATTATAACATTGTGTCAAGTCATCTTTTTTGAGATAGACATTATCCTTCTAATTTCCCATTGATTCTTTAATCTGTTGATCAGCTGATCTGTTCGTTCATCTTAGAAAATCACTAGGTAGAGCAGAGGCATTTCACAATTAAGTCTGTCAATTTTACTTTATATTGCTATTCAAATGGTCAAACCTGTTTCAAGCCTGTTTCTCCTTCTGAATCTGACAGAGATTAGCCTGGGTCTAATCTCATCATTTCCCCAAAGTCAATGCTGAGGCCTGTAAGGCCAGGGTCACGCAGCTTGCTAGTTCCAGATCCAGGTCAAAACATGATGAAGAATAAACGACCAGTTCCAACATCACAAACAGCTTAATTCAAATCCCAACTTTCCACTTATTAGTTGTATAACATTTGATAAATTGATTGACCACCTTGAACATGCTCTCTAGTTTTTAATTATTATGGGGAGCTTATGTGAAACATCTGGCACATAGGAGGAGCTTAATGTGTTATTTCTCTTCATTTTCTTCTCCGTCCTAGGTACCACAGGAAAGATATAAAAGAACATCCTTATTTTCTTTGAGCTCAAAATCTTATACTTCTGTTTCAACTTTCTATCTCTATCCTATTTCGTATTCTTGTTTAAAGAAGCTGGATCAAGAATAAGAAAAATAATAAGAAAATCTAAATGAGATTAATTAATTATAGCCCAAACAATTATTTTCTTAGGAACTGTTCTATTAAATTTTAAACCTACTAGAAGAGGAAAGTGGTGTTACTACCTGAAGGACAGTGTGAATGGATATCTCTTTGTTCTCCTTGTCCCTCTTAATGCCCCTGAGATAAAACGAGACAGAATTAAGGAGGCAGCAGAGACAGGGGCTATAAGTTCCAAGAGTTTGAGGAAATCTCTGAGTGGGATGCTTTAAACTCCAAGTGGCTATATGTTGCTGGGTGGGGATGGGTTGGGCAAGCGTGATATTGTCAACTTTAATAGGAAAAGACAGGACTAGAGAGCAGCAAATCTTGGAAGAATAGACTTTAAATAAATAGGGTCTAGGAGCCTGGCTCTGGGACGAGAGAAAGAGAAAATGATGCATTCCTGGGGCAGAGCCCAAAAAGCTAGCAAACGACCTGCAAGAACAGCAGTGTGCTGTCAGAATCCTAAGGGGTGACATGAAGTCCAGCAGGAAAGAACTTGTTCCTTGAATAATTAAAAAGGGTTTGAAGGAAGTAGCTCAGCCTGAAATTAGAAGGCATAAGTTCCTTAAAGTCAGGGACCAGTTGCTATTTATTTTTGTATCTTCAGACCTGCCACAAAATAGCTATTCAATAATTGTTTGTTAAATGGATGACTGAAGGAATGAATGAATGAGAAAACAGCTCTGAGGTCCAGGGCACAAGGTCTGGAAAGATCCTTATGCTCTGGGCCAAACCAAGCAAATAATATGTTTGCTAAAAAACGTTTGCATCTTACAGTAAAATTGGTCAGACAATTAACCCATGTTATGTGGGTAACAAAGGTAACAAAGTGGCCAATTTCCACTCTGAGCAGCCAACTTTATCCCCAGCCCTTGATAAGCCTAGAAACTGTACTTCCTCTCTGATACTCTCCCATTATTCCCACACCTCAGCTTTTTGTAGAATGCTCCAAACTAGAGCTGATCCTTCTTGGATTCAGCTGGTTCTTTTATCTCATCCTGCCTGACTCCACTGACCACCCATCCAACATTTCCAGTGTACCTGGCACACCTGTGAGACAGACATACAAGCCTTAAGTAGTCACAGATATCAGCCTTTGGCTTAGGAACTGTCCCCAGTTCACCACCCCCTTACTCCATGCCCTGTGAGTCTATATCAACACTCCTCTCACGGGCTTCCGCTCACAGTGGCTCCTCACATTGGCTCCTCTTGCAATTGGATCTGTTAAATCTCACAGCCAGCTTTAAGACTGCCTAAATAGCCCAGACTGTGGCCCTATCAGGACAATGTTTCTGAAATCTCTTGTTTGTTTCAGCACTAAAATCTTGCCTTACCTCCCACTCCTATTCCCTTACCCTCAACCTAGATAATAATTTAGCCAGCTCCTCTGAGCTGATGCCAGTGACACAGCACCCCAAGGCAAGCACATGTCCACTTCAAGCCTCTGCACATGTGTTCTCTATGCCCCCAAATATTCATGTAGCTTACATCTTTTCTAAC
Source organism: Balaenoptera musculus (assembly GCF_009873245.2). Taxonomy (NCBI): domain Eukaryota; kingdom Metazoa; phylum Chordata; class Mammalia; order Artiodactyla; family Balaenopteridae; genus Balaenoptera; species Balaenoptera musculus. The sequence goes on from NC_045792.1 coordinate 20,668,460, forward strand.
TCATCTCTATTTACATACTGAATGTAATCATATAGATTATGTCATTTAAAGTTTCTGCTCAAAGGACACCTCCTCAGAGAGGCCTTCCTTGGCAGCCTTTTAAAAACAGCACCCCCTTCCCTCACACTCTATCTCCTTACTCTGCTTCATTTGCTTCATAGCACTCATCCTGAGCTGGAAACATGGGACACATACACATTTCCTTCTTTCTTGTTTATCATAAAGACTAGAGAGTAAGTTCTGTGAGAGCAGCAGCTTTGTCCATTTGTCTCATCATCATGTCCCCAGCACCTAGAACAGCCTGTCACATAATGAACATCAAATAACTAATAATAATAATTAATGAACAACCCTAAAGCCCATATAGAAGTGATCCATGACTATTCAATTGGAGAAGAAAATCGGTGGGTTCACTGACCTGATTTGATGATGGTCAGGGTAAACAAGGTAGTTATACAACTTGAAGACAGATAGTTAACCTCAAGCATACATAAGATACAGTAGGCTATTTTAAATTATTCTTATAAAAAAATATTAGAAAATATACTGCTAGCCTTTTTCCCAATTTACCCTTCCTCGGTTGAGAAACCCTGGTGACAAAATTAATTAAATCAGTTCTTTTCTACTACTTACCTGGCATAAATCATCATTTGCTACAGGCAGGTAGAAATCTGGCTACTTTCCAGGAGGCATTAAATGTGATTCTGGCTCATGTGTTTGAATGAGTAATGATAAACATGTATCACTTGTTGTATGGAATATCAAGATTTATAGTTTCTTTGAGCCAGTATTGATTTGCACTTCCCTTGAATCTAATTTCTTTTCTTTGTTCAGTCTGTTTTGAGAGTTGTCTTACCAGTCACCGACCCCTGCTTTAATTAGGAACTATGGGTCTGTCTTCCCACAGCTCCCGGACATTATAAGGAGCTGCATTCCATTACGGTGGAGGCTCCTACCTTGAAGGAAAACACTGGCCTGGCATGGGCACCTAGGAAGGCTCACGGAGGCCCATACACAGATGCATAAATCCTTCTTCTTTGGAAGCATTTGCTTCCTTACATAAGTTGTCTTCATCTGCTCAACAAACATGTAATTGAGTTAATCATTGCAATTGGAGAACAGCAGCAAATGACACAGAGTATAAATTGTAAATTTAAGACATAACATCAGGTAAGTTTTCCAACATACAAACTACCAGCAAATCTATAAATTGGGACTCTGGATGCACATCTTTTCTGAAAAGAATCTGTGATTGATTGAAGTCAGGTATATAAAAATTAGAAGTGTCAGCATGCAAACAAAGGCTAAATGGATTCTCTGTTTTGGTTATATAGTCTCCTTTACTCACCATAGTTATTTCTATCTGGGTAAAAACTTCTGACTTGAAACAACCAATTGGTTGCAGCCATCAAAAATACAAGGTGAAGTTAATTGGACATCGCTCCATGAAAAATGGGAGGAGAGGAGATTATTCAGTGAAGCATGGCGTTCTAAACAGCTATTCCACACATTAACTGCAGAATCCAGGATTCTGGAAGATACATACACCAAGGGAAAAAAATCACAGTGACACTTCAGAAGGGAAGTGTCAGCATTTAGCATTCTTTTTCTGGCAAAGACACAAAATAGGTTTCAAGGACTTAGAAAGCAGATATCTTACTTTTTTTTTTTTTTTTCCCACACCTCTCAAGACTTGGGAAAGAAATCTCCTTTAAAGGGATCATCTACTCTTGGGAAGACACTTTACAAAATTTGACCAGGTGATTGGTTTAAGGAAGTCATTCTGGGAGGACTGATATTCATAAACAAATTATTGAAGCAATTATTTAAATTGTATATTGACTGGAATTAAATATTTGCGTATAGAAAAGTTAATGAATTATAAGAGTTTCCTGCATTGTCATATTTGCAGTTTGAAATGTACAGAGGTGGGAAGAATCTTTATTACTTGTGAGAGTAAGTTTAAAATGTGTTAAACTGGTTCCTCTTTCTGTGGCCCATGTGGAGACTGTCCCTAAGCAATAGAATGTCACTTATTGACTCCAAACCAGAGGACGTCTGTCCTGAAGGGCAGATGCTTTAAAACAGCTTTGCATTCCAGGAGTGGTCATCATCTGGAGGCACTCCCACCGGCAGGACCACTGTCTCCCCACTTAGAAGTAGGAAACACAGGATCTAGAGAGCCTTCTGATGTCAGCACCTGAGCTCCCCAATCTCCACCTGCTGGGCTGTTATCAGAAAGATAAAAATGTGTTATGTTATGTTTGTGCTATAAACCTCCACAACCCCCACTGAAGAACTGGGACTCAGGGGTGGTTGGAGCGCTCCCTGCCATGAGTCTGGAACAGAGGACCCCTTCAGATCTTGCTGCTGTTGTACCCACCCCTACCTCCTTGGCTCCTTGAGACCCCCCAGGAGGTTAGCTCTCTTCAGGGTGAGGGGACTGATATGCAGCATAAGAGCCTGGCCTACTGGCCTCCAGGTGGGACACCTCTGTGCGTGATTTAGACTCAGAGCCCTCAGGGATCAGGCCTGAGACCACACCCTTCCTGGGCTCTCACCCCTTCCCTTTCCAGACCGTGTTTGCTCCCTTCCTTAGGTGTTTTCAAAGAGCACTTTGTCCCAGGGCCTGTTTCCAGAAAACCTGACCTGAGATAAAACTATTCCCTCCCAGTGCCAGGGCAGACAAGAGCAGATGGCAGGGTTCAGCTGAGAGGAACGTTCCCTTGGGAGGAATCCCTAAAATACCCCAGGAGAGAAGGAACTCACCGATGACTGCACAGTTTCCAGAGTCACATCTGGCCAATGAGACTCAACCCCACTGGAATCCAAGTGAGCAGTGGCAGCTAGATCTGTACTCCCACATTCTGCCTCTGGCTCTTCCCAAAGGAATAGCACAATCAGGCAGGTAAAAAAGACTGGGAATCAGAATTCTAGAAGTGCCTCTGTTCTCTTGCACACCTGAGAAACTCAAAATGGCATAAAGGTCAAGTAGACAAACCAGCTAAAAAGATATACTTTTTTATCCAGTAGACATTTAAGGCACAGAAGATGATAATATGCACACTGATAATGTATTTTCTTCTTCTCGAACTGATAATCAGTGTACACTCTAAAATATGAGTTGGGATGGGAGGGATGAACCTGAATTTCCTAACTCATTCTATTTGTACAGGTGTACATAAGCTGGTCCCTAAAGCTGTGGACAGAAGCAGAATGATGTAGGGTGTAGAGCATGGGTTTGGTCAAGGGCCCCTGTGAAATGCCCTGACAGCATCCTGCACTTCTCTTTCTCAGCCCCATATACCTCTATAAACATCTAATTAACTATTTGAAATACTTTGTCTATCTTCTGTGCTTGAGCATAAACTCCATGTTGGCAAGAAATATGTCTTCTGTTTTTTTTAAATCTGTTTTACCCCCACACCCCAAATAATATGATTCATTATCAGCACAGCTTTTAATTAAGACCTCCCATCATTAGAGTCTGAAAACCAAGCTGTACTGTCAACAGGCTGTGTGATCTTGAGTGAGTTACTCAACCCCTCTGAGCCTCAGTTTCCTAATAAGTAAAATGTGGATTATAATAGTGCCTATTTTAGTGAAAATTAAATGAAATGTAGCCTGTGGGGCCCTTAGCACAGTGCCTGGTACATCCTAAGCACTCAGTAAATGGTTATTATTATTATTTTAATTATTATAATATTACTGCATCTAGGTTCTGTTATTCACAGTACAAACAGCTCCTGTATATAACCATAGAGTCACACGTATATGTGAATTCTTCTTCACGCCCCTCCATAACCTCTTCCTTCCCCTTCAATAATGCTTTTACTACATCACACCAGAATCTTCCCCACTTAATTTGGATGATTAATTTTTCCTTCCAAATACAACACTTATTTCTCCAGTGCACTCAGCTCCAAGTAACAAGATTTGTGGAGGTCATCTGAGTGGGCAGCTCTCAGTGCAATATATAAGAGCGCATTAGGGACCCAGTGGCCCCGAGGCCACCCTGGCTGTGATTTACAACGTGCAGTGTGGAAGGCAGGGACTGCGGCTCCGAGCCTAGACACTCCCCCAAGGGAATGGTAAACGACAGCAAAGTTTGGAGCAGAGCGTGGATCTCTGCTCCTGACCCCTCAGCCCAGATCGCGCCTCTAGGCAGTGTCCCCTCCCCGCTCCTGACCATGCTCCTCCTTCATCTCCCAACCAGCCTCTCCAGCTCTGCCCAGTGCTAAGAGGCGACTGTGGAATGGGATTGGCAGATTCTGAAGCTCCCTGCTCACCTGTGAACACGTTAACGCCAGCAGCCTCAGAGTGAGCGCGTCCCCCTTTCGGTCCTGCTCACCGAGCCCAGCTGCGGTATTTTGGGTTGTGAGCTTGCCACACTGCAGGCTCCATTGTCCTTTTCATTATCGGTGAAGATTTCCTGAGACGATTTATTAAACGCTGAGCTAGAGGTCTGCTATCAATTTGGTGTCACAAGAATACAAACAAAGCAGAGAAATGTCTAGGCTGATTTGATTATTAGTGATCTGAAAATATACCATAATTGAGTATATTTACCTAGCATACGTGGGGCGAATTATATAGCCATTAATTTTACATCATTCAGGATACCCTTTCTGAGGCGCAACTTGTTCTTTATCAAGTCTCTGATTGGGAATGTGCTGTACCATGGCTGCAAAAGATTACGGGGGATGAATATTTAAACTATTGAACAGAGCATAGACCCTATTTCTTAGGTTATGGGGTTTTTCAATGAAGTTTTTGAGAATATCAAGGCTCTTGGAATTTAAGTCTTCTGAAATACAAAGTAGTATATGATATGTCAATCACTAGATAACTTTTCTTTTCATTCAGTGCCTCGTATTTGGAAAACTCTTCCATAAATCTGCTACTTTTTCCTTCACATGACTTGAAGGACTAAATAGAAACGTGAAGGAAGTCAGAACAATACCCGCCACATATATGGAGGTTTTGATGAAAAAATTCAAAACTGAGGTACTATTCTCACTTTATACATGGAGCAAACGCAGGTAAAGAACTCTTCATGGTCTTAAATAGAGCATAGAGATTTAACTAATCTCAACCATTTGTACAGTGCTAAATTGTGTGATTTTGTCCTAATTATTCCTAAAGTACTGCACAGTGGCCTTTTCCAAAAGGGGTATCTGCAAAACACTAGTCCAAAATATACCCTTGCTCCCTCTTCCCCTAAATGCTTCAGACTAAAAGCACTCCTTAGTCAAATAAGCTTTGGGAATACTGTATTTTATATGCTGTACTCACATATCCATAATTCATATCATAAATTAAAGACTATAAAGTCCTTTAGTGAAGAAACCTGTTTAATTTTGGATTCCTTGTCAAATGTATTTGACAAGGAAACTTTTATTGAGTTACACTTATAATGCACTATGAAACCAACTTTAGAGAAAGCACGTTTAGGACATATGCTCGTCATTTACTTAAATGTGAAATAATTCTTAGCATTCTTGGGAAACACTTGAAGAATCACTAAACTAAGTAAGATCAACAAGTGAATACTTTTTCTTTGACAAAGGGATTAAAAAATGAAGGTATTTTTTTTTATTATTCAGTCTCGTGATGAAGGTAAAGTGTTCATATCCATATTGTCTGCACAGACTACAGAAACCATCTGCTGGGCTTGGTGGTAGTCACTTCTAGCCTCATGCTTCCTTTCCCAAGTGATGTGTGGTCCAGGATATGATTCTCAGAGTTGGCTATGGTTACCATGGCTACTCCTGAACAGGCCCTACAAGACTGGTGGACTGGGCAATGCACCTGGTACTGATCCATGGCTCCACAGCCAGCCCCATAGACCACAAATGTCTTAGATGGTTCTTCCCCTCCAGTGATATAATTGGATCCATTGCTCATCTGTCATGCCCAAAGTAGAAACAGATGACAGGCCATCTGTTCTACCTCTTCAAGTTCTTCCTCAGCATGAGGCACCATCTCTGCTGTTCATTGTTACCATGGTAAGGTGCACCCATGGTAACAATGAACTGTGTGGCCTCAGAGCTGCCCACTTAGCTGCCTGAGTGACACTCTGACTTAGCTTTAACTCCTTCGTTAGTTAGAGGGTCTGTTCCTACCCAGATTTGGGAGTAAAGACCTAATGCAAACACTTTCCATTGCCTGGAGGCTCTTTCCTTGGGCTCACTTAATGCATTTTATGGTCCATGTGTCCTTGCAAATGACTGGATTTGTTTTGCCCAGGTGTGAAGGATAATTAAGATCATTCTAAGTCAAATGAAGTGTTGAAACACATTGTCAGAGGACCTCAGCACTGTAAATGTCTTGTTACCTCTGACACTTTGTAATGGAGTGTGTAGCTGCTCTGTTCATTTCCACTGAAATGCCCTTTTCCTTCCACACCACCTCTCCCTCCCTGTGTGTCAGGAACTCCCCCCCAAAACACATACACATCTGTGATCCAGGCATCATAAAAATACATCAGGCTGATGAGAAAGAGAATGGTGCTTTGATGGTGCTCAGCAAAGCCATGAAGCACTTTCTGTTGACTCATCCATGGGCAAAGGTGATGGGCAGCAGCTGTTGAGAGAAGACTCACCGCCACAGCAGCAAGACAAATAGCAAATGTGTCTCCTCCACCCAGGTCGTATGCATCCTCCTTCACATGATGACAGGTGGCCTGTTGATCTGGCTGAGCTATCTTCCCCTTCCTCCTCTCTAAGAGGATTTGCGTGGTCCTAAACAGCGAAAGTGACACTCTCCACACAGCTGAAAACAATTGATTCTGATTTGAAAATAGCTCTCCTAAAATATATACGAGCTGAGAGTTAATGAGCACTCCCTACTTGTCAGGAACTGCGCTAATGCCTTACATACACTGTCTAAGTTTGTCTTAACAATGACGCCTTCAGAAGGTTGCTATTGTCTCATTTGATATTTGAGAAACTTGAGGCTTAAAAAGAGACTTTCGTGGATCCCAAATCATACAGCTTTTGATTGGTAAAACTGAAACTCAAATCTATATCTCTGTGACCCCATGGGCCAAGTTCATAACCTCTATGCTGCCTGATCCTATACTGTCTGTCCCCATCTTCTATGTATTTCCCGATACCCCATTGTTCAGTTTCTATACACATGGATTGTGTGTTCTATATGTCAAAATATTTCCCTGACTTACTTCCCTCACTTCTGTGGCTTCCCCACCCTCAGGGACAGATCTTTTTCCAGGCCTCAGCCCTTCCTGTCTGCCCCAACCTGCTCTTGTCAACCAGACCACATGTAGTCAAACCCCAAGGTTTGACACCTCCATTTACCAAAAAGACATGCTTGAGATTAAAAAAAGTATGGTGCATAAGAAATTACACACAGAATACTGTGGGCCACTGCCCATAAGAATGACTGGTAATGCTTACTTTTGTGTAGCACTTTAGAGGAGCAAGGCAATTTAACATAATACCTCATTTAATTTGAATGAATAGTTCAAGGTTCAAATAGCAAAATGATTCTCTGCAAGAGAACAGTCCGTTTACAAACTGGCACTTGAGACATTCTCCAATCAAGGAGGTAAATATTTGCACCAACAATAAAGTACATTAAAATATATATTTAAAAGTAATTAGTAGGCTTTTTCTTTTTTTAATTCAGAGTTTATTTTTATTCATTGACTGATTACATAGAGACATACAAATTCAAATATGCAGTAAGAACAATTGGCAAATTCATTAAACCTCATGATGTTTCTACTTCTCTTTCCCAAAAGTAACCAATTTTGAGAAAATAGCAACCTTAATCACTGCCAGTTGTTAGCTGCAAATACATTTGCACTTTCACAAACATGGCATGTTTGCATTTCACATGTCTTCTGTTTTATAACCTGGAGCAAATCTCCATTAACTTTTTCTGAACAGAATAATTAGAAAAGGCAATGGTTTAGCAAATAAACAGTTACCTTTGGTTAAAAGTACTCTTTTAGACCCAGTTTGGAGATGTGCTGTTATTCTTTCCCATAGTGGACATTAACCTCCAAATAACCTTCAGCTACGTCTTCGGTAAACTATTTATTCTGATGTTTATCTGTGTCGACATTAATGTGCATCCAAATGTCCTCTGTTAAATCCCAGAGCAGCCTGTCTTGGCCTCTTATAAGTTGTGTCAGGTTGACAGTCAATCGGTTGCCTCCACTCCCAGCATCTCTTAGCATCCTTTCTGTGTTACTTGGTTGGTTTCAAAGGATTCATGTGTGGGATTATTTCTAATGCCTCTTCTTACCACTTGGAAGCTTTGTTGGGGGTCCCTAAGACCACCCTCAAGTTCAATTATTGCACCCCCTGAAATTTTTCTTTCATCAATGCAATGTGAGGGGAAGTGGCATGTGCCACTTCCGATAGATGTCTCAAGAGCTACTATGTTATTTGCTGTGCATCATACCCTCTCCTGTGGTGGTCATAGAAGCATCTTTTAAAATGTAGAACCCGAGGGCTTCCCTGGTGGCGCAGTGGTTGAGAATCTGCCTGCCAATGCAGGGGACACGGGTTCGAGCCCTGGTCTGGGAAGATCCCACATGCCACAGAGCAACTGGGCCCGTGAGCCACAATTACTGAGCCTGCGCGTCTGGAGCCTGTGCTCCGCAACAAGAGAGGCCGCGATGGTGAGAGGCCCGCGCACCGCGATGAAGAGTGGTCCCCACTTGCCGCAACTAGAGAAAGCCCTCGCACAGAAACGAAGACTCAACACAGTCATAAATAAATAAATAAATAAATAAAAGAACGTGAATTTCTTTAAAAAAAAAAAAAATGTAGAACCCATCATCCCAGTACACTGATGAGCAGAGTTTCCTCCCAAGCCATGTTGGATATATGGCCCAAACACAAAATAAACCTTTGTTGTTATAAATGACTAAGATTTGGGGCTGTTTGTTGCCACAACATAACATAAAATTTAACCTATCCTCATTGATATATCTCTTCGTCCATAATGATCAGACAACCATCTTAATTCAACCTTGTTATCCATTCTCACCCCGACCCTCTGAAACCCAGTAGGATCCTGCCAAAAATTTTAAAAGTTTATAGTTGGTTTTTATCCCCATTAAATAGTGTTGAGTCCCCCGTACTAAAGGGCTAAAGTCCTCAAGAGCTGCCTCATGTATCAATCTACCAAACTCCCATTCTCACATTCTTTTCAGATTTATTGGTGTCCCATTCCTTACCCCAAAACAGTGATTCTTAGGATGGAAGAGCCTTGACTTATACCCTAACCAGCTGGCCCTCATTGTTGCCAGTCCTATTGTTTGAGTTTCCTAGGTTGCCACAAAAAAGCACCATAGAGTAGGCAGCTTAAATGACAGCAATCTATTTTCTCAGTTCTGGAAGTCCGAAGTCCAAGATCAAGGTGTTGGCAGGATTGGTTCCTTCTAAAGACTGTGAAGGAGAATCTGCTCTCCTAGCTTCTGGTGAGTTGCTGGTAATCTTTAGATTCCTTGGCTTGTGGAAGTATCACTTCATCTCTGCCTTCATGTTCACATCACGTTCTCCCAGTATGCTTGCCTTTGGGTCCAAATTTCCCCCTTTTATAAGGACACCAGTCATATTGGATAGTCTGCTCCAGTATGACTCATCCTCACTGATTCCATATTCAGTGACCTTATTTTCATAGTCATATTCTGAGGTAAGGGGGGTTAGGACTTCAACATATGAATTTGGGGGGATACTATTCAACCCATACTACTGATTCTTTCCTAGATCCACTGGGAACACATTTTCCTGAAAGACCCAGCTCTGTATCTGATAATCCTGTCATTACAACCCTCCACTTCCAAAGTCATACCTTTAGCCTGTTCCCAGGTTTATATTCCTCCTTGGATCTTATACCTTGTTGAAACTAGATTATTTTAGAATTTAAAACAAAGTATAACGCTTTTTATCATAGAATTGATTTGTTTACTCAACAAACATTTATTTTAGTGCCTACTTTTTTTTTTTTTTTTTTTTTAAATTTATTTATTTATTTATTTATTTATTTTTAGCTGTGTTGGGTCTTCGTTTCTGTGTGAGGGCCTTCTCTAGTTGTGGGGAGCAGGGGCCACTCTTCATTGCGGTGCGCGGGCCGCTCACTATCGCGGCCTCTCTTGTTGCGGAGCACAGGCTCCAGACGCGCAGGCTCAGTAGTCGTGGCTCACGGGCCCAGTTGCTCCACGGCATGTGGGATCTTCCCAGAGCAGGGCTCGAACCCGTGTTCCGTGCATTAGCAGGCAGATTCTCAACCACTGCGCCACCAGGGAAGCCCTTTAGTGCCTACTTTTATCCATTGGGAGTTGAATGCATTCCCTGTTCCCTAGGAATTCACAATTTAAATAGGGAGCAAACCCATTTATATACAATTAAGAGAAAGAGTCTTTCCACAGTTAATATTATGTAACCCTCAACAACCCCTGGAGAAGGTCATTATTTTCACTATTTTATTTTATTTATTTATTTTTAAATATTTATTTGGCTGTGCTGGGTCTTAGTTGCGACACGTGGGATCTTTTTTGACATGGGAGGGATCTTTGTTGCAGTACGTGGAATCTTTAGTTGTGGCATGTGGGATCTAGTTTCCTGACCAGGAGTCGAACCCAGGCCCCATGCACTGGGAGTGTGTGGTTTTAACCACTGTTCTACCAGGGATGTCCCTATTTTCACTATTTTTAAAATGTGGGAAGGGAGGTCCCAGTAAAAAGTTCTCAGATGTCATTATGATCCAAAGAATCAGAAGGCACAAAAGAAAGAGTTGGAAAGCTGGACCTTACACCAGATGGGGAAAATGGAGGAAAAAACTTAGTACCAAAACTATTGTCAGAAATGCAATCCCCAGTTATAGCACTGTTTTTATTGAAAAAAAAAGAATCCACCTTAAGACACTGGTGATATTGTGATAATTTCCAGAAACACAGCATGGTCTGTACTTGCAATCATTTTTTCTACATACTCTGCTAATGCCACTGAAAGAAAAACCTCCCCATAAAAACTCTTATTTTTTAGGATAGAAGTAAATCTACTGGACAATTTTTACTTTGTAAGGTGTTATGAACTGAACTATGCCCCTGCTCCCAAATTCACACGTTCAAGTTCTAACCTCCAGTATCTCAGAATGTCACTATATTTGGAGGTAGGGTCTTGACAGAGGTAATTAAGTGAAAATTAGGTTATTAGGGTGGGCCCTAATCCAATATGCCCGGTCTCCTTATAAAAAGAATCTGGACACAGAGACACAGAGAGAGAAGGTGATATGAAGACACAGAGAGAAAGTGGCCACCTACAAACCAAGGAGAGGGACCTGTAACAGATTCTTTCTTCATGGCCCTCAGAAGAAACCAATCCTGGTGACACCTTGACAGCAGACTTCCAGCCTCCAGAACTGTAAGGAAATAAATTTGTTTAAGCCAGCCATTCTATACTACTATGTTATAGCAGCCCTAGCAAGCAAATTCATGTGGTTAATTACTTTTAATTAAAAAAAAATTAGTAATAGATCAGGATTTAAAGGCAATGCAACCCCCTTCTTCTTTTTTCATTTTAAGAAAATTTCCACTAGTAAGGTCACTAGTTTGTATATCTACACTACAGCAAAAAAATTATAGATGTGTCATATTGTGATTTATAATAAATGTATATTTTGTCTTCTTCCAGTTCTTGGAACCCTTGGAATTTCCTAAGGGATGAGAGCCCAAAATTGTCCTTTGTTATGTTAATGAAGTGACTTTTGGAAAACCCCTAGGTTACCTAAGGATGGGGGTTGGTTGCCAGGGGAACCAACCCTCTGACTAGAGGGTTGGCACTTTCAACCCCACTCCCAACCTCTGGGGAGCAGAGAGGAGCTGGAGATTCAGTTCAAACACCAATGGCCAATGATTTAATCAATCATGCCTATGGAATTCAGCCTCCAAAAAAACCCAAAAAGATTGGGCTGGGAGACCTTCCAGGTTGGTGAACCACAACGCATCAACGTGCTGCCATGCTGGCCCCCAAATTCTACAACTCCGTGCCACAGGGCCAGAAACTCCTGCATTCAGGACCTCACCATATGTATCTCTTCACCTAGTTTATATCCTTTAATATCCTTTGTAATAAACTGATAATCTGGCAAGTAAACTGGTGTCCTGAGTTTAGTGAGTCACTCTAGAAAATTAATCAAACCCAAAGAGGGGTTCTTGGGAATTTCTGATTTATAGCCAGTCAGTCAGAAGCACAGGTAACAACCTGGACTTTCAATTGACATCTGAAGTAGGGGGTAGTAGGTAGCAGTCTCGTGGGACTGAGCCCTTAACCTGTGGGATCTGATGTGAACTCCAGGTAGATAGCTTCAGAACTGAGTTGAATTGTAGGACACACAGGTGGTGTTGAAGAATTGTTTGGTGTGGAGAAAGAACCCACACATAGAACCTGGTGTCAGATAGGTTTAAATGTTGTTGATACATTTGACACACACCCCAAGTATAGTAGAATGATTCCTAAAGAGTTAATTTGTTGCTTATTTCCAGGAAGAAGGTTAATTTGTGCTACAGCACAATAGCAATAGGATGACAAGTTGACAAGGAGAAGAAAAAAAACAATAGGTGAGAGAATACAAAAAAAGAAAGAAATTTGAGGAGCTATGAGGAAAGGAAGAAATTACCTAGAAGGCAAAGGAACTTAAAAGGCCAGGAACACAAGATGGAGTCCATCATTCCAATAAAGAGCCTTAGCCTCTCCATGACATGAGCTAAAATAATCTTAGAGACTGAAAATATTCTGACATCCAGTTTGTCTTTCAATCTTGTGGAATTTTAATTAAAACTATTATGGAGGTGATTGTTAATCTTAATTTAAGTGATGTTTACATGCTAGCAACACAAAACCACAAGAACACAAAGTCAGTTATCATAGAATTGTGGTTAAAGATATACAGTTGACAGATAATCTGGGTTTGAATCCTAACTCCATAGCTTCCTAACTATGTGACCTTGACCACATTGTTTAACCTCCTTCCCTATGACTCAGTTTCCTCATCAAAAAATAGAGTAATAATATTACCTCATTTCTAGGGTTAAAATCAAATGAGATAGCAAAATATAAAGTCCTGAGAACATTGCCTGGAATAGTGAGTACCGTATAAATGTTCTTTTTGTTGTTGTTGTTTTTGTTTTTTTTGTTTTTAACTTAATTATTTTTTTAACATCTTTATTGGAGTATAATTGCTTTACGATGCTGTGTTAGTTTCTGCTGTATAACAAAGTGAATCAGCTATATGTATACATATATCCCCATATCCCCTCCCTCTTGCATTTCCCTCCCCCCCTCCCTAATCCACCCCTCTAGGTGGTCACAAAGCACCAAGCTGATCTCCCTATGTGATGCAGCCGCTTCCCACTAGCTATCTATTTTATATTTGGTAGTGTATATATGTCAATGCTACTCTGTCACTTCATCCCAGCTTACCCTTCCCCCTCCCCATGTCCTCAAGTCCATTCTCTACGTCTGCATCTTTTTTCCATCCTTCCCCTAAGTTCGTCAGAACCATTTCTTTTTTTTTTAGATTCCATATATGTGTGTTAACATACGGTAATTGTTTTTCTCTTTCTGGCTTACTTCACTCTGTATGACAGAATCTAGGTCCATCTACAAATAACTCAATTTCATTTCTTTTTTATGGCTGAGTAATATTCCATTGTATATATGTGCCCCATCTTCTTTATCCATTCATCTTTTGATGGACACTTAGGTTGCTTCCATATCATGGCTATTGTAAATAGTGCTGCAATGAACATTGGGGTGCATGTGTCTTTCTGAATTATGGTTTTCTCTGGGTATATGCCCAGTAGTGGGATTGATGGGTCATATGGTAGTTCTATTTTTAGTTTTTTAAGGAACCTCCATACTGTTCTCCATAGTGGCTGTATCAATTTACATTCCCACCAAATGTTTATTATAATCATCATTACCGACATGAATTTTAAAGAAATTAGTAGCCATTAGACAACCGTCATGTGTGTCAGTTTTGGGGATACGTTACCCTGTGTCTTGTTAATGTCCAAAGGGTTTGAGGGGATCAGATTGCAGGCAGAGCAGGAGCTTTTTATTAATTTCAAAGATTAAATTGAAAGAACAATACAATTGAAGGAAAATTTTCCTCAGATCAATAGAATAAAGTTAACAAATGGTAGAATGAATGGCCTGGCCATATATACCTGCTCCATGCTCTGAAATACCTCATTAAAAATTTTTTTCTTCCTGTTTCTTTAGTATTTTCAAATGAAAGTCAACCATTTGAACCTGGATTTCAAAAAGGAAGAAGCGAGTTCTCATTTTTTAGCTTACAATTCACTTTCCATTTGAAATGCTTTTTGCTCTGTCTGGAATTACATTACAAATATCACAGAGATTTTGCTCATTTTAAGCAACAAGCCCAGTTATTTAGCCTTTGTTCATAGAGAGAACTGATTGCTGCTCAGTTCATGTGCTCAAATGGAAACAGGCATTGAGGTAATTATGACCACTTCTGAGCCATATTCACAGCCAAGTTCAGGCATCCATTTGCTGTGGGCCTGCCGACACCCAGAGTAACATAAACCAAAAAGAACAACAAACGTAAAGTGGGGGTGCTGCTTAGTGGGGAAAGATGCTGGCAGGAAAGAAGGTAGAGCTGTTACTGACCCAGGTTCTTGGACTGTTTAATCCGTAGAAATTGATAAGTGGCCAGACAAGGAATTCAGGCAAGGCTTTATTGGCACTTGTGCCGCACAGAGTGAAAACAGGTAACAGGTTCCCTTGCTCGCTCCCTGAGGGGGGTGAGCAGGTGTCTTAAATGGGGTGAGGGTAGGAGCAGACCCATGGGTCCAGCCAGAGGGGTGGCTTAGGTGGTCTGCCCACCTCCTTGGTGGTGCTGTGTGCAGGGATCATGGGCAGTATCCTGCTTTTGCTCCCGACACCTCAGAAGTGGCAGTTGGGTTTTGGTCTTTTGTATCTTGTCATTAATTTGCCCCAACTGTGCATGCACGCAGTTATTTTTAGTCCCATATAGTTTCCTTGTATTCTGTTGCTCAGAGATGTTTGTCCAGGTTCAAGCAGTACAGCAAAGGGTCCCAGATCCCAGGTCTCAGCCTGTCTCAGAGCTGCCAGGGCCTAATTCTAGACCCTATGAGTGCTGGACGTCTTTGTCTGGGGGATCTTTACTGGACAAGCCCTATCTGTTGGATCTGAGATGAAAGTGAGCTGGGGACCAGGAAAGATCCAGGCTTGGAAGAAATACCTCTTCATTGTTATCCAAGATTATTATAATAATAATAACTAAAAATGAAGTGTTTTGCTATGTGCCAGTTAAAAATTTAACTCTTTGACAAGCATTACCTCATTTATGCCTCACAACAATCCCATGAAGTAAGTACTATTTCCATCATCATTTTAAAGAATAACCCTTGGAAAATGGAGTCAGTTTTCCAAAGTGATATAAATAGGGACAGAGGCAAGAAATGAAACCTTGTCTGTCTGACTCCAAAGCCTAAGCTCTTATCCACTGGGCAACCCTACCCTTATTCCCCTATGTCACCCACCATATCTTCCCTGGGCTGTCCTTTCTCTACACTGCAGTCAGCTTTTATCCTAATTCCCAGCTCCAATCATGTTATTCCTTTGCATAGGACATTCTGATGGCCCCACTTCCTCTCCAGCTCCTGAGCCTGGCCTCCAGGGCATTCCGATTTGTCTCTCCAAAGTCATCTGATGGACACTGGGTTCTAAGCGAACCACACTGCTGCTCCTCATCATAACACACAATTCCCTGCCTCCCTGCCCTTGTCCCACAGCCCTCTTAGCCTGGACTCTACTCCATCATCTCCCCTAATTAAACCACTACCACCACAATGTCCTCCTTACTCTGTACCAACTGTTGTAACCAGCCTTTTACACTGTGAGGTAGCTACTATTGTTATTCAAGCTCATCAATACCAGGTTCAAGGGCCCACAGCTAGAGAGTAGATTGGGGAGGATTTGAACCCAGTTGGCTGATGCCAGGGTCTGAGTTCCCAGCCACTATGCTATGCAGGTGAATGATGTTGTGCCAAAGCTTTGAAGACTCACGTGTGTGCAAAGCACTTTGCTCAGCCTTCCTGATCCCCTAGTGAGAATCAGGCATCAGCTCCTGCTTCCCACAGGGGCCCACACTGTGTGCCTCTGTTACAAAAATTACTCCACTCTGTTTCACTTTAGCCATGTGTCTCGCCTACAAGATGTGCTCTCTTTGAGGCCATGCCATTCATTTTGTGTCCTTCATGAACCTAGTGCCATATCTGAAGCTCAGCAGGCACTTACTTGATGTGTACTGAATTCATTCAATGGCTGTTTATTGAACTCCTGCAGAAGTGATCTCACTCCTGCCTGCAAACTCCCTGGTGCAATTGTTCTTATCCTTTCTTGATTCACACCCCCCTTGGACAAGCTGATGAAAGCCATGCATCTTTACAACAGAAAAATGCAACACAGTAAAATTTTACATCCTTCTTGTTGGCTCATGGATTCTGGTTTCAGAGTCTAACTGATTTGAATTCAATTATCGGTGAATTGAATTGTTCCTGTTATTTCCTTTTTTCAAGTTATAGAAATCCAACTTAAGCCAGCTTAGACAGAGAGAGGTTTTTTTAGCCTAGAGAGTCCAAGAAATGGTTACATTTTTTAAAAAAATAGATGTGTGAGCTTGGCTTCTGGAACAAATAGAACAAGAGATTCTAACATTTTCAGGATATGCTTCTATCTGAAGATCAGTACTAATCTCTCAAACTCACTTCTTCCACAAATTGGGGAATAAGCTTGCTGATAGGTCCTGTGCCTCACACCCCACCAGAGAGGAGTTACCCCTTCTCCCTCTTAGTAATATATTTTTTTTTAAAATCCCAAAGAAATATTCTGATTGGCCAATTTAAGTGACATGTCAGCTCCCAGATATGAGAGTCATTGGAGAAAAAAAAGCTCCACAAAAGGAATGATATTCTGAGAAGAAGTGAAGAGCAGAGCATCACCACCACTTTTCTCACCATCAACCCCGGGGCACCTGCCCCTGCCATCTCTCCCTGGAAGCTCTCTAAGCCCCCATTCTTTTGTGCCATCCCACCTTCATTCCAGCACCATCAAAACTTGCCTGCTCTATGCCACATCTTTCCAGGACCCAGCTCTTTGCTTTCTAAGAGAACAGCTAACAGTGAATTGATCTGGGCTAGACTATGAAGGGGAAATGCAAAACAAAACAATTATCTGGCTCCCCCTCCTGCTTCAATAAGCTATTTTATCAGTGGCTATTTATAATAATCACCTTAACCTACAGTAGTTCTAACATGGAATTTTGCCTAATTTTACACATCACAGATTTAAACAACACTGACTTTTAGAGCTGGGAGAGTCCCTTGAGATCATCTTGCCCAATACCTCATTTTATAGATGAGGAAACTGAGGATTAGAGAGTCACTTATATAGGTCACACAGCAAACTGGTATTAGGCCCTAAGCCAGAGTTCATGGACGCTAATTCACAGTCTAGTTATCTTCTTCCTTCATTGTAATGCAGTGAAGAAAATGTTTGGTTTGTCACAGGCCCAGCGAGGCTCACTAATCACTGTGGCTGTGTGTTTCCTTACTGGAACAAGTCATGACTTCAGTATTCCAGGAAACATATAGAATTAGTTGGCTTTATGGGAGGCTTGTGCTGGAGGTGTTGCAAATATGGGTTTGGGAGCCAGGCTGGTTATGTTCATTCTAAGTCTTACCACTTACATGCTTGGACAGGTGAGTTGATATTTTTGTGCCTCAGCGTCCTCATCTGTAAAATGGATCCTCCTCCGGCTCTTCTAAAGCAACAGCCCCACTTAACATTTGTTGTTCTTTTGGTTCATGTTCCTCTGGATACCAGCAGGCCAAATAGATGCCCAAGAGTTGTACCTTCCACATTAGGTTTTAGAAGAATAGATTAATTCATAAAAATCACTTAGAATATGGTCTGATGAACTGTAAGCATTCCATGAGTGTAACATCTGTAATTAAAATGAAGTTGTCAGGAAAAAGGGAGTATTTTAAAGGCAAAGGCCATAAAACAGAATTTCCTGTAGGTCAAGTAATTCAAACCCTTAATTAGCCTCAATTTCCTTTCTGTCGCACCTTCTTATGAAAACAAAGCAAAGAAAACTGTTACCAGGAATTTCATTAAAAATAATAAAGCGAACAATCCAATATAAATAAACCTAAAATAGTCCTATATTTGGCCCAATCTGCTAAGCAGGTTATCTGGATCAGCTGCTCTTTGCAATCAAAACTGACATTCAGAGTAATGATTTGTGTCCTCAAAGACAAAATAATTATAATAATTGCTATCATTTGAAGACTGCTTGCCAAACAACAGGCATCATGCTGAGTACTTAACATACATTATACACCATGCAGACACAGGCGTGCATGCAAACACACACACACACACTCATTCATTTAATCATCTTAACAACTTTGGGGGCATGGGTTTATTCTAATTTTACAGTTAAAAGTACATTTATGCTTAATGAAGTTGAAGCTTGGAGAAGAGAAGTGAATTTCCAAGTGTACAATTGGTAAGTGGAGCTTGGAGTTGAACACAGAGCTTTCTGAATACACAGCCAGCACCCTCAACAGCTCTGTTTACAGTCTTAATACTCCAGTTACCAAACAAAGAGAATATGGCGATATATTTTCCATTTTCAACCAGACAACAACAAAGGTTTCTGCTTGGCTCTTAACTGACTAGAAACTGAAGCAAATTCAATAACTTCATCCTCCTTTAAGAATCCACTTACAGAGCTTCTATTTCCCAGTGTTTTTAATTATTCTTCATCCTACCATTAGCAAGGAAAGCCAAGAATTGACTGGAGACTGTGGACTTTGACTCATGAACAAGGACTGTATTTTATTCATGTCTGTTTCCTCGAAGGAACCAGGTCAATGACTTAGTAGTTTTAAAGGAGAATAAATATTTATGGAACAAACAAATGAGTAAACAAATGTGCATATCAGCCTTTCCATTATGGAGCTATGTTTGAAAGAGGAAAAATGTTCTGTACAGAAAAACAGATTGTTTAATGAAAGAAGTACTAACTCAAGTGCTTACTAGCTGTGTCATCTTAAGCAAGTTACTTAAACTCTCTGACTTTGGTTTTCTCATTTGGAAACTGAGGGACTGCTTATCATTTCATTTACCGTGTAGGGAGAATTAAATGTGCTAAAAAATTCTAAAATGTCTGTTACACAGTGACCACTCAAAAATACATTTTGTTTTCCCTCATTCCTTATTTTTTTATTTCCATCATAAGCCTATTAATTTCTTATACTTATACCATTGATAAACAGAATCTGTCATTCGCAAAATCCTTTGCAATGTACAAAGAATATCATGTTATCTTTTTTGAACATCACAATAGTCCTGAAAGATAAGAAGGATAGAATAAGCTCATTTTATTTCAAGTTACAGAGGACAAAACCTATTCTGTTCTCATTTATACAGTGAGTAACTCATAGTACCAAGGCTCATATCTAGATTCACTGACATGAATTCTGAGCTTCCCTCAGTTCTCCAAATTGCTTTTGGAGAGAGTGAGAAAAACCAAATCTTAAATCTTTCCATTAACTATTATATATGTTCTAAATGTAGAATTCCATACTACTACAGTAATCATAAAGCCATATGTATTCTTCAGGTTTAACCTATAATACCCTTCCTTGTAGAAATACCTTCAATTGGTTCTGTTAAAAAACAAAATTCAGCCAAGTAAGTTTGAAAATCTAATTGCCTTATTCAACTATTCATGAATAGGGCAGCATCCTATCTAGCAACTAGAGCAGTGTTCAGAAGAGTTGTACAAAATGGAAGGCTTTTATAAGAAAAATGGTGGGGCAAGGGAGCTACTAGCAAAACAAAAGAAATTATTCTTTTTAGACCAGGACATCATTTGTGAAGGGAGGGAAGAGCAAGGGTGTTCTCATACTGATGCCTCTTCTTCCTCCTGGGGATGGAGAGGGTCCCTGTGACAGACTACCTTACTGATGCTTGACCAGAAAATTCCAGACTGGTTGATTAAGATTAAATTTCTGTGAGAGGCTGAAACTGCAGTTAGATCAGGTATTAAATCTAGGTTTGGTATCATGGGCTTCTAGCATGAGTGATGCCACTAGGGGACAGTGATTTTCTTTTCAGCAGTTCAGATAACCAATTATAGCAATTTTTCACCAGGTGTCATTCCAATATTAATACCTGATAAGAACAGATTATCAGGTGTCCTTAACATAGCCATGAGTAAAATTCAGAGCTCAACTCTAGGTAAAGCCAGCTATTGTTCTGTGGAGCAAACTGGATATAGATAGATAGATAGGATAGATTTTTTTAAAAATAAACTCTGGTTTTTACACATTGATCAAGAGAATTTCACTTTTCTTTCTGACTTTTGAAAGTGTAAGAACAAATGGGAAAAATTAATGTTAAGATAAAGTTTATTTTGAACTAAAAGGTTATTCCATTTTTATATGCTTTGTTGAAGAGCAAAATGCTTTTGTACAATTATTAAATTATTCACCACTCCACATCTTTCTAGGGTGCCATTGTACAGGCAAATAGATTTCTCTGTACAGAAGGAAAAATAAGCCAACTCTGAGTCACTTCAGGAAACTAACATTTTTAATAACAGCATATTACCAGTATTTGACATCTATTAAACATCAAGAGATGTTCCAGAGTGTCTATTATTTAGTGAGTATTTCAAAGAACAGTGAGTTATGCTAATCCCAGTTTAAAGATAACTCAGGATATAAATTTGACTGAAAAGGACACAAACTGGAAAAGAAGGAAGAGGATTTATAGACAGAGATAGAAATAATGTCAACATCTCCTTGTCTCTGGTGTCCAGTGTGCTGAACTCTCACACTCATGGAATGAGTGCTTCTGTCAGGAAGACTTTCCTCTACCCTTGTAGGTTCTCCTGGTTGGTCTACGAATTAAATCAACATAAGACATATTAACAGAAGAAAATCAAGTTTAATTTCATATATACCGAAACACCACATACATGAGAGGTTCAGAAACAGAAAGATAAAATGAGGAATATAAGCCATCCGAGCTAAGGAATGAGATAGGGGTCTGGGGCTTCCAAGGACAGGAGGGTCATTCATAGGATGATAAGAAGAGCAGATGTTTGGTACTTAGATGTCTGCCCTGCCATATAGATGGGACCACTTAGATAAAATTTATCTCCAGTAATAAGTCTGTTCAGGAAAAAATCCCCAATTTAAATTCTCCTAAGTAGTTCAGGGTAGGGCAGTAGTTTCTCTTGAACCCACAGGGTCTCAATTGCCTTTAGCACAAAATAATCCTCATACAAAAGTGACACATTCTGGGGAGTTCTGAATCCTTATTTTTCTCTTTAACTTTATTGATCTTAAGAGAAAGTCCCCTTTTAGGATAAGAAAACTGAGGCACACGAATGGATACAAAAACAAGACCTGCAAATATGCTGCCTACAAGAGACTCAATTCAGATCTAAAAACACACACAGATTGAAAGTGAGGGAATGGAAAAAGGTATTCCATGAGACTGTTACAAACAACTCTATGTCAATAAAATGCACAACCTAGAAGAAATGGACAAATTCCTAGAAATGTACAACCTCCCAAGACTGAACCAGGAAGAAATAGAAAATATGAAGAGACCAATTACCAGTAAAGAAATTGAATCAATAATTTTTTAAAAACTCCCAACAAACAAAAGTCCATTACCAGATGGCTTCACAGGTGAATTCTACCAAATATTTATAGAAGAGTTAACACCTATTCTTCCAAAATATTCCAAAATATTGCAGAGGAAAAATGCTCCTGAACTCATTCTCCAAGGCCAGCATCACCCTGACACCAAAACCAGGCAGTGATACCACAAAAAAAGGAAAATTACAGGTCAATATCACTGATGAACATAGATGCAAAAATCCCCATAAAATATCAGCAAAGAGAATCCAATAATGCATAAAAAAGATCATACACCATGATCAAGTGTGATTTATCCCAGGGATGCAAGGATTTTTCAATATCCATAAATCAATCAACGTGATACACCACATTAACAAACTGAAGAATAAAAACCACAGGATCTTCTCAATAAAGGCAAAAAAAGCTTTTGACAAAATTCATCATCCATTAATGATAAAAACTCTCCAAAAAGTGAGAATAGGCGGAACATAACTCAACATAATAAAGGTCATATATGACAAACCCACAACTAAGATCATACTCAATAATGAAAAGCTGAAAGCATTTCCTCTAGATCAGGAACAAGACAAGGATTCCCACTCTCACCACTTTCATTCAGCATCATATTGGAAGTCCTAGCTACAGCAATCAGACAAGAAAAGGAAACAAAAGGAATATAAATTGGAAAGGAAGAAGTAAAACTGTCACTGTTTGCAAATGACATGTTACTGTATGTAGAAAATCCTAAAGACACCACCAGAAAACTACTAGAGCTCATCAATTAATTCACTAAATTTGATGATATAAAATTAATATACAAAAATCTGTTGCATTTCTATACACTAACAACGAACTATCAGAAAGAGAAATTAAGGAAACAATCCCATTTACTATTACATCAAAAAGAATAAAATACTTAGGAATATACCTGACCAAGGAGGTGAAAGACTTATATGCTGAGAACTATAAAACATTGATAAAGGAAATTGAAGAAGATTTAAGAAGAGATGGAAAGATAGCCCCATGCTCTTAGATTGGAAGAATTAATATTGTTAAAATTGCCATACTACCCAAAGCAATCTAGAAATTTAATATGATTCCTACCAAATTACCCATGACATTTATCACAGAACTAGAACAAATAAGCCTAAAATTTATATGGAACCATAAAACAACTAGAATTGCCAAAGCAATCCTGAGGAAAAAGAACTAAGCTGGAGGCATAACACTCCCATACTTCAGACAATACTACAAAATTACAATAATCAAGAGTGTGGTATTGGCACAAAAACAGACATATGGATAGGATAAATGAAACAGAATAGAGAGCCCAGAAATAAACCCACACACCTATGGTCAATTAATCTTTGACAAAGGAGGCAAGAATATACAATGGAGAGAAGACAGTCTCTTCAGCAAGTGGTGTTAGGCAAGCTGGACAGCCACATGTAAATCAATGAAGTTAGAACACTCCCTCACACTGTACACAAAAATAAATTCAAAATGGCTTAAAGACTTAAATATAAGACATGACCCCATAAAACTCCTAGAAGAGAACATAGACAAAACATTCTATGACATAAATCATATATCAATGTTTTCTTAGGCCAGTTTCCCAAGGCAAAAGACAGAAAAGCAAAAATAAACACATAGGACCTAATCAAACTTACAAGCTTTTGCACAGCAAAGGAAACCATAAACAAAATGAAAAGATAACTTAACGAACTGAGAGGAAATATTTACAAATGATGTGACCAACAGGGACTTAATTTCCAAAATATACAAACAGGTCATATAACTCAATAAAAAAAAAAAAAAAAAACCAATCAAAAAGTGGGCAGAAGACCTAAGTAGGCATTTCTCCAAAGAAGACATACAAATGTCCAATAAGCACATGAAAAGATGCTCAACATTGCTAATTATTAGAGAAATGCAAATCAAAACTACAAAGAAGTATCACCTCACACCAGTCAGAATAGCCATCATCAAAAATTCTACCAGTAATAAATGCTGGAGAGGGTGTGGAGAAAAGGGAACCCTCCTACACTGCTGGTGGGAATGTAAATTGGTGCAGCCACTATGGAGAACAGTATGGAAGTTCCTTAAAAAACTAAAAGTACAGTTACCATATGATCCATCAATCCCATCCCTGGGCATACATCCAGAGAAAAATCTAGTTCAGAAAGATACATGAAACCCAATGTTCACAGCAGCACTATTTACAATAGCCAAGACACAGAAGCAACCTAAATGTCCACCCACAATGAATAGATACAGAAGATGTGGCATATGTATATACAATGGAATACTATTCAGCCACAAAAAAGAATGAAACAATGCCATTTGCAGCAACATGGATGGACCTAGAGATTATCATACTAAGTGAAGGAAGTCAGATAGCAAAAGACAGAGACAGAGAAAGATAAGTCTGTATATAAAATAAACAAGGTCTTACTGTATAGCACAGGCAACCATATTCAATATTTTCTAATAAACTACAGTAGAAAAGAAAAAAAAGAAAGAAAACTGATGCACAGAGTGACTAGGGATCTGACTCTTATTCACATGGCTCAGGGCTGGAGCCAGTTGGCTGAAGGCACAGCTCACAGGGAAAGTTAATCCCCAAGGCAATTCTAACTCCCCCATCTTCATCTTACCCCTTCTGGTACCTCACACCCCAGCAGCGGCCCCAGAGGTAATTCATCTGGCAAAAGTCCCATGACTACTCTTCCAAACCAGACTTTCTGATCCCCTTGAAAAGTACAGGGCATCCTCAACTTCCCCCTGATCTATTCAGCTCAAAACAATTGTTAAATGACTCTGAATATTCAGGCATAGGTAAATAGAAATAAAAGCTGAGAGGCAATTTGTCATTAATTTTGCCTCTGGTTCCAGTGTGAGTAGAGTTACTTCAATTTTGCATATCAGAAAGGTTATTTTTCAAATAAACTGAGTCAGACTTCCCTCACACGTATCTCTGTGGGCCATGGAATCCTGTAGCTGTTAAGGCGTGAAGCCATTGCTCAGTGCTGAGAGCTCACCCTAAAGTGATTAAAACTGACTGCAAAATTATCTGCCAAATCTGATGAGCAGGAAAATGAAGGCTAATGGAAGAAGTGCACAAAGTCATATTTCCAGACAAATCACACCAGATCTCACTCATTAGGGGATGAATCTACAAAGTGTGCACTATAGTCAACCACCAGCTGACATTTATGATATCAGCCTAATTTAGTCTTGAACCCAGCTCATAGGAATAATGAAGTTAATAGAAAAGATAATGCTATGTGTACAGTATAAGATGCCTGAATTTTAAGTAGAATAGTCACCTATTCTACTAAAATAGTCAGTATAAGTGATGTGACTGTCGGCTTCCTCTGCCCTCAAACATAAATAAGACAGGTGACTTTATACCTGAAATGCCATGATTTGAGACCTATTTCTATAGTTTAGGCATCGTCCCTATAAACAACATTCTCTTTTAAAATGCAAGAGCTCCTGCAGGTGGAAAGCAGGAAGTCAGTAAAATACTAGTGTGAATCATTATAGGAAATGTTTTTGTTTGTTGTTAGAGGACCTTAAGCACCCTATGAAGCGCTGGACACCCTGGAGAGTAGAGGACCTGAAAGAAGTGAGGGAGAGGAAGACAAAAGTTGGGCAATTTTTCATGTGGCTGTTTATCACATCAGAGGACACCCATTTTCTAACTCCTGGACAGAGTCCTAAAGATGAGGTTAACAATAAATAGTGTTTACTCATATACAAATTACACTTGCTAAAAGTGTCAAGAAACATGGCTGCACCCTTGTGGCAGAAGAAATATATACCTTTTTTCCATATAGATGGCGATGATTTTACGACATTCCTCTTCTTTGTAAACATATTGTCATTTGGGGGCTTCTATAAAACAGTTTCAATCTGATTTGTATAATTCCACTTAAAAGCATTAGAGGAAACATCTGATACTGTCTCACAGGCCTCTCTGGAATCATCTGTTTCTCTTCGTTCTTGTTCTTTGGGCTTTTGTTGCTCCTGCTTCAGTGCCTGCAGTTTGTAGCTAAGTAAACAAAACTGCTGTCACTCCCGTCCCCACTGTGCAGACTTCCACACCTCAAATGCTGCTGCAAGGGTGTACAAGCAGCTCACCAACTGCTTGCACAACTTCAGAGATGGCTCCCTGCATGGTGCCAAGACAGCCTGTAAGAGGGCAGCCCAGGCTGAGCCACGGTCGAGGCATCTGTATCAGTCTCTTAGTTATCAGAGTTTATCAGATGGAAGAGATCAAATTGTTCAGCTGCCTTTTTCATTTTGAATGCTGAGCATCTGGTGTTTGATTGTGTATTGCCATGTAAGAACACAATAATCCTCAAACATTTTGATCACAAATAAATCTGTGGGTGAGGAAAAATGTCTCGCTGCTGGTTAATGTCTCCTTAGCTTTGATAAAAGGTGTGGAAGACATTACACAGAACCACAAATTGCCAAGGAAAGCAGTGGGTCATAGACTTTTTGGAGTTTGGAGAAGCCTGCAAGATAATCTAATTAAATTCCCAGTCTAATTTACCTCTTTCAACTTGCAAGTGAAAAAGCTGATTCCCAGAGGGGAAGTGATCAACTCCTTAGGTAATGGTGGGTAGAAGCATCAGCACCAGAATCAAAAGTCTGCTCCAACTGATATAACTGGAAGACCAGGGTGGTCTTGCCTCTGGCTGATCCTGTGGACAAAAGAGCTTTCAACTCCCCCACAGGCCAGTGTGAACTTAAGGGACAGGGCAGAATAAAGAGAAACCAAGATTGATTGTAACGGAGGGCACCATTATTTTCCTGACTCCAACATTCCCAGGGATTGTGAATTGGCATTTCTTAAAGGTGTCAACTGTTACTCTTCATTAATTGCTTAAATTGGCATGACTGGTCTGAAATAATAAGAAACAAAGTGAGATGTGAATTTGAAAACTATTTAAACAGGAGAAGCAATACTAATTAAAACTTTAAAGTGGGGAGGTTTAAGAAGTATGATTTAGACTCTGAGCTGTTGACAAATAACTATTTTTTTCCCTAGAGACCCAGCGCTAATTAACTAGGGGCAGCATTCGTTAGTATAATAGGGGTGGTGCTGAAGGCTGTTCTGTTGAAAATCTCTTCCCCAACCAAGGAACTCTCAACCTCTGAGCACTTGAGGTCCTCCTCGTAAAACCCCATGTTCCAGATTTGATGTGGTTAGACTGTATAATCCACTAATTCATGAGTAGCTAACTTTCATAAATTAAATATCTGAGTGAAATGAATGAAGGAAAAGTAAGATATGGTGATGTTGTATATATGAGGAGGTTAGGAGAAAGAAAAAAAGTTACACATTAATCACATCAATAATGTGCTCCCCCAGTGTAAAAAAGTGTAGCCACTATGGAAAACAGTGTTATAGTTCCTCAAAAATTAAAAATAGAATTACCATATGATCCAGAACTTCTGGCTATATACTAAAAAAAAATTGAAAGTAAGGACTCCAAGAGATATTTGTCTACCCATGTTTATAGTATCATTAATCACAATAGCCAAAAGATGAAAGCAACCCAAGCGTCCTTTGACAGATGAATGGATGAACAAAATATGTATACACACAATGGAATGTTATTCAGCCTTAAAAAGGAATGGAATTCTGACACATGCTATAACATGGATGAACCTTGAAAACGTTATGCTAAGTGAAATAAGCCAGACACAAAAGGACAAATATTTGTATGATTCCACTTGTATGCAGTACCTAGAGTAGCCAAATTCATAAAGGCAGAAAGTAAAATGGTGATTTCCAAGGTCTGGGGTTGGGAGGAAATGGGAAATTATTGTTTGATGGGTACAGAGCAATTTAAGAAGATGAAACAAGTTCTGAAGATGGGTGGTGGTGATGGTTACATCACAATGTGGATAGAATTAATTCCAATGAACTGTACACTTAAAACTGTTTAAAATGATAACTTTTATGTTATGTATATTCTACCACAATAAAAAAATTGTGTTTCTTCTTCCATACTATAGAGTTATCATTGGGG
Organism: Balaenoptera musculus; assembly: GCF_009873245.2. NCBI lineage: Eukaryota > Metazoa > Chordata > Mammalia > Artiodactyla > Balaenopteridae > Balaenoptera > Balaenoptera musculus. The sequence continues at coordinate 20,696,267 of NC_045792.1, forward strand.
AACAGGTATCCAGCCAGTAATGACATTCCCAGATCCCCTTGCATACTGGTGGGCCTTATGAATAGCTCTCACCAGTGGAATGTGTGTAGGAATAACATATATTGTTTCTGCATCAAGGCAGCTAAGAAGCAAATGTGCCTTCTCCAGACTCTCTTTCACCATTTGCCAGATATAGCAAGAGAGTCCTGAGACCCTAAAGGAAGAAGGAGCCACAAGGTGGGTCCCTGAATCACCATGTGGTAGAGAATTGCATAAGACTTAGGAGAGTGAGAAATACAATTTTATTGTAAGTTACTGTAAATTTGGAGTTTATTGTTACAGTGACTAGCATTTTCCTAAACAATACATCAAAGAATTCAGTCCCTTTCCTTTCTAACCTAGGAAAATGAAAGGTAGACTCTAAGATTGAGCACCACTAATAAAGAAAGGCCAAGAAACACTGCTATGAGAGGACAAAATTAGCTTGAGATCACTGGAAATCAATAGACACAAGGATGGACATGGAGGTTGGATTTTGAACAAAGGGGTGGTCTGATCCATTTGTGATATAAGAGGACTTTTGCAATAAAGATGGGACCAAAATAAAAATTAATGTGACCTCGGGAAGTGCTAAGAATTAGCTTCTGAATTACAAGAAAGAAGGTGATGGTGACGCCACCAAGGATGTCAGTCTCTAAAAATGAATTGTATAATCACCAAAGCTACCATAAAAACAACCCCTAAATGTCCTTTCCAACTCTACTCTTAGACTGTGATTCTCACTTAGTTATACAGAGTTTTAGCTTATTTATAAGATGCCTGCTGACTCAGATAAACTGCCTCAAGTTAGACCACAGGGAGTTTTGGAACACAAAAGAACTGGTGAACACTAAATTTCACACAATTATAAGTGAAAGTATATGCTGCAATTCTTCTCACAGAATATTATAGTCGACTCTGAAGCTAGGAAGCAAGGCCTCTATGTTTATTGACCCCAAAGCTTCTGACAATGGGTGTTAGAGTTATTCATTTATTTGTGAGCCACATAGAGTATCTTTATTCTGGAAAAGCGTATATTTGTAGCTTAAAATAACAAATAGAGTACCCATGTGAATCAAAATAGAGAAAAGAATGCTTGAATTAAAAAATAGAAAACAAAGCATGACTGGGTGCTGTGATGTCCCCAAGAAGTTTCCAGTGCTGTCTTTGCCAGTGCCTGTCTCCAGTGGTCCTTGGAGAGAAAGTTAACAAAGCAAAAAACAAACAAATAAACAAACAAAACAACAGTCTAATTCAAGACAGTAAACCAGCAGGAGCTTCCAAATATGGAAGTTATGATGATTCTTCCAGGATTCCTTACCCCAGAACATAATGCAGGGAGAGGTAGTTCAGAGATAAAGGAGCCCATAGCATCAGAGATTCCTTTTTTCAGTGATACGGTGGAATAGGAATAAGCAGAGACCCAGTGCAAAAGTAGGTTTTGATCCCATATCAGACACAGAATTGTACACTCTTTTTTAGCAATGCTCTAGATGTGAAAGTACTCAATAAGGTTGCAGGTATCCAGGTAGGTCACAGCTGAGGTCAGTTATGTCCACATGTGCTGTTGGAGACACTCCACTGATGCACATCCTTGAAATCCAATTCGGCTGGAACACAGGAACCTCACTGGTAAAAACAGCTCAAGCCCTGCCATTAACAAAGGCTTAGGCACATATACACAAGTTTAATGGATTTGGGGAATTATGTAAAAGAATCCAACTTTCAGGAAGAAACAAAGCACCTCAGAATGGGAAATCCCCATTTGTGAGGGAGTCAGGCAGGAGGACCCTAGTCAGCAATCACAGTGAGAGGAAGGGTGGCCATGTTTCTAGGAGCAATGTGAGCTGTTCTTGAACTTACTTTGGATTCACCCTTCTAGGGAATATCCAGGCATCCTGGGGTAGAGAGATCTGAAAGAACCCTGACCTTGGGTGACCAAATAACCACACTGGGGCATCACACACAAAAACCATCCCCACAGGACAGGAGAAGAAGATGTATTTCCCTACCTGTTAGAAAGAAAGGCAGCATTTATTGTTTGTAGAATTTTTTGATGAAGGCCATTCTGACTGGTGTGAGGTGATACCTCATTGTAGCTTTGATCTGCATTTCTGGTGTGGAGAAAAGGGAGCCCTCCTGCACTGTTGGTGGGAATGTAAATTGGTATGGCCACTATGGAGAACAGTATGGGGGTTCCTTAAAAAAACTAAAAATAGAGCTACCATATGATCCATCAATTGCACTCCTGGGCATATATCCAGAGAAAACTGTAACTCAAAAAGATACATTTACCCCAGTGTTCATAGCAGCACTATTTACAATAGCCAAGACATAGAAGCAACGTAAATGTCCACTGACAGCGGAATGGATAAAGAAGATGTGGTACATATATACAATGGAATATTACTCAGCCATTAAGAAGAATAATGCCATTTGCAGCAACTTGGATGGACCTAGGGATTGTTATACTGAGTGAAGTAAGACAGACAGAGAAAGACAAATATCATATGATATCGCTTATATGTGGAATCTAAAAAATGGTACAAATGAACTTATTTACAAAACAGAAATAGAGTCTCAGATGTGGAAATCAAACTTATGGTTACCAGTGGGGAAAGGGGGAGACGGATAAATTGGGAGATTGGGATTGACATATACACGCCACTATATATAAAATACATAACTAATAAGGACCTACTGTACACCACAGGGAATTCTACTCAATTCTCTGTAATGACCTATATGGGAAAAGAATCTAAAAAAGAGTGGATATATGTATATGTATAACTGATTCACTTTGCTGTACACCTGAAACTAACACAACATCTTAAAGTAATTATACTCCAATAAAAATTAAAATTTAAAAAAAGAAAAAAAAAAAGAAAGAGGCATCAACAGTATCAGAAAAAGACAAATATCTTTATCCCCTCCCTTTTTCAGATTTTTGGTTTTCCTTAGTTGACAACAGAAAAATTGTGAATTGAATTAAGTAACCTATATTGCCACTGTTACCCATGAAACAATTGTATCTTTTTTAGATCCCATTTTTCTTAGCACATAGGGGAAGGGTGAATTTCAAATATTTTGTAATTTAGTGCTGATACTTTCTTACATAACACTATGGTTTTCAACAGAAGATTCAAGTAAAATTATTTGCTCTATTCAGAATAGAATACATAATACCTGTACTATGTAAAGCACTTCTTCATTGCCAGTTATGAATGTTGGAAGCATTATTCTTTTTTCTTGCTGTGTAAGCCTATGGGTTTCACACTTACAATTTATGTTGGTCACCATTCAACCTACATGTCAGACAATTAAGTTTTATCCAAATTAAAAACTGAAACTCGAAAGAAGAAAGAAAGAAAGAAAGAAAGAAAGAAAGAAAGAAAGAAAGAAAGAAAGAAAGAAAGAAAGGAAGGAAGGAAGGAAGGAAGGAAGGAAGGAAGGAAGGAAGGAAGGAAGAAAGAAAGAAAGAAAGAAAGAAAGAAAGAAAGAAAGAAAGAAAGAAAGAAAGAAAGAAAGAAAGAAAGAAAGAAGGAAAGAAAGAAAGAAGGAAGGAAAGAAAGAAAGAAAAAAAGGAGAAAGAAAGAAAAAAAGGAAGAAAGGCAAACACCTATTAGTGAGTGGAAGTCAGGAAGGTGAGGGGGTAAGAGGTGGTACCTCAAGGAATGTTTGAGGCTGTCACTGGATCAAGACCACCATATGGATGCCTGGAGTTCATCCAGTAAGCAGCACAGAATCAATCCTGGATAGGAGTCATAGGTCACAGGGAAAATTAAGAGTCAAGAAGCACAGAATGGCCTAGGCAAGCAATTCACAAACTTTGAGGTTTCAGGGCCTGTTTCAGTCTTAATTATGGAGCACCCCAAAGAAAGTTTATGTGGATTATATCTATTGATATTTACTATGTTAGAAGCTAAAACTGGTCTTTTTAAAATATTTATTTATTCACTTAAAATAATAATAATTAAATCTATTACATGTTAAAATTTTTATAAAAAAATAGCTATATTATCCCTAACAAAAAAATTATTGAGAAAAGTGATCTTATGCTTCATTTTGCAAATCTCTTTACTCTCTGACTTAAAAGAAGAAGACATCCGGATTCTCAAGTCTGCTTCTATATTCAATTTTTAGGATATACTGTTCTAGTTGAAAGATATGAAGAAAAACTGTCTTACACAAATGTGTAGTTGGATAATGGAGTAATATTTTAATATTTTTTTTCGGATAACTGTGGATAGGCCTTCTTTGATACTATACCAAAACTGAACAAGTAATGGTGTCTTACAGGTTAACTGCAGTGTGGAATCTGAAACATATCATTGAACTTATCCTACTCTGTTCCATTAAAATCTATTGGTTTGTCTTGCACAATGAATGGATCTTTTGCACACACATGATTTTGTAACATCATGTATTGGTCATTCGGAAAATGTTTGTATGCTGAGTTATGCCACTTTTCCAAATGTTGCCTACATTTTATTATTCACTACCAAAAAAATTACTTTTTTAATGTCTCCCCTCATCCTTTCAGAAAAGTCTTTAAGTATGAAGAAGCAGCCAAACTCACAGTAGCAGATGAAAGTTTTCTACAATTTTAATTTTCATGTAAAAGCTGAAATTTTATCATTGGCAACAAACAAAATTATTTGTCAGTTGTCTTCCTTGAAAGGAAAGACTTAAAGATTTACTTTGCTCATTTTTAAAAAAATGTCTGTCAAATAACCAAGTCTAAATAACCGTAATTTGCCTGGCAGTCACACTTTCAAGAAAAAAAATGTTGTTCCACAAAAAAAAAAAAAAAAAAAAAAAAAGTCTAGTTAGGTCACAACTCAAACAATTGCACAAGTGCTTTTTCTCAAAATGAGCACTGTACTTCAATACATAGCAGAGTGCTTTATGTATACATCCCATTTCATCACCCAGAATATTAAAAATAATGTACACTCAAAGTTCAAGATTTAATAAAATTAATACTTTATACTGCTTCATTGAGAACATTCTTCAGTAAAACAGATTTTTTAATGTGAATTTGTGGCAGTGAAAAGAAATCTCTAAAATTTTGTGTCACTGCCTTGATTCATGCTAAGCCACCAGTGATTTTATCCACCTTTAATTTTATACCATCAGTGCAAATGTCAACACAGTGGAAAAAAAAACACAAAACAGCTCATACAACTCAATATCAAAAAAATAAACAACCCAATTTAAAAATGGGTAGAACACCTGAATAGACATTTTTCCAAAGAGGACATGCATATGACCAACAGGCGCATGAAAAGATGCTCAGCGTCACTAATCATCAGAGAAGTGCAAATCAAAATCACAATGAGATATCACCTCACACCTATCGTCAAAAGAACACAAATAACAAATGTTGGCAAGGGTGTTGGTGGGAATGTAAATTGGTGCAGACACTATGGAAAACAGGATGGGGGTTCCTCGAAAAACTAAAAATAGAACTACAATGCGACCCAGAAATTCCACTCCTGGGTATATATTCGAAGAAAATAAAAACACTAATTTGAAAAGATACATGAACCCCAATGTTCATAGCAGCATTATTTGCAATAGCTAAGATATGGAAGAAACCTAAGTGTCCATCAACAGACGAATGGATAAAGAAGATGTGGTATATATCTATACACACACACACACACACAAACACACACAATGTAATATTACTCAGCCATATTGGATGGACCTAGAGAGTATCATGGATGGACCTAGAGAGTATTATGCTTAGGGAAATAAGTCAGACAGAGGAAAACAAATATCCTATGTTATGACTTATATGTGGAATCTAAAAAATAAAACAATTAAATGCATGTAACAAAACAGAAACAGACTCAGATGTAGAGAACAAGCTATTGGTTAACAGTGGGGAGAGGGAATTGGGGAGGGAGAACATAGGAATATAGATTAAGAAATACCAACTACTATGTATAAAATAGATAGGCAACAAAGATATATTGTACAGCAGAGGGATATATAGCCATTATTTTGTAATAACTTTAAATGGAGTATAATCTATAAAAATATTGAATCATTATGTTGCACACCTGGAATTAATATAATATTGTAAGTCAACTATACTTCAATTTAAAAAAATAACCAAAAATAGATAAGATGATCAAGTGTACTTGCTGTGGTTTTTGCAAATTTTAGAAACTACTTTGAATCTAAATTTCCTATACAATTGTGTTTCTACCACTACCTATTGCCAGCTCACCAAACCAGACCTTCCTTTCTTACTCATACTGTGCACTCTGCCTGAAAGGTTCTCCTTTCTCTTTCTTCCTACCCAATCTCTCTGTTTTCTCCCAAAGCCCAGGTCCCGTCCTAGCTCCTCCATAAAACTCACATATATTTCCTCTTTTCTCAGCTCTTACTGCTCTATGTCTGGTAAGATATATTTATTTGTACATTGTCATATTCTTTGCTGATTGTTTTTGACTCTCTACACTGAATTCTCACAGGGCATGGATTCTCTTAATTTATTTTCAAAATGAAATGTCTTATTGTACAATTTGTAGTAAAACTTATAAATAAAACAAAATATGAAGAAGGAATTAAACTCAAACAATGTCCCATCAACCAGAGAAATAACCATACTAACATTTTAATATGTTTATAGACAACTCACCCTTTACACACTTGCATACATATGTACGCCTACATAAAATTTTAAATAAATTGGTTCACATA